>NW_024498374.1:0-600000 GCF_017590055.1 Onychostruthus taczanowskii | reverse complement strand
TCAGCGATAGGCTTTCACGAGCACAGAAAGACAATTGCATGAAATTGGGTTGAATTATGGTAGTTCAGTAAGATGGACTACTGCCCACTGGGGAGAATTATGGAGCTGTGAAAAACTGATCTTTAACGATGATAATGTATGCAAAAATAACAATTTGTCTTTCATGGAGATAACTTTCCAAGGCTTTGGCCTTGCTTCCTGAGTATCAGGTTCATCTATACAGAACAAAAGGAAAAATGTAAAATAAAAAGTGTGTGTGTGTGTGAAATGACATATCCCCTACTTTCACTTTCAAATAACACTAAATCAAGTTTATGTAATTTACCTTTTTCTACTCTGAACAACGTTACTTAAAATATTTATAATTTGTGGTGTTTATGCAGGAATTTAAGGCTAATAACAAAACAAGTAATTCTAAATAATAGCTTAACATATAATTCAATTTTATCATACTTTAATATAATCAGTTTTTACAAAAACACATTAAAAGAGACAATTTGTCTCATTAAAATTCAACAGGCATTTAGCTCAGCTAGAACAGGACTTATTTCAGCCTCATTCACACTGAATTTTCAGAGAGATTACAAACACAAAGACTTAAACAAAATTAAATACAAAATACTTTTGGAGTTAAAGCACTGAAAACATTTGAGTGGCAGCATCTGCATATTGTTTATGAAGTACTGTATCTTTATCCTTTTAAATCTGAGTAAATTTCAGTTTCGTAAACCATAATTATATGGGATCATACTTAATGGTTATTTTTGGTAATGCTGAGACAATATTAATCAAGTTTCTAAAAATTTATATGTACTTTCTCATTTCTCATATCAGTACTTTTGTGCTTCAGGTAATTACAGTCATCTTTAAATTTTATATGTGGTTGGGTAAATCCTGTAAATCCTGTAAATCTATTTATATATGTGATTCAAACTTTCACAAATTTTCATGAATTTGACAATTTTAAGGATGTATTTTTTGCATGTCTCTGGAATGAGAGAAGCTGTGTTTGCAGTCTGAAACCCATCTTGAGAAAACGTGCATCTGTGACTGTGGTGAATGTGTGTCAGCTGCTGCCTGAGCTCTACCCCATGGAGGAGGAGGATGCTACTTTTAACTTCTTTTTGAACTATGAGATACTGTACAGGCTGTTTGAACCCATGCACTGTGTTTGAATACATTTCCTAATGATGTACTTCCTCTCTACCCTACAAATTCCTGAAGTCTGGACTAATTTTTAGCTGCGTGTGAGCAAAGGATTACAGTTCTGATCAGCTTCTCTTACAGATGAATCATAGAGTGATTAGTGAAAATCCAGCTATTTACATACCACAAAATTGTTGTCTCAGTGTTTCTCCCTTCTCCTCTGTTGCCCAGTTTGGCTGTTTGGTTGGTTTTTGTTTGCTTGGGGCTTTGTTTGGTTTTTGTTTTGTCTGTTTTATTTGGTTGGTTAATTTGTTGGTTTGGGGTTTTTTGTAGATTAAAGAAAATTGTGCACAGAGTTCTCTGTATACTTTGTTACAGGCCAGATCAGAGAGAGAAGCAGACAGGGGCTTGAATCCCAGTTTGTAATTCCATGTAGTAGGGTGCGTAGTGAAATTTGTCCTGTAGCATAGTGGCTGGTAGGAGAGAGTACATTGCCCTAGGAGCTATTTTCATAAGCCTTTGGTCAGTAACAAGTGCCTGTGACTCTAGCTTTATTCCTAGTCCTTCTATTTTTGAAGGAAGACTTCTCACAGTGATCCTAGAAGCTCTCTAAAATGGGTAAGGTGGCAGTTAGATCTTACTGCTTCTTTTTCTATTTTTTCCCAAATGTAGATTTCAACAATCCTAACTGGGAGACAGCTACTCCACACATATTCCATTACATCTAATAAATCAGGATCTCTGTTATTCAGCACCCTCTCTGATTCTATTTCCATGTTTCCATTACTTTTTATGTGTGTAAATATTCCTGTGAAGTAATAATTTTATCATTCTTTGCTTTTCATTTCAGAAATTTTCCATTTTTGTGTGTGAGACAGATGGTGTTGGCATACATGAGAGAGTTTTTTTCATTTTTTGCTTATTCTTTTCATCTTTGGTTTGTTCTGCAAGGATATAAATGGAAATCTGGTCCAAGAGCCTGTGTGTTGAAACTCATGACCTGAGAATGAAATGACTTGCTTTGAATCTGGCTTTCTGTCTGGTGTAACTGGAGAACCTTCCCTTGTGTTCTTCGTCACTCGTGGTCAGACCTTGGGGTAAAAGATGAATGTCCTTTAGCTCTGAGAGTTATTTCCAAAGGGACCAATTCCTGCTGTAACCTGCAGCGCCAAGGAAGGGTGTGCACATCAGTAATCACCAGAGAGCAAAACGCAAAGAGTTTCACATGTAAGTCTGTGACATTTGCCTGTTTTCCTCTCTTGGGAGACTGGCCATTCATTCTCTGAGAAGAAAATCCTGTTCAAAGAAGGACTGTGGCCAGAGACTACAAGGGCCAGGCCCTTGGAGCTAAGATTGTTCAGGGAAGGGACCATGGCATTGGCAACAAAACCTTGTACAGAAGAACTAACTTGAGCTAAATTACCTAGCAACAGAGTAATTTTTTTCCTCCATAGAAAGGAGAAATAACAAATATGCCCGTGTTTTCAAATTATTGCTGTAATTTTTAGTGTACTCCTGTATACTCCTAAGATGAGAACAATTTTGTAGACTATTTTTCTTTGAAAGGAGATATCTGTGGTTAATCACTGTGCTGCTGGGAGAAAAGAGATTACTGTTCTTATCTTACTGCTGTGCTCCTTGAAGAGTGCTCCTAGTGCTGTGCTCATTCCTACCTCGGCTCTTGAATTGCTTTTTTTCTCTTCCAATTCACTCTACCTTTGCTTTAAAGGGATGGCAATTTAGACTTCAGTGGCTGCAGTGGCAATTCTGTAACATCAGCCTTTTAGATTTATTTTTTTTAAACAAAAACCCAAGGTATTACCATAGGATTAAACATATGTAATTTATCATTTGTAGTGTACTGCTTTTACTGCAGCTAAATTCAGCTAGAATGTACAACCAAATGACAATATACGTAGCTTCAAAAGTCTGTGAAATGCTTGCTTGTATTTCAAAGTCAAACAATTAATGTAATGAGATATCTTGCATAATCACACACACCTTAAGAAGAAAAAGAAAATTTAAAATGCAAAATAGCATTACATTCCACCTCTGATTTTTTTCCCCCTCATTTCAGTGATGGACCATTTGTCTTAAGCCAAAAAGCGGTAAAGCATATCTGATTTTTTGTCATTTGCCGTACCCACAGGAGCAGCTTTGCTTCATTGCTAGCATTGTTTAGATCATTTGTACCAGAGAGGAAAGAACTGAGAAGCCAATAAATTTCAGCTGCTTTTAAAAAGGAGCTGAAAATCAATAATAAATTATTGTTTTCTATAGCAGTTTAGGTTCCTTATGTGTCCCCTCTGACATGTGGATGTAGCCATAAATTAATTTAGTTCCAGGCTGTAAAAAACCTGACTTTCTCTGGACTGGCTGTCTGGCATGCATTAGTGATATAAAAATAACATACCTTGGCAGGATAGCTTTTGCGGACTGCCAAACACTGCAAGTTATTTTTATAGTTTAGTGAGATATAGGCCCATACTTCCAGAGGGAGACACAGTGAGCAGAGCACTCTATAATTTACTGCAGTAAAATGATCAGGATTCATGGTGTCTATAAAACATGAAAAACATTCTTCATTCCTTACCAATTAGATCATAGTTACAACTCCCGGCTCCTTTGAGCTTAAAAGAAAATTCTAACTGCTAGACATAAATGAATGCTGTGGTTAAATTAAAGCCTTCAACAGCCCAAACAGGCTTGAAAGAAATGCCTTCTGGATGTTCTTAACATACATATTTAAGTGCTATTTTTAAAATTTAACTGCAAGCCATAGCAAGCACAAATGTTTATAATAGCTATTTCAAAATTGAAGCATTAATTTAAAAAGCATTTTCATTGCTGTTAATTTCTTCCCAATAATTTTATTTCAGCTTTTACTACAGCAGATTTTCTTTTTTTTTACATGCGATGACAGACAACATGAACCGAAGTCCTAAGATTTCATAATTTGTCAGCCTTGAAATGATTCTCCCCTAAAATATGTCATGCACAAATAGAAGGTTCAATTCATCAAACATGTCTGGTTTACAAAGTGAGCAATCCTATTTATTTCAGTGGCCCATCAGCATAGGACAGGTAAATGGACATGTTCGCAAAGCTAATGCTTTGGTCTTGTGCTGCAGTTCAGAGACGAATCATCGCACATCACAAAAATACCTGTGGCCTGTTCTGCAGTGTAGGGAGAACAAAGCAGTGTGGAGGAGCAAGAAGTAAGGAAAGAACAGATAGCAAAGGTGTTTGGTTTTCTGTCACAGGTTGCTGGTGTGGTTAATCTTCTCTGCTCAATACTCCACAGTTTCAATTCTTTTCCAATTTGGTCACACTGACAAGCCACAAGCACTGTTTGCTGCTTACAAGAAATGTTGATTGCTTGACAGAAATGAATTTGAAGATGGCTCAAAGGTGACCTTGCAAGTCTTTGAAATATCAAAGTATGTTGTTCTGATACACCTGATAAAAGTGTCGTTTAAATATCCATGGAAACTGGCGTTCACATGCAGCTCAGGGGCTTTGGTCATAAACAAAATACTGGACTGTGAAGGGATTTCAAAGATATACCTCATCCTTTTGATGTCTGCAGCTAATCCTTTTCCTCAACTCTGTCCTTAGGAAGACTATTGAAGGTGAAGCTAAGCTGTTCAGTGGGAACACTGTGATTTGTTTATTGCTTTGATATTTCCCATAGACTACTGCTCCTGTGAATAAGGAATGTATGATAAGACACAAGTGAATCCCCACCTCTGTATTTAAAAATTAAAAATGCATTCATCTCTGCATATGGCTATATTTGCATGTGTTAAGTGGGAAGCAAGATAAGCAGTCTTGTACCGCCAGAGAGGTGCTCAAAACCAGCCTGTATACTTGGTATTAGTGTCTCATTTTTGCTACAGCTTTGAAAATGTGTTTGTGCTGTGTATTCTCATCAGGGTCTTCTCTAACATTCTCATTATGTAAGCAGTATTTAAGTCCAGGTAGTCATTTAGCTAAAGTAATGAAGTAGGGAACTGTTACAGATAATTAAAGGAGATGAACAGTTCATATTCTTCCTCTTGTAATTTTGGTCCAGCAGGGTGAGACAGATATTTTTTCAGACTGTGGACATAGATTACTTCACCGTTTAACAGAGCCTTTCAAAAATCACTACTGCAGAAATGAGAATTACCCTTTTGTTACTTGATTATCTTAGTTAGCAACAGAATATTTGTAAAACTGTGGTTTACTGAGTAGATTAGTATGCACAACCAACTAACCAAACCAAACTACAACAAAAACCAACAAAAACAAGGCCAGTGTTTTTTAAATACTTCACATGTTTTGTTTTTTTTAGGTTTTCTGGAAGATTGATTCAGTTATATAGACCTAGGTTTTTTGTCTTTTTTTTCAATATTTCATTGATTTTATTTTAATTTTTTTTAGGCTTCATACCATCTGTGTTGTACAGACCTTCAGAAATTTTCTTGGGAATGTAAAAATTACAGGATCCATTTAATTAGGTTTTTTGTTTGTTTGTTTGTTTGTTTTTCAAAAGATAAACACAATATTAAAAAGAAGAATATAATTAAATTGGAATAACTGATAGAGAACACTGTTACTTTTATGTTAGAGTTTTAAAGGGATTTCAAGTGCAAGTTAATTGAGCCTGCTCATGCTCTTTGGGGTGAAGTTAATTAATATTATCGCTTTCATCACAGGCCCCAGCTGTGAACAGTCCTGGGTTTCTCCCGGACAGTAAAACCAAGCAACAAAAACAGCTGTATGTTTTGTGATTAGATGGGAGTGATGCCTCCTTTGAAGATATGATCATGCTGAACTTATTAAAAAATATAATTCAAGGAGCTGCCTTTGACCAGGTGAAAAAGTCCTTGGAAGAGAGCTTAAGTTTAACAGCTACATGCAATTTCTGTTCACCATCACTCTCCTCTAGGGCTCTGGTAAAGAGCCTCTGTCCAAAGTCCTCTCTCTTTGTTACATCAGCCCTGGCTGTGTGGCAGGGCATGCCACTGCAGGAACAACAGTGAGAAGGGCAGGACAGCATGTTTCCAGCTTCAGTTCCAGGTTGTAGCCTCATCTTCAAGGACAGAATGTTTTTGCCAATGTGTTGACCTAAACAGGGATGGTCATAGCAGGGGCACAAATTCCCTTCTGCAGTAAATGAATGTTGCTGTAAGGATAAAAGTGTTCAGTTCCCAAGAGTTTGTATCTCTTTTTTCCCTGCGTACAAACATCAGATTTTGGAGGGAGTAAGAGAGATGGAAACTGTTGTACAGATAGAAATATGATAAATATAAATTGGATTTCTACCTCTGCCAAGACTGACACAACAAAGGAGAATAGGAGAGGTTGGTTAAGAAAATAATCTAGTTATAGACTGAAGTAACAAAATTGTTTTTTAGTTAGCTTATTTATTTTAATTTTCTTAGGATGTAAGGGCTAGAGTGCTGTAACCTACAAAGAAGCCCCATAACACGGCCTGAATATCATGGCAGCAACACGTGTGCAACATTGGGTTTGACTTTGCTTTGTGTAAAGCAAATCTGTAATGCCCTCACTGTTGGAGCAGATCTGGAAAGAAGATCAATAACTGGTAAATGTCAGGGGAGGTTTGTGACACTAGAGTTGATGACTGGAAATAAGAAGTAAGTTGATTAAAAGTTTTTTAGCTCTGACATGGAGAAATGGTAAGAGGAATGTGGAAAAATGTTGTCCATACTTCTGCCTTTTGGAGAGAAGTTTCACTCCATAAAATCTCTAAAATTAAAAAATAAAAGGCTTTCTTTACTTTTAATATGATTTCAGCTACTTTGATCTCCCTCTAACTCAAGTAAGTTCCTACTACTCAACTTCAAAGCACATTTTGGAACTTAGGGGCATTTTAATGAAGTGTCCCCAAAAATCCTGTGCCTGTTGGCCTGGTAGTGGTGGGTTCTCAGATCATCAGATTATCCAGTGAAACTGTCACCATGGAAGGTATGCAAGAGTGGCAATGCAGCTATCTTAGGAGAAACCCACAAATGTATGTGGTCAGTTCTATAGAATCATGAAAAGGTTAAGGTTGGAAAATATCATTGAGTACAAACAAACAACCTAGCCCCATCACCACTACACCATGAACTCAGGTGCCCTATCCACAGGTTTCTTGAATACTTTAGGGATGCCTTGAATACTTTAGCTTCATCATCTCCCTGGGAAGTCAGTTACAATACTTGAGAACTCTTTCAATTAAGACTTTTTTCCCCTATGTATAATCTAAAACTCTATGACAAAACTTGCAGCAATTTCCTCTTGGCCTTGTCACATATTACCTAATAGAAGAGACCCACAGTCACCTCAGAACAACCTCCTTTCAGGCAGTTATAGAGAGTGATAAGGTTTCCCCTGAACCTCCTTTTCTCTAGGTTAAATAACCCCGGTTCCCTCAGCTGTTCCTCATAAGACTTGTGCTTCAGCCCCTTCATTGCTTCCACTATCCTGCTCTGAAACATAAAATACACATGTATTGTACACAGATATATTTTGTGTAATGTATAGTACATTATATATATTACAGATATATAAGCGCATTGTGTATTTATTTTTTTTTAATGGAATCATTGAATACCCTGCATTGGAAGGGACCCACCATGTCCCTGTCCAATGTCAGTGTCAATCTCCTGGCCTGGTACAGGACAGTCTCAAGAATTGCAACACCACAACAGAGATTTTAAACTTGATTGGTTCATGGTTGCCATGGCCAAGGCGGCCACCAGTCTTCATACATGAGGGCCCACCTTTTTACAAGCCACAAGCCAATGAAGGTACCTCCCCTAGCTGGCTCCCTTAGTAGCTATACCTTAAGGTTATCATCCAGACATTTTAGGGCTGTTCTGGACATATTTGTGCGAGCTGTGTGATGCTCCCAGTTGATGACCAACAAGCTGATATTCCTATAAGGACAATGGCATTGTTTTGAAGGTGTCCCTTAATTTCTCAAAGAATAATTCTCTGGAATCATTGTCCTGAGTTGGTGGCCTATAGTAGACTCCTACAATGACATCCACATTATTTTTTTGTCCCTTAATCCTTACTCAGAGACAATCAGCCTGCCATCACTGGCTTCAGGGAGTATTCCAGCCCTTCCAGCTCACCTGCCCTGCCTGTCCCTCCTGGAGAGCTTGTGATCATCCAGCATGGCATCCTAATCAAGAGGCTCATCCCACCAGGTTTCACTTATTCCAATGATGTAAAATCTCTGGGACGAGGCCAAAGCCTCCAGCTCCTCTTTGTTCCTCACACTGTGTGCATTGGTGTAGAAATATTTCAGGTGTGGTCTGTTGTAACTGATGCCTCATGGAGCAGCCTGAGAGATCGCACTGGCACCTCCTCCATCAAATTTTCATATGACTTCCCATTGGTCTGCCAAACATGGGTTGTCCCTTCCCCCTTCAAACCTAGTTCAAAGCTTTCTCAATAAGCCCAGCTAACTCCTGTGATTGAACCCTTTTCCCCTTTTGAAATAGGTCCCATGCAATAGGTTGCAATTCTTAATAAACCCTCATCCCATGAGGTTTTATTAAACCATGTGCTGTATAGCATACCTTATGGTCAAAAACCCCAAAATTTTTCCAGTGACACTATCCTCAGAGCCACGCATTGACCTGATGGATCTACCTGTTCCTTTCAACATTATTTCTTACTACTGGAGCAATATAAAGGAAAGCACTACCTGTTCTTATCTGATCCTTCAACCAATCGTCCTAGGACCCTGCCCTTGGACTCCTCTTTGTTATCACCACTGACTTGAAGAACCAATTGTCCTAGGTTACAATATAAAGATGTATTCTATTCCCATCCTAAAGAGCTGTTGAAAGCAGGAGGGCCATTGTTTTTTCCTTATATCCTGTTAATGGACCCATCAATGCCTTTCTGCATGACTCAGAGGTAAGTCCCTCCAGGAGCCATTTCTGTTTGATGGACCCACCACGTGACTCATGGAATGATATCAGTCCATTTTGAGATGCTCGGCCCGGGGGGGAGGAGCTAAGCATTCCCACCTGGATATAATCTGGGGTTTTGGGACACAATAAGCAGTCTTTCCACTGGATTCCCAGAGGAATGGCTGTCTTTTCCACTGGATCTTCATAAGAAGACTACGTCCTTTCTACAGAATCACTGCTCCAACACAACCACATTCACCACTCCAGGAGGACTTGCAGCCACCAATCCAACTGGACTGCTATTAACACCCTGACCAACAGGGTGTCAGGTTGTATTCTGACTTTGTCAGTGATTCTTCTTTTGTATTATTGCATGGATTTTGGTTTTCTTTTCCCTTTTCCTAATAAATTGTATTTCTTAATTGGAGTCTCTCACTGGTTTCAAAACCAGAACACTAATCATGGATAATAATCGGAGGGCCTTACTAGGCTGGAAAGCTTTCTAGCAATACCTCTTACCAGAACCCCAGAAGGGAGAAAGTTTTCCTGTTGGTTTGGTCTGGTTTGCATAGTGGGCCCTCTCTTCCATTAGAAGGCAGCCACCTCTGACAAACACCCTTCTTTTGCCCCTAACAGAGTTTGTGAAGGAGGGGTTAGACTGTGTTGCCCTAAGTGAGTCCTTTATCCTAGAAGGACCGGTTGCAGTGTGTTTTTACTCCTAATGGTATGTTCTATTATTGCCCAAGTTAATGGTTTGGTCCAAATTATACCCTCCCACCCCATTGCCAATGTACCCTGAGTTCCCTGTCAATCCTACCTAGAGCCAATCCCCTGCGTGGAATTCTCCTTCAGAAATCCTCTAAGTACCATGTCGCATTAGTCCATGTGACCCAACACTCCTGCCACTACTTCCCTCATTGGAAGATGCTTTTGTGAACCCTGCCTTTTACCCCTCCCCAGGAAACCTCCAATTAGCTGCTGGTTTATCCCCTCCCCTTGAATCTCCCCCAATTTAAAAACCCCTACACACCTACATTCTGTGTCTTTAGTCCTTAATGCTTCCATAGAAGAAATCCTTTTAGAAACCATATTAAAGACCTTTCCCTTGTCCTTGTTCCTTCTCTCGATGATTAACAACTTTTGTCATAAAGATATAAGGCCTATAGCTGTATCTTGGACTGTGCTGTTTTCTGGAAACAGCCCTCTCTTGGCCCAGTGCTGGGAGGTGGCTAGGGAGAAATCCTGTACAGTGTCAAGGACCCTCCTCCACCTTTTCTGTCTTTCTATATTCAGGGTCTCATATCTGTTATGAAAAGTGCCAGTCCTACTTGCCATTGTCAAGTTTCTGCCTTCCACCCAGTATGAGCAGTGACCAGCTTCTAGCCTTCATGTTCAACAGATCCTTGACTACTGGAGGGTTCCACTACAGTGGAGACTCCTGAGATTGTGCCATCTCTGAGAGTAACCTCTTGATCTCTTGCTCATTTTCTCAAATACTACATAGACTATTCACTTTCTCCTTGTTTTATCTAATGATCTTCTTGGGAAAGGAAAAACAAATGAAAGTCACTGAAACAGTTCAAATTGGATTTGTGGGGACAGGGAGGTGGGGGGAGGAGAGTTTCTGATGTCCTAATCTAAAGTAAATATATGGTCAGACAAGGTTAAAAAGTAATGATGATGAGATAATCCTAACACTGGGCAAAGCAGTAAACTGATTGATTAGTCTTCTTTTAGAGAAAGATTTATGTGGACAGAAAGTAGAAAAAGTACAGTGCACAGAGAGTTTTGAAACTGATGTAAAGGAAAGGCTTTAATGTTTCAGAACTCAGTAAATTCAAATTAAAGATTACACTCTTTTCTATTACCTGAGACTGTAAGTGAGCTGCACAATTAGATCAGAGAGCTTGAGACATGAGGGATTTTGCATGCTACACAAATAGAGCTTTTTCTGTTTGAAGAAGACCCTGTGGATTTGGAGCAAGCCCAAGCTTTCTCTTCAGCTAGCTAGGAGCCAGATCTGATCAGTGTGTGAAAGAGCGCTGCATCTGCTACATGTTTATTTATAAGAAGGGAGATGATATTCAGTTTTCTTTGCATCCTGAAGTGACAATCCAGGGTGTCTGATGTGATGTCCAGGAGGAAGTGAATGTGTGGTTTACCTTGTTGGAAGTCTGCATGTTTTAAAGCAAAGCATTCTTTCTTGGCAATATAATCTGGCATAAATCATGGCTGTTATAGCTAAAAGACGGCTGTCCTGTTGCACCCTGGGCATTATGGAAACTTTGGTTCCTCTTTTTTCACTCCATTTATTGATGTCTGTCTTCAAGGCAGTGTGGTGCGTTGACCTAGATCTTGATCAGTAAATGACTGAAATAAATGATCCACTATAAAGTTTCTGAGAGGCTGTCCCTTTCACCACACTTTAAATTTGATTTTGCTCCTTCCTGTTCATTCTGCTGCTCTTCACTCTGTCTGTCTCTGCCCACTTTTTTATTCATTTCTGCTCAGCCCTTTTCCTGCCCTTTTTAATTTATTCTTCTTCTACTGCTGCATTCTCTTTCCTATGCTTAATTCCTCCCTGCGGTCTTTCCTATGTCCTTCCTTTATCTTGCATATCCAAACATCTTATTTCATCTACTCTCTTATTTTTTTCCTCCACATATCTTATCCTTTGAGCTTTTGCTTCCTATCTTTGGCTAGTAATAATGGTTATCTCTTTATGTGAGGGAATTGGAGATGTACAGTTAAAGGGCATACTCTATTACTCTCCTTCGCACACTCTCTCCTTGCTCTATTCACTCAGTAATTTTTTCCAGTCTTCTCTTTCTACTCTTGTGCTGCACACCCTGAAGCTCAGTACTTTGCCAGTTTTCTCCAGGAGGTTGTGGCAATTATTTTTTTACCCTCTTGTGGCAGGATTTTCTGGCTTTACTTTGCTTTCCTAGCTTTTCCTTCTCTTCTCTTCTTTCCCACTGTTATTCTTTAGCTCTCATTGCTCCATTTTCTCCTCTTTCAGGTGAAGTTTTCCTCACAAAAAAGGGAAAGGATTGCAAAAGTCTGCTAACATGAACATTCCCATACCCACCCTTTAGACACGTTTAAACTAACTGCACAAACCCACAGAGAGTATAATGAGGTGAAAAGCAGCAGGAACCCAGATTTCCCCTTTCTCTCTAGAAGTTCTTTGTTTGCCAGAACTCTGACTTCTGGTGAACAGAAGGTTTAATCTCTAAGTACAAGTTTATTTGCAATTCATGAATTTCTTTGTGAAATGGACATCTGAAATAGTTGAACGATTCTTCACAATGGGGTTGGGGTACTGTAGCTGAAGTTCAGCATGGCCATGGACCACTGCTGAGTCTCCTTTGTCCAAAGGCTGATTTTTGTTCTGTGATCACGTTGCATTCCTGCACCATATCTTTGCTATTGTCTGTAAAGCTAGGTAGTTGATTATGTTAATGAGAGAGTCAAGGAGATGGAGGGAAAGAAGCAGCCAAGACCTTTCTTGAAATGCATGGCTTGGTTGGAATTTTATGTCTCCCTGCTACTGCCTTTGGTTAGGTTGGGTTTTGGTTTTGCTTTTTTTTAGTTTTGTGCGTTGTTTGTTTTGTTTTTCAAGTTGGTTTTTTAGGTTCTTTCCTTGGTTTCCTAATTCTTAAAAATGGAGGAGGAGAGATATTTTGGGAAGGTTGAGAGACAATCTCTAGTGGCATGGCATGCATACTAACTTCTAGTAAGCTAGAAGAAATTTCATCATAACGGAGTTCAAAACTTCTGCTTGTTAGAAAATTGGTCCTCTGTTGAGACATGAGGGATTTTGAGTTTTTCTTATGTATAGAAGTGAAGCAAAATGTAAAAGAGGAGGAAGCCAAAAGAAGTAAAACCACAAAAGATGGAGTTCTCTCATATTGAAACATTGGTCTCAGTACTGACCTAGTCCTTATTTTATAACATAATTTGTACTTTAGGCACTATTTATGGTACTGCATTTTAAAATCAGCATTTTTTAATAATGTGAATCTACTATTTTAACTATACCTCCAAGACAATAAACAAGAAAACCCCCAAACTCTGTCTTGCTTTTATTCACTTTCCCTCACTACTGCTTGGTGGAATGCATCATTTCTTTATTCCTGGAGCTGAAGAAATATAAAAATTAAGGGTTTTGGTCCCTGCAAATACATGGATGAAGACTTGTCAGTATAGGGAAGAGTCTGGGAAAGAATCAGTCCCTTCTGAACCAGTATTATATGCTACTCTTGACTACAGAATGATAAGTAAATTCATCCTTCCTGTGCATGATAAGTGTCAGTTCATTGACTTCTCTCACAATTGCAAACATAATATCAAGTTCCTGCATATCAGCAGAACTGCAGTACCAGGCTCTGTGCTTGCTTCTAGCTTTTGGCAAAGTAAGGTGAAGGTCCTTTTCTTAAACTTAAATGGAAGAGATTTAAATTACCTCACACTTGCAGTGGGCTAAGAGCCAGCACACAGTAGCATGGCTGGTAGGGAATTCATCATGCTATGGCAACTCAATCATGTAACTGACCCCTTCCGTAATGTTGCACTGATAAGACAGCTTGTAATGGGATTTTATGTGAGCATTATCCAGGATATCCTGGTAAAAACACTGAAAACCTGAAGGTACTTAATGGTAGAAAGGGCAGCTTCATTAATAATTGTTCTCCACAGAAACAGAAGTAAAGTAGTTCCTGTAACAGTGGAATGCAGTAGATTGTATTAGCAGAGACAAATTCCGCTGTAGCTTACTAGCAAATTCTTGAGCTAGCCCTGTCTGCTGTCAGGAGAGCTCTTCAGCCAGCACAACCCTGATTACAGATCTACATACCTATCCTTAAAGCTCCCCTAAAAAAAGGGGAAGTGCAGCTCACCAGCTTCTAGCAGAAAGTTTATGAGGATTCTCAAAATTATAAGTTTTTTGCCATTCTCTATTGTTCATTGTATCTAAACTGATCTGAGATAGCACAGATTTTAACATGAAGAAATATCCTAATTTCAAAACAGTGAAATTTTTGAGCATAACTGAAGATTGTGAAGTTACCAGCAGCCACTGAATTTTGGTTGGGTTTTTTCCAGCTTTGCTGTCTTTCTCCTCCGTTTGGTGGGGATCAGGATCAGGATTGATGCCGCTTTGGGATTCTCTCTGATATCCACCATAATCAATGTTTCTAATCAGTGTTGCTCTGCTGGCATCATGTGTGGAACAGACTAGAGTGCCCAGTCAGCACAACACAGAGGCAGGGAGAGAATGAGGAAAGGAGCGAGAGAGATGCAGTGAAGAGGTTGATAACAAATTAGAGTCAAGCTTGAAAAAGAAGACTAAGCAATCTTCAAGTACTTGTTGCAATTCAAGAGGAATGTGGTTAGATTGTGCACTTAACCTCATGCCTTCTATCTTGATGAGCTCTTCATCACTCTTGTTTATTGGCATCAGGACCTGCAGTAGCACTTGCCTGAATTTCATGTGCTTTCCTATTCACTGGAAGTATAGTTTGAAGAAACCTGATGATGCAGAGGGCAGTTAGCAAAGATGGTCTTTCAGAGAAAACCTCTTGAAATTTGGTGCTGTGTTAATATGTATTGGTGTGATTTGTGACCCACATGCAATTTTAGACTATCCTAACAGCGAAAATAATCACAAGTTTCAAACAATAAAATTAGCTTGCAAATGCTGTGTTTTACCAAATAAAATTGTACCAGAAAAGTGTAATTTAGTAACCAGAATAATCATAGAGGACTGTATTGAGAGAGAGAGTGAGTGAGCAGAAACACAAGAAAAATTCACATAAAAAGGAAGGAATAGAAAGTTAAAAATATTGATGACAAATATTAGTCTTAAACTTATGTAATGAAGCAACGTTTTAGATATCTTTTATAAGACTTGAAGAATACGAGTGCATGAATGCTCACTCTGGGCTGTTGGACAGTCTGTTGTTTGTCATTAGATATACAGACCTATCCCTCTTACCAGGCTGTGTTCTATGAGAAAACATGCTTCCCCCTGATCTGCAGCTCAGTTCCTCAAACGCCTTCCTCAAGTCTTCTGGCAGCCATGTGCTAGTCCATAGAAAACTAGCATAAGAAAAGTGCATTTGACAAGGAGCTTCATGTAAACTAAACTTTTTCTTAGTCCTTCTGAGATCAAAATTGGCGTATTGATATCCTCTTCCTGTTGTTAGATGTTGTATTTTTTTCTGTGTTGGGCATATTAATATTCTTTGATTAAATTCAATACTTGCATCCTTAGTTGTTTGGGGGGAGTTTTTAAACAAAAAGGTGAAGCTTAGTTTTTAATTTATTTTTTATTTTATTTTAATAATCAGTAATTGATTTTGTAAACTAATGCCACTGCAATTACTTTAGCTCAGCAGCAAATGGGAAAAAGAACCTCTGTATTGATGCTGTGTGCCAAGTAGATTATGCTTCTTTAAAAAGATACATTGTCTTGCTCTTGCATGTGGAAGAAGGATTCAAAATTATTTCATTATATATCAAAGGCTTTCCTCTCTCTTTAGATCTTTATCAAATACTTTTATGAGAAGGTTCTGACTCTACGGAAGGTAATAAGATGGTTCCCTTTGAAGAAAATCTAAACCTACAAATGAAAGAGTATGTGCTTCTGAAATGCTGTAAGAAGAGTTTTTATAGTGATACAGAGGAGAAAAGAATTTGATCTGCTTAGAAGAAATTATTATTTAACAGTTTAAACAACATAATTTCCAGAAGAACACATTTTTAAAATAGGCATCTGTTTTAGGTTTATAATGGTATAAAACCCTTTGACATGGCAAAGGTCACACTCCTCAGAGTTAGAGACCATGTCTGCAGTAGCCATAGTATGCTCATTGAATGAAAGAGCTTTACTCAGGAAAGTGAACTTATTACAACATGCCTGGCATACTTTCATATATTCTGGGGATAGAAGGTTTTAAATCCATGTGTGAAACATCTAATTCCTCTGGGCATGACTGATACATACGCCTCTTTACAAGACTCAAATCTTCCAGCTGCTGAGAAACCATTAGCAACAGGGTCATATGCTATGCAGAGGGCATATGCTGTCTGTGCTTTCCCATTTGCTCTTGTTTGACAGCCCTCTGATGACTGTCCCCCAGCAGACACACCTCTCTACAGTCCCTTTCTCAGCTGCTTAGCTTTTGTATATAAAGATATCTTCCTGCTTTGTGCAGTTCTATCTTTAGCTCAATCTTTCCTTGCTGTAGGTTTTGCTTTTCTTACATTTTACTCCTGCCCAATTTATTCTCAAAATTGATTGTACCACTTTGATAGAGTCTTCTTCCACACAGCATAAAACTTAAGGGGAAATCTAACGTTAGACTTTTATTGCTGTCTTAACAATCTCACTGCAATCTGCAGATAAGAGAGAGACAGGCTGTTCTCAGGGATGTGGTAGGATGACAGGCAACAGCCCTATTCTGCAGCAAGAAAAATTCCAGTGAGATATTAGGAAAATGCTGCCATGAAAATATTAAAGCAGTGAAGCGAGTTTCAGGGTGTGTTGAAGAGTTGTTTTATTCTTGAATTAATTCAAAGCTTGACACAGTACTGAGTTTAAGTTTGTTTGGCCTGCTTTGGTTGGAAACTTGAACAAGGTGTTCTGAAAAGGTCTTTTCCAACCTGCACCATTTTCATGAAAGGTAAGTCACCCTAATTATGGAGCTATTTTTGACTCTTCTTGAATGAGAGTTCAGTGAGCACATGCTTTTCTATTTGCTGTAATCTGTGGCCTAAGTTGTGCGGTCAGTGTAGCTCACATCAGCTTTTAGTCCAGCTGCAGGAGTGGTTTGCTTTGTAAAAGGACAGACGTGTTTTGTATTTAGTATGCAGTTGCAGCTATGTAAAACAAACCAACCAACCAACCAACCAACCAATCCACCAACCATCCTACCTGAAACTGGAAACACAAACAAACCAACAAACCCAACAAGAAACTTAACAAAACAAAAAAAGTCCAAGCCCCCATCTTGCTGTTTAGAAGCACAAGATCTGTATGGACAATACAAAGATAAATTTACCCCCAAGCTCTTGGAAATTATTATTTGTTCTGACTTTTAATTATCTGTAGATTTTTTTAGGATTTAAATTCAATGAATGTGTCTTCTGTTATTTATTCTTTATGTGATCTGCAGGTTTTAGATATGAAAATACACTTTTGGCACAAACATGTTTCAAAGACAGCTTCCTCAGAGATACCATGGGAAGACAATTTGTAGGAATTGTTATTTGCTTTAAGAAGTATTTTGCATTAGCTTAAGCTATACCAAAGATATATGATCTAATATCCCTATACAGGGATTTACAGAACTTTAAATACATTTAAAAGTTAGATACATTTAAACTAGAAGTTTAGGTACATTTAAAAATCCCATGTAGTGAAGACTTCGGTAGGTATAGAAGAACCCTGAATCAGAGTTACATTCGTCAGACAAAAAGGCAGGTGGCTCAGGTGAAGATGAAGAGAAATGTAAAAACACAAATATGGGAGAGAGAGTAATTAAGGTGGCATTGTTTCAGAAGGTGGTTACCAGCAGGATGAATACATTTCCTTATTTTTGAAGTAAAATGCAAAGTTTTTTGTTCATGTCATTGAAACTGAGATCTGCCTTAAATTGTTTGTTCCAGCAAAAGTGTTAAACATTTGTTTTACTTCATATCAGTGAATAAATGCATTCACTTTTATGGGTCAGGGCCAAAGACTAATCGTGTTGAATTCTTTATGCATGCAACGGATATTATGACATAATTGCCAAGACAGCACATGATGAAAATGGTGAAGTAGTTTTTTTCCTTACACTGCTAATTTTTCTTCCTTCTGAAACCTTGTTTCTATACTTTTATTTTCATTCACCTCCAATTTTTTTTTTTTTTATTCACTTCTTAGTTTTTTGCTGTTTGTCTTCTGGCAAGTATGTTTTAAGACTGAGAGCCACACAATCATTTCTGGTGTTTTGCTTGAACTGATGTCAATATCTGTCTGAAAGCTTTACTTTGAAATGTGACATAAACATACTTTGATTCCAGCATGATTGCATCTCAATCCATTAGTAACTGATGTTTCCTTTTTATCTTCTGGCATTACAAAAAACCCACTTGGAAAGTAATTTCTCAAATCCTGAATTAATAAATATACTTTCTGGGGATGAATGGCATTTTTATAGATATTAACAAATATTTCTCTTGCAAATAAAAATTATTGGAAAAAATCAGCTTTATGAGTAGTTGCTTTATGAAATGTCATTTTCTATAGATAATATATTTTAATAAGTTTAGGAACCCTTACCATCTGTGCTATGGGAAAAATACTTTAATTTCTCTTAATTATTCCTGTGATTCATGAGTTATGACCTTTCTCAGGGACGAAAATAAATGCCAATTCTCCTATGAACAAAGTGCACAGTGGGAATACAGAACCCACACAGGTATTAAAGCAACCAATGTCCTGAAATAAAAAGATCAGCAGCAGCATCAGGAAGCAAATATTCTGCATTCAATCTGACAGCTGAAGTGCTTCGGTTATATATGTAGTGGATAAATAGCCCAGTAATTAAGTAGGAATACCATTAACAGTTTAGGTGGAAATAACTGCAAAGTAGTCCCCTGGGACACCAGAAGAAAAGGAAAAAGCCACAAGAAAGATGCTGTATGTGTTTTTTGGGGTAATGCATTAGGGACTATCTGGTAGCTTCTTGCAGAGTGCTTGCACACTTTTTTGGGAACATCTTCCTCACAGTGGACAAAGTGCAGAGGCAAAGCAGGCAAAAAAAAATAACCACCTATTATTTAGGAGAGACAGCCACAGGCAGTGGAAGAGCTGTCCCAGACCCAGACAAGTAAAAGGTCAAAGCAGGAGTGTCTGGATATGTTTGTTTGCTGCAATGAAATGTGTGTTATTTTCTTCTATGCAGAGAAATTGGGAGGTTATGTGTGGTAAACGCATTTCAATCCCTTAATCAATTTTTGTTTGGGTGACATAGATTGTTCTAGATGCACATTTCTAATACTGGAATAATGCTGAAAGGCTACTGCCTGTACTGAGAGGGCTCCTGTCCTGCACAGGGGCTGTAGTTCTGGTCCTAAGCAGTCTAGGCATGATTTTCTCCAAGGTAGCACCTAAAAAGCAGTGAGGTACAAGCATTTCAGACATTGCTTTCTTTCCTACCCTCTGATTTGGTTCTAATGAACCAAGTCTGAACACATTCCTCCCATCCTCATGGTACTGCTAGAGAGCTGGGAAGAAAAAAAGCTTTTCACCCCACATCACTCTTCCAGTGGCCAGGAACAACTCTGCTGTAGTGCCAGCAAAGAGAGCAAGGACTGAGCAAAGTGCAAGCTTATGCTCTGCTAGGGACTGCTCTTTGGGGAGAGGCTTGTGCCAGCCTCCAGGGAGCATTTCTTTCTGATGCTGTTATTGAGATTTCCTTTTCCTACTCTATCCTCTTTTCCAAGCTAACATTTGTCGTGCTGCATGGTGTCTCCTTTCCATCTTCAGGTCAGATGTTTCTATTTTCCAGCATAAGCACCCTTGGGTAGAAGGTGGGAAGGTCATTAGAGAGGTGGAAAGAGAGTAGGTGGGGACAGCAGTCATCCCCTAGCAGAAGGGCTACCCAGCTGTAACTGAGATAAAACCTGGCAAGTGTCATTCACCCCACAGTCCAGCCACCAGAAAAATCTGTTTCTGCAACCATCACGTCTGAAAACCTCATATCTTGGAATCATGGATCTACATTTTAAAATTGTCTTTCAGTTCTCTTAGAAATGTGTTTCTATCTTGCAGATAAGAGCCTGGGAAGATGAGCTTTAAAGACTCCAGTACCATGGAAGTGTAGTGTCATTTAGGTTGGAAAAGACCCCTAAGATCATCAAGTCCCACCATTAACCTACCACTCCCAAGTCTACACTACTAAATCACATCCCTAAACACCACATCTACACATAAATACCTCTAGTTATGTATATTACCTCGGCAGCCTGTTCCAATTCTTGACCAGACCTTTGGGGAAGAAATTTTTCCTAATATCTAACCTAAATCTTCCCTGAAGAAACTTGAGGCCATTTTTCATCCCGTCAGTTCTTACTTGAGAGAAGAGACAAACCCTCATGTCACTGCAGCCTCCTTTTGGGTAGCTGTAGAAAGTGATAAGGTCACTCCTCTACAGTCTTCTTTTCTCCAGGCTGAACATCCCCATGTCCCTCAGTGGTCCCTCATCGGACTTCTGCACCAGACACCTCAACAGCTTCATTGTCCTTCTCTGGACTTGCTCCATCACCTCAATGTCCTTTTTGTTGTGAGAGGCCCAGAACTGAACATGGCACTCAAGATGTGGTGTCACCAGTGCCAAGTACCAAAGGACAGTCAAAGGACTGCCCTGGTCCTGCTGGTCACACGATTACTGACACAAACCAGGACACTTCTGGCATTCTGTGACACCTGGGAACACTGTCAGAAATTAAATGACCAAATTCTGTAATTTTAAAAGGCTTCTAAAAACACACAACATTTCTCATGTCTCAATTTACCATTCTTTGAGTATTTTGCAATATTGTTAATTTCATGCAGTCCTGTCCTTGTTTATTGGTATTCATTGTCTGACACTGAGAAGTCTTATGTAGCTTAACCATGGCAAAGGACATAAGTTCTTTGTGGCTCATTTGCTGCATATTTCTTACTTCATTAGTTCTTTGCTCACAGTCTTATATTGCCCCATTCTCTGTTGTTACACCACTTAATGATCTGGTTTTGAGCCACTTTTCACATGTCTAAAGAAAAGCTAAGCTACTGCTAGCAACTCCTTTAAAGCACAAACAACTGATCTCAAAAGGACTCTGATGGGATTTCTTTTTAAAACTCTGTTCATGTGACCTTTCAGAATTAGTCTTATCCTGCTCTTGTACTATTTTATCCTTAAATAGGCTCTCAGTCAATTTTCTTCAAAACATAAAGGTTTAGACTTCATGAATTTATAGTTTCTATAACATCTTTTCCAGTTTCAGAGAGAAGTCCCTGATTAATAATTTTTCACTTTCTGTGAATACTTGCTGTTTCTCTGGATGCAGCACATACTGTATTCTTGCCAGTGCTGCCGCTGCTTAATGCTATGCCAAATGACCAAATTATCACATTTTTCAGTAATTTTCCTCCTCATAATTTAAATATTTTTTGGGTAAGATTTATTATTTTTTACTGTGCTTTGTGGTTAGATATTTCCTTATCTTTTCAGGGTAAAAATTGGGTATGGGCTAAAATTTGTTACACCCTAAAAATTTTATTTTTAATTTAAATTTCTGCTGTAATGAATGTTTCTATCTGCCATTTCTAACACCTTAAAAGCCTATCTTTTATCTTTTTCAAATGCATTTTGCTTTGTTATGAACCCTTTTCTACTTAATTTCTACTTTATTACTTTGTCATAATTTTCCACACCATTTTAATTCTAATGCGATCACTAGTGAAATGAATAAATCCGGTAAATAGATAGTGGAGTTTGGGTCAAGTCCACCGAACAGCATTTAAACCGTCTTTTCTAAATGGCTATTTTTAAACTAATCTTACTTATTTTAAAGTTTCAGGTCAACTCATAAGAAAGACTTCTCTGATCCCCAAATTGTTGTCTAAACATTAAGTTTTGTTTGTAGATTTGTCACACATTTTGTGACATATCTTTGACTCTAAGGTTTCTTATCTCTTTGCCTAACAGGAAGCTTAGAGAAATTTAACAAAATGCTGAAATGCCTGTTAGTATGGTCAAGCCTCAAAACTTGAGATTGCATTGTCAATAATTTAATATGTCATTCAACTTTATTGGAGCTACAGTAGGCATATATTATTCGAGATGTTTCTTTAAAAGTAAATCTAAAGCCCAGCATTCTTCACATTCTTCTGTAGTACCTTTTTCTTGTCCAGGATATATAATTTGAACTCTGTCATCTGCTGACCTTTGATCCTCCATTCTTTTTCTTAAGAAGTCTTTTTTTCTGCGTCACTGTGATCTCAGAACAAAAGGCCTCAAAAGATTATCTTAATTTTTACTTAGAAAACATGTAATCTTCTATTTTAGAGGGAAAAATGCATAAAAGTTACTTTTAATGTTTGTACCACTTCAGAAAATCAAGCCTTGGACTTCATTTTGATAATTTTCCTCTGTAGTGGCAGTTTCAAAACAAGCCTTTTCAATGTAGTTTAAACAGGGGATATGTGTTAAATATGATTGCTGTGCTAGTGGCCAGAAATATTTGAATAAATCTGGGGACCAAACCTCTCTTAGGCCTAAGAGCTTAGAACTCAAAACTGTAGTGCATAGAATTTAAACAAACTATCCAATTCAATTATGCTATTAGGTATATTTTCAGATTGTTCTCCTACCAAGTATCTGGAAGACTTCCAAAAGTAACTCCTATTGGACAATGAAATACCAAAACATTTGATGTCTCAAATGAGGTGAAGTTAATAAAAAAATCAAATCAGATTAAAATATTGCAATATTTTGCAACAATTATCAAGTTTTACTACAGCATGCTTGCTGCTTGACGAGCACACAGGAAATTCAAGAAGTGGACTAATTTTAGGTGTGTCTAGTTGTACCTTTCTCTTTGCTGTTGTTACCTCTGAAAGGGCAAATAGATGTTTCTGTATGTGAAGTCATCATGAGGAGGCTTATGAGATGAGAATACTGTTCACTTCTAAGTGGAAATAAAAGACACAATATCTGATTGTCAGCAAGTCATTATTTTCTAACAATCTCTGTGCTAAATCCTAATGTTGTTATGATTTTTGTTTTAAGGCACACTGAGGTAGTGCTAGTCAGGTGAAAGAATGAGCTATGATAGGAGCTAGAAAAAATCAAGTAATAAATCTTCCTAGATGCCGTTCAAAGGGAAATGTGTGTTTAAAGAATAAGCTGTGAAAAGCTTGAAAGAAATGCCAGAGCTGTGATCATTCCATGCATTATCTCTAAATCATTGTTATATATGTGCTACACACTTTTCACCTTACATTGTGTGTAATTAGAAAGCTGGGTCTCTATCTGGAAAGCAGTCTTAGTGTGATTTTAGAAATATCCATTCTCAATTTAATTTAATTTACTGGTATCCACTTTCTTGCAACTATCTGGTCTGGAGATGAACTGTCCATTGGCCCCATTGTCAAAATGACAGCATGTAAAGGGAAGCATGTGGTTGTAATAATAATGTGGTACATGTGTAGAAGGTCAGAGAAGCAACAGATTAACATTCCAGCAAATGATTTCCTTAGGGACAACTCTTGAAAGTATCAAAGGCCAAAGGTCATGACACTGACAATGTCTTTAATGTTGTTGGCAAAAGAGTTGCTTGAATTTCTCCTTTCTAGGGGTAATGCTTTTTTTTTTTTTTTTTTTTTTTTTTTTTTTTTCTCCTTTTAGGGGGTTTTTTTTTTTTTTTTTTTTTTTTTTTTTTTTTTTTTTTCAGTTAGGTAGCAAAACCTGCTGTGAACCTTGATAAATTAGTTCCATAAATATTAGTCTAATTATATAGGTAGTAATAGTGTTTAAATCAACCAATTGTCTGGTCTCCATTAAGTCATGTATTGAAATGAAGAGGTTTAAGCGAAGAAGCTTTCTTTGTGACCTAGAATACAGTCATGGAAAATTTTGGAAAATGGTTTATTATTGCAGGCAATGCACAATGGATTCTTCATTTCCATTGTAGGAAGCATAAAAGATGGGAGGCCAGTGTGTGTGAACAAAAGGCTCTTAGCCAAACTCAAAGACAAAATAGGAAGCATAAAAAGGGTCGAAGAATTATAAGCAACATGGGCGGGGTAGTAAAACTCTGCCTGTGCATCCTGGGATGGACCTAGGAAAGTTAAAAGGAATTGAACCTGGCCAAGGTCATCAAAGACAACAAGAAGTGCTTTATTAAGTAGCTAGGTAGAAGGAAAACTAGGGGATATGTCGGCCCACTGCTCAGTGAGACAGTGGACTTGGTTATACAAGACATGGGAAAGGCTGAGCTGCCTTCTTTGCCTCAGCCTTTACAGAGACTGGCCTTTAGGAAGGCCAGATTCCTGCAGGAAGGAAGAAATACTCTTGGTGGAAGAGAATCAGATCAGAGACTCTGAGCGAACCAGGCATATGTAAATCCGTGGGTTCATGGGATGCACTCATGGCATCTGGCAGCTATCATTGCAGAGACACTCTCAACAATCTTTGATAGATCCTAGCAACTGGGAGAAGTATGCAAAGACTAGAGGAAATAAAATGTCATAGTGTCACCTCTATCTTCAAGAAGGTTAAGTATGACCCAGAGGATTACAGACATGCCAACCTTGCCTTGGTTTCTTGGTTTCTCCTTGGGAAGGAGCTGGAGCAGCTAATCTTGGAAACAATTTCCAGGCACAAAAGCACAAGAAAGTCATCAAGAGGTGTCAGCATGACTTCACCAAAGGGAAGGGTCATAGGCTTGACAAGTGGCTGAAATATGTCTCACGTATAAGTCTGAAAGTGTTGGAATGGAATAAAAGAAGGCACATGGGGATCCTATCAATACATGCAAGGTTATGAAAGAAGGGTGCAAAGAGGACAGAGCCAGCCTTTTCAGCAGTGCTCAGTGAACAGAACAAGGCAATGGATACAAACTGATCCATGGGATACTCCCTCTAAACATTGCAAACTTGTTTTTATCTGTGAGGGTGACTGAGCACTGGCACCAGATGTCCAGGGATGTTATGGAATCTTCATCCTCTGAGATACTCAAAATCCAGTGGGACAAGTTTCTGTGCAAACAGCTATATGTTGAGCAGGGGATTTGGACCAGATGACTTTCACAGGACAGTGTCAGCTTCAAGCATTCTGTGATTCTGCAGCTGTGGTTCTATGGTTCTGCGAAATTATAGTATTTGACCAAAGTTGCTTTTAAAAAGTACTCCAGTGTTAAAAGTGTCAGAAAAAAATCACAAAAAAACCAAATTTTCTGGGCGTCAAATCAAGTGGGACTTCTTGGTAAGTAAACAGACTTTTGCACTATCTGACAGCCTTGCCCAAGGAGAGGCCTGCAATTCAATACCTTAGTAGTCAAAGAAATGTTTGAAAATGGTTGAGGCTAGAAACTGCAAATGGAGTCTTTTAATTAGCTTAAGGTACTGAGATGAAGAGACCCCTTTTCATGCTCATGGCTGTTTTCACCATGTGTGGTATTTCCTTCCTCCACTGATGAGACATAGGCGTGCCTAACCAACGTTTCATTATACTGAAACAGAAAACTGATTCTCAATTCATTTCAGTGTGTGACATATGGGCTGGAGTGAGCAGCACTCATGTGCTCAAATAGCCTAAAGCAAGTAGTTTAATAGATTCCATGACTACTTGATGAGCCTGAACAGAAAAGAGGGGCCAAGGGGACTCTGGCAAGAAGTAGCAGGAGGAAAATTGAGCACGATCAGACAATGAACCATAGGTTTTCTCCTGTTTCTTAAAATATTGGTATGCCTGCTCCGCTGAATGTACTGTTTCTTTTTAAAGCTTCTGGAAATACTCTTACAAAAATTCAGAACACAGCCACAAATCATTTATAGGAGACAAAAAACAATAAGTAGTGTCAGCACAGAGGGATATATTTTACTTGGTCCTGTCATAAGGAATTATAGTGGGCTGTGATGAGTGGAATATAAAGTAGCATAAGTTACCTGTTGACAACAGGGTTTGAAATTATAAAATGTAAAACCAATATATTTCCCTCACAGTATCAAACAGCTGGGATTTTTTATACCTATTAGTAGAATAGCATGTCATTTTTCAGAGCGCCATAATTCTGTAAGCGTGTTTAAATACATGCTGTTATTTATTTGGTTTAGGTTTTTGTTTCAAGTATTACATACATTGTGATGCACAGAGATGCAAATATAATAACAGTGATCAGCATTTTGTGAAAAGCTGTTATCATGTATGGTTTTCCGGTCTTAACTTTGGTTTTGCTCATTTAGGAGATTGTATTTAATATACTGAAATAGCTAGCAATATTGCTATCCTCTTATGAATCATCATTGAGTTTAAATCCTGCAGGAATCTTATTTTTTCATGCTATTTAAAAATCTAATTATAAAAATAAGCCTTGATGAGGAACTGACTGCAGCAGAGTACAAGTAAGAGCTTTTTGAATGACAGATGGTAATAAGCAAGTCAGGCAGTTAGATGATGGTTTATGTGCTAGATATTATAGGTGTTGTAACTATTGACCCATGTTAATGTTGTTACTCTGGCAAATAAAATGCAGGAAACAAAGCTACCTTGGATGACTTATCCCAGCTGCTGATTAGTAGAATATTTGTCAGTCAGCAGCAGGGCCCGCTCAGTTGCCAGATCTTAAATCCTTACCACCTTGTCTTTTCCCTTTCGGTCCCTTTTTCACAGGTTTTGCCATTCCTATTGCTGTTCTCTCAATCTACCTCTTTAATACCACTTTGATGTTTCTGGTAAAGAATCTGATTCTGACAAATAAAGCTAATAGGGTAAGGAGGAAGCAGAGGTAGTTGGAAAGGTGTTTATCTCCTCTTGCAAGAGATGAATGAGTCTTTTGTCTAGAAGGATCCCACAAGACCTTGTAGAGAATGATGGCAACATAAAATGAGGTGCAATAAATGGGAATGGCAGCAGGGATAGTTGCTAGATTTGCTATCCATATGAACTGACCCAATCACCCATAATTGTAACACTGGGAGCAACTAATAAGCTGTAATCTGGACACCTGTGATTCAAGTGCAGGAAAATGTGTGGGAATGGCAAACAGACTTGATAAAATCCAACCTCAGTTTGTTAAATGTTTATTTACCAAATATTTCAAAATAAACATATTTTTTCCTCCTTTTGTAGCAGTTGCACTGGGATGTGTAGCTAAGATGCAGCCGTTCCTATGGTTCCCCACACTATTTCTTTCTGCCGTGTTGTTATGTGCTGAATAAAGCTGGCACAGCTTTTGGGTCATTGCCAGTTGTGGGAAGTATGCCTGAGCTGGAGAAATGGGCTGTTAGTAAGTGAGCCAGCAGGCTTACAGCATTTCCTTGGTAATTATGATATGGTGATTATGATACTTTCTGGCTACATCTCTCCTACTTAAACTATATTTCATTCTTGAAATAGGCCATAGGAATGTCAATTTTAGTCTTTCCGGGACAGAAGGTGAATGCTGACTGTCTGTCAATTTTGGTCTTTTACACTGTGGGCCTGCATAGAGTCAGGGAGTTTTAGGATGGATGACGGTGCAGCAAAGGTGGATGGCAATTGCAAGGCATATGTTTTAGATAGTCCAGTCAAAGAGCAGATTCAGCACTTGTCCTGCCTCAAGGGAGCCTGAGCTCTTAATGGAAGATGTGTGCTCGTTAACAGAACAAGTTCAAGGAGGTCGTAATACAGGAGGTACTGCCGGGGTCCCGTGGCATAGCCCATGACATCATTCAACTTGTCCAGGTACAAGTTTATGATTTAATTTTTCAGTCCTTTGAATTTCTTCAAAGCCAAAAAACCTGAATTTATTTCCTCTGTATTACCATAATGATACATTACCCTCATTATTTTTCCCACTACTGATAGTCCTTTCTGCATATGACTTATCCCTTAATTTCTAAAATTATTTTTATGTTAATCAAAGACGAAGAAGTGGAGTCAGCTGGAGTCTCACAAAGGTCAGTGTGAATATGCACAATATTTTTTTTGCTATTGATATTATTCTGGTGGTTTATATTATTCTTAACAATAAACCAGTGACTCTAGTCATGCTTAGAATTGTTACTGCTGCTTTTCTTTTGTGAATGTTTTTGCATGTTTCAGTGCCCAGGCCATTTCTGTGACTGACGTATGTTCAGACCATGGACAAAATAGCAAGGTCACCTGGCTGCTAGGTGAAGACTACCATAACTGAGCTAGTGGTTACTTGAAATAAAAGAGGCCTTTGCAGACATGAAGTGTGATTTCCTATTTTCCCTTTAAAAATACAGTTATTTAATAATTTTAAAATATTTTGTATGTGTATAAAATATTTTGCATGTATAATATATCTCTGGAAAATACTGGTTTTATCCTGACATTAAACAGGTTAGTGTCCTACAGGGTAGAAAAAAACCCACTCCCTATAAATAATGCCCAAAGATAGATTTATTTCTATGTAATTTTCCTTTGTTTGTCTACTAAATTCAGCTAGATTTGGGAAGAATAACTCAGCCAAGTAAAGCCCACACTGAACTCAGCACTTCCCCTCCCCTTGAGGAAGCTACAGACAGCAAGAAAGGAGGAAAATTAATTGACAGATATGAAACTTAGTGAAGAACTGAGCAAATAAAATCAGGTCAAAGGAACAAGGACACATGGTCCTATGCATCTTTTGAGAAGGAAGGAAGACAGGGAAGTGAGCAGAAAATGAAGGCAATTGCTCATAATTGGAGGTTGTATCCAACTCTCTTCAGTCTTTTGGAACTGTTAATTACCTCTACCCAGTCTCCACTGCAGCATGACACACAACCTGCTCACACATGCAGCAATGTAGGTGTGTATCTGCCATATTGGTGCCCTTATCTTTCTCTTCTTCCTCTTCTTTCTGTGCTAATCTTGTTGGTGTTGTGCATGCATTGCGATATCCTTGTGTTAAAGTTCTGGATTTTGCCCAGGTTTTTGTTTGTTTATCCACTCTTAGTCTTATCGATGGAACATATGTTCTTCTTAAATCAACAGCTCAAAGCTGAAGTTGTCTTATGCTACTTTGCAGTCACTGAAGGCTACTAAGGATGTATTTCACAAAATAGGTTCATCTTCATTGACTACATCAGACTTGCTGTTAGTCTTATCTGGGCTCTGTGCATAAGACTTGTTTACCTCTGAGTCAGACGACCTGGATGTTCACTTTTCCTGAACTCATTCACCGATGCCAAGGTTATTTTCCCTGATTTTTTATTAATGCTCGTCCTGTTGATACCCTGATGATGGCCCAAAGACCTCCTTTCCTAGCATTCTTTATCACTGAGCTCAGCTAGGACTTATTTTTTGCATCCTTGCAGTATTGCCAGTGCCCATGTGGCAGCTGGCAATAATCATTTAGGAGCTGACACAGCCTAAGGATTGGTGCAGACTGAGGCTACTTGCTCTTAATGTGGAAATGCCACTTTCTGTGAATTTAGTGGGTCCCATGGAAAGAGGAGGTACCATTTTTACTGGTGAGAGCCCACGACAAGGAGACTTGATAGAGCATCTTTATGGTGGCTGGAGGATCACAGTGGAAGGTCTGTTTGCACCATGTGCAAACCATGTGCCAACAACAGTTGCCTTTGCTGACTGGGTGCCAGGAAAGACTGGCAGTGTTGAGGACTTTTCACTGAAATCAGGTCTGAACCATAACTCTGTATTTTACTGCTGAGATTTTTAAAGTGTTTGGAGACTGGCCAAAATAATATATTTATTAAATTAACCCATGACTTATATAATGTTTTAATAATGTGTTACTTTTCTCTGACAAACCTGGAAAATATAGGACTCACATCTTTCCTGAACACAGTACCACTTTGAAAAAGGGGTCTTTTCTCAGCTGTCGGTTGCATTGCGTGCTACATGCAGGCAGTAATAGAGTGCACAGAAATCAGAAGAGAGACAGTCCAAGGAAGAGATAAGACCCAAGGATCTATGCTTTTATTTTCCACATGACCCTGGTGACTGAAGTCAGGATTGACAGTTAAAATTTGTGGTTGCAATTTGGTTCTTGGAAATCGATCAAAACTGTTTGAGGTAAGGAAGCAAATTCAAGAGAAGTATTCTGTTTGGATTTACTCAGTTCAGTTCAGTTTCAGATGGCAAGTTTTTGTACTGTTTTCCATTTAGGTCCCATGTGCCTGTAATGCAATATTGACTTGGACTAGTTCAGAATCAGGAAAAGGAGGCAAAAATTACTGGAAGTTTACATGCACGTTGCAAGCAGAGTGAAAGGGGAACAAGATTTAACTACCAGGTTCTAAATGGCCATGAACAGAAGAAAATGGCATTGAAATGAAGCAGCTTCCCTTGGATCAAAATATACAGAGCTAGCCTGAAAATAAATTCTGTACCTCAAGCTGTGGTACCTTTTTTCTATTTCTTCTGCATAAGGAAATAGGTAAGGATAAGCACTTAAAAAGCTATAAGCTTTGCAAATAGCAGTTTGTTAGCTGTCAGCAGCACCTGGATGTGACAAAAGCAAAATACAGCTTTTACAGGTTTTCAGTAGTGACCAGTCATTGAGTTGAAAAGAGAGAAATCATCAGATGTTGCTTATCAAACAGAGTTTTCATGCTCAACACCTCAAAGAAAACTTAGGTTTTCTTTCAAAAAAGATCTTTGTTCCTTTGAAGTAATAGCCAGTGATGTGAAATGAATTTTAATCAGGACCTGTCAATACCTATCAGTGCACAACATTTCATATCACTGATAGTGTGAGTCTGAAGGGAATGGCAAACTGGAGAAAGTAAAATCTGGAGGCAAAGCACAGAATTTCCCGTATCCAGATCACATAGGGGCACCAAATGTCTTTTGAGTATCAGAATGATTTCCATCAAAGGAAAAACACACAAGATAACTCCTTATATACATATTCTTAATATAATCCCATTTCTTGAAGGGATTTTTTAAAATATTTCATTAAAACCAATATGGAATGAATGGGTTTACAGAAGAAATACATATTCTACCAAAACGAATAGAACCACAGTCTGCAGTATTGTTTCAAATAATCATCGTTTTCTGATAAAACTACTTGATGAAACAATGAAAAATATTATGTGGACATTAAACTCAGAAATTCAGGAACCAGTTGTATAATTAATAACTGTCAGAGCAGAAACAGTTAAAATCAGGATAATTAGAAGAGATTAATTCAAGTAATAGGTGGTGATTCTATCAGTCTTGTTTTGCTCCTGTTCTGGTTAGTGTTTTTCCTGAGGGTTCATCTTCTGACACAGGAAATTGCAAATATCTGAGGGTGGACATGACTATTTTTAATGGGAAATAGATGAAATAACAATGACTTCAAGATTGCTATCATGCTCTTCGTAATGTGACAAAACTGGGACATGAATTTCACGTACAGATATCAATACTCTAAATGTGCTTCTAACATAGTTTTAGTGAAAATAACCAGTCAATGGTATTAAATGCTATGAGAAATGAGGGTCATATGCAAAGCAAAACAGATACCATGTGCAAGAGCTTTTACAATTTCATCTCCAGTCCTCTGGAGTTAAAGTCTCTTCATCTTTTCTGAAGCTCTCGGATTGATTTGGGACATAAACTAACATAAGACAGTGCTTTTCACTATTATTTCTCTGAAGCACCTCTGCTGGCAACCAGGTTAGCTGTAACTTAAGTCTCAAAAAAAAAAAAAGAAACTTTTTTTGCAAATTTTTCCAGGAGTCACATGGATATTCCTGTTGGGCCGTCACTGACAACCTTGGTGTTCCATAGTGCTGGTCATCATAATTGGGAAAATAATAGTGCTAAAAGAGAAAGCAGAATTAGATGAATGGGTGGAAGGAAAACACTTTAAATGCTATTTAATGGGAAAAACCAAACAAGATGCTATGTGCCAAAGAGACAGATTTTACTCTTTTCAGATGGCTATGCCCACTCTCACTGCAACACAGAGCAAATGTGTGTTGTTGACAGGGAAACTGATGCTCACAAACAGATATTCCTGTAAATGTAGGGCTGTGGGGAGTGTGGACCCACACATCACAGCACCGAGGCAGGCTACACCACAACTAGAACTGGAGTGAAATGGCAAACCTCATCCCTTTCACTCACCAGACATTTGTTTTGGCATCAGTCTCAGATTATGAGTGAGATTGGTAGGCTTTCTCTCATGCTTTTTTTTGTACTTTCTCACTCTTCACTATGTCATCTCCCTTGTCACTGTCCCTGTCAAAAAAAAAGGTAAAAGTTAGACCACTGGCAATCACTCTTTTTAATATGCTGCGGGGAAAGAGATGTTGTCTAGATCAAGATTTTCAAGCTTGCAGCTAACCACATGGAGAGATAAAATGAGCGTACACAGCACCTGCAGTCATGCACTAAGAGAGACTAATAGAAAAACACTCAGAGCTCAAAACAAAATCCAGTTTCACTGAACAACAATTTTCCTCGGGCTTGTTTTCCTATCTTGGGTTAAAAAAGAAAAGGGCTAGAAAAAAAGGCATTATGCCAGGACCTTCACACAGCATATCAGGGTTTTTCATGTCCCATAAGGATATGTTTGCTTTTGTTTTTTCTTTTTCTAAAGGAATGGAGAGATATTTCACAGGTTTCTTATCATGTAGTGTTGCGTCCAAAATGGGTGTTTAGAAGGAAACAAGACATTGTATCAATATGATATGCTTCAAAGGTAAATCAGAAGGAATTTTTATTTCCAAATATGAAATAAAATTTTAATTGTCATGAAAAATGTCGATCTAACACCTGCCTACAAATGCCTTCTCAAATAATGTCATAAGCCTCATATTCCCCAGAAATTCCCATTTTAGTTATTTCTCAGCACAGCAAATCTAAGGTGCAGCCATGGCTACAATTCTGTATTGAGCTTGAAGGTAATCTGAAAAATAACCTGCATTATTGTAGAGAGTTTATAAGCACTGAGGCCATTGTTGAATGAGCCAAGGAAGAGGCATGCTGTCTGCAAAAAGCACTGAGGAGCTGGACAGATTTACTCCTAGCTGAGGGTTGCACATCATACCAGCTATAAAAATCTTGTGAAATTTATCATGCTTGTGTTCAAATGAACTGTGCAGCTTTAACTTCTTAAATTACTCCTCTCACAGTGCCAAACTTATCCTGCTTCATGGTCCAGTAACAAGCCAGAAAAATTGCTACATCAAAGCCTAGCAAAGGAACTCCCTTCCTATTCATTTGTTTAGCTGTCCACATAGCCTTTTACACAATTTCTACATTGACCACTTATTTATATCTTCAAATCTGAGGAGTGGAGACCAAGAGGATTTGCGGCAGTGTCAGACAATTATATCAGGACTGAATTTCAGAGATTCCTGCTTCTTGAAATACTACAAAAGCCACTCAATAATTTGTTACTGTTGTGCTTTCTCTCCATCCTGTAATCATGAAAGCCTGCCTTGCAAAGCACGTCAGCTTACTGGTAGAGGTGCAGAGAAGAGCATGGCTGAGGGACTGTGATGTGACCTTTGATTTCACACTACTGAGTCCTGAATATGACCATACTTCCTGGATTTATTATGATGTCATGATAAGGTAATACAACACATTAAATAACAGTATGACCTCTTGATGCATTTTCCCTCTGAAGATTTTCTGACTTTTTTTTTGTGGACAAGGATGGTCTTAGATCAGTGAGGGTATGAGGGTTAAAGAGAAATATTTTTGTTTTACAGTACAACTGTAAAACCGAATGATAGAGTTTGAGTCTAAAATATGAAAAAGATTACATCTTTGGGTTTGTTTCAATTTTCTTCTCCAATTTTTTTTCTACTGTGTTGCAGTCCATCTTCCTTTTCTGAAAAATGACAGTGGAACAAAATTTGTTTCACTTCATTGATGTTTCTCAGTAGTTTTCCATTAGGAAGCCCAGTGTGTGTAGAGGCTGACTGATGCCATCAGGATCAATACAGATGTTGTTTGAATCTCCTGTGGTTTTGTGTCTCCGGGACATGAACATGTCTCATGGTAGAGCATTTTGCAGTGCTGTTGTCGTTGCTTCCCAGGAGTAGGATTTTTGTGTACTATCCTCCAAAGACAGGTGAGATGAGGTCATTTCCCTATTGAAACTATGGAAAAGGACAGGAATAATATTTTTGTTTACAAGGGAAAGAGGATTACTTTTTTCTCATTCATGCATGTAGGAAACACACAAAAAGCCTGTGTTTCTACTGATGGTGTCCATGCTGCATTAACATGGGAAAAACCTCCCCAAAAAATGAATTATTAAAAGACTTTTGTACTTTAACAGTTTCATAAGTACTCTAGTGAAAATCTTTATTTTCCTCTTGTTCCTAGGCCATCGGTTCTATGTTTCAACATCTCAGCATTTTTCAGCACATGAAGAAATTTTTCATGTTTTCTTCAATATTGTATCCACCCAAATGTAAACTAAGAATGCAGCCTCTTCACACATCCCCAGTCCACAGAGTTTTCAGTGTCTGAACAGCTTTTTCACATCTCTACACACTCCCCTACTGAGCTGCCCTCTCACTGAGAGCCGCAAATCTGCACAGCATCCCTGACTATTTATTAAGCTCTGAGAATCTGTTCACTAACATAAAGATCAACTGAAGGCAATGGCTTCTCTGGAGAGCTTAATCAAAATGCACAAATGAGAAAGACACAGCACTGTGAAGCTGAGGAAAAAGATTACCTTTCATACTGTACGTACATGTAGCATGATTTTACTTGCTCCCTGCATGCTTTCCTCTCTTTTTTTCAGTGTCCACAGCAGCAGTCATAGGAATAAGGCACACAGCTGTCCACATATGTGCATGTAGGGCTCAGATTCTTATTTTAAGTAGTAAAAGTATTTTAAGTATATATTTGCACAAAAGAGGATTTTTTGTATTAAGAGAACATGCATATTATTTTTAAAAAATTACTTACTCCCACTCCCAAAATGCTTGTTTTCAGAGGTATTTTTGTTTAATTCAGTTCTTCAGTACTGTGATGATTTTCAATTTGTTTTTCAATTTGACGGATAGTTTTCTTTTGTTTTGTAACAAAAATAATATAAATGAAACAAAACAAAGCAAAAAGTCAGCAAATATTAACTTGCTCAGGTCCAGGCAGTGTATCTTAAGCAATACTATTGAAACAAGTATATTAACAGAGTGTACATCCTCTGTCAGCTTTGCCTTCCCAGGTTCTCCCCACACTGTAAAACCCTTGTTTAAGTCTTCAGGTACTCTTTTCTTCATGAGCTCTCTTTCTGCATTTATGCAAAAAAAAAAAAAAAAAAAAAAAAAAAGAGGAAAAAAAAAAAAAAAAAAGTTGCAAAATAGACAATAAAAGAAAATAAATTGGAAGACTTTGGTAATCCAGTAAGGAGAATGACTACACATCATATATATGTATGCTAGGACAGACAGTGAGAAAAATAAAATTATGAAAGACAATATGAGGGTATGCATTCTCAAAGCACACGAAGACAGTAAATATATAGGTATATTTTTTATTGAGCTTCAGGGGATGCTCAAAGGGTGGAATCCAACATTCCATGATGAGGAGCCAGCAAAGCCTGGGTAATGAAATATTCTCTTTCAAGATTAACAGTGGACTCTCCCAAGGCTTTGCATCCCTTCTGAGTGAAGAGCTCAAGACAACATTTCCAAACACAGCTTGACCTGTTTTCTGTCTGATGTTGAAGAGTGAAGGTGGGAACTAAGTTCCATTCTTAAGAAACTGCTCGTAAAAAAACTATGATGCCCTAGCACCAATCCTGCCATTCTTATCTACCAAATAGACTGATTTTGGTTGAATGAAGTTCACTGCAGACAAATCAGAAAATCTAATGGGACAGCTGTTTCCAGGAGCTTGGGTTCTCTTCATGTGGTCCCGATGAGTTTTCGATAGCCCCAGAATCTTAGAAGGCAGTAATGACAGATTTTGTGTATGTGTGTGTGTGTGTGTGTGTGTGTGTGTGTGTGTGAGAGCTTGGGGTGGAGTAGAGTTGATCTTAAGAGCCTACAGGTTTAGAGAGCTTAATTCACAGAGTTAGCTATATAAACAATGATATCTAATGAATGTTTTATATGTCTTATGAAATTTGAGTACTCCCCTGGAAGATGCAAGGGGCCCTTATTAGGGCGAGGTGTCTGGGGAAGTGACACATCACTGCTATTTGCTTCCCACCTCCTTTGCCAAAACAAATCTGACCCCCAAGCCATTTTGATTTGTTTTACACGTTTACTCCTTTATGCTCACCTGGACTGTGAACTGTAATACAACTGTAACAGAACAGACAAACATCAGCACTTGTGCTTTTCTGATTTTTCATTACATGAATGTAGATTCATTTCATGTAGCAAATGTTATTGACTGGGTTTGCTTTTCTTTGCAAATTGAATATTTATGGTGACTTTATTTCTTAATGTCTGACTTGTGATTTCATGGTTTCAACAAGCTGATGCATTTATAAAAGAGTGCAAACACTTCACTGCAAATAGTGTATTTATTGTTTGCAGTTCATCTTTCTGTTTGCATGTTGTTTACAGCATGCAGATGGATTAGAATGCATCTTTTGTTCACTATTTAAAATTTTGGAAGCAATTTTGGAATAATGAAAAAGAAAAGTAAGTATTTGACATGTAAAATATGTGACTGTTTACCTTTGTCATGAGATGCTGCTTCCCTTTTGTGGTTTTGCAATTGTAACTTTTCTAGACAAGAGGGGAGAATGGGAGAAGTGGCCATAGGAACATTTTCAATAAAAGCCTTCACATTAGCACATTCACTGTGGCATAGGAATGAAGGAAATTGCTTGCTGATTTTACCAAAGAATAAGTGATAGCTGGACAAATGGGAGTAACAAATAATCTTTTTTGTCTCTACAATGTCTCTCTTTTCTTTATTTTCTTCTACATATATTGTTCAAATCCTGGTGCAAAGCCTTTTAACAGGGATCTGTTCCATAAAGGAGCTTGTTTTTATGTATGTGTTTCCCTTTGCATAAAGGAGCTGGGGATTGTTTTTTTTTTGTTTTTTTTTTTTTTTTTTTTTTTTTTTGTGACTTGACGTAAAAAATAATTGTTTGGTGAAATGGTTTACATGTACCTTGAGGGTACCTCAGCTATATATCTTCAATATTGGCAGAAGAATAAAAATATCCATTAGAATGGGTATAGCTGTAATTGCTCACTTAAAACCCCTCATAACATCTTATCATCTTTTATGCAGTTGTTATAAGTTACAAGGAATCTCATTCTTATAATTTCAGTTCTCATTCTTATCATCTCTGCTCTTATCATTTGCCATAAATTCAGTTTCTGTTGTGAGATGAATGTAGTCTAAATGTCTGTACATATTTTGTAAACACCTGTTAACATTCAAAGAAATAACTTCAAATTCATTACCAAGTGCATGTATTGTTCTGTGTTTGCATAGATGAATAGATAATAATGAGAAGCCCCTTGACAGAGGTAAATACCAAGTACAGACGCAGCAGCACAGTAATGCATCAGAATAAAAATTATGGTACACAGTAGAAACTGTGAACTGAATATATGCAGAAACACCATTATAGTCCTTATTCTGAATTCTTGAGGTTTTGCTTGTGTCAGGGAGGAAAACCAACAGGACTTTTAGTACCTCCCATTTGTCATGCTTCCCTCTGAGGTGTGTTGCAAAAACACAGTGCATCCTAATTGCACCATAAAAAGGGAATTATTTATAAAAGGGAAAGCTAGACCCTATGGACTGTAAGCCATTCACATCCAAACTATAAAACAAACCAAATTAATCTAACAATTCCAAAGGGAGCTATATATTTTAACCAAAGTAGGGGAAGAAAAGAAGCCCACAACTGTTTGATATAAAATGCACAGCACCGTGTTAAGCAAATGGTTTGCTACTGAATAGTAGTTTCTAATTTATGAGGCAATGAGTAAGTGGCAATTAGACATAAAATTCAATATTTATATTTTGCTAGAATCTGAGTATAAATTGGTACCATTGTGTGTTTCATTATTTTCTGCCAGCTCATTCAGAAAAAATATCAAACTAGTTCTTCTAGTCTAAAATAATACAGAAGTGGTCCCAAGTTTTTGCTGGGGTCAAAAGAAATAGATAGACCCGTACTCAGAGATGTGAGCTCTCTTTTTGCTTTTGCTTTTATAAAAAGATATTTCCTGCCAAATTCCTACTATGGAGAGATGACTCTTAGCTACCTCAGTTTACAGTGTAGTTTACTAACCTCTGAGAAGTTATGCCTGACTGACACGAGCCAGGGAGTACAGTTAATAGGCCTAATTAATTTTACTTCTTTTTTGCTTTCAGTAACACCCCAGGAGGAAGCAGGGATCATTTATCCCAGCTAAACTTCCTTGCTCTCCCTATAAGTGCACAGCTATCATTTACTGTCTGTAACCCTATAACCAGGTAAGAGGCAGGGTGCAACTCTACCACTCATCTATAGAGGGACAGTCGTGGCAGGCAGTAGAATTTTGCCAGTTTCTGCTCAGCTGCTCTCCTGTGAATGGCAGAAAACTCATCCAGCATAAGAGAGAGAAGAACTGGGACAGAAGGAATTTGGGCAAAAAGGTTCGAGAGGGGGAAGAAGCAGCTTTTAAACTTTTGTCCCCCACAGGGTAAGCCTTGCAGGAAATGGAATTGGACCAACTGTCCAGTCCTGGCCATAATTGCCCTAACTGCTGGTTGTTGAGTCTGAGTTTCAAATAGTTTCTTTTTTTTTTCTATCATAATTTAAATAAAAATCTTCTCTGACAATACTTTGTCAGGAGAATACTTTAGGTCTCATTTTTTACCAGACACAGCTTTAGCCAAAAATTGCAGAAAACAAGGATCCCTCACCTGGAATAAGAATAACACCTGCTGTACTTTATGATATATTCACAGAATCACAGGTAGGCTAAAGCCAGAAGGGAATTCTGGGGTCATCTGGCCCCTGCCCAAGCACATGTTTATCCTAATGGCCACACAAAAAAGAATCATTTTGCCAGCTCCACAACCAGTGGCGACATGCATTATCAGAGACCTCCTCTCTCCATGCTGGCAGGGGGGAAGAGAACTCTGGATTGCCATGACCCTGACTGCCACCCCCAGAGCTCTGTAGTCACTTTGGATACTCTGCAGCTTTCCCAGCACTGTCATTGGTGTCTACTTTTAAGAACATCATGGAGTAGCAGTCAGGGGGTCAGGCAAGCTCTGGCAGTGCCCCCAGCACCCAGATCCAGGTCCCCAGCATGCTGTGAACTTCTGCATCCCCGGGTCAGGCTGGCAGCTGTGCCACTGTCCCCTGCAGCACGGAGTCACCTGCTGCTGCCACTGCTGCCCCGTGGTGGCCCCGCGGAGGTCAGGGTCAGTCGGCCTAAACCTCACTTGAAAGCATGGCCAGTTTCCTCAGCCCTGAGAGCAGCTCACCCATGCATCTTCTGTCCTGGCAGGGACAGCTGCTCCAACACCTGCGGAGCAGTACGCCCTGTGGCACATCACTACCGTGCCCAAGAACATTTAGGCTTGTTTGAACTCAGAGAAGGATACCTTCTTCTATCCAAGCTGCTGACTTTGCTTGCTGTGATCTGAGCCTGACCCTTATTAAGGCATCTCCACAGCACCAGCTAAAAGTGGGTTTGACCCTCCCTTATTGTGGAGTGCCTGTAACAAAGTACCTTGAGCCAAGAGCAGCTAGTCAAGGTTTGAGGCTCCATTTCCTGTATCTGCTGGCTCTGACGGAGAGCTGTCTCATGAGGTGGGCATTCTTATTTGTTTAGGGCTTTTAAATCTCATTAAAGGCAAAAGTTCTTCAAATTATAGTACTGCAATAGATGTGATCTCTGTGTTACTGATTAGTCTCCTTCCTGAAACCCTCAGAAGACTAATTGCTGTTCACTGCTCTCTGTATGTTCTTCCATGTGTTCACCCCAGATGGCCAGTTGATCTAATCTGATGTCTGAGGCAGCCATAGCTTCTCGTGGCCTGGCAGATATAAATGTTTTACAGTAGCACGATTACAGATCCCTCCTTTCTGGACTGCATTTCAGCTCCAGGGGAAGGCAGACAGATCCTGCTGCCCAGCTCAAGGCGAAGACTGATGTGTGCAGCCACTGACAGCGGGTGCTTTTTCTGCAGGGAGGGGGAAATCATGCTGCTTTTCATTGATGCTGCTCTTCCTCATTGTTAGAAGAAAGGGTTCAGATCTTTTGATAAACATTTGGATTTAAAAACCTGCTACTTGTGATTGAAGTCTTGGTTTTGATTATACAAATTTTACATCAGATTTAGAGTTACAGAGGTTATTTATGATGAATCCCAGCTAAGGGCTAATGACATTAAAGGATTTTGGTTCTTGATTTTTCTAAAGACTACTCAGATTAGGTAAAATATTTAAATAAAACTTCAAAGATGTTGCTTTTCAAAAAGGAAATCCAGTTATCTGTTTGTAGAAACATCAATTAGAAGCAATTTTTTGTATAACCCGCTGTATAAAAACCTTTGCTTCTTTCGCTGCAAAGTGTATTTCTTCCAGAGACCAAATATCCCCCAAAATGCTGCTACAGGTAATGTTCATATCTTTTATCTTTAATGGCTGCTTCAAGTGGCAACTGCATTGGAGAGAACCCAAATGTCCTTTGGAACAGATTAAAGTTTAATTGTAGAGGGAAGAATAGAATTAATAAATGCCCAGCTGTGTTTCTTGATCTCTTTTCTGGCTTGTAAGTTAGAAGAAGATAAAAAGAGGCAATCACTCTTTAAGCATATAATTAATTTAAATATTGGAATAACTTAGCATTCATGAATGCATCTCTATTTTATCTCCTTATTTTACATCTTTGTTTATCTTATTAAAAAATGTGTACAATCTGTTGATTTCATCTATGTCCAATGTGTTGCTGAAAAGGAAAGAAAATAATTTTAATTTTGCCATTAGTAAAACAAATACACTGAAATTTGTGTGCTGGCTTTTGCTTTTGTGGACTAAGGCATTTTGATTTTTAAGGAATATATCAGTGGCTAATGATATCCGGCCTCTTTGATTTACACTGGTGATGATGTCTTCATTAGTCAGAACAAATGATAAATCTCCCCTTGCTGCTGCATATTGTTGTGCTTTCTCATCCAGCCATTTTAATTTTGAGGTTGACAACCAGTCAGAAAGAATCCATTATGGATGATCAAAGCTCATTTGAGATAGTCTTTGCCTGAAAAACGATGAGCTGAGCTGGTCAGAAGTAAGAGCAAAGACATTAGTGCTGCAATCCGCTGGTTCGGGCGCTGCCTGGCTCTCACTCTGCACGCTGACCCATACCTGTGTCTTCCCTGCGCTGCTGAGCTCAGCATCTTCATCCACTTTGTCAAGGCAAGACAGAGATCCAGGGAGAGCCTGTCCTACACGCTGTGGGTGTGTGACCAGGTCTCCTCAGTACGGGGAGTTGCTGTGGCTAAGCACCATTCCCAATTGGCATTTCAGTTGTGCCAAGGCAGGGTACACAATACACTTTATTCTTGGGCACAGACACAGCCTCTGTGATTTTCCTTGGGTTGGTCTGGGAAAAAAACCTCTGACTTGCCTGCATGCCAGTGTGCCCTGGATGTGAAATTATTAGAGATTAAGCAGTATCAATAATTACCAAGGAATTCCTCTGTGATTTATGGTTTGCTAGTTTTGCAGTGAGACTTCTCAGATACAGGCTGTAAGTGTGGCACCATACTGTAAGTGTGGCACCATAGTACTTTGCAAATTCACATTGTTTCTGAATTTTATGACAAGGATCACAGCAACTCTACCAAGACAAGAATTAGAGTAGGTGCTGCAGTGAGGAGGTAGAGGCTCTACAACTACTTCATGAAATGAAGATGCTAATGCATGGGTCTGACCTGGGGTTTTGAGTAGCCTGGGGCTCCCCACACAATCTGTATTTGGGTTGCCAGCCTGTCTCATCTTGGAGTAATGTGAGAAAATCTTTTACCTTTAGTTGAGACTTTTAAGAACACAAAATATAAAAGCTCCCTATCAGGATGAATCTCATATATGTGCATAAACATATATATGTGTGTGCATGCATATATTGTGTGTGCATGCATATATGTGTATATATATATATATATATATATATGTATATATATGCATGCACACACAATATATATATGTATGTATGTATGTAAAATACGTATACCTATATCAGTATGCATTTTCCTTAGAAAAAAGTCATCCTCTTGGTGACCTGTTGGTTAGGTCACACAGTTCAAATTGAAAGACAAGTTCAAGTCCTTGCCCTGAACCAGACAAGTTGTCCACAGGGCAATGATTTTACATTTCTGCAATTTCACAGTTTTCCTCCCAGTGTAAGAACCAGACCAGGTCATTCAGGAAGATGTGGAGGCTTCTGTGCACAACATGCATGCAGAGTTGACACTGCTCTCCTTTTAATACTGCAATATTTCCCTTGTTAGTTCTGCCTTTCTACATGGAAAGAAATAATACTGTTTCCTTTTAAACTGTACCTTTACAGCTACGTTTTAAACCTTACAATATCCTTATAAAAGGATATAAAGATATTGCTTTTTTCATAAACCAAGTTTAATTTATTTTTGTTTGTAAGATAATACTACATGTCCTTTTCTAACAAGACCAGTGTGATTCCTGGGCAAAAAGGTAATTTGAAATCTTTTGCTAGCAGGCTGGTTATGTTTTTTCTTTTTGCACTGTTTTGTGGTCCAAACTTTTAACAGTATTTTTCTGATTTTGGAATTATTCTTAAAATTATTTTTGTATCTTATACACTTCAACTGATTCTGGCAAGAAGAATCATAGAAAATTGAATTTATTTCTTCATGTTAATTCCCCCAGTCTCAAACTGAGGTGTTCCTCACTCCAGGTCTCCACGTAAAAAAAACCGCAAACACAATGAAAATATGAATTCTCAATTTACAATACCAGTTTTATATTTTCTTTAAGTGTAATCTTTAGTGATGCCAATGGGGAAAAAAAAAAAGAATGCCATTCAGGTTGCTGTTTTAAGATTTTATTTCATCTTCACTAAGAGAATAAATATTCTGTATTTACTTCTACCCATCTGCTTTTGGTTTAGGCATTCTGGCTTTTCTGTTTCTCAGTTTCTGAATGGGCTTTTAGTACGAGCTTGTTAAGTGCTGGCAGAATTCAATGGTTGAATTGTAAATAAAATGCTATCCTACAACTTAATCTGTTACTCCAAAAACAAAAAAAAATTCTTCCTCTCTTACACTGCCAAATCTGTAAAGCCTTAATGCAGAATGGCCTGTATACAGAAAGGTTTATAAATGGAGCAGTGAGGTAAAACACCATCTTCTTACACTAGCAAACCCCCCAGCAATGTTTTGTTTGTGCAATAGTGCTGACTTAATGCAGCAATTGCACTAAGCTGCTCTGGTGGATTCAGCAACTCCTGGAGTTTTCAATCTTCAACCAAGAGTTTTGCAATCCCTGTGAATTAAATGTTTCAAAAATAAATATCCTTGATAATGTCTCTGCATTAACAACACATGCTCCATCCCAGCGTTAGGTATGTGCAATAGAAGGTATGGCTGGTGAAGGCTGGGCAAAAAGCTTGATTTTTTTTTCTCTGGAAAGTTTGGCAAATATAAAGGATAAAATTATGTATGACAAAAAATCTGACTTTTCCGAGAAACCAAATCTTATTTTTATAATGTTTTTGGCCTTTCATTAAAAGAAAGCAATTTTCTTTTAACAGTACCACTCACTGTCCTTGTGATAGACAGCTGAACAAGAGCTTTTACATGGACAGGTGGCACCACAAGAGGTATGCACTGTCAGTCTTCTCCTATAAGAAACAGTAGGGTCATACTATACATGAATAGTCACTTGTACCGCAGTTCTGTGCAAGCCTTTTGGGGTGGTGGAACTGTTAGTCAACCTATTGAAGAAATCAATCAGAAATAAAATATGTGGATGAACAGTGAACTGTGGGAATCCACAATGAAGATTTGTGACAAGTCTGAACTGTGATCTCAAAGTAGTGGTGACATGCTTACTTAAATTTAGAGTTATCCTTGTCTCTGAGCCTTGATATAAAATAGAAAAGAAGTTCAGTGGGGATCCAGCTTCTTTTCTCTGTTTCAAAATTGTGCAACTTTGGCCTGTTATATGAAAACTGAAAAGCTCAGGCATGTAAAATGCTGCTGAACAAAATTTGTAGAGCCTTTCAACTGTAAGTAATAAGTGGAACCTCATTTGCTTATTTAAGGTCAAAGGTGATCAGAACAAAAGAACAAATTTTATATACAGGATGAAAATGTGCTAGCATGCCTGTTTTTATGAAAAGAGATTAATTCCTTGATTTGCCACATGGAACAGAGTAGTCAACATACACAAAATTTTAAGAGGATGGTGGTGCTTCAAAAGCAAAAAAATAAACTTGTGGAGACTCTTTGTGGCAAGTCCATTATTATCTCTGTTAAAAGAATTAACATTTGGTGATATCTAACTAATATTTTGTAGTAAAGAAAATCTGAGGGGTTCACAGCCCTTTCTTCTTCACATGCACCGGACGATATTTCTAGTAAATGCTTCCAAAAAAAATTTGAAAACTTCTGGAGAAAATTGAATAAGATTTTCTTCTAAGGTTCCTCAGAGTTTGATCACCATGGATTGCTAAAGGTTTCACTAGTATCATATTTAATTTTTATTGCAAAATTTTGTATATAATTGTAGGTTTTCTTTCTGTGTCCATACTGATAAAACCAAAATGGTTTTTCTGTGGCAAAAACTTAACAGGGAAGATTGTGCACTCTCAAAGTATTTATTTCTTAGATTTTCACTGCCTGTGACAAACTCAGCCCTGCTTGCACAATTTCAGGGATTCTGAATTGTTCTAAAATGCATTACAAGAAGGCATGCTTCAGTGTATCTAATTTCTTATACATGTTCTTGTGTCCACCTGGTGATCAGTGAGTTTCGTAAGTCTTGTTGAATCCCTTAAAATATGAGTAATGCTACTACTGACACTCCAGGCCCCATCCTAGTTATTTATGGAATACTATATTTCAGAAATGAATTAATTTCTGTTTTATAAATGTGTATGAAGGATTATGGGATCTGCCATTACTGTTACTTTAGCTCTTTAAAATGCTGGTGGGGGATTTGAACCCTCTTGGGCCCATCATTTTGCAACTTCAAGGTACAATACTGATTTTCCACAAAGCTACATTCCAGGTGCTACATTCACTCTTAGGCAGAAGGCATTAATACAAATAATGTTATCTGATATTACTAGCCCTAACACTGTCATTTTGCCCAAGTCACAAAATTCTCATTATGGCTGATCATTCTGAGAAATTTCTTCCCTGTAATTCACATGGGTCCTTTGAAAGTATGGTTTTCAAAATCTTTGTTTTGAATGGTGAATAAAGGAAGCTGAAATATTCATGCTTTTCATTAAAGATCTCATTATTTAAGATTATGATGGTAAAGGAAAACTGAAGGCCTGGACTCAAATTGTAGCACTTCATAAATGAGGTGAAGAGTAAAGTGTTTTGCCTTGTCAGCAAGGACCTGTTGTTTTAAAGCCCCTGGAGGTGCCATTGTGTATGTTAAATAACTGCTTATTTAACACCTGAATATTGTTTTAGTACCAAAAACCTACTAAAAAAAAAAAAAAAAAAAAAGTCTGTTTTGTAAGACGCTGCTAAAACTAAATTCTAACTTGTATTTTTTGTTCTTTACGAAGAACTGTGCTAAGAGAGTTTATGTAATAATAAATTGCTTCCTTATTTTTATCAAGCCTCTGAACAGGAACTAATAATAGATATAACAGGTCATTTTGTCCTTTTGCAGAGAATAGGAAAAACTCAGAGTTTCTTGCTCAGTACACTGTGCACTGTCAAGCACACTGTACTCCCAACCCTTGCTAAAAATGACCCAATTTTTTAAAGCGATGTTGTTGCTTCTTACAGTAATATAAACCTAGAGTAACTGGAGTTGCTGAAATGGTTTCTAGAGGAAAAAAAATCCGTCCAAAATATTGTTTTGGCCTGATTTCTTCAATGTGTTTGTGGGAAACATTCCAGTGAGTTGCAGTATTTTCTGTTTTTATTTTACTTCTACATATTATATTAGATGCTGTCTGTCTATTTCAACTTAATTGAAAACTTTTCAAATTTGTTGATGAAGAAGCAAAAACAAATTTTAAAAATGGTGCATGACAGACTGTACCTGCGGCTAAAGTATTCTGTACTCTTTGCGACTCAAATTTCTGTGAACAGTCCTGCACTGAAAGCTTGGGGTGGTGCTTCTGTCCTTGTTATCTGTAAATCAGCTTCACATTCCCTCCTTTCACTCAACACTGCTTTGATCATAGTTGTTAAAACAACAGTTCTGACCAGCTCTAATTTTCCAAGTAACTTGAGAAGTTGGTCTCATTGCTACCTCTAATGCTCTTAGAGAGAGGGAACTTTTGCAGCACCAGGGCTTTGCCTTCATGTAATTCAAAGGTGTTACTGTGGCTGTGAAAATATACTTGAGTTATTTTTACATCAGTTTTGTTGGGCACAGTTAGAAGGCAAGTTTGTTAAATGGGGCAGGGTCTATGGACATCCCAGAGCATGGTGTTAAAGCAATTAACTTCCAGGAAAGTTCATTAGCTTAGGCTAGCAGTGTATATCTCAGCAAGGCAGACTGGCCTGGCCAGTTCTGTGCTGAGGCAAGACACAGGTTTCTGGTCTGGTTTATGGGAGCTGATGTGGAGGGGGTGTGCAGGAAAAAAACAGTTAGGTTTGTCTCGACCTGCTTTTGAGCTATATCAGCAATGTTTGCTTAGTATGTGGGTTTAAATGGGTAAAATAGCTCATTTCTGTTGAGATGAGTGAAATTGAATGAAATACAAAACCCTGTCAATTAAAGAAGTTCAGTATAAGTAAATTTTTTTACCTTGTTGACTCTGAAAGTTATAAATGCAAACCACATTCTTGTCCCAGACATGAATCCAAATTTTAAATCCTCAGGATTCTGTTTCCATTTGCCCAGCCATAGGAATTATTTCTTTAGTCAGAGATATACATTTTATGAGCAATTTATTTTCTATACAAATATGCCTGCAGGAAGGCTTTCTGTATTGCAGAAAAATGTTTTCTATATTCAGGAACATTATTTTCTTCTAAACTGAAAAGGTGTCTGCAAAGTGGACGTTTGAGTATTTAATTTGTTCAAAATTTAGTATTAAATTTTTTTCTCAGTATTTTATTTATATTCATTCATCTTTCAATATCCTTCCTTTCTTTTGGAAAATTTAATTAGAACTTATTCTAATTTTACTCATTTTTTAATATTTCATTTAAAGACCAAAACTGTTCTAGGGAGGATTAGGTGAATTGCTGAATTTTGTTAGTCAGGTTGCTATAGCTTGCCTTGGCCAGATGAGTTGCAAATAAAGTTCATACAAAAAAAAATCCTTTTATATGAATCCTTCTTGTTTTCAGTCCTTTTTATTTCTTCCTCTCTAAGTTCTTCTCTATAAACCAGAAACCTTGGGACAGATTAACTTGTGTCTAGTTGATCTCAGTTCTTCCATAAACTAGCTATACACTTTTAACTCAAATTCTACTGTGCAGATTAGAGATGCACTGTTTTCTCCTCTCTGAGGCACAGTGAGGGTATATTCCATGTGTCTTCAGAACATCTGCCATAGCTGTAGACATATAAATGTTGAAAACTAGGGGGAGTAAAAAAGCACCAACACAATGTGGGTTTGGGATTACATTTTGTAGAGATAATGAGGTCCATTGATTCCTGATGAAATGCCCTCAGGCAGTAAAGGCACCTCCCTGTTTTCTGTAGATGCTGCTGAGGTGAGCTCAGTAACAAGCACTGCCAGAAATTCAGGTGAAAGTATAAACACACTAGTTCATTACTGATTGTTCCCCCTGGCAAACTTACAGTGCATTACCTAATTATACACTTTCTTTATGTTCTGTGTTAACTCTGTAAGCCTACATAGTTAAAAACCAAATAAAAACTCAACTAGCTTCTATGTATAGATAATAATTATAGGATAATCACTCATATATTATCTTACAATAATAATACGAGCTTTACTTTCCCTTCAATCTTTTGATTGTTGCCTTGTGGAAACATGTACAAACCTCAGTTATCAGCCATTCATTCTAAAGCTAATATTTTGAAAGAGCAAGACATAACGATGGTCATTGCTTTAAAATTGTTAGTTTACAGCTGACAGGTTTTATAACAGACAACCACAGTTTAATACAATGTTGTATTAAATGTTTAATACAATGTTGCATTCAGGAGAATAACCAAAGTTATAAAGTTATTCAGCATTTTGATTTCTGTGTTGTTAAAGATGAGTCTGTTATTTTGTGGGGTTTTTTGGTTTTTTATAATGTGAGGATCAGCATAAAATTCTTAAACCTTGGTGATCTTCGACTGTATTGGTTGGTTTAAAGACTAATACAGATTTCATTAGTAAGGACATGGTACAGTTTGCAAGATGTTTCATGCCATCCAGACTAAACAAAACAAAAGAGTTCAAATTCTGGGTGAACTCCATGTATATTAGAAAAAGAAATAATACACTTCACGATGGTGTAAATCACATTATATGAAAGGCAAAGAGTAAATTAAGTATTATTTTGTACCTAAGTAATAGGAAATACTGAATGACCTGTCAGAATATGTTGCTTTTCAAAGTTTTTCACAGCTTCAGGCACTCAAAACTTCATTCAAAACTGCAGTGCCAAGGCATATGCTTTTGATATGTCATCCAGCAAGTTTCATGTTCCAAGTTGGCCAGTTGCTATTAGTTCCATAGTTGAAATATTGCTGTAAATGATTAAATATTTATCTGAAAATTTAAAATGTAGCATACTGCTTGCTAACTGTATTTACAATGTTGGAGTAATTTACCATACAAGAGCCAGAAACCATTGGTAGTTTCTAGAAAATGAATTGTTTATGAAGTATGATGCAAATCATAAGGTGCCAAAATTATGCTAAAGCCAAAACCAAATGAAAAATTTGCATTGAGAAGTAAATAAGTAGGGTTTTTTACCAGGCAGGGTGCAATCTCTCAAAACCTCAAGCAGACATTTCACTAGACCAAATCTTTTATCAGTGGTGGTAAAGAGCAAAGTAAGTAGATAGAGATGACACACATTTAGTCATCAGGGTACTGCTGATATACTCAAATTGAAAAATTAATTAAAACCTCTGTTCATACCTCAAGACAGACAAAAGTGAATAATTTTCCAAGATTTTTTTTGGTGATATAATTAAGTATATAGGTGATACAATTAATTATATAGTTAAGACTGAACTTGTCAATCCCCATGTTTTTTTATAAGCTCTTTCTGAGATGCCTTGCTGTATCATAAGTCAACTTCAGTGAAAGCAGTTAGTTCAGAAATTAATTTGGCATCTTGTTCTTCCCGAGTGTTTACTGAAGCATAAAATAAGGGAGAAACTAGAGATGCAGAATTGCTTCCTAAAACCCAAGCATTAAACTTTTGCACACAGATTGAGGGAAAGCTTTGTAAAGAGTGGGACTTCACCAAACATCTTGTAAACTGGATTTGGCTGGTAGAAAAAATCCCTACAAAAGAATGGGCCAAATTTTCCAATCAGCTTTGGTTCTTTAGGCTACTGGAGGGAGCAAGAGAGGCCAAATGTTAGAAATATAGTCTCACCAGGGAGATTGTTAAAAATGGTGCCTTTCTGAAAAAAATTGTTTGCACACAGAAGAAATATCTGAAAATTGAAAACTTCACTTCATTTTAACTTATATCTGGCACAGATTGATTAATTAGTTTGTCCACTGGAATACAAAGACAGATGAATTAGCTAATGAAATTGATAATGTTTATAATAGTTGACACAAAAAAAAAACCTATAACTGGAAATAAAGCATTACATCTTGGTTTAATTTCTAGGCCTATTGTATTATCAAAAAGTCTTATCTAAGATATAACACTCTTCAATTTATGCAGGAATTAGCCTTTTCAGAGACATCCTAAAACATGCTGAATCTGAAACACTTGGAACAAGTAAGTGTAGAAAAAATAATAAATTGGCTTAATTTAGATTCCCAAGCACATCTTACCTTCCCTTAGATGCTGTCCTAGAAAAACAAACACATGCACTTCCATTATGTGAAAGCTTCCACTTGCCAGTTGAATTCATTAGCAAATGAGTGGATGTCAAAATAAATATCTGCAAAATTCAGTACAGCAACCTAAAGAGCAAATTTTCTCTGTCAAATATGTTCAGAAATGTATGCTATTTGATGAAATTCTTATTTACAACGAAGAACAGGTAGCATCAGCTTGACAAGGTTGCAGTTAAAACACATTTTGAGGAAGATTATGTTTTTTTCTGCAACCCAACAAGTTTTAAATGGCTCTCCAATAGATTTTAAACATTTTTTTAAAACACACCCAACACAAAAGAAGTTGCCATTGTAAAAATATTTTACTTTATTTCTACAAATATGTTCTACAAATATAGAATTGGAGATATTATGGTTTCTTATTCAAAGAAACATTTATTCTATTTATTCCTTTTAATGTTTTATAATGAGTGAATGTCTTATCTGACATGATTTTAATCAATAGTCAATGGAAAGTGAATTATAGCTGAGTCTAAGATTGGATTCTGGATGTTCTGCCTAAACAGAGAGCACTTTGCAAAATGAACACATAATGCGCACAACTTCTGCAACTCCACCAAAATGTGTGAATATATCATGGACGTGTTTTATCTTCTGTCTGTGGAGGTAAGAATATCTTGGGGCACCTGTGGTGATTGATTCTGCTTCCTTTTGTGACTACTCTAGCAATAGTTTTAAGACACCATTTAAGAAAATCATGTAAAGCTGAGATGTACTAGCAGCACACTGGTCCAGTGTGGCTGAACAGGGTGCTAGAACTGCAAAAAGCTCTTGTGCTGTTTATTAGCTTAACTACCATGACATGGTCCCTTTTCTTATGCAATTTTGACAGACGCTTCTATCTCTCTCCTGGCTCCACCAGCACAAACATAAGGTTTGTATTAACCAAGCATCTCAGATGTGATTTTCTCACAATTGCAGCCTTTATCACAAGACTTCCATGATTTTAGGCCACATCAGGATCAAATCTAGAAATAGAACATTCTTGTTTTGGTCTTGAACAAAAGCTTTCCAAACGCTTCATGTGCATTTCAGTTGGATTTGAGTCCCCAGCAACTCTCAAATAAACGTAGAACCCTTCATGCTGTGTCACTGACACAGCCATTGCTCTGAGTAACAACTTTTTAAAAAGGTCCTTTACTTTTCAGTTTTCTTCCTCAGATTCAATTTGAAAATCATTTAGATAAACATGAATTCTAAAGAATGAATTTTCATGCTGAAATCCATGTAACATTTGAGACATTTCCAATGAAGTGCTAAATGATATATGTTTTCCTCATCTTTCTCTTTGCTTCTATTAAAATGCAACCCTCAAATTTACTGAAAAGATATCTCAATACACAACCACACATCATTGTTCTTGGGACAGATGAAAGGTTATCCCAGGCAATGACCATTGAATGAAGTATGACAAGAATGCTGACCCTTTTCACTCCATGATCCAGTTACTTTTGGGAATCTCTTTCATTGTGGAAGAGATGGGAAGAAACTCTCCACTCACTGTAAACCTATGATAAAACTGTACCCAGAGCTTTTATTTTTTTGCATTTCAATCCATTTCTTTCTATTCTTAAATTTGCCACTTGCTCACTGTATGATCTCCAGGAAATCTGCCCTTCCTTCTTTGTCTCTTCCAATTTCCCACACGCATGCTAAGATGTCCCTTCATGTACTGAGATCTCCTGATAGAAAATGTTATTCTGACCAATGTCTTTATACTTACTTATATCCAAATATCTCTGAACATACAAATTTGCTACAGAAATACAAACAAGAAAATATACTGAAACAAGTCCCTGATCAGCTAATCATAGTATCTAAAGACACTTACAACATTGTCTTGGCAAAACAGATTTGAATGGCACTATCCCAGAAATGTATTTGCCATGGTTGCATTTCATGTGAAAGATTAGTCTAAATTAAATCCTTGTCTCTTTATACTGTCACTGGATTATAAATACTTTTATGGGGATAATGGAGAGTATGTACTAAGTTGTCACAGGAATGAACCTTGTGTCTTGGTTAAATTACACTCATTGAAAATAATTTTTTAAAAAATCAGTCAAGGCTGGGGAGTTGTTTTAATGTATCAAAATTTTCTGTGTCAAATTCATGTTATGATACACTGGAAACTTATTTTGGGCCTGCTGTCTTGTGATGATTAAAACATCCTCCTGTCACTTGTAAATTTACATCTGTCGTCATCACGAAATCAATACACATTTAAACACATCTAGTGTTACACAGCCACAAGGGTCCCCTAGCTAAAATGACATCAGTAGCAGAGTTCAGGTACTGACAGATTTCCTTTCTGTACTGTGATTTGGCTTCTAAATTATATAAGACTCCAAGAAGTAAAATTTTCATTCACTTCTGTAAGTTCTAGAAATTGTCAGAGTTTTCTCAAAAAATTAAGTAAGGAATGTGTATAAGTGCTTTATAGAGCAGTGTAATTTCTCCAAGTGCTATTAAAATGCATTTGAGTAACAAATATATTTTGATAGAAAACAGAAAAGATATACAACTCCTGTAATATCATCGAATCAAAATGCGTGCTTCAAAACAGAAAGTACAGCAGGTTAATTTCCAAGAGGTGTTTTTATCTTAGCAGCAAATAGCTTATAAATCTATAGCAGACATTTATAAATGTATTGAAATTGGGTCAGTGCTAAACTGTAGATCACAGCAGCTGGGCAGCTTTGACTCTGAGTGGTAGCAGAGAGAAAAAGAACAGGATGAGAACTGAAGACACAGTGTGCCTTGTAGCTTCAGTGGGTAGCATAGCAACCAGAGAAATGCTGGAGAAATATCCCCTTGTGGACTTCATAGAACTGGAAATATATTTAGTCTGCAACACAGCTTTTATGCCCAGCTTGCAAAATTTTTCAATTTGGTGTTGCTCCAGGTTAAAAAACATACCAGCTGAAAAATGTGAATTGGAATTATTTGCCATCAGTTCTTAATGTAATGACTGATTTCCCACTCTGTATTCAGCAAGCTGCAGGCAACGGGTTTGAAGTGAATCCAGGTGGAAGTAAGCCAGACATGTTAAATTTAAGACCTCTATTTCACAACTCCCTACAGAAATTGAGCAAATAATGTAGCTGAAGTGCTTTCTACACACTGTGTAACCCAACTCTTTTGGCATTCTGATTAATTCCTTGCCCTTTTCTGCTGTATACACTGTTGAAAAGTACACTAAGAGGAGGAAGGAGTTGTAACAGGATCTATCAAGCATTAGATGTAAAATGTTCTTGTATTATTTTTAAATTTAGATACAAACAGCAGGAAAAGACTGAAATACATATAAGTATTTATACTGTGGTAAGTAGTCAGGCTTTTCAATTTAATTGTTATTTTCACACCTATTGTCTTGTTAGTGCCAACAGCAATGAAATTGTGTTGTAGTAATCCAGTGCCCAGAATTTAGGTATGCTCACTTTCATTTAACTTGAAGTCCAGGCTTAATACATAATCTTCCTTTCAGAATCAACTTTCTGAGTACTGTGCAGTGGTAAAGCTCTGACTTTTTAGAAAGAAAATAATGAGACAATTTTCATCCAATTTTTAACCTCTTATAGTGCATTTTACTGCAGTGGAAGCTTCCGATGAGAAACACGATGCCAGACTGACATATTGAATTTTCTGGATGCCAACAGAAATCTCATTCTAGCCAGATGGAACTAAAGCATTAAATAGACAATTTTATTTCACATAGAAACATTTTAATGATGATTTCTTCACTATCTGTTTTTCTATACAGTTTTAATAAAAATTTGCACTCTAATGGCCAATAGAAGATCTTGCTAATGAATTCTAACATTTACATATGTAATCTAAGTTAAATGTGTCAAAAAAACCCCTCAATGCAAAACAACCAAACCCCAATGGAAAGAACCAAGAGTACCATCATTCTTTATAAAGTTGGATGGGTGGACTTAAGGAATTTGTAAATACAAAAAATATCCATCCTCAAAATGCTTTGAACCATGATTTACTGGGAGTTCAAAATGAGAAATAGAAATGGGGCATTACCAATATGTTGGCACCTGAAAACTACAGACTTCAACTACAGACCTGTATCAATTTGTTCTAGCTTAGTAGATGGGCCTTTTGTGTTTGACAGCTGTCTACTAGAAATAGGGGTGTGTTTGGTAAGGTAGGACAGGCTTGGATTCCTAGCATCTGAAACAGTGGAGTATCTGACTTATCCACCTGGTCTGAGCACATAAGCAGAGGCACAGATTTGTGACTGTGAGAACTCACTATAGTTTTTTGTCCATTTGAGTATAAATGTCCTTGTTTCTCCCTGTTAAGGATTACACAGAAAATAATAATTTCTCTTTAGGAAGGTTTAACTAACCTTCCTAATATATAGATTTACAATATTGAAAAAAGATTTTAAAATAATTATACATGTAGAGAAAAACGGCAACATTTTTGCTGGGTGTTTTGATGGTTTCTTTCACTATCTGCACATCTGCATTTTGTATTCTGTTTTCCTCTGACTGAGGAAAAATACTCAGGAAAAACAAAGATTCTAGTACTTAAATACTACAATTTAATTTAACATGTGATATATGAATTTATGATCATAAAGTGAAAAATTGAAAAAATTCTATTTGATCTGACATTTCTGTTCAATGAAAAGTATGAATAATGGAAATCAACAGAGTAATATGAAGAAATATAAACTTGTACACTGAATACATTTAAATAAATTAGGGCTTCTCAGATATTGCTTCACTACAAAAACCCCACTTTCTATACATAAGTTTTTTTTGTGGCAAATGGCTTGTCAGATTTCTGCCATGATAATGTAAGCTCAATTTAACACCCAGAAACTGCAGAGCATACACAAGAAATGCTGAATCTTTTCTCTGTAGTCCTTCATTCTGTGTGTTTGACTCTTGTGAAGATTATTTTGCTTTCCCCAGCAGCCTCTGAAGCTAGTGGTTTGGTAATCTGGTCAGTGAGCTGTGAATAAATAAGAAAGAATAATATGATGGCCATCAATAGAAACCTAGTCACTGAGGCAGAGACACATACACTGGTACTTTTATTTGCTGCTCGTTTTCTTTTGGTTTGTAGTGAAGGTTTTTTATTTGTTTGGGTTTTTTGTTTGGTTGTTGTTTTTTTAATGGACCACATTAGTTACCCACAAAGAGGCATTTTTTAGGTTAGCTCCTTGGACTAAAAATAAGTTTTATTGAGATCTATCACTGTGTAAAAATCCTTTACTTCCTTTAACTTCCTTAAGATAACTCCTCTTTCCCTCTTATTCATGTGTAGTTAGTGATTTTATGGAGTTCCTCAAATGATTTACTATTTCTATTACTGTCTTTATTATTATTGAAATATACTTTTAATTTACTTTATATAAATTCAACTTAGCAATTTGTCCGTCTTTTATTTTCATTTCTTTCTCTATCTGCACTGCTCCTGTCCATCTCAAAGGGGTGGCTGACAATCTGCTAAATAAAGTCACCTTAGAAGCCAGTGCCCCCTACTCCAGAGTTACTTGTCTGAAAAGCAGGAAAAATAGTGCTGCAGGTGTAAGCTAGCTCCTGTCCACTCCAGTCCTGATAGCTTCATAAATCTTGACCCTGACATAGCACCACAATCACATTTCATGACACAAAGCCAAGCATGTTATTCACCCAGTGCCCTAATTTACATTTCCTGAGACAAAAGAACATACAGATACTATTCAAGACCTCTCTTTGCTTTCACATTTGTCCAAGGGTTAGTTTTAGGTCATGTAGAAGAAACCTGGCAAAGGAGATGGTGGTGAATAAACTTTAAAACAAATTAAAAGTAAATAAAGATTAAGGAAAATGCAAGGCTCAATCTGTCATTGTTCTCATGCCAGCTGAAACTATAGATCAGTGTATTTTCTATATCAGAAATAGGCAGCTGCTATTTCTTTTGTGGAACAGAAAATAAGTGTTATGTTCTTTTGGCTGTGTTTGATGAGACAAACTTTCCCTGCATATGTGCACTTGGTACAAGTTTAGTGATAAGAACACCTTAAATAAAGACAGAATTGAAATGCCCAGGGAAAAGTATGCTGCTGCCTTGTGCCACCAGGCACGCAGCAGGACTGGGATTTACATCCCCTTACTTTAGACATCTACACTGCCTATATGTGTTTCTGCACTGCAGTTCTGACCATCTTCATGCACAGTAGGAGAAAATAAGCACAATGAGGCCATTACTCACATCTGCCATAGATGACTGTTTAGGATAAGATGATTTGTACCCAGAAGTGTTTGTTCATCTATTCTCTTCATGAGAGGAAGTCTAGACAATTACTACAGAATGAAATTACTACACTGAGGTGTCTAATGTCAGGTCATCTGAATGTCACCCTGTTCTGTGTAGGCTAAATGTGGTAAGGCTTCCAGGGAGAATATTCAGTGCTGTAAAAAAGATTGTAGAAGTATTAAAACCAATGTTTTTCAGAACTCTGAAGAGTTTATGGTTATTAGTTATGGTCATGCTGTGTATTAGAACTAGGTTTACATGGGTTTGTGTTACCACAGCTACTGGTGCCGGAGACGGGATTTTCCTCTGCTGAGTTCTCTGTTAAGATGCAAAGCATGAATTCCAGTTCATCATCTGGTCTACATAGGAGCCTGGGAGCAAAAAGCAATAAGGAAATGACACAGTTAAAACAAAAGATGTTAAAGGCCCAGGTGCACGAATGGGATGCGCATTATCCAGCTTCTGTTAGGACACTGGTTTTAAAGATAGTAAGGTAGTTCTGAGAGTTTTACTAAAAAAAAAAAAAAAAAAGCCATAAAGAGGATCCTGAGTGCGAGCCTGAAGCTTTTTCTTTGGAAATTCACCACATAAAGGAAAGAATCATAAGCTGGAGATGGGCTTCAAACTCTTGCAGCTGAATGTCAGATAATATTTAAATAGAGTGAGGAAAAGCTGTGAACAACTTCAAGAAGTCGCACTATGGTAGAGGAGGGAGAGGCTATGCTGAGAGGTCATGAATGCATTGCTTCTCTCACTTAGTGAGACAGGTAAATAGTCTGAGCATCAGTGTTTTGTGCACATTGAAACACTGATGTTCCTTTACTCAATTCTAAACAAAACAAAGTTGCAAATATAAAGGCAATAGAATGATCATCTGGAAAAAAATTTGTCTTATGAAGGTGTGGAAGGGCAGGTGCTGTGCAGTAGAACTTAAGCATATTCTGCATCCTTGACATTTGAAAACTAGGAGCAAGCCGAGTTAAAGATGACATCTTTGAAATATGAATATATACACCATTATCCACTGCAAATGAGTAAGAAAGTAGCCTCAAATACCTCAGGAAGAAGATGTTACAATTTTGACCTTAATTTGACTGTTATCCACAGGAGCTCAGAGAGACATGCTGAGAGTTTAGTTTGGAAATGAGTTAGGCCAGGAATAAAAGGGTAGATTTGTGACTCTGTGGCTCAGATATAGTAGAATGTCCAAAGAAGAAGGTGGATATGGGGATTAGAGAGATAGGAGAGTAGAACACTGGGGAGCCGCAAGATGAAATTAGGACAGAGGAAGAGACCAACCCTTAAAAATCCAAAACCAAAGGAATGGAGAGAAAAAAGAAGGCAAAAGGACATGCCCACACTTGTTTAAGTCCTCTCCCTGTAGAAAGAAAATTGGAACATATGTAAAATAAACAAATTGGGCACATTTTTTTAACATAACCCACACCACAAGGGTTTTTTTATTGTTCTCATAGTATTTACCATAGACATAAATGAGCATTTAGGTCCTGAAAATCTATAAAAATTAAAAGCACATCTAGAAATGTTTTCAGCAGTGAGAAGGACCTGTTAGCACGGGGAGTGCTCACAACTGTCTGCAGCATGGGGGATTGAGCTTGGTGATTCTTCAGCAAGGTCTTTTCAGGCCCTATGTGCCATATCAACATGTGGGAGAATGAGTTACTGATTAGTCTTACTGTCAGTTCAGGCAATGAAGTGCTTAAAGTGAAAAACTTGTGTTTTGTATAGAATTGACTTTTTTTTTTTTTTTTTATTCTGCAACTGTTGTCCACATATCTGATGAGGATTAGTTTTGAAATGCATTCCAGCTCCAGCTGGATGGCATGTGAACAGGGCAAGGGCCCTCCAGGGTTAAAATCAGACAAATGTCTATTGGAGTGAATATCCTCAAATGTTTGGAATGCAGAGGATACCATGAGAAACAAGTAAAGCCATTACATTCATTGTTAACAGAATTAGGCATCACAGATGTTTCTGTAATGCACAGATTTCTGCATTCTCAAAGAAGCTTTTCAGCTGTCCTTGCAATTTTAAGACTAAAATATTGTATTAAAAGAACCAGTGAAAATAAATGAAACATGTAATTATTTTTACAATGGGTAAACTGTTCATTTGTCAAACCACAGAGAAAGGAACTCTAAGATATAATTCTCATTTCAATTCAAGAATATGTTTAAAGAAGTAATTAGAAAACTACAAGCCAAACCCCTCTCTCATTGCCTTCCTGAAACTTCTTTTACAGACCCATTTTGCTTGGGTATTTTTTGATATATTTTTAAAAAAATATTCCTGTGCTTTATCATAGGGATCATTTGAAGCTAAAAAAGGAAGTTTGGGGGGGGGGGGGGGGGGGGTGGGGGGGGTGGAGGTGTGTGGTTACTTTAACAGTTCTCTAGAAATGTGAGGACATAGTAGGCCAAATTCCCTGAAGCTTGAATGTGGCAGACTTTTACAGCTGCATCCTTCTTTATCAATCTATCAAACCCCTTTAGTGCTATCTTTCAGCAAAGCTGTGAATTATTTATCCCTTTGGATTTGGACGTTTTCACAAATGTCAATGGAGCTGCAGTGTGCAATGAAGCCAATCGTCTGGCTGCCCCCTCCATTATGTGAAATAATAGTGCATCTTCTGTGTGGACACTATTGATACTGAAGTGAATGAGCCATGAAATCAAGGTGTGAATCGCTGTAGAACTCTCTGCCTACCTTCCCCCTTCCCATTTTAGAATTCTTTTTGGATCTAGATTTTCGGTAAAAAAAAATTTAACACTTGCACAATCTCACAACTTGTTTCTCAGTATTTTCGTACCCCTTAGTTATGAGAGATTGAATTTATGTCCATCTTAGACATTATAGAAGGCAACCTTGAACCAAATTGAAGTCTGATAAACGGCACTTCTAAACTCATATGACACATTCTCTCATGTTCTTTCATTTCCTACTGTTTAACAAAGGACTAAGTCAAAACTCAACTTTGCAACCATTGGCTTTGAAGAAAATGAGAACAATAGGAAATAAATTTGGTTCTCATTTTCCCTCAGAAGTATCATGTCTTGACATTTTTTTAGTTACAGGTGAGTTTTAGGTTTCCATCACTAGATGTGTCTTGTGTGGGGGGCAGGAGGGAGAGGTAGCCTAAAATGAGTCAAAAGAGCATTTGAAAACAAGAAAAAAGGAGTGTGTAATGATGACAAACTGCAGAGTGGTACTGGACATAACATTTCTGGTAAATGCTTTCTCCTTCTTCTAAGGCCTTAGTGCAAATGGAGGCATCATTCTTCAAAATAACATTCATTTCCTGCTATTGGCATATAAAAATCCCTTGCATTCTTCTTACTAAACTAGTAATTTTTAGCATTTTTGTGGATTATAGTTACTGGCTATTACTAGAAAATCTAACCATGCTATAATCTGCTTAGTTTTGGGGGCCATCCTGTATTTCATAGAACCCCTCCTGTGCCCACTGCAGTACAAAAGACACTGCAAAAGTAATATTTGGGATGGAAAAAAAAATGACTCAAGATGTGTGACCACAGTGCTTCCAGTAATCCCAAGTCTACACTAATACTGGGTCTATCTCCTGACTTTTGCAGTGTGGCTTGCCACAGGATGAGTGAAGGACACCTACACCTGTAGCAGGGCAGGGTGATACTCTTGGATACAGGATTTATCATTAACATTTCCTTTTGTCTTGAAGTAGTTTTTATTGTCCTACTTTTTCATTCTCTCTTAATAAAATCCTTTTAACCTGCTGTGCTGCATTGAACCACCTGCTGGGGCACAGCAGGAGGAGCAGTACCATTTTTTTTTGATAAAAAACCTATTTTTTTCATTGTGCTGATAATAATTTAGTCTTTCTGTGTGTATGTTGAAAGAACAAGTGTTGCTCTTGAATTCTGCTTTCAGAAAATGGCTGCTAAAATACATGCCAGAAGCAACAGGATCCTTTATTCTGATTAAGCAGGTCCCTTAGCTTGGCACATATATCTCTTTTAGGATAGTTCTGCCAAGCCAAAGGACTACTGTTTCTAGTTGGCTCCATTTTTGTTGCTCTCCTCTCCTGCTGTTGGGATTATTGAAAAGTACCTTTCTGACCTTTCTGAATAAATTAGGGTTTTACTTCTTTTCCTTCAGTTCTATCTGTAGCTGTGAACTGTCTGTGGAATCTGTTTACAAACACCCCTCTTGTTGCTGTTGTGTTCGAGTTAAGGTGGAGGCTGTGGTTTGGCCATTTGCAGTACTTGGGAGTGAAGTGCCATAAAAGACTTTGTAGAAACCACAAGAATCACTGTCACTCAAAGAGAAGAATACTTGATGAGTCCCAGTTTACTCATCTTGCCTTCTCTTCCTCTGTCCTCCTTTGGGATTTTCTTTGCAGACATATATTAAATAAGAGGTCTTTTGATGTACTTTGGTAGTATTTTCTTTAGGTGTTTCTCAGTAATCCTAAGAGATTTCCACATCCCTGTGCTGGTATGTGTGGATCACTTGGTGCCTTGGATTGGAGACTTGATGTGAATTTAAAACAACTTTGCCTAAAGTGACCTGGTCTGCAATGTCACCCTACTGCATTTTGCATGAATGAATGAATTTGCCATTGAAAGCAGTATTAATCAAATAATGTGCTCGACCCTACTTCTTGCCAACACTTAGAGGAACCCATTTCCATGTTGGGATAGAATTTAATGTACCAGGAGTTTGACTGATGTGCACAGAACCTTTTTTTGTTTACATTTATCTAGTGGGACTAGTGGGATGTTCTCCTTCTCTACTGCCAGCCCCTCTTCTCAGCCAAAAGCTAAATGGTACAACAAGAAATGTGCCTAAAACTATAATGAATAGCAGTTGGACAAAAGCATTAAGGTCTCCATTGCTTTTACTATCTTGTAAAAGCATTTGTATTTCTTTTGTATTATTGGAAATATCCAGGATATTATCTGCTTTTTTAAAATCTCTTCTTTACTTCATTTACCCTTTTCTTTACTTACTATAAAAGCAAACAAAGAAACAAACAAAGTATGGCCTTTTTGTTTTTGCTGGCCTGGTTTTGGTCACAGATTCTTTGGAGTGAATGAGAAAGTAACCACTATTTTACTAGGAGCTAGGCTTTCAGTCATCCACTAATTGCAGAGAAGTGCCAGAAAGATTTACAGATTGGTTACTAAGTCCTGTGATCATAGAACTGATTCAATTAAAGAAATCTATATGTGGTTCAACACTTCTCTGCTTATGCTCAACAGCAGTTTGCTCAGACGCAAAAGAATTACACAGATTTCATCAGGGCTAGCAGAAAAAGCACAGATAATTCCTATTGTTAGCATTATGATGAAAAACTGTCCCAGAGTGTTTGACCTCCATATTTTCCTATGGGTTCCTGAAGTTCTTCCACTTTCACAGTTGCCTCGTAGGAGATAGGTTCTTTATGAAATAAACCTTTTGTGTAAATGTAGTCACTTCTTCACTATACTCTTCCCAAAGTATTCAATTTTTTCCTAAGAAGTCTTCATTAAAAAAAAAAAAAAATCCTCTTTAACCTTATGCCCTTTTAGCCACTTTAAGTACTTTTCTTAGAACAAAAGGCTTTTGCATACAGTAATATACCAGTAAACTGCAAAGCATTTGACCTATGATGGAGAAATGGTGTTTGAAAATATCTTCAAACACACCAAACAAGAAAAATGTATGTGACAAAAAATTCCATAAACCTTTGAACTGTAGGCTTTCTTTTGAGAACTTTGGTCTCTTAACATGAAAGAGGAGATCAGACTGTACATATATTCAACTAATACAGAATTGATTCCCCAAAATATTATTGAAGAATTTCTCTTCATACAGAAAATAAGTGGACAGTTTAACGGATGTGTTCTTGGAAAGACTACTCCATGTACATAAATATTATTTCACAGTTTTAAGTACAACTCACATAGTAAGCATGTGGACTGTGGTTATATTAAATACTATATTTCTAACACATTTGTCATGAGATAAACAATGTTAGAATTTATTTTTCTTTGGGAATTGGTATACAATGCTAAGGGTAAAGATGCAATGTTGTTTTATCAGCAACTATTTTGAAATTGTCAATATTTACACCATGTATTTATGTTGACATCTTTCGTGTGATCATGTAGCACCCACCAGCACATCTTACAAACAAGGTGATAAAAAAGTAGATTGTTTTAGCTGAAATTCTTTGACTAATGACATTACAAATACAATTTTAAAATTATGTGCTTAGCTAACAGAAGCAGGAGGGTTTTTTCTCCAGCTGTGGTAGATGCAGGTTTTTCCCTTGTAGTTGACTGTACATTTTATGTTTATAATCAAATCACAGCAAAGTTTTATAGCATCCTACTAAACTCAGAACATCTGAGGCGGTTGGAAGCCCCAGACTGCTAGGTCTCCTGAGACAGGAGCAGGCTGTGGTGTAGTCTTGTGTCCTGGAGGAAGAGTGAGTGGTGAAGGTCTGCAGTTCTTTTTCAAAATGTGCCAGCTGCAGCCCAGCAATCAGCTCATCACTGGCCAGGACAGTCACTGACCGGGACAACCATGCTCATGGAACAGGGAGAGGTTTTGTCGAGCTGTACCACTAAAGGCAGGAACTAGGAAGAGAAAGGATTATAAAAATAAATGGTTGCTGAAGAAGGAGTAGTAAAGTAGAATCTTTCTAGCTAATGACTGAGAAATCTAGATAAACGATACCAAAATGTGCTGAGGATTTAAAATAATTGATTTTCCCCTCTCATGTGTTCTTTGTTATGTACCTTATTACAAAAAGTTTTACAGATGCTGCTCAATAGCTCATTAGTGCTTTGTATCCCTCCTGACCCAAATGACAGGAGGTAGAATGCTTTTTAAGCTAAGAGGTGAACAGCATCAGACTTTGCCTAATTCTGAATTTTTAGTTCCTGTTCTGCAGAGATGTGCTCAAGTGTTTCCTGCATATCTCTGGAAATAACTGTATAGCTGTAGTGAAGCTGAAAAAATCAATCTTCAACAAAATTATAAATGCCAAGGAATCTGGCATGATGAACCCAAACCTCTCAGATTTTGCCTGTTACTCTGACAAGGTGATTGAGGGAAACATGATCTCACTATTCACACAGGCAGTAGTATGATGAGACCTGCCCTCCCACCATCTGCACTCATTGACCTTTGCATGGGTTTTAGAACTGATTATCAACAGTGATGACATATCTCACCAGAAAGCCTCAATCTCACATTTAAAAGACCCAACAGATAGAATTTGCTGGAGAGCAAGGTGAACCAAAATAAGGATGGGAGAATAAAAGCCTGAAGACTAAACATATTAAGACAGGGTAGTAAAACAGAAAAAGAGAGAGGGGAAGTTTTTGCTTTTACAAGAAACCCTGCTTGTGTAACTAGAAATGCAATGAGAAGATCCAACTTAGTGAGCTACTTCTAGTACATGTACTTTTGTTTATTTTTCAGAACTAGACAAGAGTACCCAGTCTCAGCACTAACAAAAATCCGTACCAATAAATTAATAGAAAGGAGGACATTTTGTCTCTAGTTCACTTGTGTAAGAATTTTCATTTCTTACTCTTGGTTCACCTATTATTGCATGGGTATTTTACTGAGAGCTGAAACCAACCATAAGCTGGTTATTAACATGGCCAAAAGGGGGCTATGAGACACACGCGAATAAATACTTTATTGTTTTGAGTACAAACTTGGAGTTTGAAGATTGAATACAACTTGATGGTTGTGAGGTTGTGTGCAAATCCTCAGGGTTACTTGATCATAGTGCTTTAAATATCTCAATTCCAGATTTGTTAGCTCAGAAGAAAAGTGATACCTCACCTCTGACCAAAATGGAACCACTGTACTGCTAATGCTACTGCTACGGATAAGAGCCCCCAAAGGCAAGGACATGTTTTAAACCATGGAGGTTTGGACAGCCTGCTTTAAGCCAACATCACATTCTTACCAGGGAGCACTATATACTTGATTTTTGTTTAAAGGATATGTTTAAAGACCACAAGACGGTGCTCATTCAGGTGTTGATGCAAATATGTTGGAGGGCATATAGGAAGTTGTTTAAGGACTCAGAAGTCTATGAGATAATTTTGAGACATCAGATACAAGCCAAACAACAGGAACATGGAAAGATCTTTAAGGCTTGTTGCAATCTGCCAAAACACTCCAGACCAGGCAAAGCAAAAAATGTGATTACCACTAGTCCAGGAAATATAGGTTATATATGAACAACAGTGAATTAACTTATTTTCAGAAGGAGAGTACTATCATCATTATAGTCAGTAGCATCCAAATATTTTTTTATGAGGTTGCATGTTTAATTTTTTTCCATCATGGAAGGAAGCCACAGCCCTACTCCTGCTGGCATTTCTGAAGGTAATAGCTTTGCTTACTAACATACATAATCAAATGTGTACATGCCAAGAAACACTGGACCTGCTGCACAGTTCTGTTTCTGTCTGTGCTCAGCAAATTCAATATTTTCAGGACAGGGTACACTTCATTGTTAGTGATTTACTGGTTGCTGTGCGATATACACAGTATATATAAAATAGATTTATTTGGCTATGTCCTGTGTAAAGGAAAGGATCTGAGATGTGCTGAGACATGGTGGTTAAGACTCATCTATCGCCATTTCACAAAATCTCCCATTCCTGCTAGGAAAGATGGCAGTGAGAGCAGGCCCAAGTGCAGAAAGCATTTGCATGTGATTTTCACTATTCTGAAATAGTTGTCTTATAGCTAATTTTATTGACCTCTCAAGTAATTTGTTTTTGGAATGTATAAAGTACAGCATAGTGTTTTCTGATAGTGATTTAATCTGAGGTAGGAGTTTAGACAGACAATTTTTACTCCTTTTAATCTTCAAATAATGGTTAAAAAGTGGTGGTTAAATGCCCACCGAAAAGCTCAATGATTTAGACCCTAACTGACATTTAGAAAAGTAAAATACAATTTAGTGATGAACCTGTTATGAGTATTTGCATATGGGTATCTGGAGGCTTGAGAGACAGGTCTGTGTGAAAATCATGGCCAAATGCAAGGTCCTGCACCTGGGTTGGGGCAATACCAAGCATAAATACAGGCTGAGTGAGGAATGGATTTAGAGGAGCCCTGGGGAGAAACACCTGGAGATGTCTGTGGATGGAAAGCTCTACACAGTGTGGCAAGGCACTCTTGCAGTCCAGAAAACCAAGCATGTTCTGGGCTGCATTAAAGCAGTAGGACCAGCAGGTTGAGGGGGGTGATTCTACCTACCTCTCTGCTCTGCTCATATAAAACTCCTCCTGGGGCAGTGCAGCCAGCTCTGGGATCTCCAGCAGAAGAAGAATGTGGACTTGGTGAAATAAGTCCAGAGTAGGGCCACGAAGATGATAAAACAGCTGAAGCACCTTTCCTATGAAGATAGGATGAGAGAGCTGGGGATGTTCAGCCTGGAGCAGAGAAGAGTCCAAAGAGATCTTGTAGCACCTTCTAGCACCTTAAGGCAGCTACCAGAAATGTGGAGAGTGACTTTTTGTAAGCAAATATTTGACAGGACAAGGGGAATGGCCCTAAGCTGAATGAGGGTAGACTTAGATAAGATACTAAGAATAAATTCTTTATGGTGAGAGTGGTGATGCACTGGAACAGGTTGCACATAGAATGTATGGATGGCCAGTCCCTGGAAGTGTTCAAGGCCAGGTTGGATGGACCTGAACAATCAGGTCTAGTGGAAGGTGTTCTTGCCTACGGAAGAGGGGTTTGAACTAGATGATCTTTAAGTTCCCTTCCAACCCAAGCCATTCTACAATTCCAGGATTCTATGATTTTTTTATCAAAATGTAATTTTAAAGCTACTTTTCTTATTAAACTTTGTCTTGGAGATAAAAGATCTGACAATGATTAGGAAAAGAGGCATGAAATCAAAGTGAGGGCCATCAGAACTGCTGTTGTGGGCGGAGTGGAGACACAAGCCATAGAAGGGCACAGTCCAGAGAAGCTGTCTGTAGACTTAGACACCAAACAATCCTTGTACACCGCAGACACATCTGACAATCCCAGGTTCCTTGTCTTTGGGCTGGAGCTGGCATATGCCAGCTTTCCCATGACAGTCTCCATGGAGAGGAGCCATTGTTTTCTCTCATTAAAGTACCTGTTCATACTGTTACATCCTTCCTGCTTCTTTTTCTTGTAAGTTTGCAGTGCATTTCTCCTTGCCATTGGTGTCCAGGGGATTAAAACAAAGATAAAACAGGAGACAGAAGATATGAGCACACATTGTCATAGTAACTATCTATATCTGTGTGTGGATATACATTTCATAAACCAGTGTGTTTTGTCCTTAGCTGGAGATCAAGGCACCTGTGCTGCTAGGTATTCACAAAGGTGTCTGTGTGAAAAAAAAAAATAATTGTTTTTACACTGTGGTTGAGCACACCTACAGTCCCTAAGCTTGAAGGCTGTTAGAGTATTTTTCTCTTCATCTGTTTAGTGTTTATCTAAACACTGATTTAGATTTAATAAAAAGGATTCCCTTTTTGTCCCAAGGGGAAGGACAGCCAACAGATGGATCACAAGAAATGTCATTAACCACTTAGGATGTTTTGACATCTTGCTGAAGATTGCTTCATTATCAGTGAAATGAAATTTCTTCTCTGCTTGTCTAGCAACTAACATTGTTTAGAGAAAGCTATTACTATGACAAAGATACTATGAAATATAAGTTTTTGAGCTACTGATTTATAATGTTCCTGAGATACTTTGTGTTAGCACTTAATAGAAAATAAGTAATTTTTGAATTTTCTTCTCGTGTACCATTTATGTAGATATTTTACTCAAAGATTAGGCCTTCAAATTTTCAGTTCAAATATTAATTTCCTAATAACAATAAAATCCCCATAAAGTAGGCTAGATGGACTCTCTTTAGACACATTGTTTAGATTTTATTTTGCTTTCACTTTATTTTGCCATAAACCCTAAACTTTTATTATTCAAAACAGCTTGTACAGTAAAGAAGAATGGATTCCACAAACCTCCTAAATTGCACTTATTTCTGATAAAACAACAGAAAAATCAATAATCTATGAAAATTGTAATACATATTGAAAGACTGTAGTTGGTTTCTCCTGTTGCCTAAATAATGACAATAGTAACCATTCAATTCCAACAAAAAATGTGTAAATTCACGACAAAATTGCTTCTGGAAACAACAGATAAAATAAATTAAGATAAATAAGAAACTGTTTTTAAGGTGTAAAAGAAGCAACCATTCTACAGTTAAAGAGCAAGGCTCTACTGTGAGGTTGATAGCTAATCAGGTACACAGGTGCTTGTTTTGGGTAGTTTTTTATTCTGTACTGGAAAACAGATATAAAGTTGACTTTATTATTTGTGTTAATTGTTTTAATTTCTAAATTAACATACTACTAAATGATGATATATACAATGGAGTACTATGAACTGATGCTTTCATACAAGAAGGAAGAAAACACTAGACTGGATGAAAAAGAACTCTGAAAGAACATTTGGGTATGTCTAGGTATACTTCTCTTGAGCTTGCAATGGAAGTAAAGTAAAATCTTCCTAAAATATTCTTGAAAACATATTTAAGTATCCCAGAACAGTTTACAGCCAGACAGTTGCACCATGTCCTTCATGAGTTCCATAACCTTACCAGGCAGTGGGTGGCCATAGGGCAACTGGGACTCCCTTCTCTCCCTTGTTTGTTTTTGCCCAGAATTTGCTAAAATGCACCTTATCTGTTTTTAACATTCACCTGGCTCTAATAAACAATGATACCAACAAAGTCTGTCAAAAGCAAAGTGAAACACACTACCTAGAAAAAGGCATCTGAATAAAAACCAGAGCTCCAAACTTGGATCTTTTTCCAGACCTTTAGTCAGGGACTGTATATTTCCTCACTAATATGCTGTAACAGTTAGATCTTTATTACAGTCTGTAACCACAGTTTTTGGAAGACACATGTGGTACTGCAGGAGAACTAAAGCATATGTGTCAGCTCCTGCTGCCAAACAAAGTTGTTCTTGGCATCATGTCACTTGCACATGAACAGTGATTGAAACTGCTGTCCAAAGTCAGTGGCCTAAGATCAAACGCGAAGTGCTGAAAAGCTTAAAAGCTAGACAGAAGGATCTTCACTTTTTGAGGGACTAGTTGTGTGTCAGGATCTTTGGAAATACTATTTTCTCCTCTTTATGTGAAATTCCCAACATCCTCCAGTGAATGTATTTCAGTTCACTGCTTCTATGGCCTGAGAGGGGAAATTATCTATGCAAACTGTCAGTACTTCCTCTGCAGCCTTTCAGCTTCAGACTTCATTTTAAACTGGCTTCAATTTTTTTTTTTAATCTTCTGACTGTGTAAGTCTGTAAAAAAATATGCTTAACATGTTTTTTAAAATAAATTTATTGAGGTTTTACTTCCTTCCAAAACATTAATTATAGATTTTACGCAGCAGATTTTTCAATAATGGATACTTTAGTATCAACTATCCTTGCAGGACTGCTGCAGACCAACGTTTATTATCATGGCATTTATTGCCCCTTTACCTGAAGAATCTCAAAGCACTGTGTAAGCTTTGACCCCAGAGTTGTGCACCTAGGCACAGATGCAGTTTAATTATGTGTCTTGAACGTAAAAGTCTGTGAGCAGGCTTTGGCTTTTGGTTTGCTTCTGCAGACTGAAGCATTCAGTAAAGCTCTTGTCAGGCAGAAAACAGGAGAAGTGTGTTTTCTTACCAGCAACTACAGAAAGATGTACTTATTATCGGAGACAAATTATGGAATTTCTTCACTGAGCCCATGGAGCTACCAAGGTCACATGTATCTTGATCAAAAAATTGTTATTTTGTCACTTGGATGTTATGAACTGGAGTGAAGAAATGCCATTATCACATTCTGCGCCTGGATGATGAACTTTGATCACTGTTCCTTTTAAAAATTTTAAGAATTTAAAATTACTGGATAATTTCCCTAAGAAAATACATTTTATAGATAACAGCAGCACAGTAGTTTAAATGGCAATACACAAAGGTGCATTTATCACAGACTGGAAAGAGACACCCTGACAGGATGGTAATGATCACAATCTAAAAGCCAGCAGCAACCAATACTCCTGATTTATCCATACAACTTGATGTTAACACTAGGAAATCAATCAACTGTACCCAAAAACTATTTGAATATTTACTATTTCTTTTAAGTGCCCTCACTTGTAACAGCTTTTAAACAGGTTTTGTGATCCCCTCTGATTTTTGTGATTTTTTCTACAGATCTACATGATTCTAGTGTTTAATGCTTTGCATAGGAGTATTTGTAGTGAAATGAAATAGAGTTTAATACCTTTTATTATAATGGCAGAAGGCATACTCACATTCTTTACACTCTATTTCTCTCAGTCTCTGTAATTACGTAATATTGTATCTATTGTGATTTTATGTAAAAAAATGAACTAGAGATATCTTACTGTCCTCATTTTAGTGATTGTGACATTTTACTGGAAAAGATCTGCTCATACAAAACATTATTTTCTGAAAGCAATGCACACAAAATTGCCAATCAAGTATATGAAAGAGGAATAGTGACTTTTCTGGTATTAAATGAAGACTAATAGGTTTTGAATTCTTGGTGCTTACTGCTTTGTCTCATTGAGAATGCATGGTCCCTGAGTGCTCTGAATTTTAAATGAAACCATAAAAGCTGAAGAGCTTTGCTTGTGGTCTGTTATAGTCCTCCACAAAACCAAATCATCAAAACCTGATGAAGCACCAAAGGGGAATCCTGAGTACTACAGTCAGCTTTTGATGGTTTACTCTTGATCTCCCAGTTTAATGTGCACTTCTGTTGGTGTTTGGATGTAGATATACAAGTATGTAAAGAAAAGTGAAGAGAACTGAGAACTAGACTTAACTAGAAAGGAAAAGCCATTGAGGAATGAATGGAATGAAAAGAGGGATTTTTTTTTAATGCACAAATGAGAAGAGGGGTAATTTTTCTTCTTCTGATCAAAGGCAACCCACATTGTGCTTATAAGCTGTCCCATGAAAAGAAATCGGAAAATGCAAGTAAAATGGGTAAAATTATAAAAATCATAAACTTGTCTCTAGGAAGAAGACAGAAATGGGGAAAAAAATAAGTATGTGCTGGGTTTATATTTAGTATGGAAAAACATAATTGTCCTCCTGCTTAGGATGAGCATCCTGGGCCACACATTTAGATTTTAGTTCCATGGTGTCCTCTCCATGAAGATTAAGACTTTGGCAAAGGCCTTGGTAGGCACTTGTGCAGCACTTGTGCTTTCTGTGCTGCTAGATGAAGCCCAGATTGCGTATCTCTGCTTTTCTCCTGTCACTTGTAAAACTGGCAGCAGTATAACATCCCCATCTAAACTGGGTCTGTGCCAGGCTCCCTAAGGAAAGTATGTAGACTACTCATGTGTGTCTTAAACTCCCAGCTACTGGGAGGGATGTGCTATGAGGGACAGGCTTGGATTGATAGTGACAAAACCTTTCCTCTCCCATCTACAATGTCAGTAATGTCAATGTCTTAAATATTTCCAAATACAGTCTTACTTCTAATCAACAGAAGTTGAGAAGAAGTCTGGCACACTTTTTTCCTCCTTAATTCTTAACAGAAGGATGAGAGTGGGAGTAATTGCAGGCAAAAAAATCATGGTGTGACTATATGTGCTAAATTATGAATGAGTATGAATGGGTTTAAAACTCACGTGAGCATCACAAAACATTGGGTCTCATTTTCATCTCAAGTGAGAGTGACTGAGAGGAAACTGCAAGTCAGAGAAAGTATTAAGAAGAGATGAGTTTTGATGGACAAATGTCTTCTGCCTCTTTCCACCCTATCTGCACTTTAATGCAAATCCAATATATAGTCTCATTATGAAAACCCTGGCCAATGTTTCCTCTATGAGCATAAACTGAGATATTACACGAGACAAGAAGTGACAACCACTGTTTTTTACATTTGGTACGCATAGTTAACCTCAAAACTTGTGGTTTTTGTTATTTTGGACAAAACCTACCACTTTAGAGAATAGATTAAAAGCTCTAGCAGGTTTTCTTTTAATTCTAGGGCTACTTGATACAAGAGTGCATAAATGAACTTTTAAAAAAAACACACCCATGCACATATGCCTGCACTCATTCACACATTTTAAATTACCTTGAATTTCTAAAATAAATGTTTCATAAAATTAAGTTCGGCAGGAAAATGGAGCTGTTATTTTGCTATTGCTGTGCATCCAGAGTCTTTTTCTAACAGTGTATAATTTACAGAGTCCTGAATTCTCATGCAGCACACAATAAGAAATTGATGCACTGATAACAATCCTGTTATGTTTTAATAAAAACTTAATGTCCTTTCTTTCCCCCTGCACTTACAGAATTTTCAAGTAATTTTTCTTTTTTTTCCTGAATGCTACTGGTCATCTAGCATCTAAATCATATTGTCTTAATTATTGGAGAAAGGTATTGAGCAATTTTACCATTATAAAGGTGAGTGCAGGCTAGACAAGCAGCAAGTTTGTAAGTCTTTAACAGTTAATCACAAAGAAAATGTTTTTCTGGCATCCGTGGCACATGCAGGTCTATCAAATGCTTCACTGTACCTTTGGAAAGTGTTAATCAAACGCAGTGTAATGTATTCAAATAAATATATTGTCAAGATTAATCTCTTTCTCTCTCTCTTTTTGTTGTTGTTTTTATTGTGTGTAGCATCTATTAAGATCCTGGTTTTCACAGAATTGCTTTTTTTTTCCTTATCTAAGCAGCGCATCAGTTATGTGAAGACCTACCATATGGCTTTTTGACATGGCTAGAAATGACATTATTTTGTTGACTGAAGTGGTCTGCAAAACCAGACTCCTTATACATTACTTTCCTAAAATGTAGTTTAAGTGAACTTAGTCTTTGAGGTATTGATGAAAACCAGTTCATTTTGGAGGCTTGAAGTGCAAGTGGAGCTCTCTCTAAGCAAGGAAAGGTGGAAATTTATTTTTTTTACAGCCCACATGTTTTTCCATGTGTGAATGTGTAAGGCAGACCACAAATATAAACCTGATAAGTTTACGTTCAGGTGTATTTTCGCAAGGTCAAGTGTATTTACCTTTGAGTTATGCAGGTAAATCCACCATGCTGACTACCCACAGTCCATTTGCAGCTAACCATATTCAGAATGCAGCTTCATTCACTGCATTTTAAAACAGTGGGATAGTTTGTAGGCTTTGTGAAGTCCAAGCAGAGACTGTCCCAGTTTACCAAGTGTGGAAGTCTCACATCTCGACCCAAAATACAGCTGAAATAATCAAATTTCCTGGCAGTGTTTCACCAGGGTGGAAATCCCTGTATTGAAACCACAGTTCTGGACTGACTGGACACCCTTTTTCAGTGAAATATTTCCAACACTCATCTTTTTGAGCAGGAATTCAATATGCCATCTCTACATAATAAGAACTCAGATTATGCAAAGAAACTAGAAGCAAATAACCCTGAGGAAATTTTAATTAATTTTGAGAGCTGGGTCTGGAGACTGTTGCTCAACTTGTCCAAATTGTTTCATGCATTATTTTTGCCTCAAATTTGTTTCTACACAGAAAGAAAGTGCTGCTGCAGTCTGAGACCAGCATCATATATAGTTTCAGAGTTAGAATTTGAAAACAGGGAGAGGTCATTCCAGACCACTCCCAGGAGCTGAACTTCATATTCTAGTGTGTTTCCTAGCAGTTTGATATGTACAGTGCTTCCTGCTCTGAATTTTATCATCCTAATGAATGGTCTTACTACACATGATAGCTGCCGTTATATGATCAACATTTTTTTTTTCACTGATTTACAAAGATTAATATTCACAATGCATTGAAAATAATACAGAAAATCACCGTTCTGGGAATAATTAATTTTTAAAGATGTTAAAAACATAGAGTATTATGACTATTTTAAATTCTAAATAACATGAGATGTAAATTTTTTTAATTATCATATTCCATTTCAGGGCAGAGATTTTGATTCTTTGTTTTCTTGATAGTTCAATTTTTAATGCATAAAATTACTTTATTTTTTTTGCAAAACCTTTGGCGTTTCAGGTTATATTGTAGATTGACCAAGCTTGTGTAACTTAGGCATTTAATACAAGAGTTTTATCTGAAGTTTGTGCTAGAGTTTCTCCTTAAAGATATAACTCTGTTTCCAGGAAACCATATCAGTTTTCTAGCCAGACACAAGAAGAGTTAACATCAAATAAACATCTGACAATAACAATTAAAATACCTTAATAAGTCTATAAAAATAATTGCACCTTTTGTCCAAACTTTACCTGAAAAAAGTACGAATTAGACAGTTTTAGTATCATCGTTTTGTTCAAGACCTCCTTCCTTTCATATTCTATAATTTGAAATTTATTGCATTGAATGGGCAATAGACCAAGATGGAAATTTGCTTTCCTGATAACACATTCAAACAGTAGCAAAAGAGAAATATTGCTATTTTATTGTAACCAGTTTACAGGATCGGATTTTATTGTGGGGGCCAGATTGGTAAATTCTAGCTTCTTCCCTCCCTCCCCTCCCCCACATCCTCCAAATATAAAAGTTAATCAAGGAATCAGAAAACACAACTTTACTCCACATAAAACTATGACAATAAGAAAATTGTAGGTCAGTACACTCACATAAACTCCTACAAAATCATTGGATAGAATACATTAGGCTTTCTTCTAAAATCTTCCTTCCAAGGAGGTTGAGGAAAGCCATGGCAGATACCTATGAAAGACTTGTAAGGAGGGCTTTGCATGCTACTAATTAGCCAGAGGACTTTATTATTATTCTGTGTAAATGTTCAGAAATGGTCTCAGCCTTGCACAGAAAGGGTATTAGGAATCAAGCAAAGAAACTCTGAAAAAGACTGTGACAGTCCAGCAAGAGGAGACACATTTTTTATATATGTTCACACGCAAGAGGTTTTCTTTCTTCAGCTAAAGGATAGAGAGGCCGTCCTCAGAGTTTTAGCCCATAGAAATTGTCCAGGCTTTAAGAATTGTCCTTTTAAAGCTGTCTTGTTAATGATAGCAGCCAGCAGATAATACACATCAATGACTTCGGCTTAGACAGTTGGGATTTGAATGTTCCACTGCTGCATATCCTTTGCAAGCAAACTATTCATATAATAGAGCTTTCTTTTATTTTCTTTTTCTTTTTTTCTATTTTTTTTTTTTTTTATTGATTTGGGAAGTGCTATCAAACTGGGACCTCTTAATTTAAAAGGATTCATTTTTTCTTTTTCTTTTCTTTTTCTTTCTAAACCTTGTTAAGGAGTATAAGAATAACACAATGTGAAACTGATTTCCCCTAAAAGATAGAACAGCAATGTAATGAAAATGAAGCAGTGGTGTTGCAGATTGTAATCCTTGTGAAGAATAAAAAAGCCAGAGTTGAAAGCGAAATGCTGGCATATGCTGCCTGAGATGAAAGTTACTGCAAAAGGTATTGGTATTTTGACCTAATGGAAGATGTAAAGAGAATAATGAGGTTACATGACCTCACATTAGTTTTCAAATCAGTGCTTTCTTAAAGGAGTATTTTATTGTTCAGCAGCTGTCTAGCAATAATATTATTTAATTAAATACACACCCTAAAACAGTGGTCGCTCTTACTTCTCCCTTTCTATTTTTAAAACAGAAATCAGAAGAAAGGCCTCATCTTAAATTCAAGGATGTTTTAGATGGATTCAAAGTAAGTTAATTTGAAATGACAGTAAATAATCCCCCACCATTCAGTCACTGGTTTTACATTCCTCTGTAATTATCTTTAAATAAATCTTTTTAAGCACACTTAATATGCAGTGGTTTTTTCTTCCTTTACTACTTTATGCCTCAGATAAAAATGACATTTCTGTAAGGAAACCTAAGTCATTATTCTTTGCCTTTGGGGACGTGTTCAAGGAGACGTATAAATCGTTCAGGAATTGTAAGTGCCAGCCAATGCAGATTTTCACTGTGCTTCCCTGCCCTGTATGCTCCCACTGCTTCAAAGTAAATAGCTGCATCCTGTCAGCCACCACTTGATCAATGCCTTTGTGGTGACACAATAAGAGCCGTGAAAACAGAACGAGAAAAGATTAAGGTGATTAATGATGGTGTAAAAACTGCAGTAGGAAAGAGGTGATTGGATAAAAACAAACTCATACCTCAGGATCCCATGGATGTGTATTTGTTCAAGGGATTGGGCTGGCACTTCAAATAAGAGGTGCATTCCCTTTTTTATCCCCACCCTTAAATATCCCCCTTTTAACCGTATTAGCAGTTACTTCAAGTCTCTCTGTTAAAGGAAGAAGTCTTTGCAGCTCATTTTTCTAGAGGCACTTAAGGATCATTACTCTACCACTAAGGCAAATGTTTTATTCATTGTGCCACACACCAATTTCTTTGCTAAGACTTTTGTAACAAAATGCTGCACAACTTAGCAGAGGTGTGATTTATTAAGCAAGAAGGAACAGAATTTGGGCATCCTGATGAAATTTTCCCCGGTCTGCTCAGTTAACATCAATCAGTTTTATTTGGGTAGTTCTTGAATACTAACTAGACGATTTCATCCACTGGAGAAAAATGTGTGATGATACCTTTAGGTCAATATTACTTGAACATTTTGTTCTTGAATAATTTATAACTGTTAGTGATTGTCTGCCTCTTCACAATCGTCTTCTTTGTTCTTTGCTAGGGTGCTATCTATACCGGCGGCATTGGTCTGAGGCAGAAACACATGGTCCTCTGAGAATGAGCGTAACCAGTGGCAAAGACACAGTTTATGCAAGCACAGTTAGGCTGTGCGCTCAGTCAAAACTGCTATATTAACAAATCCCACACTTAATCAGTAGAACAGCATCTTCTCCAGAGTTGCAGAAGCACAGGTTGGATTTGGTCAGAATTGTCCTGCTGCAACCCTGGGCCAGCAGCTGTCTTCCCACAGCTCTCCTGCTGTGCCCTGACTGCTGAATCTGGGGCGTCATAGAGTTAGGCTCTGCCCAGCACACCTGTGAACGCGCCCTGTACCCGGTACCAGAAAACATGCTTGTTTTCTTCTGCCAAGGAGCTTTTCCAAGCAGCATATCCACATGGAGTGGAAGGGACAGAATTCTCTTTAGCTGACAAAAATATTCAGTAGATTGCTTTGGATACCTATGGAAGAGAAAAATCAAAATAAACAGACACATTATTACATAAGTTAGTGATCCCCTTTTCTTCCCCAAAAGGCTGACTGTCAAAGTCCTTGAGTCCTTGTCCCTGGAAGCATTCAAAAACTGTGTGGATGTGGCACTTAGGGACATGGTTTATTGCTGAATATGGTGATTGTGCTATGTTGATGGTGGACATGATGATCTTAAGGGACTTTTTCAACCTTAATGATTCTATGATTTTATTGTTCAGTGTTGAACCTGCCAGAGTTAGGTTAGTGGTTGGAGTTGATGATCTTGGAGGTCTTTTCCAACCCTAATGACTCTATGATTCACTTTGTGTTATAAAACATCAAACATTTCTCTCTAAATTATACACATCCATCTCATAATAATGAGATTCATAAATGCTGTCCACATAGAACAAAGCAAACTATTTTGATTTTATTTTTTTGATTTTAAAAATGACAATTCTGCAGAAAACTTGTATAACAATGATGACATTTCAATTATTATGTTATGTCTCATCATGTAAAGTAAGCAAGTGCCTTTTTGCAGGTCATCAAAATCCAGGGCTCATTTTGGTGCTTTTTTGCCTGTCTCATCTTTGAGTATTCAAGTCAACCTGCTAAAATATGTTACTATCTCGAATTTGCCTGGCTTTTAACACTCTTCAGCATCAGTGGATTAAAAAAAAAATCAAATTCTTGGTAATTTGATTGAGGAGAATGTGACACAATTTGGATTGAATGTACTCTGGACCTCTTTAGGTGCACTTGAGCCAAAGAGAAGTGATTTGTATTTGGCATATGTGTAAAATTATATAATGGGCTGACCTTTGTAGCAGAAATACATGGCTCATTTTGAGGCGCAGGTTTCCCTGTGATAATATATTTCTAAAGAGAAAATAAGGGGGAAAAGGTAACCAGATCACATCAGTCAGAGTAGCCTAAGTGAGCCAGGAACGTGTCATCTTGAATTTCCTTCCTGTCAGAAACACCTTGTATTATCAACAAAGATGAAAAACTATTACCATTACTTTTACATTTCTACATGATATAAAAGTGAGAGAGAAAAAAATCCTGTATTATACACTCAGCTAAGAGTCTCCACTGGACCAAAAGGGGTTTACTTCACCTCATGAAACACAGAGAGTTTTAAAGAGTTACATTCAAGCTGCTGTTACATATATTGTCTTGCTCCAGAAAAATGTTTGACAGCTGTTAGAAAGGAAAACAGCTGTGTGCTGTAAAGACCTATCCATAAGGCTTGTTCTAATGACAGTGGATACCTGATACCCATTGGTCCAGTCTTTCAAACTCTTTCATATGTCAGTCAGAGGGGCAGGGAAAATTTGCTGCTGTAAAGCCTTATCTCGCAGAACACATAGATCATGCTATATTCTGCTTGGCAGAGAGGCCACACACAGCTACCAACGTGCTGTGCAGCTGGTGCCACTGAAGGGATATGGTAAAATGGAGGGAAACAGAGGCTTCTCTTGCTGGGTGAGAAGAATGCCAGGTGTCATTTGGGCAGCAGTGGTGATCCAATTCTCTCTTGGCCAGCAGGATGATGTTTTACCAATTTTGCCGGAGACATCTGACAGCCTGGGTGAATTCTGGATATTTTGAAAAATGTGTGCTCTAATTCAAATAATGAAATGACCACCAGAAGCATCAGAAACAACAGATGGGAAAACTAACCCACCTCATCCCTATTCCTCAAGTAACTATGAGGCAATTGGAGCCCTTTGATTTGGGTTTCTCTTGTGTGACTTTTCTCATTGCTTACACCATTGATGCAGGTGTCTGATGGACTTGTGCACTACAAAAATCTGTTGCCACTGCTTGTGATAGTGATGTGCTGATGGTGACTGAGGCAGTGCTTCCAGGTGAGCTGTGGGACTACTTCCTTCTTCTGCCCAGATGGCTTGTCTGTCTGCCTGACTGCCAGCCACAAGAGGCAGCACTCTCACAGCCCCTTCTGGAGTGCTTACAAGAAAGAAAAATGCTAAGTAACTGAATTAAGGATCTCTCCTTGTTTTTTAAAATCCACTTATGTATTTCTTGCAAAGTATTTCTTCACCTGCTTTGTAAAAGGACATCAAATCTGAAGGTATGGTAGAGACACAAAGGCATAGTAGGCTGACCTAGATATGGAAAGATTAATTATATAGGCTCCTGGAAAACCACAGGATTATGTGTATATTTGAATGCCAAGGAGGCAAAATTGTTTAATATGGAAGGGTACCCTGTTGTGTACCTCATCTGTGTGTGCACACGCGCACACAGAGATGTATAGGTAGTTACGCATGTGCAAGTTATTTCTGTAGAGTCAAATGGAATTTGGATCAAGACACAAATCATCTGAAACATCAAGCTCTCTTCTTAGTCGAAAAATGACCTTTTCACAAGTTAAATGTACCTTTTCAAGTGACAGCTCAAGGAATGAGAGGTAGCAGACATGAGAAACTTGCTGACAAATGCCATCCTTGTTTTATTTCAAGGATCTAGGGCAAAGGGCATGTTGGAAATTATTAGGCCAGAAAAAAATTGACATGTCAGACAGGCAGGCATTTAAGCTCCACAAAAGAGTTTGGGAGAAAATATATTAATTCCTTAGAGTTATATTCTGAAAATTTGACGTGTAATAATTTTTTAATCCATTGTTTTTTGATTTCAGCATAATATGCACAGATTCTGAATGCAGTAAATTCCTCTTAATAGGAGCAGATTGGAGAACTATCAGCTATCACCCTGATTAAGAAAAGACACCCCTAAAAACAAGTCTGACAAAATTGCTCTCTGAATTTTTATCTGGCAGAACTGATTAATTTTCTGCTATGCCTAAAACTTTAAGGCATTTATTGCCATAAGAACAGAGCACTGTCTTCAAAATCAGGTGAAATACTCTGTTCTATCTGATAAAGATTTTTTTAAGTTAGAAATTTCTATAAAAAGAGACTCAAATTTAGAATGCATTGTTGGCACAATTTGATTTATTTAATCTAAGCTGAAATGAACTTTTGACAATAAAATTGTGTAAACTTATATTTTATTTTTTGGCTAATCACAAAGATAGTTAGAACTCTTTCACATGCCAGCACTTGTTTATAATTTTTAAGAAAAGTTAATTTCTGTCTTCAAAGCAGCTCTATTTTTCAAGCTGTTGTATACAGTACTAATGTAATAAGTCACAAAACAATCAAGTTACTACATAGCACTGAGGGATTTTTTGCTGTCATTTGGTGGGTTGCAAAACAGCGGATTTGTTCATTAAGTTGCTAGGCAGTAGCTACTTCTATACACATTACGATATTGAAATTATTTCCCAGGAAAACACTGTTACTCACTAGAAATAATATTGGGCTATGGTGCAATTGAAGTAAAATAAAATGTACCGTGAATATAGCTAAACAAAATGTAAGTACAAAATAAAGATATATGAAAACCACAGCTTCCCTCTCAGAAACTGTGGCATCTTAATATTAACTTACACACTGATGTAAAAGGTGAGGAAAGGTAAATGGACTTGAAACTGTCTATTTCAACAAGCAACACAGGCTTACTTTGCATGCATGGATAGTTTGGCCAAGCCATTGAGTTTGTAACGCTTAATACTACATCTCTAGAAAACATGTGGCTCTTTAGACCACAGTCAGATCTTCATACCAAACCTTTATGTCCTTAAAATTAAAATATAGGTAACAGTTGTCTGAAGACTAATGCCATGACTCATTGTCTTACATTTGTCTATGAGAACACAATGTCTATTTCACTATATATAGTGAAAAAAAATTTCTTAGCCCTAATAATAACCTAGACTAATCCCTAGAGTTATGTATCTTACGTATGTAGTTATGTGTGCAGAATAAAAATTACTCAAACAAGCACTCATACATAGATATTGTGTACATATTCAATGCTCTTTATGTATTCAACTTTCTACTCTTCGTGCTGATAATAAGTATTTGGTACAGAGTGATTGTCCACTACTAGGAAGGCTGCTGTCACTTTTTCAGTAGGTAGAAGACAATTGAAGATTTTAACACACCATTATAAACTTACATTAAAAAAGGCCTGACTGAAGATATTGCTGTTCATTTTCTTCCAGGAAAATGATGACATTCAGTCAATCTTGACAGCTTGAGATAAGTCCAGACTAAACCTAACCTTATCTTACTGTAAACAACATTGTCTGAAGGCTTTTTGAAAATATTATCTTCATTTTCTGCTCTTGAAATTGAAGGTTACTTTCAGTTGGAAGTTGGAAAATCCTCACTGGTGCTGAGCTCAGCAGGAGACTGGCAGCTACTCTTTGTAGCAGTGACCTGGCACACAGCTATGGGATCACCTATGTCCTGTTTGCTTGCATATGTGGCCTCAGACTTGGGTTTGTTCCTCTGCAGATCAGTTGGAGATGATTCCAGACTGAGAAGGAAGGCTCAAAACAGCTGCTCAGTGTTTGGACATGGTGGACACACCAGAATCTTTAAGGTTGGAAGAGGTCTTCAAGATCATCTAGTTCAACCGTCAGCCCAGTACCACCATAATCACTCCTAAACTATTTCCCAAAGTGCCACATAGAGATGCCCCATGTACACTTCCAGGCACAGTGATTTTACTGGTGCCCTGAGCAACTTATTTCAGTGCCTGACTACTCTTTCAGTGAAAAAAACCTGTCTAAACTGAACCTCCACTGAAGCAACTTTAAGGCCAAGCCCTCTTGTTCTGCCACTTGAGGCCTGGCAGAAGAGAGCGGTGACCACCTGCTACAACCTCTCTCAGGCAGCTGTAGAGAGTGATGAGGCCCTCCAGTCCTCCTCCTCTCCAGACAAAACAATTCCAGCTCCCTCAGATGCTTCTCATGACACTTTGTTTTCCAGACCCTCCACCAACCTGGTCGCCCTTCTTTGGGTGAACTCCAGCACCTCTCTAAGTCCCTTTTAAAGTGAGGAGCCTAATACTGAACATGGGACTCAAGGTGCAGCTACACTAGAGATCAAGACTTTACAGCTATTAGATTAACTGCTACAGTCTGGGGCATGGTATTGTCCCTACAAAGCACCTGGGTATGATCTGCAGCCAGGTTAGAACTTGAATGAGGTTTTAAGCCTCAGCTGCATTTTTTTCCTTTGGACTGTTCTGGTTTGTGGTTTCAAATTACATTTTGGCTGATGGCAAATCACACAATGGTACAATGTCCTGAATATCAGAAGGGATTGGTCTGAATGTTATGATTTTGGAGTGGGTAAGCATGGAAGACATTTTTGGCTTTAGTTCAAGTGTTGTTATGTAAAATTATATTATTACACTTAATGAGAGTGAAAAATTGAGAATTTTTATTACAAATTGAGATATTGATATGTTATTATATACCACAGGTAAGGATATTTACCATATACAGCACTTTTTTGCTGTATATGGTAAATATGTTTGCTACATAAAAGTAAAAATGCAAATTAATTTTTTCATTTAAAACCATCTACTTCTTAGCAGTTTATTGTGATTTTCTGAACTTGCACCATTCACTCAGACAAACAGAGAATTTTTGATTTTTTCCTAGATCACCTCCAAGGGCCTCTAGGTACATTTTATTTGGCTTCTGAAATAAGTAAATGAAAATATTTTCAAATCTTAAAACCTCTGGTATTGGTATTGGTTCTCTCTGGTTCTTTGGCCTCTTGGCTCAAGACAAGCCTTTCTCTAAGCTCTGCATAGATGCTCCCTTCCATTAACTAAGTCCTGAACTGTGAGAGTTAACATTTCCTCCAAAGCTCTTATTTTTAATACTTTCTCAACTCAAGCAAGTTTTAATATCTATGTAAACATCCAATCTGCTCTTGGATCCTGCTGAAGCCTTTGCTCCAGATATGTGTTGTTGCACTGAGTCCCAAGTACTCAGGATGTGCACTGGGGAAAGAGCTTCAGTGATTAGAGGTCCATGGTAGGAGCTGCAAAAAAAGTCTGGCTTTGGTCTCTTCCTTTGCCAAGGGCTGTATGAACCGGGTCAATTCTTTAAAAGTTATTTATAATAAGACGTTTAGCACATTTAAGGATCTTGTTAGGTATGCCTGAGTGATGCTGTGACTAAGGGGTCTAATTTTTTGGACATGACTCTATTTTTATACTCCTAAATATCTCCTTTATAAAGCTCTCTCTTTACCTTTCTGTGGCTCCAGCTGTGCATAACCCACCAAACAGATTACACCTCATAGTTCCTGTAGCTCATCCTCCTGTGCAGGATAGCCAGCACAGGAGTCCTGGTGGGAGGAATGCAAGCAGTGCATGTCCTGGCTGGTGCCTGGACAAGCTGGCCTAAGTGCCGGAGCGTATTGTGCCACAGAGCCAGCTCTGGGAAACCACAATGCCACTGCTGCTGCTGCTGGGGGAGGATGGTTCACTGAGCAAAGGCCAAACCTGCCCTGCCTGCAGTGTCACTCTGTATATCCTGGAGAACTGTTCTCCACATCTTCCCATTCTTGCTGGAGCTTCTCCTCCATTAGCTCCCATGGTTCCTGGATTATCCCTGTCTTGTCACTCCTCGGCACTGGTTGCAGCAACTTGGCAAGAGCTCCTGCATGGAAAAGTGTTCCACTGTGCTGGTGCTGAATGTGGTACCTGCAAGCAGTATTGGGTTTCTTCAGAGACAAATCATTCAGATTTCCTCCTTCCGCAAAAGGAGTTTAGATGACACTGAAGAAATATTGTATTCTAAACTTCTTTCTAATGAAATCATTGAAAGTCACAGAGCTACAATAAATAAATATATAAGTAAAATGCCTGGCAGTATTTGGCATAATTTATTTATTTCTCTTTTAAAACTCAACAGTTAACACACTACTTATTTTAATAGCTTGTATGCTAACACCCTGTATGCCATTCTTTGGTTCCCTGCCACTTCTTGAAGTTCTATCCTTCCGAAACAGAGTAAAACAATGATGGAAAGCCTGAAATGTCCTTAATAGCACTGTAAGAGCAATAAAAACATGAATCTTATCCTTAGGACTAGCAATCTACTTAGACTTCATGGTAAGAACATAGTGCACTTTATCAGAAACAATTAGTCAAGATTCTGGATGTCTATAAGAGGATTTTAAACAGATGACCTTGTGCAAACCTGAAGCACTTGTGAATTTCCTTGAAACTGCTAATAGGAGCTGGGAGAACAACAGACATTAGAGTGCCAAATATCCTTCTCCTTCTGCTGTATGTTATGTTCAGCAGTTCCATCAGCTAATAAACTCCATGTTCCCTTGAAATCCCGTCTGCCCAGATCCAAGTTTGTGATAATGTGAACTATAATATTTTCCTCAGGACCATCAATTCTGCATTTAAAAAACACATAGAGCTCTGGAAAGCAGCTGCTCTGGAGCCTTACAAACACCTTCTCTGCATTGACCAAATCAGCATGACCTATGGATACCTATTTTTCTTTTTATTCATTAAATTCAGGGACTGACAACTCACAAAAGATTATATCTACTGTTCTTTGATCATTCTCATGCAGTCTGAATAGTATAGTTTGCTTCTTTTGGCAAGACAAGCCTGAAATGCACAGTAAAGAATACAGGATTTCAAAATTTCAGCAAGGGTGTATGTATCAAAGCTGAGAGACTGACAGCCTAAGTCTCATTTGCAGAACTAAAAGTGCTGATAACAGTCATGGAGACAGAGAGCTCTCTTTCAGCATTTGCTGCACTTTTTAGCCTGTGGTATACGACTGTCTTGTGGTTTTGTCTCCCCTGAGTTTATTCAGGTGGAGGTATAAAACTGGTGAGTGCTAGAGAAGGTCAATGTTATGTATTCATTTTGTTTTAAATAATTTATGATGTTTCCTGTTTCTGCTTACATTAATTGCTCTCAGGTGCTGGAGAATTGCTCAGTGAGTTGCCTTTTAATTTGTTTCTTTAGAAAAGCAGCATGCTGCTTTTCCCTGTACTGTAAGTAATGTGCTCAAGGCAGTACTTTCTAACTGGAGGTTAATAAGGGTGCACTGACTGCATGTTTGGGTGCTATTGCCTCTCTGCATGTGTGCATATATGAGCTTGTGGAAAGAGAGGAGGATGAGAAGGAGGAGTGCAGGCAGTGAAGAGACTCAGATTCCTCTGTGCCAATGTTTAAAAGTGTAATTTCAGTTCCATTTTTTTAGGCTGTATATTGAGGGTCTGATTCAGGAAAGCCCAGACTACCCAATTGTTGTGGTTTTCACTATAGCTAGTATCATTCCAATATTCAACATATATGCAAGGACCTAGACCAGCAATAACATAGCTTTGATTTTTTCAGTTCTGTTGTGGGATTTATCTGATTTGTTACAGGGGAAAAAAAAAAAAAAAAAGAAAGAAAGAAAAAAAAACCAAACCAAAAAAAAAAAAAAAAAAAAAAGCTACTGAAAATTCAAGAAAAACTGGTTTAGAGGTATCATGCCCACAGAATAGCAGCAGTATTATCACTAATTGCTTCTTCCTTAATGTGCCCTTTCCTATTCAAATGCAGAGTTTCTACAGTTTATGATTGCCAGTGAGGTTCAAATTGTGCTGGAGGTACACTGTCTGAGAGGAATTATATAACATTATTTTATTTAAACAACTACGTCTGTGTTCTGTTGCTATCGTGATGATGTTCTTCCACTGCATCTAAACTTTCTGGTGGAGCAGACAGCCTTGTATGTTGTCTGAGTCTGGAGTGACATAAGCCAAATGGTTTATCTGGCAGTGAAGACCAAACAAAGGTGTGGGATGGCTTTGAACTCAAGCCCTGTTCCACAGAGCAGTCTGGATGTGTGATTTTCACTTTTATTGGAACTGATCAAGGACAAGGAGATCTCCCTCTTTTGGGTAGTGCCTACTGACTACACCTATTGAAATTTACATTTTTGGTTCAAATTTCTACGGGACTGATTAGTGGCTCATGACCTTCGCAAATATTTTATGATTTTTGGAAAATCACATTGGACGCTATCTTACTGTTTTCCTTTTGCTGTCCTGGCAAATAACCTACCTGCTGTCTTCCATTTGCCTTGTCATGTAGCTGTAGCATAATTAGACTGGCCTTATTTCTCAGAGTTCCTGAAGGCTTAAGTATATTTCATGGCTTTAAGAGGTCTGCCTTTTTTTTTTTTTTTTGTTTGTTTGTTTTGCTCTACCTACATGTTTTCCAGGAGTCTTTGGAACTTTCATTTCCCTGAGTTCCTGGTATCCCTGCATTTGGCTTAGGAAAATATGCTGGTTTGGCCCAAGAAAAAAATATCTGAAGAGCCAGACATCAGCTACGTGTCAGTGGTAATAAATCTGTCTTAGTAGACCCCAGTGTTCCAGTTTATAGCCCAACAGCAGCTGCTGCATATCTGATTATGGACATTGCCCTCAGGTGGGTACCAGACTGAAGTATGAATTTCAGACTCCTGCATCGCTAAAGAATTGTTGTTGTCAAGAAAATGCCCGTGGTAGGACACATCTCCCATGTCCACTCCAGCAGTGTACAACAGAATCTCTGATCAACTGCTGAATGACAGGGTTCAGGAGGGGCAAAGGCTGGAATATAGTAACTTTCCTGGGCTAAAGAAAAAGTGAAAAAGAAGGAAACTCCCATGTTAAGGTGACTGCAGTGTTTGCTGCTGCATCGTGCACAGTGAAGGCTGCAGTAGTCCTCATCTCTGCATTGCCATGATGAAGGCCACAGTAGTCATCACATATCTCTATGTTTCCATACTCATCCCCAGTGCCAGAAATCTTGCCACATCAGATTGCAACCACCAAACACTCCTGCTCTGTCCTTGCAATCCCTTGTTGCAAATACAGATTCTAGCAGCTCAAGTTTGGCCTTGCAATTTGATTACCACTTGTTAAAAAGGGAACTATGCCTGTGGTGTGGATGCATCTGTACTAAAACCTATATGCTTGACCTTAAAACAAGTCACAAACACTAAAGACAGTAGAAACACACAGGTCTGGACTCTAAGTTTGGTGAGCTCCCACAGATGTATGTTTGTTGTTTCTGTAACCCTGGAGGATTTCTGAACCAAGTTCTGTATACTAGTATGATAGGTACTCAATATTGTGCAACATGTTTGGAAAGTTTGGGGGGAAAAGTATATATATGTAATATGTGAATTTTTCCAAAAGAGGACCTACTTTTTAAAGTAGACAGCTATGTAAGTCTCACCTGTCTCCCTTGAAAACAAAAGCTAGCTTTATTTCAGGGAAATGGGATAGCAGACTAATTCCTTTGCTATAACAGGGACATGTATACATGGTCCAGCTGCTAAAATATGCCATGCAGTCACAAGCTTTCCACAGTGTGTCATTTTGACCTTGAACTTCCGGGCCAAGGCCTTTTGGTTTTGTATCTCCCAGGCAGAACAGTCCTTCAGTGCTAGCAAATGCCAGCTTTAAGTGCTAGACTTAGTGCTTTTCTCCTGTCACCTCCCCCAGTATACAGGGAGACCCCAAGGATGAAGTTGGAACTGATGCCACATGCCCACTCCTGGGATGAAGGTTCAGCCAGCCAGCCCTGCTGCTGTCATGGAGTGTGCACATCTCCTCTCCCTGAAAGAGCAGTTTTGTCCCTACAACTCTGGAAGACAACACTACCCTGATTTGTGCTAAATATTTTTTATTTGTATCATCCACTGTATGTGAATATCCTCTCAAACACAGAACACAAGTCAATAAGCCCAGCTGTTTGGTATTATTTACATTATACTGGCATCTCCACTGACCTAAAGAGCAAAAGAAAATAACAGGGCATATTTGAGGTTTAATAAAACATTGCAGTAGGGAGTCTTTCCTGAGCCATTACAAGCATTTGCTGGAAGTGAATTTGCTGATTTAACAAACTGGTTAGGACAAATGTTTAACATGCTGTTGTAATGATATTCAGATGCTTTTCTTAGTATTTGTTGATCTGCAAAAATGTGTCCTTGCCCAATTGCGCTAGAGAGTGGATTAAATAAATAAATAAATGCAATGTGATGTGTTTGCACAAAAGCGTAGCAGTGACTGCCCCTGACAGATGGAAAAAAAGTCAATATGATGTCTGAGACAGCCCAGGCTCTGCACTGCAGAATAAATTACATGATTCGCTGAATGCCTGGGCTTCACACAGACATACACAAAATTGGAAAGATAAAAGCTTGCATTGGCTTCAGATGATATTTACTGCCTGATGGATTTACTAGAAGCCCCAGTACAGTCATACTGTATTGAATTATTGGCCTCTATTTAGCTGTGTGTCTGTCGAAGCTTGAGTGTCCATTTAAGTGTAAGTGAGCTGGAGCCCTGCCAAGGCTGTTTGAAGCTTTGTGTACAGAGGGAGATGCAAGGTAATGGCTACTAGCTTGAATAACGGGGGACTTAGGGATGCTGGGGGTAGACAACAAAGCATAAGGTGCATCCTTATCAATATTAATGTCAGCATAAATATTAATACAGGTTGCCTGGCACATCATTTTGGAATGATTCTTGTTTTCTTTCTATTTTAACACAAAAGGCTGGAGATTACTATGATTTCTTTCTCTCTTTCTCTCTCAGAAGGGGGAGTTTGAAAAAGACCATTAGCTTTACAGCTATCCATTGCCTCAGCAGCAGGATTTCTACAAGGCAAAGGAGGTAAATGAAATGCTAGCTTAAAGAAGTATACTCTACCAATAAAATACCTGATTAGACTAGCAAGATACTGTACAGAGCTGTTAGGGATTCATGATTATATTGCACCAAGGCATATCAGTTAGGAAGCAGCAGGTCACTTACAGAGGGCCCCATGAGACGGCTACAGCATTGCTGTAGCTACAGGACAGGGCAGGCAGGCTGAGTGCTTACCTGCTTAACACATTGGCTTGCGTTTCAAGAAGCCTGGGGCTCTGTTTTTGGCCTGGCCCTCACACATGATGAGTTTAGCTTGTGTAATGGTTCAGCACGCTGAGGGAGGGAGACTGCCTCTGAGAAATGGTGTCAATTGCAATGCTGCTGGGTAGAGGGTTTATCCAGTTAACTACGCTTCAAAAAAAAAAAAAAGAAAATAACCCTCAGACTGCATTGTGCTGATCAGATGGATTGGCAACAAAAATGAGCAGGATTTTGCTCCAGGTGAATTAGTTGCAGTGGCAGTGTGAAGGAAAGAAACGATGAGAAACGATGTGCCTGTGGGAGTAAGGAAGCACACCGACCAGGGAAAGATGAGACGTTATTTTGAGACATGAAAAAATGCATCACAAATCTTCCATCATCTTCCAGATAACATTTTCATGTCAGGGACTCTGACTCACGGTTTCTGGCAAGTTGTAATGGGAATATTTACAAGGTTATTGCTCTCAGCTGTCCCTTTGTGCTGCTGCCAAAGGTTACTGCCCTGAAGTGGGCATGGTAGATGTAAATATGTACTGGTTCCTCAGCTGCCCTAGTTCAAAGCTCACATACTAGAACAAGCCACAGCAGCAGAAAATGCCTCAGCTGAATCCAGGAGAGACAGTCAGAGCTCACAGTTTTGTCCATTTTCTTCAGAAGCATGTGTGGTATTAAGCAACTATTTGCTCTGAATTTTCACTGGTAATGCTAATACAACTGATTTTATCAATAAAAAACTATTTATTACTGAAAAGAAAAGGGAGAGAATAGATCAAGCTCCTGCCTGATAATGTGAAACAGGGAGATTTGTGTTGAAAGACCTTTTTATGAGGCATTCCAATAATTTTGTTTCTTTCTTTTCACTTCTTTCTTAATCTGAAATCACTCCTTGCTAAATATGAAATGGAGCTACTACCTATCTCTGATGGCAGAGGGAGTGATCTCTCCAGACTCCAGCGTGTTAGGGGCATCTGTGCAGTGCCAAATCAAAGGTCACTTAAAAATCAGGCAAGGAGAAAGACAATCTATATTTGGAAATGTCTTTGGATACATGCATCTTTCATAGGGCAAAGAGACACATTGCAACTTCCTACTGTAGCTGTCTCTCTTAACACTGCTCCTTTACTGTCTAAGGACTTATGGGAGTGGTACCTCAGTTTGTCACATTTTCTCTGCACTGGACTGAAAAGCTTTGATTTAAATGATGTTATTTGACTTGTTAGGAGTTAGGTACCATCGTGGCAGATGAGATCTGAAAAAGCTCTCTGGCTTTAGGTGCTGTGAAGCAAAGATTTATCCAGGTTTTTGCCCCACAGCTTGATGTTCACTGTGAGGTTTTCAACTGGCTGATAAGAAATGCCATCACCTTCATATCTTCTGTCATATCAAGACCCATTAAGAGATTCCAAGATGATCAAGACAGAATAATAATTACTGAATTTCATTAAGAAAAAAAAAAAACAAACCAAACCAAAAATCTTAGCTGATAGCAGGACTCATAAGAATGCCTGTTGAATTAATTTGTAATAGGGACAGAACTACGTAATCTCTGGTAATGCCATAAAATAGTAAATAATTCTCCAAATGATACATTATGACATTGCAAAATTACTCCTGATTCTTTTATGTTACTATTGTCTTACATTTTTTTCTGCAAAATTAGAGAGCCACAGGAAGGTGGAAGTTTAATGAGCAGCCAGGATAAGCTTTTATTCTTGCACATTGCCAAATCCATCTCTTTGTAATATACAAGGGAAATTGAGACTCTCATGTCTCAGTCCAAATGTCTATGACTTCTCTAACACTTCAAGGTTGAATGTCAATCTCTTGCCTTCTGGAGTGCCTGCCTGTAGATGTTCCCAGATTTAATGCATGCAATCTATTCTAATTATCTTCTCAAAAAATTCAAAATATACTTCACTCATGAGGGAAAAAAAAATCAAAAGAAAGTCCCAAGCAAATGTTAAGCAGCATATTAATGAAGCAGGACTAATTGCTTTGAAAAGAATGGTTATCTGGGTTCCAAGATTAGTTACATGTGCTCTGGTTAATAAAATGAAAACCTTACACATTTGAAAGTCCATTGTCTCATCCAGATATTTCCAGTTTGTCAGCAATTCAGTGTTGTGAAATACTGTCTAAAATTCCTTGGAAGGCAGTGAGTGTCTTTTCAAAAACACTGTGTTTTCACATTTTAATACTCCTTTATTCGGTATCCAGTAAAAAATAAACTCTGTGATAAGTTTGAAACACTCAATAAGTCTTGGATAGAAAGTTCCTCACTTCTGTAGAATATAGTTTCATCACTTTTGTGAAGGAAAAGAAAAAATTGTCTTGCTTTGCCTGTGTTAAACACATTCTACTAAACTTCTCTTTGAAAAGTTAGCACTCCACATGTCATAGGGAAGAAATAATATGTGGATTTTTTAAATAAGAGCAGTATGTTTTCCCACCTCTGTGAACAGTGACCAAGGACAATAAGACCTTAAAAAAACAGTTTATTTCTCAGTCAGCAGTGCTTTGTGGTTTTTTGGAAACTCATTCGTCATTGGGCAGATCTTATCCCTTGACAAAATGGGAATTTCCAAGCAACCACTATGCACAAATGAACATTTAAATAAGTGCAAAGAATTCCTTTCACAGATTCACAAAAAATTTGTTGAACGTGGGTACCATGGGGAAGAAAGCTACCAAATTTGAATGTGGCTCAAGATCAAGGTTTCCATCTTAGTATTATTTGCACACATATTTTGACAAATATGTCTTCAGGAAAAAATTTTCCCAAGGTCATACTGGCAGGCCTATTGCAGTTGTTTTGTCTTTGTCTGTGGTGTAATCTGTCTTCTAAAGTCACCTGTTAACTTCCACATTTCCTGCTACTTCATGGATATAGTACATTAAAAGTGTCCTTTTCTGCTTCATTTCCTGTGACACTTTACAGCTTCTGTGGCTTTGGTTTTGTACTTTTTTAATTTTGCTGTGGGGTGTTAGAAAGTGTTTTCATGGCTGGTGGAAGATGTGGAGACATGAGACAGCAGCTCCGTGGACCCTTTTCATGACTGGCTGTTTGCAGGACTGTCTGCCTTTACAAGGGGCCAGAGACAGCAGCTCAGGCAGCCACCGCCAGCCCCACACCCCAGTGTTCACTCCCAGGAGTTCTTCCCAGTATGGTTCCCCCTGCCTCCCAGCAGCTTCGCTGACAGCAGCCCACTTTTCTGCCTGTAACTTGTCAATCCTGCCTGCTCACACACCCACCTCCACTCCCAGTGCCCAGCAAACATAAGGTTTATCAGGAGTGTAAGTTTCCAACAGATTTCCCAAGTGGTGCTGCTATCTAAAGATCCTTCCCCAAATGATATGCTTGGTGATATAAAGAAGGAAACACTGCAGGTTAATAAATCCCTAATGTATGCTTAGGGAAAAACAAGCTATTAAACTGAGCTGGTTTCTCAGGTGGACTAGAGATAGGATAATCATGAAGGTTTTCTCTGGTTTAGGAATTGAATAACATATTCCTGAAAAAGGACTCCCCTGTTGTATCTGCTGAAAAAGGACTCCCCTGTTGTATCTGATTAGGATCTTTGCAATTTATATATATATATATATATATAATTTTTATAATGCTTCTCAGGTTTCAGAATATGTGAATTATGTAAGCAAAATCCAGACTTTACAGCTGAATATCCAGATACAACTATGAGGCACAAATATTACATATCTTGCTACACAGTGCTGAGTGTACCCTATAATGCAAATTCAGCGTATGATAACTGTGTAAATGTTGTGCATTCTGATTAAAGAAATTAAGTAGAATAATAATAAATTACTCATTTTGAACTGGCAAAAAGTGACAGTGGAACTTGAATTTCTTCTTAATAATAAGAAACATTATAATAATGAGAAATTATTATTTCTCATTATTATTTACCATCTCTATGATTATAATTGAAATTATAATCATAGAGATGGTAAATATATGGTGAAAGTATGCACAGCAGATGGCACAAGTGCTGAAGTGATTCAGTGGTGAGGGAAACTGCATATAAAAAATGGACAGTTGGTGAGAAATAAAATGAAAGACAACCATGTATGGTGGAAAGAGTTTTAAATTACTGGTGGCTTTTGTGTTGTTCAGTGCTTCTGAAAATACAATGTCGGCTTCACTGTGAATCAGCTCAGTGAAGTTGTCTGTTCTAAGTATACACTTGCAATCATAAAAGTAAAGAAGAGCTCTGTCTAGACTAAATTTGCTGCTGCGGCTCCTGGTCCACAGAGGCTGTCCAAGATCAATGAACTGTGCAACCATAGAACTGGCTAACCAAGCTGAAGTACTATATCCTCTCCAGAAGGTCCTAAAATAATGCTGTGGTATGTACAGAGTGCCCTGCCTGTGGCCAGATGTCATAAACAGTGTCAAGCTGTCTTGCAATCAAGTCTCTAGTGCTGTAATGTAGGCTGTTGCTGCTCATTTTATCCTGTATGAAATAGTGTGGGGAACAGATTTTTTATGTTAATTGTAATTTTTTTTACCAAGTACCTTGCAAGTGTCTGGCACAGGAAAGTGGCTCTTTAAGAGGCCAGGGGCTCATAAAGGAGCATCTGGTCAATCGCTGTAGCTGTGTTCTAAAATATTAATGAACAGCAGAGAAAGTTCATCTTCCACTCCAATAGTCAAAGGAAAGATGATTGAAAGGAGCAGCTTGATCAGAAAGGAAGCCACAAGGATTTTGCTTTTTAGCCTCACCGTCTGAAGGGGCAGGTTCTGTGAAGTGTCTTGCTGCCAGGGACACTCTGTGCATGGGCAAGGATCCCTACAACCCCCTTTGCTTGGAAGGACACTTAGGCCTATTCAAGAGCAAGGAAGGCCTTTTGTGTATCCAGTTCAGGTCTCATTTTGCAAGTACTGCCTGTAACAAATATCTCAAAATGGAGCTGGGGAAAAAAAAGCTGACAAAACTGACATTGCCTCAACAAATGCAAGTGCTGGGCAGCTGTAGCTGCAGCAGCCACAGGAAGCACAACTTCTGCCAGAGCACATCCCAGCCAATTTTTACTAGACCTCCTAAGGCACCTCTGCGACCAAGGGACCAAGACCCTGCCAAATGCCAGGGTTCTGTGGTACTTTACTCTCCAACATGCTAATCTTGTTTCTAGAAAAAGTTACAGCAATGAAATCGACATGGTGAAAATGTGGGTTATTTTACTTCAGCTCTCTAAGTCAGCCAAGTCTACTTCACTTAAACTCTCCCAAAAAAAGTTTGTCTCTTCAAATAACCGTTCTGGATGCAGAGTGTATGTAGCTTGTGCTATCTGTGTTGTTTTACATTTTCTCTTGTAATTATTTTAATTATGTAAGCACAAAGTAGTTGTATAAATGGCAAAGAATGAATTCTTTGTGAGTTTTGGAATAGTTTTTTCAGTAAGACATATTGCATATAGAGTAACTTCCTTCCTGGTGTAATTGCAGTTATATTTTTTAATATGAAATATATCACTCCAGAGAAAATTATAAATACATTAGTTCAAAACAAACCCAAATGCTTAATACATATAAAAAAGAAATATGAACAAAATAAATACATCATTGTATCACCAGTTTTTCCAATGGAACCCTTTCCAAAGTAAATAAAAAATCTTATTGAAATTGTTTCTAGTTATCATGATCTCACTGGGGAACCAAAGGATTTTTTTCAATAGTGTGTTGTAATTTAGTCATTATACCACAGTGAGGTAATTTGCTAAAACAGCTGCCTCTGATGAGTAAACCTTTCCATCTGGCAGAAGCCGCATAGACACAAACAAACCCATGTCAGTTTGTCTTAACAAAACATAAAATCAAAATAAGCTCCTTTTGCTCTAATGGGGCCAGTCTTTGAACTGCAGGAACCAAGATTTGTTTCTTTTTTGATGCACTTCTCTTACCCTCATGCCCACAGACTTGGCCCGCTGTGGGAGTGTTGATATCATGGCACCTTTTAGATGGATTACAGCATAACTGGGAATGTGTTTGCAATATAAACCTTCCACCAAGGAACCAGACAAAATTAACAGTTGTTGGAAGTTGTTAGCTTTAGCAAGACAGCACTTGTGGATAATTTGTTTTCACAGTAGGGTTTTTTCTTAAAAGATTCTTTTTCTTTTAATGTTCTAAGGAAATTTCCTCTCTTTCTTAGTAAAACAGAATATTGTTAGATGCACAAAATCTTAGCTATAAAAACTACAATTTTTTTCACAAAGAATTAAAGACTAGCTGGCTTTCACACTCCCAGGAGACCTGTATAGAGTTGCAATCTCTAAAATTAATGGAATGCAATCTGAGTTTGTGTCAATTTTTAAAAATCTAATCTATATATAAATTAGTGGTTTTCCATCAGCATTTAAACACAGATAGAATGATCAAATGTTTTTGTGGATTTCTTGAGTGATACATTTTTTTTGCAAGTCTTAACAGAATGTGTATAATAAATGAGCATACGTATTTCATGTGATCTTTTTAATTTGTCATGAGAAAAGTCTTTGCAATATATTGTCAAGACAGAATTAATATTCAAAAGAGCATTTCAGTTTGTTAGCTTTTCTTCTTAATGGAAAATGTTGTAAGAAAAATTTTAAAACATGCTTATAATTAGTGGTGGGGTGAATTCCTCTGTGTAAATATTTTCTCAGCCAACAGCCTGATGTATTTTTTGTGAAGTCAATGGAATGTCTCCCATTGGCCTCAACAGAAATTACATCAAGAACCAAGTACGGAAAACTTGGTTGTATGTATAGGTCTCAGTCCAAGAATTACACTTGGGTGCCATTTATGTAATAAGTGGTGCAAAAATGTTAATTCTAAAAAGTCTTAAACTATCAGGAAGTTCAGATTGGGATTCAGATGTATCTCTGTAAACCTTTAATTCTCTGAGAAGGAAATCTACACCTATGGAAGTAGTTTTTCCAGTACACAGAAATATTAATGTGCTTGAGATATTTCCCTCAGTAGAAGCCTTATGTGAATATAACATCTGTCAACACTGTAGTAATGAAAATACAAAAACAATAAAGCAAAAAAAAAAAAAAAGAAAAAAAAAGAAAAAAAAAGAAAAAAAGAAAAAAATAAGTTACTTTGTAAAATTTTTTTTCTGTGATAACGTGTTGTGCACCTCATTTTGTAGACTCCCTGCAGAGTTTGCAGGATTTGGCCAGTCTGTGAACTCTGCCTTGCAGAGCACTTGGAACCTCAGAAATTTAGTAAGTGATCCTTAATAAAGCCATGGATCTGTCCAGAATTGTACAAATCCTCCTAGGATAAAATCATATCAGCACCTTGGGAGAAAGGATATTATGAACTTGTAATATCAACACATTTAATGTTCTCCTTGGCTGCTGGATATAATGTACATTTAATGTACAATATGTCAAGGTTGTGATACTCCTCATTGTCCAAAAGTATTGGTTGCCTCTTGTGTCTCTTTCACCCATATGCTATGTATTACTGGTAATGGGAATATATGATTGAAAGCAAATTTCTCTGTCAGTGGTCTTAGCCTTGTGCCAGCTGTAGCTAATGAGAAAGTTTCTTTTGCCTTCAAAAGGAAAACCACTGTCAAACACAGGAAGCAGCAATAAGATCTAATAGCTAGCTACACAAAAGAAAGGTAAGAAAGAAGCTTCTGCCAATCAGTCTACTGCTGTGAGGATCATAAAGCATGTTTTGCAAAAATAAACCCTTCTTTCTAAACACAAATACACCTAGAATAGCAAATGCCGTGTTTACTGACATTTAATGTGCCAAGATCTAACTATGCACCTGCTCACTGAGTTCCTTTCATTTAATCTACTTAGATCCCAGCTCCAGCTATTAAATATTCATTTAGCTGGATATTATTGTTATACCAAGTGTATTGCTCTTTAGTAAACCACATTAAGAAAAGCTGAATTCAATTCACATGGTCTACAAAGAGGTTTTTTTGTAGAAAACAGACATGTGGGAATGAGAGATCAGGATTTGGAAAAAATTATCTGAAACATAACCATTTTTTGAGTCTTAAACTGGCTATTTTAGCTAATAAAATTATTCATTAGAAGTTAGTGATGAAATTAGTGTTATAGAAAACACAAATACTGGCACTAGGCTATATCCCCTACTAATATTTAATGCTCTGATTTGCGTTAACTGCAATACATAACAATAGTCACACTGCATCTTAATTTTGCTTTAAACTTTTCAAATACATCTGTGATGAAGCATGAAGGAACCCATTTGCAGCAGGTTTCTGAAGTATTTCAACAGCAGCAATAATGTAGCTACTGCATGCATGCATGTCTGTCGTGTTATGCATATGGGTTTGATTTAATATTTGCTATAGTAGATCGTCGAAAGCAACTAGATTTTTGTGCAAAGAAGGTTATCATTTACCGCAGAAGCTGTTAAACTTCCCGCTTTGGGAGAGAGGTGCTGATTTCATTCACGTCCAGGTAAGTGTTATCCTGACATTTTTTTCCCTAAAAAAAAAAAAGGAAGGATTGCTTGAATGAAACTAAATTTTGACAAAACCAGTATAGTTACAATCTAACTCCTGCTTGACTAACATGATGGACCTTATTAGCTTTACCAAAACCAGGTAGGTGGTTTTTCTTTATCAGTCTGAGGAAAAGGAGTAGTTATATGTTGTCGTGGACATCAGCATTCCCTCCTTCATAGCCATAGATAGGCCCTTCTTGCTTCTTTTTAATTTCTGTTTGTTTGGTTATTTGGTTGTTTTGTCTTTTTGTTTTGGGTGGGGTGTTTTTGGTTGTGGTTTTGGGGTTGGGGGCTTTTTACTTTGGTTGGTTGGTTTGGTTTTCTTGTGTTTTTTGTTTGTCTTCGTCTTGTTTTTTGAGGTTTGTTTTTGAGGGTCACGTTCACCATTATAGAAAGAAAAATTATACAAACAAAAATTATATTGGATCTGTACTTGCATCTTGGCTGGATGTCCCTGACCATTGGATAGACAGCCATCACATCCTGTGAGCAGCCACAGACAGGAGCTGAACGCTGAAGCCTTCACACCTGCATGCTCAGTTCCCATTTAAGGTGGCTAGAAAAAGCCTGCTTCTTTTTTCAGGTCCAAATTCTTCAGCTCTATTTTCCAGGATAATCCTGAGTCTGTGGATGGAATCTCTGACCTTTATTTGATTTTGTCATAGAGAGCAAGCAACAACCTTCTAGAAGCACAGAAAGTTTTATTGATTCAGAAATAAATGCCAATTATTCATTTTCTGAGACATATAAACCCTGATATAATTATACTGCTCTTTTTCAAGATAATATTTACACCCATTATAGCAATTTCTGCAAAGCACATTATAGCTAATTGAAGAACAGGTAAGATAAACCTGTGGTGAAAAATTTAAAATTCTCTGTGCAATGATCTGTAGTCACAACCATACTTTATTTTCAACTTCCTTACACTTTCTTTGTATTGTACTGTGTTACCTACATTTAAGTTTTCATGACATTCCAAATGGACTCAGCATTCCTGTTTTTAATTCAGATTTGATATACTCCAAAATTCAAGGAAGTTCAAATCTGGGAATTTTGTTTTGGCCTCTTATGAAGAACAAAATTCAATTCTGGCTTTAGGTTCTGTCATACCTGGCAGTTAGGTATTTCATTTGGTCTGGATAATTTTCTCTTATGCTATAGCTACAGAACTTTACACCACTTTGCATACTTATAACTATGAAATATTAACAAGATATTATTACTCTGATCTGTAAGTGATTTTAAAATAGAGGGGATATTTCACATCTACCTTTTTTTTATGGCATACTTGCAATTATTTGGCAGCCTATGTGAAGGCATAGATATGCTTAAATCAGAAATGTTTTTCCTTGGGGTGTCCATTCAGCTTTTAAATGCCAGGCTTTCAGCATTCATGCAGAATGTATGAGGTGAGGTTGCAGTTGCATGTCTTCCTTACTGTAGTTCAACATAGCTGAGTGGGAATGTGCACACCACAAAATCATCAAAGCCAGAAGGTGAAATACATTCTTCAGAAGGCCTCATCTCAGAATTTGTTAGTGAGCAGAGCATGAGACCTACCAGAAAGCTGCTTTTCCCTCTCCCCAATAGTTCTAAAAGCACAGTTCTAAAATTCTGCTGAACTTCGCGTCTCTGAGAAGAGTGGAAGCCAGTGCACCGATGATACACAAATATTGGAAAAATTAATACCTTTTCTGGGTTGTGCCCAAAGATCAAACAGGCAATTTAGGGGTCAACAGTAAATATGCAGTAACTTAAAAAATATTAATAGCACTTTCAGCTGTGACTTCAAGACTGAAAACTACTTGTCAGAGGGAGAAATTTTATTGCATCTTAAAACATTTTTAAAAGGTAGAATAATATATAGACCTTGCTATAAGTATTATACAATACTTGCCACCCAATAACCTTAATCACACAACCATATAGGTTGGAAGAGACCTTTAAAATTATAAAGTCCAAGCATTAACCCAGCACTGCCAAGTCCAGCACTAAATATTTCCAGGGATGATGCTCAATTGTGTCCAAAGAAGGGCAGTGAAGTCCACCAAGAATCTAAAGTGAAAGTCTTATAAGGAGCAGCTGAGGGAACTGGAGGTATTAGGCAGAAGAAAATGAGGCTCAGGGGACAACTTATTTCTTTCTACATCTACCTGAAAGGAGGGTGTAGAAAGGTGGAGGTCCATCTCTTGCAAATAACAAGCCATAGGACAGGAGGAAAAGGCTTCAAGTTGCACTGGGGGAAAGTTAGATTGGCTATCAGGAAAAATTTCTTCTCTTAAGGGGTTATCACACACTGGAACAGGCTGCCCAGGAAAGTGGCTGAATCGCCATCTCCATTTAGCTTTTCCAAGCTAAATGAATCCATGATTCTATCATTCATGGGTCCAAATCTTTTCACAAAGAACAGATCCAGTGGGTTGCATTCCCTAGCTGGGTTACTCAGCAGCTGTGTTAGGAAGTTACCTTCCACATAGTCCAGGAATATCTGCATCGTTTCCTCTCTGCTGTATTGTATTTCCAGCGTACATCTGGTAAATTGAAGTCCCTCCTGAGAACAAGGGCCAGCTGTTGTGAGACTTTTGCAGCTGCTTCTAGGATACTTCAGCCTCTTCATCCTGGTTGGGTGGTCGTCAACAGACTTTCCCCATAATATCTGCTTTTTTTTTATGGTCAGCTTTCTCTCAATCCAATGATAAAATATGAATTTTCTGAAGAGTATCTACTTAATTATAAGAGCATTAATAAACAGCTGTAAAAATAATTTCAATTGAAAAGATGTTTGTTTTGCATGTCTTAGGATAAGCAAATTCTGTGGGGTAGTGAGGTGTTCTGCTTCTGCCTCATGACTGGCAATTATTATTATTATTTTATGATAAAGTAGCACTGCCTTCTAGGTCACACTGCTGAATGAATGTGCTCCTTTGCACAGAACATACCAGCCCATGAGAAACCAGGCAGTGGACAAATTTTAGCCTTCTACTACTGACATTTTTTAATGGGCAGAAAAGGATTTGTTTTGGGTAAAAAGGTTGGAAAAAGTTCATCTTTTGCTCTGTCTTATTTTCCTTTTACTGGACTATTTAAATTCATTGGTTACTGAGATGTAGCATGCTGCACTTTTGTTTACCTTTATCTAATGCATACCAGGATAGGTTAAGAGACTGAAAACTTCAGTCCTTAGCTTGGTTGCAGCAAGTAGCATTCAAATATCATAAGTTGCATAGTTTTGTCCTTCAAGGGCTAACACTGGGAAAGAAGCAGAGTAACATAATACAGGTTTTGTGACAAACAGGCCTTTCCCACACTCACAGAGGCTGCCAGCAAGAGGGTGGGTAGGATGATTCCCTCAGTGTGTCTTCTGGGACTTGCACAGAAGCCCAAAACCTGTTTCACTCTATTGAGTTGCACTTAGTTTGAGCTGATGACCAGGAGGCAGGATGCTGCAACTGTTACCCATCACCTGGCCTACCGAATGCATTAACAAAGTCCATCTCCACATCTCTGTATCTTTAGTGTACAGATTTTATGTTGATTGCTTCTCACTACCTCAAGGATTAATTTCACACAAGATAACAGCCTGGAATTTTAGGGTGTCTGCAGATCTAGAAACATTGGTCTTCCCTTGCCTGATGCCATTTTGCACTGTTCTTGAGCAGGGCAAATATGGTGAAAAGACAAAAACTATCATTTACTATGATAAGTAAATCTCCGTAATGCCCTGCACTGATGTAGCAGCAATGAATTTAGAGCTTGTGAAAAATTAAATGTTTAGTCTTGCTATTAGTCTGGTTGAGGCCTTTCTTCAAACAATTGCCAGTGTATAAGTATTATATTGCAAAGCATTGATAATATCAGTGACCCATTGGAACAGAATCACCCTACATCAAGCACATTTTGAAAATAACATGCTCACCTAAAAACTTGTCTCCTGCAGAAAATGAATCGTACAATAGTATATCAGTTAGAGAAGAGTGCACAGGAGATAAAGGGAGAAATAAAAATAATAAAACCCACTCCTGTGTAGAACTTTAGAAACATAGCACTAACAAAGACTTCCCATTCCACACAGAATTAGTGCTGGCAGAGGCAGCTTGCAGGGTTGTGGGTGTACTCAGCTGTGCAGAGCTGATTATAGAAGATGAAAGAGACTGGCAATTTATTTCATCTCACACTGAAGCACTGCTGACAACTGAAAGTGAGGACAGAAGGATTCATTTGTTCAACTTCTGTTTTAGAAAGCAGGCTTCAAATGATACTAGAGAGAAAGGCGAGGGAAATGCTGTGGTATAACAAAGTGTCTATTTTTTAATTTGCTGACTTCAAGATTTACGTTTTCAGCTGTTGGGGGTTTTTGGCTGGGGAACAGCAGATATTTGAGAAGCCCGAAACACTGTGTTGCTGGTGAAAAAGTCGGTGATATTGGCCCAACTTAATGCATGTAATGATACATTACATACACGTGCTAATTTGCAAATGGGAAAGCACTATATAGATATGCACACATCTTTATGTAAAACAAAAGAAGAAACACTTGACACCTTTCTTTAAATTATATTATGCTGCGGTCTCAGGAGTTATAATCCCTTCCGATACTGAGATGTTCAAATGGGGATATCTAATTGCAGTATTAACATTGAGCAATCATAATAGCAAATAATTCCTGGCAAATTGGACGGCATATATTTTACACTTACTGCATTTTTCATTTCTAGAGTTTCAGGGATAGATGGCAGGAACCTTTAAGTAGGGGACAAGTTCTGCCTAAGGAACTGATAGGGTACAAAGACATAGATTGGAGATGCAAGTCGGACCTTGCTTGCGCCTCATTTCTGTGCCTGTGGCAGGCAGAACAAGAGAGAGTAACCTTAAACCACTGGTAGAAAAAGTCACATTTCAAAGCACAAGGATAGCAAAGGAAGGGAAAAGAGAGCCAAGGAGCTCCCCACACACACAGAAACTGGAAGTCTTAAAAACAATGCAGACTCACATCTATCAAGGCTGACAATAGCATAATTGATTTTGCCTTTGGGCAGGAAGAAAACTAAATGATATCTCGAGGCTCCCACAGTTCTCTGTGTATGTCGGTTGTTTTCAAGGACTTCATCATTATTTTTAAATTGTGGTTAACCAACTGTGTTATTTATCTCCAGTACTAAAACACAGTCTACAAGTAAGAGCAGCCTTAATATGTAAGAGCCAGAAGAAGGTCTGCTGAAATGGTTGTTAAAATTTAATCTGTTTAAAATTTAATCATGTATTCTCAACACATCCTAAACAACTATGTGTATTTGCAGTGATGATAATAGCTTTTGGAACACCCTCTTGAATAGCAAAAGGTGCAGTCAATGAATCACAAAGTGTCCAGAAACAGAAAGGTTAGAGCTTTTGAGGATGACACTTCTCAGTATTGTGACCTATATAAATACAAAATATGTTGCTAGTATTCATAATGGCAGGTTGCCAGGTAAGCAGTCATTACTCATTCAGTATTTCAACATATAAAAAGCAGTAAAATGTAGTCATCCAAATATTCAGTTTTTGCTTTGTGAACCTTCTGTTCAGTATGCGTTGGTGTAGCAGGAAAAACACAGATGGACGTCTGAGTAGGCAACTGATCACTCACGAATGAAAAGCAGTTCTGCATTGCAAAGCAAGGAATATCACACAAAACAGCAGCTTGGCTTAGGTAGGTGATTAACTATATAAAACAAGGTGCTTATGTGAATTGTAATGCTTCCCCATTTGCTGTTGTCATGCTGCATCCTTCAAAACCTGAGTACATGATCCTGTTGCAGGATCCTCTGAGAGGAAAGCTCAAGAAAAACTAAAAGGCAAGACACAGTTCCTTTTGTCTTTTCTCTGCTTTCTTAATAGAGAGGACGGGACTCAACAATCAAAATACGGAGGAGAGGAGAACTGCACACCTGTTAACGACTCAGTGATTTTGGGAGAACACATGCTACTGCCCCTACCAGCCAACACTAAGGCGTCATGGCAGCATTCAGTAAAACCATGCCTGATAGATCATGATTCATCCCCCAGATCACTCAAACACACGTGGGTACAACCTTTTACTTCAGTTATTTTTATTAAAATTCTTCATACAAACTGAGCATCCTTTGCTAGTCCTAGCGTGGATCAAAAACACTGGGACAGAAGGTTACCTGGTACAATGCTGTGCAGCTGGGCTGTATGTGAGGGAGACATAATCTTTTTGTATCAGCTGAGCATCTGGTACATACATTTCAATCTGTAGTTTGGCCTGTTAGTCTGTCCCTACTGTGCTCCTAAGTAAGCAACAACTACCTCAATATCTTCGTATCAATAGATTAAGGAATTTATATAATGTATTCTGCTGGGTACTTGTAGGGTAATAATTTTATTTCTAAATCAATATTTGAGAAAATGTCTTGAAGAAGAGAAGCTTCAGCATGTGAATAATAAGAATACAGATTATGAATCTGGATGGCAGTAAGTACTAACTGCAAACAGCATTCATTTAATTTTCTTGGTAGATGATCTGATTCACAATTTGGCCATAGAAGGTGACTATTTTGCTACTGTTTGCCTTGCTAACACCATATTAAAAAGTATATATTACTTTGAAAAAATGACTAGATGATGAAGTGTCATTTCCAGCTAACAGCATATCCAATTTTAATGAATGCTGTTTCATGAAGAAATGTGTTCATAACAGTTACTTCAGAGTACGTATAACACTTTTTATCAAGCAACAGCATTGGTAGTAGCTGCTTTTGAAGAACTACAGAGAATGCTAGCAAAATTACTTTCCCAACTTAATTTTGGATGATTTCTTTAATAAATTCAAACCCAAACTATACTTCATATACTTACTAAGTGCCTTAATTCAGTAGATATAAAGAACAAAATTTTTATGTGAAAACTATCATGCAGGTAGTATCTGTATAAGTTACATCAGATAAGTATTCATGTTTCAAAATAACAGTATTATCAATGACATGGTGTGATGCTCTCTGTGACTGGGTATGGTGTCCTTCATCAGAAAAACATAAAACCTTTTTTTTTCAGAAAGCCATTTTTCTTTTATAGGTGATCCTTTTAGGACTATGCTGGAAATTTCTGTTTTGCAGGTAAGTAAATCAACACAGGAGCCTGCTAGCCCTTTACCTACAGTGAGCCTGGGAAAAGTTTGTGAGTCTTTAATCTCTACCTGCAGAAACTAATATTTTACACTATGTGAAGGCATGACAGGGAAGCAGTAAGGTGTTGGTGTACTTGCACTCAGTCCTATGGTCCAATTCTTGCTATCATATTTGAAAGTTGTTGACCTATATGCTATAGAAGTACTTTTCAAAAGCCAGTATTCATATCAATTCATGTCATATGGAATGAAGGATCATGCTTGCTTTTATCTGTGAACTATATATCGTGGGTATACTATGGAAAAAACCCTACAGTGACAGTTGATTTTTTCACTATTAAGTCAGTGTTATCAAAGAAAGAAGAAAACAATTAAGATCATGTGTTGCAGAAAAGGGTTACTTGGAAGGTGACCTTCTGGAATCTACTTGTTTGGAAAGGTGCAGACACCTGTTCTGCCTTTGAAAAGGTTTGAATATGTAGGTAAGAGAAGGGAAATCAAAATAATACATAACACAGAGGTGCGAAACAGCAAAATAGCAGGTCCATTCCCATTGAATCTTTTCAAAATCTCAACATCCTGAGTCTGCTCCTGAAAGATGACAGGCTGGTAACTCTGAATGAATTCTCTGTTGGAGATTCATTTAGAAATCCAACTCATTGTAATGTGATAAGAAAATACATTAGGCTCTGAAAGACATAGGAAGGTTTAAAGGGAGAAATTAGTTTCTTTTTTTACTTTTTTTCTTTGCAGTATTGACCTTGAAAGAAAAAGGTACCTTGAACAAATAGTAGACAGCTATTCAGATTTGAAGCATATTTCTCACTATAAGAGTATAAGACTAAATATTCTTATGCTGTCATCAACCTTAATTCCAGATCAAACTAGTGTGTCTGATTTTTAACCTAAAATGTTGTCTATTCCTTCAACATGGATAACCCTTATTATTATATACTGGCATAATGATTATGCATCAGAAACACATAAGCATGAGAGGAGATAATTTGCTAGTACCTTTTGCCTACTTATTTAAGGAATTAATTTAATATCTTCTGAAGAAGTGTTCTGTAAAAAGCTGCTGTCCAGGGCACTATCATATTACATCCTGAGGCCTTAAAAAGCTTGAATTGCAAATATACTGATGCTCAGACCTTCAATAAAAAGTGATGAAGTAAAATAAAATACAGTTATCTAAAATTTTGCAGTTCAGTGTGTTTTCATAAAGTAACTAGGAAGCAATAATTTGAATGAATTCTAGAAAAATATTTGGTCTGAGTTAAGCTGATGGTCTTTGGATGCTTCAGAAAATGTCTGAACACTATGGAACAAGTTTTGACCTTTCCAAATGTATTTGAATCCAGTTACATGAATAAACATTGTTTTGCTGAAAAACAAAGCAGATGTGGGTATTATTTATGTAATGTTAACATTTTTCTCTCTTTTGGAGCACACTAGCAAGTGCTTGCACTCTAGCAAGTGCTATCAAGCAATGCAAGGAATCTCTCTGTGCCCAGAAGATATGGGCCTGGTTAAAAATTAAATTAAATCTGTTGTTACTTATAGATTGGAGACTGTGCTAGGAGAAGGGGAAAAAAATGAAGTATTGGTCAGCTAATATGGAAAGCTGTGTGGCACAGAAGGGTCAGAGATAACTTATTTGGGGAATTAATCACACAATTTTAAAATACAAAGGGGAAAAATCCATTGTGGAATTAATTAGGCTGTTGCACTCTCACATGTTAAGTAGTCTTTCAAGAATATTACCTCTGGCAGCAATTCTGGTGAAAAAGCCAGGCATCTTTCATGGTTTAGCTCCTGATCACTCCCACAGAGAAGCACACACGAGTCAATGAGGAATAGTCTAGTTGATAGAACTTAAGACAAGAACTCAGTTTTGCAGGAAACTTTGGCCCAATTCCCAGTCCTATTAGACTGCAACTTTAAAGAAATAATTCAATAATTTTATAATATATATTTTATATATATATATATATATATATAATAATAATAATAATAATAATAATTCTGCCTATTTTAGTACCTACCTAGATGGCAGAAGCATCAAAGGGTGAGTTTTGTTAGCTGCTGGAAAGCGCTGAAGTGCCTGTATAACAATGCACATAGTATAGGAGAAAAATGGGAAGATTTAGAGACCAGTATGCAGAGGATGAGCAATTTGAGGTTTTTCTGTGCAAGGACTAAAGGGCAGAATAACCAGCAGAGGCATGTGAGTTTTTGCTGCAGGCCACCTGATCAGGGGGAGGAAGCAGAAAAGGCCTGTTACAGACAGGTGTAACAACAGCCTCGGTCACTGGTCCTAGTTCTCACGGGGGCTTTAATTACCCTGACATCAGCTGAAGGAGCAACACAACCAAGAAGAGCCCAGGAGGTTCCTGAGACTCACTGACTATAACTTCCTGACACAGATAATAGAGAATCCATTGAGGAAAGATGTGCTGCTGAAAATTATATTCACAAGAAGGGAAGATTTTGTTTTAGATGTGAAGGCTGGGGACAGGCATGGCTGTAGTGCGCATGAGATTGTAGAGTTCAGTATATTTTATGGAGGAAGCAGTGTAGCAAATGAGATTGCAGCCATGGACTATAGGAGGAGCTAACTTTAGTCTCATCAGGGATCCTCTTGAAAAAAATGCCACAGTAAGAGGTCCTACAGGGAAGAATGTTTCAAGAGAGGCAGCTAATATTCAAGGATCACTTCCTTCAGGCATAATGCTGCATCCCCATGGATAAGAAACTGAGCAAAAGGGAAAAAAGACTGCATGGATGAACAAAGAACTCCTGTTAAAACTTGGACATAAGCAGGAAACACATAAGGTGGATGTAGGGGTGAATATTGGGACATTGTTGCACTATACAGAAGTGCAGTGAGGGAGACAAAGTTCTGTCTGGAACTAAATCAGGCCAAGGATGGCAAGGATTACAAGCAGGCCTTCTTCCAACACATCAGTAAGAAAAGGAATATTAGAGAATACACTGGCCTCCTACTAAATGTAACAGGGACCCTGGAAACAGAGGCTGCAAAGAAAGCAGACATATTGAATGCCTACTCTGCATTGATCTTCACTGACAGGGCCAGCTCTCAGGAATCCCACAGGATCCCATCCCTGACCCACAGGACAGGGAGATGGTCTGAAGGAAGGAAGGCTTTACTTTGATTGTCGTGGACCAGGTTAGAGACTCTTTAGTTGACATCCACAAGTCCATGGGCCCTTGATGGGATACAACCATGAGTGCTGAGGGGAGTTGGTAGACAACCTAGGAATGCCACTGACAATCACCTCCGAAAGGTGTCACTCAGGGGAGGTGCTTGAGGACTGGAAGAAAGGACTGTCATGTCAGCTATTATCACCAGGAAGGAGGACTCAGGAAAGTACCATCCAGTCAGCCTCCCCCGAGTCCCCGAAAAGGCAGTAAAAGGGTAAAATGGCACTCTGGAGGCCCTCTCTAAGCACATGAAAGATGAAAAGGTGAGCAAGAGAGTCACCATGGATGTGCCAAAGGTAAATAGTGCTTGACCAACTTGATTGTCTTCTGTAACTGGAAAACTGCCTGGATAGTTGAGTGGAGTGCCATGGATATTGTCTACAAGGATTTCAGCAAGGCTTTTGACACTCTCTCCCAGGATGTCCTCATAAACAAGCTCAGACTGCCTGTGCTGATGGACAGTGAGATGTACTGAGAAGTGGCTGAATGGTCGATCTCAGAGGTTTGTGATCATGGGGCCTAGATGAAGGCCTGTCCTTAGTGCTGTGCCACAAGGGTTCATGCAGAGACCATTCTTATTTTATTATGCATCAGTGATTTGTATGAAGAGGCAGAGGCCTCCTCAGCAATTTTACTGACAACACAAAGCTGGGAGGAGTGACCCCAGAGGGCTGTGCAGCCCTTCACACGGACCATGACAGGCTGGAGAGGAGGGCAGAGAGGAACTTTCTAAAATTCAGCAAAGACAAGTGCAGGATCCTGCACCTGGGGAAAAATAATCCAGTGCAGCAGCAGAGGCTGGAGGATGACCTGCTGGAAAGTAGCTCTGAGATGAAGGATCTGGGAGTCCTTGTGGACAGCAAGCTCTTCAGAGCCAGTAGTGAGTCCTTGCAGCCAAGCAGGTTGATGGTATCTTGGGCTGCATTAAAAGGAGCAGTGCCAGCAGGCTGGAGGATGTGATCCTCCTCCTCCTCCTCCTCTATTTGGTCCTGGTGAGGCATCACCTGGAGTGCTCTGTCCAGTACAGGGCTCAGCACAACAAAGATGTGGAGCTACTGGAGTGGATCCAGTGGAGGGCTACAAAGGAAGACTGGAGCTCTTCACTTATGAGGAATGGCTGAGGGAATTGGGCCTGTTTAGCCAGGAGTAGAGACGACTGCGAGACGACCTTATCTGAGTATCTGAAGGCAGAGCGGCAGCAGGATGGAGCCAAGATCTCTGCAGTGACTCCGAGCAACAGGAAAGACAATGGACAGTAACTGAAACACAGGAAGTTCCATCTCCACATGAGGAAGAGCTACTTTATTGGATGATTGAGCACTGGAACAAATTGTCCAGATGGCTTGTGAAGTTTCCTTCTCTGGAGTTATTCAAAAGCTGCCTGGACACATTTATGAGTAATGTACTCTAGGGGACTTATTTGAGCAAGGTTGGACTAGGTGACCTTGTAGTAGTTTCTAACCCTACCTATTCTGTGATTCTGTGATTGAGATGATCTAATTTCCTTGAACCAGAATAATGAGAGTAATTTTGAATGGGAAGATGGAGAAAAGGAACCCATAGAACAAATCCTTCTTGGTATTATTGATACATGTAATACAGCTCTGAAATATTATTGCAGCATCAAAGCAATTCCAAAATATTTAGCAGTACTTGAAAATGAGTGCCAAAACCACAATCATTTTCTATACACTGCCCTCCGTCTCACCCCAGATTGCTCTTTTATATGCCATAATAAAACCAGAAAAAAATAAATTACATTGAGAAGCTGTGTAAGCCTTTATATATTCCCTTTCTTTTACTGTCATCTTAAGAATCTTTTTCTGTGTGGGTTGATGTAGGTGCCTGCTTATGTCGAACCCTTTTGTAGTGCTTTGTCCTCATACAAATAATCATGAAAGCACATCACATAATAACAGCAGGGGAATTACTATACTGCCAAATGTTCCCATCAAGCAACTGGAGTGTGGTCATCATTATAATCATTTTGAGATGTTGAATGTAGTTAAACCAGCAAGCTCAGCTCCTCTGAAATCTCTGAAGCTTTTCTCCTAAGAGTAAAGTAGCTTTCAACTATAAGCAAGGACCAGTAAAGTGTACCAGAAAAAAAAAAATCTTTGTTAAATGCACTTATACATAAGTGTACATATCTGTTTAGATCCACAACAATGAAACTGGTATTTTTTGCAGGCTTAAATATTCTCATGCTTTATTTTCTTACTTTAAGGTTTTCTATTTTATTAAATGTAAAAATGTACCAAGAAGGAGATGTCTGCTTTAGTCCTTCTCCTTAATTTTGACTGCTCCAACACATACAGTTCTATGGAGAAATGTTAAATATATTTGAGGATGTTAAGAATTCCAGGTGAAGTTTGGAGCTAAGTGAAATAGTGCAGAAAATTATTGGTTTGTATTATGCTGTGTTGCAACCATTTGTGCAATGTAATTTTATTATTCTACCTCACAAACCTTCAGTGAGATTGAAAATGTAATTGTGACTTCCTTTAAAGAAAGAAAATTATCCAAATGTGCCAAGTGAGTGCTGTTGTTAAATTAGTGTGTTGACTTTAACCTCTGATTTCTAAAGCTATTTGCAGAGACAGCTGCACTTGTCACTCTTCCTGAAGACTCATTTCATTTCCTTAATTTCTGCTGTGAGAAAATGTAATTTGTGACTCTCTGCTTTCAATAAACTTCCTTTTCTTTTTTTTCCCTTTGTCTTCACTTGTTTGCATCTGTTAGCTAAGTTTATTTTTTTAAGCTTTCCCTCCAAACAACCCAGATTTCTTTTTCTAAAACTCTGCTCACACTCCAGGAAATACTTTGCATCTTACTCTATTCCAGTTATCCAATCTTTCTTTGAGCTTCTGACAACAGTGTTGCAAGCTTACTTCTGGCTGATTTCCTCAAGTTCTCCATAATTCTTATTCCACACAGATGGGAAGAATGTGCTGGGAAGGGAAATGTCATACAACATACCAGATACACCTTAAAAATATCTGAGACAGGCAGCATTTTTTTAAGGTTCTCTGAAAATGCAGACTGTTTAGATACAGTAGATCTCCAAGAGTGTTATCTATTCTCTGTGCTAAATAGTTTAGCTCTTTCACATTATTCAGTCTACAGATATGGGTACAATTCTCTCTGCATTTTTCATATGTATTTCTGACATGTCATTCAAGATGTCTCTGTTTAGGGCTTAAAGCACCAATGGGAAGAAATAGATTGCAAAGAGATGAGCCTGTAATGTCTACAATTCACTATAATGCATGTGGCATATATTTTTCCACCTTTTAGAATGTGTTTCAGTGAGCCATATATTTCACAGAATATACCACAAAGTGCTTACTGTGAAATATTATGATAAGGCTTTTAGCAGCCATTGTAGAAATAGATTAATGGAGAGAAGCATAAATGAATGGCACAAGTGTACAGTATCTCGTTCTTAATTTTTACTTTATCAACAGAACTGACAGTTCATAAAAGATGTTGTAGTCACAAATAAAATTCTACTAGTCTTGTGGAATTGAGCTCCTTCAGAAAATGTAAGTCAGCTATTTACTAGAGTCACAAAGGTAACTTGGACTTTCCCTGGGTGATGGCTCTAAATTCACAAAGAAAAAAAGTAGGAAAGGTGTCAGGAGGTAAATTAATTTGTCCTGCATACACATTGTTTTACTGCTGTGCTTATAGCATGTTCTTATGTACATCTAAAAGAGGAGAATGAGAAAAACAAGAATGAGCCCTTTGATTTGAAGCTCTGAAAATCCTTACCCAGATGAGTGACCAAGGAACCGGACTTACAGCAGTCACCTTCAGACATCTAATATTATGTACCCAAGTCAGGATCCTAATTGCCCTTAAATAGTATTTTATACAAGAAAAAGAGAATTTGTAGGTGCATTTAGATGGTGATTCAGAGCTGCACAGTGCCAACTAGAACTTTGGAGGTGACAAGCCCTCTGCAGTTATATTACAGGTAGCCCAGAGTGAGAGAAATTCCTGGCTTTGGTGTCTCAGACAGGTATTTAAGGTTGGGTCATGTGAATCACCTCTGTGCCTGCTCCTGCATTCCCTGAAAGCATTAGGAATTCCTTTGTCCATTTGAATAGGAGTAAAAAGAGCTTGAGATCTTCCTGCTTTACCCAGCCCATAGACAGACTTTAAGATATACCTTAAATTTCATGACCTATTTTTTTTTTCTGCAATTCAAATTAGTCTTTTTTTTAAACTTCAGCACATTCAGCTATTGCTACTGAAATGACAGTTGCTTTTTTGAAAACTCATTAATAATGTTTTGAAACACTCTGTTTACAAAAGCTTTCATCTTATCCATTAAAAAAAATTAATGACTTATCAGATTTCAGAATATTTGTAAAATGAGCTTTACAGATCCCATTAAATGTTAAAAGCTGTTTTCAAGAAAATTGTGCCTATCTTCAAGTGTTCAGCTCACAGTGTGCTTTCCCCACATCTTCAGATTTGTGACACACACCAGTGAAAGAATAAAAAAAAAGGATTATTCTAATTTGAAATAGGTCAGTCTAAAGGTGAAATCCTAAGACTGGTTATTTTAATTTTCTGGTGTTACCAACAAAGTTCAGGAGGGTTGAGAATATAATATGGGGAAAAATTCACTGAAGTACAGAAAAGATTAAGTGAGTCAACTCTACAGTCATGACCCCTGTATATAATAGAAATGTTTTCTGGGCAAAATTAAGATGGCTGTTAGACGTACATTTACAGATTGACTGCAGATATATAAAGCAGTGCAATTTTTGTTCACTCTGACTTTTCTACTGTTTGATTAAAAGACTAAATATTTTCCCTAGAGATTCACTCCTCTGGCTAATGTGCTGTAATTGCAATGGAGTGCTTAGTAAAGCAGCAACGAGCACTATTCTGTAATAAATTTAGGTCACTGCAGAGTTCATCATGTAGTCCATGGCAACAGAAGATAAAGCGATAGTTAGTTCATCTCTTGCTTTTAGCTGCAGTATCACTGATTCTCCTGTCTAATTATACTATTAGAATTAAATGTAGGCAAATTGTCCAAGTCCCAAGGTCTCTTCCTGCCTTCTGTATATATAATATTTCAGCGAGAGAAAACATAATGTAGCAGCATTTTAACAGAAATGTGAACCAGAAGAAATCTTAGGCAAAAAGCAATCACATTTTACCTTGGAGCATTCCTTTCATATTTCCGTATGATCCCTCAGATCAATATTTTTGAAATCCTTTCATTTTTACAAACCCTGACAATTATTTTTTATTTCTCCAGCAAAAAGCAGACAAATTTGTACCAGGCTTTCAGAACTGTTGACTGTTATTGCTAAGTTAGCAATTGGGAATGAGTTTAGGTATTAAAAACTTTGCTACAATTTTTTTTCTCTCTGCTTATTTGCTTGACCTTGGGCTTGAGCATATTTTGTTCATTCAGCTTTTTGGGAAAGCGGCCATTCAGATTAAATTCTAGCTGCAGGCCATTTACAAGTTTTTTCACTTCAAACTGTTTTATTGTTTCCCATCTGATACACTTAAACATGACTACCACTAAGTGCCTATTTCCTGCATTAGGAGTAGAAGTAGGACTGAAATACTTTATCATGGCTTATATAAAATAACGCATAACAAAATTTTCTTCCTTTAGTTATGTATTTTAATCTCTTTTTGCAGTGATGATGTTTGCTGATTACCATATCTCTCATGAAAGGATTGAGGTTAAAGTTCAAAGCACTGGAGCATAAATTTAAAGCAGTGGATCTGAAAAAAGTCTGGATGTGTGGTTCGGATTTAACTTTTACATATATTGACTTAAAACTGTAACAAGAACTGCAGTGGATTACAGAATTTGGACAGATTTTTTATTAGCTTTGAAGATTTTAGCCTTAAGAATCTCTGATATTTTTAAAGAATTTAATAGTAGTTGTAAGCAGCACCATATAAGCCTGTTACAATTGGGAATGTCAAGAACAAAGGCATCCATCTTATAAGAATATTGAAATCAGAAAGATATGTGTAAATTTTCTACCAAAATAAGCACATTGGATTGCATCTCTCTTAGCTCTTTGATCAGTGACAAAAACCGAAGTATTGTGTCTGTATGATTAAGGTGCATGTTTTGAAGGAAACACAGGGAAGCTGAACATTTTTCACCTGTAATCTCTAATATCTTCAGTATTCATGATATCATCTGTACTTTTGTTGCAAGACTTTTCCCACATAAGTTCCATGTAAGATGAAGCTTTTAATAATCTATAAATTTAAGTATTCTAACCAACACTTTTGTGGTTAAGGGAGACTGAAATATTAATGGTTAATGACTCAAAAAAATCGTCTGTAAGTGCAGGGCAGGGTGCTCTGCTGAGGTCAGGTTTAACCCTCCCCGTGCCCCTCAAGGAGGAGGAGGTGAGTTTTTGAGTGTGTGGTGGCAATCCCCATAGGACACAGGCGGTGAACCCGCACTACCAGAAGATACAAGAAAGTTTTTATCATGCTGATTGTCATCCCTTACACACCCTGCCTTGTGGAAGGTCACATTCACTTGGGACATTTACATGTAGCCCTGAGGGTTCTCATTTCTTCTGATGGAGCAGAACTGGTTCCACTATGCTGATGCGAGAGGCAGCTGTCATACCTCAGGAGGAGCCATAAACCATCAAAGACACTGAAGTGCCCCTAGACTTATTTCTGGGGAATTCCACTGAAGACTGAAAGCTCTCCCTCAGAGGATGTACCTGGGCATGCCCACTTAAACCTGAGATTATACTAACCCACTGCTCTTTCTGTTTTGCTCTTTCTGTTTTGCTCTGTTTTGTGTTTTCTTCACCCACAATGGATCATTGTTGCAGGGTGTTTTTGTCCTTAATGTTCCTGTTCTCCCCATGTTGCTGTCGTCTTTTGTTCCTATTCTCCTCTATGTTGCTGGTTTAGCTTAGTGTACCCTCCTACCCAGTTGCCTGTCATAGGCAAACACGGGCCCCCTGTTTCAGAATGTTCCCTACCAAGCTGTCAATCACTCCTTGTGCCAACCCCCTGCTTGGATATCCCCTTTAGAAACGCCCTAATCCTCCATGCCCATTAGTTTAAACTGTTCCCCTCCCCTGTGTTACCCCATTGGTTTCAGTGTAGTAAACCCCACCTGCTGCTCCTCCCTGCCCCTTTTCCTATTGGTCAGCAATTTGTAGCCTCCCCTGAGACCCTTCCCTCTATAAAAATCCCCGCACACCTGTGTTATGGGTCTTTTGGTCAAAGGCTCTCCAGAGAGCAATCATCTGTATAACCTACACAAAAGACCTCTCTCTCATTCCTTGTCTCCACCTGTGCTGACAATGCCAGATTGCCATAGAGCTGCACCCTGCAGCAGCTGTATCTCGGATATTAAACTTCTGGGATTCACCTCACTCCATGATGCAGAGCTGGGAGCTAGCTGGAGAAATCCAACAATGCGTCAGATCACTTCATTCATCACTTAGAAAAGTGCATGGTCGCTCTATCATTTCACAACAATCATTGTGGGATCCTTGGGTGTCGGTATTTTTATATTCTTATTATTTATTTCTATTTTTCATGCATTTTCTGCATTTTTCTGAATTTTCCAAAGCGAAATTTGTATACTTTTATAGTCTTATGTTACTATAGCTACCATTAACAAAAATGGCTACATACTTGCTTTCCATTGGAACCAATTTTTGCTAAAATAAACCCTACATATATGTATTTATAAACTCTGATCATTCTGTGTTCTTTCAGTTTAATCTACTCCAAAGGATCTAGTAACAAGACCCTGGGTTACCCTTTCCTTCAGGGGCAGGCTGAACGAACTCAAAGATGAAGTCCTAACCCCTACTTGTATGGCCATATATGACCAATGGCCCACTTGACTAACGTTTCTCTAATAGTTCTTCAGTTTTCACATTGTTTTGTTTACAGCAGAGCATTTTTGAAACATGTAGACCCTAATACTCTTTGCACATAAATTATCTTTAGTGAAGTTAAGTTAGAAAAGCAGGAAGAATTTATATCAAACAACATAAAACAACAAATAAAATAATGACTTGATGCGCATTTTGCAAAGTTCTTGATACGTAAAATGTTATGATTTTAAAGACACTACAAAAGCCTTTTAGATAGTGTATAAGTGTTTGTTTTGGAATAGGAGAGATACATTTTTGACAGAGAAATAATGAAAGAAATTACAGTTCTTTTTATATCTTACTGATACAATTTATATCATGCAGAAAAGAGAGACAAAGGGAAATTTCAAAGATTTTTCAAACCTCTACATTTTCATAGCCTTTCACTGAATATAGTCTAATCTGATCACTGCAGCCAAATTATTTAAGTAACTCCTGTTTAAAACAATACTGAACTGATTATGGCTTCTGGTTTGATTTCAGTTCTACGTGTCATTAACTTTGAGTGAAGCTAGTGAAAGGTGCTAAGATCTTGCTGATAGTCTCCAATCACAGGCTTTCCATGGCAAGTCACTTCTGTTTTCCACTTTTAAGAGCAGAGAGGAACTGCTTTAAGATGGCTTTTCCATCTTTACCCTACAAGCTTCCCTTATCTTCCTACTACATTTGTTATAGGATCTTTCTTTCAGGTCTGCTTTTTTTCACAGCAGTCCAGCTGTGATTACAGTTCTCTTCTTAAATTCCCTTTCTCCAGATGTCTCTGCTGAAAATTTACTCCTGTTTTCACTCACTCAAGATATTTTTCCCCCAGGAAAGGATATTGTTACAGACCTCAAGATTTTTTTTTTTAGATAATTCTGTTCCAGAAGTCATGACCGTTTCATTCTTTGTTTAATTCTGAGATTAAAAAACAAACCAGAACTTTCTCATTTGGCTGTAATTGTATTCCTAAATGTCCCAAATTTTCTTGAGTGCCTTCCATCTGCTGGAATTTGTTTCCCACATCAGGCAAGCAGGCTTAATGTCAGATGACAAGGCCCTGATGATCATCTGCAGGTTTCTAACTTAACATCAGACCGATTTTTTAATTTATCTACAAAACAATCTTCAGTAAATCTATACTGCAGATTATAAAATATACATAGTTTCAGGATAGCAGTTCATTATCAATTTTTAGGGATAAAATCTTCTAGGGAAAATTTTAGTTTGTGATGTAAGGCAGTTGACAACTCATAAATTTGAGACTTATATAATTATATGTCTCATAAATTTGAGACATATAATTAAGTCTTACTACTAGAATATAGAACATAATGATAAATTTTGGAATTTAATATCCCAGTGCCTTATCCACTATCATGACAGAATGAAAAGAGATTGCTGTTGGACAAACACTAGAGGAAGAAGGGTTAGTTTGTGACATTATTCTAAGTGAAAAAGTAATTGGTTTTTGAAAGATGTTTTATTGCTGATGGAAGCTATGATTTTATGAACAAAGGAAGGAAAACTTCAGTTAAGACAGATGGCCTTGCAGAAAATCATCTAGGTACTTCATGTGACATTTTAGAAATTTTACATAGTTAAACCTATTTTACTGGTTTAAATTTAAAAGGTATTCAAGCCTTGTATGTCAGTGAACAAAATGTGGCTTACCACAGCCTTCTGTGTCACAGCTGAAAGTTTCTGAAGTCTCTTAGTCTTCTATATCTGAGATATTTCTGGAAGCCCAAGAGAAAGTTACTGCCTGGAGACAGCCTGTTGTTTTTCTGTTTAGAAGCCTTGAAAATGGACAAAGTCCAGCATGCCAAACTCTCTATCTGAAGAATGACAAGGTTACACAGAACTACTCGCCAAACTGTGGAGAGTGGGGAAAAACATTTAACATTTGGAGACCAAGTGCTTCTAATGAACCTGCAGAGAATTCAAGATTTTGATAAGTGCTGAGATTAACAGAAATAATTGAGTTTAAGGGTAATAGATGTTTACTAAACACACATTCTTCTTTACATCTTTTCCCCAACAGAGTGTGACCATCAATAAAGTAAAAACGCTTGTAATTGCTGCATAGAAGTGCCTGAATTATGAAGCACTAACTTACTGTAAGAATTCTCAGAGAATACAAAATCTGAATAGACAGCAAATGTTATTTAAGTAGTCTCATGTAAAACATTGTTTTCTTCTAAGGATAAGCTGCACAAATACCTGAAATACAAAAGTAAATTCTCACTGTATCTATTGCATTCTCTCACCTTTATGTCACACCCTAAATAAGTACTGGCAGCTGCCCTGTAGCAAACAGTCTGGTCATCACTCAGAACTGGTTCAGTTAAGCCAAACTTCATGGCTTAACCTGCTTTAAGAAAAATCCCAGACTTGGTAGCCATAAGCTGACAAGAAACAATTTCTGTTCTAGTGTTTCTCTCAGTATTCCATCACCGCTTTCTCTTTGGACCTGTTTGTCCTCCTGAGCAATCAACATATGCTTAGGATTAAAACCTCAGGCTTAGTAGCAAATTTAGAAAAAAGAAAACAAGTGGATCTGAAGTTCATACCTGTTAGGCAAAAATCACAGATTTTTATCAATGGAAGTGGATGTTTATCTCACATCCCTTATAGTAACAGAAAATGTTTTTTTCCATTAGCTATGCACTCTAAGTTCATAGACTTGATCACTGAGATCAGTCAGTAAGAGCTTTGGCTATCTAAAAATCCTGGGTTCAAGCTCCATTGCCAAGTAATTGCCCCTTATTTTTGTGACAAATATAGACAAGTCATGATTGACATCTCTCCAAACCCACACCCCCCCTTCCTACCCTGCTTAATTACCAGCCAGGCTAAACATTCCCTGCAGGTGGGGAAGAGAATCTGCTATCAATATTTTGATGATCCATTAATGCAGGTCCTATCTGATAGAGTTTCTGCACGTTCACTAGGAATGTAACACTCTGTGACCTTGAAATATGAGCATTAAAGACAGGATACCTTATCTTGCTGTATGTCACTGTCACCAGTAAGGCTTCTATTATGGGTGCTTCGAAATGAGCTGGTGGTGAAAAGAGAACCTCTACTGTTAAACCTACCTTAACACAAAACCGCTGTTATTTATTTACGATGCTACATGAATCATCTGCACTTTCTGTGATAAGCCCAGGGCTGTGTGTCTTTCATTTCAGCTGACATTTTGCGGCCATTTCCCAGGCTAAGTAACTACTGTGCAATCACTCCAAGCTGATGTGTGGTCATTCTGTTGCACAAAACAAACATTTAACTCAGCTAAAAGGCCTTTTTGAAGAACAAAATTTGACAAAGTTAATTTTTGCTCATATATGAGAAGTCAAGTAATTCTGTAGAAAACACACTTTTTGTGGTAACTAAAAAGATTTCTGCAGAGAATTTGACAAACTGTTCTACTTTTGTACACAAAGTAAAAAAACAGTTTAGAGCAAAAGGATTTCTCCGAATACTTTTATTTGGAATTATATATCCTTAGTGTTGCCTGATAAGATAGTTGAAATCTGCACTTTTTCAAGACGAGGAGCTGTCTGTTTCATACTTTTCAATGTGCTGAAAAAGATCTAATAAAAGGACATTTTTTCTACTTGTATTTGGGGCTTTTTTCAAAATATTTAATTATCAAACACAATGCCAATATTTGACAAACCAACTGCATTTAACGACTTTTTTAACTTGCTTGACAATACCCTAAAATGGTAGAATCATTGGGTATGTTTTGCATAGAGAAATTCCCTACTTTTTTTCTCTCTAACTGTAAGAGGCAGAAAACTGAGCACAATTCAAGGATAAGGAGTTTTGCTTGCAGTTGTTTAGCCACTGAGAAAATTTGCTGACGGATTTTTTGGATGCTTTCACTCCTATTTGAATTTAAAAAAAGAAATGAAACAATAATAATAAAATTCATATAAAGATGCACTGGAATTGTCCAGAATTGACAAGTAACTTCTAGTTAGATATTTAGAGACTGATGGTTAATAATTTATAAGCTTCTTATGTGGCACATTATATGACTTTCATTTTCTTGTCCATGGAGCACATCAAATGCAGGGTGCTGCTTGTGGGTCTCAATAAATTTTCCCCAACTTTTATCTTTTCCAGTTGTTCATTGAATACTGTATGTGGTATGCAGAATTGAGGGGAGGAAACACAAATAATTCTAGCCTGAGAAAATGCCATCATGACATTCATCTTCACTTTGTGACATTTGCTGGCCCCTTATTAAACTGCCTGGCATTTCATGAAACCGTGCCCAGACTAACTGCACTTTCATTAACTGTTGTTTTCCCCTATTAAATTATTTGATAGTATTTTCTTAGCAGGAATGTCAACATGTTGAACTAACTCTAATAACTAAAGCTCCAAAAAACATCCTGATGGGTCTCTCACTTCTTCTCAGCCTAGACTGATACAGTTTTTAATGTCAAGACTATGAGCACCCTATCCAGTTGAAACCGATGTTTCTCCTCCAGTTTGAGGTCTTCAGTAAATGCAAATTTACAAAGGTGGATCCAGTAATACCTTTGCTTGACATCACAGTTATTTTCACCTCCCTTCCCATTTATCAGCTCCAGTGTTAGAGTTCACTGAAGTTCCCATTGCCTTGCAGAAAGCCAGCATTAGTAGGTTTTTACAGCAGCATTATGCAGGGCAATGTGTGGGGTAAAGTCACCTTAGCAAGGGAAAAGCAGCAGCGACAGCAGCCCTGTGGTGAGCCTGGTACACAGAAGAAACATGCAGGCTGAGCTGCTGCCTTGCCTGCCCTCTTTCAGGAGATGTGACTCAGAGGACCAGGAGGCTCTGGGTGGAGCAGCACCTGGCACACCAGTCCTGGTGCTGGGGGGAAGCTGAAGGGGGGACTGTGCTCTCTCAACCCCCCAGTTGTGATGCTGTGTGTCTACTTCGCAGCACTTCTGCTTGCAGCTTCATGTAGTCCTTCAGCACACAGAGAATGATTAGGTTTTTTCTTAAAATTATTTTCTGAGAGGTATTTCTATAAAAGTATTCACACTGAGCCCTTCCTATTACCACCAGTTTTGCAACGTATCTTTTGACCCTAGAATTTACTTGAAAATCTCAAGTATTAATTCACTGGGAACAGTCTGTGGTAGAAATACTAATAATTTGTTACTTATATGTAAAAGACACAAGTTAAATGAATGTGTTTGCTATCCTGCCAAAAATAATTGTCTCATTAATCTTAACTATATTAATTTAGTTGTGCTATGAAGATCAAATGCAAGAAAATCCTTTTGGGTTCCAATCAACTTTAACAAGGCTCTCTGTATTTACTAGAGTTTCCTTCTCTATAAACCCAAAATTTTGATAACACCTTAGAGTGAGTACCCAGTGATACAGTGTGAGATGCAGAGAAAATGCAGAGACCACTCATCTACAGAATAAAACCCCACTAGGCACACCCTCTGTCTACACTCCTAATACTACCTTTCTGTGAAAATAGGTCTTGTTTATGAGACCAATATTATCAGATCATTTCATAAATACAGATTAACCAAAGATATCTGTATGGATATGCATAGGAAATTGGAAATGATTTTTGCAAAACATAAATTTTTGAATGCTTTATTGGTATTTGGCCACTTCTCTCTCACACACACAACCATGTTGCCCTTATACATACACCGTTATTTGGTTTGCTGACACAAGACACAATACATTATTTTCTTGTGTGCTGTACTGCTTTTCCATGATGTGGTTTCCAGAACTGTGCTTTGGGGATTTCTCTAATCTGTAAAAATGTAGGAAATCTGAACTAAGTAAGAAATTTCAGTATTTTTTCTGCATTGTCTTGCAGACATTTATTACCTTGAATTGCGGGTAACCACTGAGTGAGAGTGAACTTGACCAAATGCAGAGCATCAACATGCTATTAAGTCTCTCTCAAACATCATAAACACATAGACATTGTTCTGACTTCACAAAATACCTCAGCATACAGCATAGCAAGGCAAAAAATTTGTTAGACGTTTCAACACAGTCAGTGGGAATAACAGCTACTCTGAAGAAAAATGAGACACCCAACACTGGTTTAATAATATGGATCTAAATGTAATAATTTACTTTCCTCTTTGTAAAAAAATAATTTTAGATGGTTGGCTAAAACTGTCGTTGCTTAAAGACTCCACAGTGTAGTCCAAGTCCATGGTGCAATATGATTAGTTGTATGGTTTACCTACTCTTCCTATGGTCTTTCACACCACATGATTTTCAATATCCTGAATATTTTAGCAACCTTTTTTTGTAAGCAACTTATCCACTTTCTGAATGTTATTATCTAAGACACATACTTTCTTGCCTTTTGAGACTTAGTTAAAGGAAATAACTTAGACCTGTTGCACGCACGCTCGTAATTTCAAGATTATTTTCACTTGCTGATATCAAAATATGTGATTTAATTTGACATTTCAGAAATGTATCTGCATCACATGCAGTTTCAGCAATCCTGGTCCATGTGGAATTGTATTTCAGTGCATTCAGCTTTGACAGTGCCTCAAACTTGTCTTTTTGCTTTCAGAAGCATCTACAGCTGTCTTGGTTTCAGCTAGGCTAGACTTAATTTCTTCTATGTAGCTGTTATAGAGCTGTGTTCTGGATTTAGAATAAGAATGATGTCAATAACACACTGATGTTTTGGGTTTTTGATAAGTCATATTTAGGCAAGGACTTTTTAAAAAGTAATATTCTGCTCTGCCAGTGAGGAAGTACACCAAAAAAACAAACTGGGAGGGAGCTTAGCCAGGACAGGTGACCCAAACTGGCCAGAGGAATATTCCACACCACAGAACATTGTGCCCAGTACATGAATTGTCACCCAGAACCATGGCTGAACTGGGTTCAGGGAGGACAAGTCTGGCATCTGTCACTGGATCGTGGAAAATTGCATTGTGCATCACTTTCACAGCATCATCATTATTATTATTATTAATATTACTCTTATTGTATTTTACTTAATTTTTAATTATTAAACTGTTCTTATTTCAACATACAAGTTTTACTTTGATTCTTCTCCCCAGTCTAGCAGGTTGGATGGGAATAGATGGAGGGTTGAGCAAGGGGCTCCATCGTGTTTCATCTCCTACTGGGCTTAAACCACAAGATTACAGTGAGTCCTGCTGTTTCCACTCACTTTTGATAACACAGGCCAGTTGAGACAACCAGGTCATGCAGGAAGAGAATAAAGGAGGAAATGTAGAAAGAAGCGTGCACTTTGGTCCTGAAATGATACTTGTTTAAATGCAGCTGTGCCTGCATTTCTGTACTTTGGGTTGCCAATATACAGGCAACTTTTACTCAGCTGTAAAAACTCAGCTGCCAACCCATTTGCACCCTAGAAGGCTCACTGTAAACAGGTCTTACTGAAGCTATTCTTTGAAGGGAACTGACACTTGAAAAACGCTAGGTTTTGTGAATAATATGTGACTGAAGGAGCCGAACCATATACCTGCATATATCACATAATATACTGTTGTGTAGAAATTCCTTAAATACTCTGAACTGGTGCCTTCTTGTTGCCAGTAAACTGAAAAAAAGTGTTTAGAATCTTTAGGGTCTTCTCTTCTACCTTTCTAAAAAGTATTTCACCTTGGCAGTTTTCCGGTTATTGCTTATTATGCAATTTAATCCCAATTATTTTTTCACTAGTTTTCTCTGACAGGTTTTGAATCATTGTTACTTAATTGTTTCAGCATATCCAGTTCCCCAGATGCTGTAAGCTATCACCTTTGTCACTTCATATCCATTTCATACTTTTCCAGATCATGACAATCAAACCTATCCAGTTAAGCACACATGTCAAGAGCTCTGCAGAAGAGACTACTAGACAAGGACATGACTCAAGCTCAAAGATAGAAGATGAAATTTGCAGAGAATTTTGTCCAGTTAGTGGGTGCTGTCCTCTTTATATTTTTCTTTTTAAACCAAATAAGTCTCTACTCATCTTCGGTACAAATTGTAAATCTATGTATTAATGTTAAATATCTTTTCCTTATGGACAGATGCAGAGGCATGAAGGATATCCAAAGTTGCTTTAAAAATATGTTTACTTCTCATTATCATGTGGATGACAATTTATGAAACATTAATTTTCTTTCATGTTGAGCATCTGAAATGCTTTTTTTTTTCATTACAGATATAGGATGCTATTTCATTTTGTCTGTATAGAGGGTGAAATTCAGGACACATTTGTGCCCAGGTACTTTGAAATTAGATAGATATCATGTCACAATATTTGTGTACAATGTTATGATTTCTTTTTAAACAAACTATTACTGCTGGAAAGAGGTTATGCATTGATTATGGATATGCTAATGGATATGCTTTTGGATATGCTTTGAAGTCCAGAGAATCCAAAGAACACCTCTTTTAACATAACATCCAGGGGATCTGTGGCAGAATAAAAGGGAAGAGACCTTGCCATTTCTTCCTGTTGTGCCTTTCCTTCTGGATTTCTTACTGCTGAATAAGACACTGCAGCCTCAGGTACCATTTGCTGAAATCGAGATGAAGATGCAGTCTGGGGAGTGAGTTCACAGTAATGTAAGGTCTGCCTTGTTACCATGTAGATTAACTTTTCTACTCCTGTGGGTGGCAAGGGAGCATGTGTTCTGAATAAACATACAACACAAAATTAATCCCATTTCTATAGCCTTACTAAGTTTTTACAATTTAATATTCTGAAATGAAAGATATACTGTTGCATGGAACAAATGCTCTCTTTGAGTAAAATTCTGGTGCAAAGTGTCCTGTTGGGAGCGATAACAAGACTTGTAGCCTTTACATCATCTCTTTCTTAGCTTAAGAGTTTTGGTTTTCCTGTGCAGTCAGTACAATTCTTTTTTATGTGGAATTTAGAGGGGCTGTACAAATGTTGCAGTCAACAATCCTTCTTAAGCTAGTAGATCAGGTTGGAATAGAATAAGTATAAAAAATAATTACAGAATAAAAATTTACAGAAAGGAACATTTGATGCTCCATTTTTCCACATCTAGCAAAACCATCTTCAGCTTTCAAAGGCGTGCTTCCATTTAGAATTCTTTCTTCATAGCTCAGCATTCTACTTAGGCAATTTTTCATAATTGCTAGCCTTGCAGAAGCTTTTAATCATTTGGGGATTACTGAAAATAATAGATTTTTGAAAATTATGTCTCATATAGATAACTGTAGAGATATAGTTACATAGATAACTGCCATTCATATACAGGGACTTCGATTTATTGGAAAATTTCCAGCAGCTCTTTGAGTCCTCTTTCTCTTGCACTTCTTCATAAGTACATACAGCTTATGTTTCCTTCCATTAAATGTGCACTGCCTGAGACCAGTATAAAATCAAGGTGGAAAAAGTGTAGTATATTATAAGTAGACCTCGTGCCATACATAATTTCTGTCAAAGGTTTTACATGTAAAGGAAAATTAATGTAGTGTCTTTGTGTTAGATCTGTTAAAGGACAATAGTAACATTTATTTCTGCCAGCATCATTTCACAGCTTGTATTTGCTGGAAAATGCTGTTTTATTAACGCATGTTGCCTCAGTCTGTAAGACTGTCATAGTTTTGATCATGTGTCCACCTCCAGCTTTACTTAAATTCTTTATTTCTCGTTGACTCTGATCTAAAGTCATTTGTCTGTCTTCTTGTTTGTTGACAAACAAACAAATATAATTTTTTCTTCACTCTTTCAAAAAGGAGTGAAGAAAACTTGCACTGTTATGCACAAATTGCTATCTTGCTTTATGGTTGTTTGTATTTTAAAATCCAGTTATACAAGGGACAGATTCCTGTTACAAGATAAGATTAACAGCAGGAAACTTTAAAATTAAGTTGAACCAGTTTGGTTCAGTTAGATATTTTTGGAAGTTTTATCAAATTATATTATAATATAAGTGTTCTCAGAAATTCTGCATAAATTACCTTTCTGCTTCAAGTAGGAAGGATATTTCTTCTTCCCCTCATAACACAGATGTGTGTTTTACAAGGCAAAGCAACTAACAATACATTTATTTATTGTTGTAAATAGCAAAATTTTATGCAGTTTCAGAGATATGGGTGGTTGTAGGATATAGGTTTATTTTCAGTGACATGTACACATCATGCACACAGCATTGCTGTTTATTTCTGTTCATATTCATTACTGCATACTGTAGTGGTGCATCTGATTTCCAAACATTTTTCATTTTGAGTAACACAGGGTCTGGATACAGCAAGAGAGGCATTAATACTCCAGGAGGACACTTCTTTGAGGACTTCTATTATTTAAAGTTTCTGTGAAAACAAGTAAGTGTTAAGATGATTGAATTCCCTGTCTCCTAGCCTTTAACCTTGCCTGCATTCAAAGTTCTTTTAACAGAAACATTGCAGCAAATTGCATAAGACACTGACACTTTGCTATCTTCCAAAAACTTTTCCTCTACAAACAGCAATGTGGGGTCTGCTCCACCCACCCCTCCCACTCTCTGTGCTGATTTGTCTGTTTTTAGAAAACCTTTATTCACATTTTGTGTCATGCTAAAACAAACAGAAAAGACACATTTAGAATCATATACAGCCATTGATGCCAAGACTCATTGTCTTGTGCTGTTGGTGATACAACTACTGCCCGTTCCCCTGCCGGCTACATGGCCAAGTGCTGTTCAACTGACAGCCTGCAGAATTAACAATATTTCTCAGTCACCCTGCTCTCTGCTTCTATCAGTTACACACTCTGTCCGCAAGAAACAAGCAGAGGAAAATCCCCCAGAATTTAATTAATTTTTAGTGAATTTTTCTACTCATTGTTAAATGATTCCTCTTAATGCTGATGGCTATTTTTCATGCATTGCTCTTGCTTTCCTCTTAGTCACTGCACACTAGTCCACTCAATCCTTTTAAGTGTAACATATTCACTAAGAGTGTTTCCTGCAGCCTAAAAATGTCCATCCCCCAGTAATTTCCACATTTTATCTGTGTTGTTCTGCTTTTCTTGTGGCTTTTAATCAATGTGTCCTTTAAGTAAAGGTCAATATTTACATCTTACATTGCATAAATACAGATTTAAAAGCTGATATAGATATTCTGTTAGGGTATGTGCATGAACAGGTGCAAACTTAAAGAGAAATCAGTGTCCTGCAGCCACTCTGTATTGGATATATGGTAGAAGTGAGACCTGTGTTCAGCTTGCCAGCGCCAGACACTAGCCTTGACTCTTTGGCCAAGGCCAAATGGAATAGAATTCCAGCTAAATGTGAATTGTACCAGCCACTGCCATTGTGGGGGTAAGAGTGAAGAACAAATGCAGAGCCAAAAGCTTTTTGAATTATGTACTTTCCTACAAATCTATGCCGGGCTACATACAGACAACAGAAAAATCTGTAGATACTATTAAGGAAAAGATACATAACTGATAGAATTGTCTCACAAAAATATTTCCCTCTCTATTTGCCAGTAAATGACATCTTTTCCATGAAGTGGAATGGGGTATTTCAGACATGGTAAGGATTGCCCTAAATCTGCTCCCTTCAGATTAAAACTTCAGACACCACCATGACTTTAGTCTAATTCAGAAAATGGTGGAAATCTTATCTTTGGCCTAGTTAGATGTTTGATTTTTTTCATCTCCAAGAAGGATAATAATATATGCTTGTTGTTCTATTTTAAAATAAATTCCAAAAGAATTTGAAGAGAAGCAATATGCTTACCTTACCATATTTTATATTATTATTAATTCTAATTTTATTATTATTACTATTACTAATAAATGTTGATTAGTGGAACATTTTGATATGCCATGATTTTTCTTACTCTTCCCTCATTTCAGTTAACTTCCCTAACATGTTGCTGAAAATATTCTCTTTCTTTACGTTTTATATTATACGAAGTACTCTGTGTTGTGCATTTCTAGGCATAAAGCTCACTCATTCTTCACACTGCATTGTTTTCAATGAATCAGTTATTTACAGGGCAGCCCAAGAGACTAATGGTTTTCTTGACTATTTGCAGTGCTGTTCTCCTCCTTAATAAAGATGAACAGTATTTAACTGCCAAGCATCAGAGATCTCTTTAATTTAATTAATAAGCATGCTTTTCCTATCATTTTCCTTGGAACAAAATATATCCTAAAAGACTCCTTGCACTACTCTCCTAGCTGTTGATTTGGAGTGAATTAAAGGAAATATATTATGAAAGGTGAATAGCTAGGGAAAAAAAATAAGGTCTAACATTAAAGTATAAATGTTTCAGCATTTTGTTCAGCCAAACCTGAACAAAATGCTGAAATGTCTTTTCAATGTCATGCTTTAGTAAAAGTCTTTTTATCCCATGCCTGTCTTTCCAAAAAAGACAGACAAAAGCTTCTATTTTAAAAACAAACAGCTAAGTGATTTGCTGTACACTTGCCATGAATAGTAAGGAGTAGATTTGTGGTGAGTTCCTCTCTTTAATTAGCACGTTGCTATAAGCTGACTGCTGTTCTTGCTGTTTGGATGAGTACTGTTTTATTACAATGCATCAGAGGACACCACTTGAAGAAATTCAGGAACCAAGTTATGAAAAAAAATACCATGGAGTATTCTTTGGATTGGTTTAAAACACTTCAATATTTCACTGGGGCTTTTTGTTTGTTTGTTTTAAAGAAAGAATTAGCTGCTAAAGCTCTGAGTAAATCTGGTGATAGGTATTGTATAAAACTGCTTTTAAATTAGATTTTCATAAACATACTTGGGAAATGTTTATTTTACATAGCTGGAATGTGTATACGCTCTTTTAAGAACAGAAGCATTTTTAGGGCATTCTCTTATTACTGTGCCTTAAATGTAGTGATATTTCAGGGTTTCATAGTTGAATAGGATGGAAAAGATTTTTTTAAACCATATTTTTGTTAAATTTATCTGATGTAATATTTTAAAAGGTTTTCAAAATACTTACAGCTATTCCAGACAGAGCAGCATTTCAAAGCAGTAGTAACATTGAAGTTAAAAAACATTACAGCAATATCTGAATGAAAGGGAGAATGGAGAATGACCAGAAAATTTGTCAGAAGCTTCAGGCAATGAAACAATAAAGAAAAGAAAAGGTTGGCAAAAGGGAATATATTTTGATTGCAGCTACACTTTTTAATGGAGACTTCTAGAGATTCATGAAAGTATCTTTTTCAAGATACACATACCGCCCATATTATATACACAAATCATTAAAATATTAAAATAGAATGGCTAAGTCAAGCATAAATTTCTTCTGTTTCTACATATTTCATGCAAAAATTCCATTTTAAGACCTTTAAACAAATTTATTTATTCTTCACACTTGGGGGTTATTAAAGATTTTTCTCCTGATGTTTTTCCATGTGGGCATAGTAGTCATCTGCTACCTTTAAGATTCTTCAGCCCAGGAATCTGCCTATGTATGTGTCTCCATATAAGGTTCACTAAAACTGGGGAAAAAAACCACGCAAATCATTGATGCTGGGTTTGAATTTCTGTGAAGTTGGTAGTGGGTCCTCACCAGAAAAATGCAAAACCCATCTCCATTACTGCATAAGGAATGTTATCGCCTGAGTTATGATTGATATTGAGGTATATAAAAGAGAAACCAGGTGTTAAAAACAAATTCTTAAGAAAATATCATGATTGTTCAGATACCTAGAGTGTGTTGGATACTGTCAAGAGTGATCAGAAATTAACCTGTCTTATGACGTGCCCTTTCTAAATCATGGATGGTTAAATGTTATTGTAAGTACCTTTGGCAATAAATAATAGTGAAATATGATAGAGAAATTCACAGTACTTTACACAGGAGTTCCTATTTTTTGAACTGAATTATTGGTCTTCAACAAGTTCCATGGCAGAAGAATCATGCAGTGTTTGCTGCATTATTCACTGTGAGGATACATGCGGGTTTTTTTGGTGTGTTTTTTCTGTTTGTTTGTTTGTTTGTTTGTTTTGTTTGTTTGTTTTTTAATGAGAGACATTGGATATTCACATTTTAAAAGCATGAAATGAGTAGGATGAGCAGTTAGGCAAATGCCAAATTCCTCACAGGAAATCAAATTTTTTGAAGTCTGAAAGACCGCAGTGTTTTCTTGGAACATACATATGTACATATGCAGTTATTCATACAGTGTAGGAATTAAAAGACTGGACACACCTTCTCAGTTCAATACAGCACAAGTGGAAAAATACAGTGGTTTTATATAAAGATATATAAATTTACACATATGTTTACATTTAAATAGTTGCACATACATGTGCATAGTAAACACATGGATTTTTTTTTAAAGACAGCTGGTAATTCTGCATGCTGTTTTTTGATGGGGACGTATTTTCACAGGGTGCAAGTCTGGCTGCTAACAGTGCAACATACAGGTTGTTAAATCACATGTTGGTTTTGGATACTGTGGTCAAACATAAAGAAACAAAGAAAGAAAGATGTTATTGTAATAGCTGAGGATTAATTCTTACTCATTGGTAATGAAGCCATGACTGAATTTACAAACTGTGAAGAAGTAAATGGTTCTAAATCCTTTAGTATTTTAGAATATTATTTATATATGATATATAAATTGCAGAACAATTAACCACTTGTGGCCTGAAAATTGCTTCATGGGTTTTGGTTCTGACTGCCTGGAAAGTCAAGAATGAAAATACGTTGCTTGAGAAAGGACTCAGAATGAGAAAATTATTATATAATCATGAATTATGAAGCTGTAAAATAAATTTCAAATTACATCTAAACATGTGACCTTTTATGAAAAAAAACCTATATAGATGTACATATCTGCACAGACTATATCTAAAATAAATATAATAATTATGGAGTTTCCTATATACTAAATTTACCGGATGTAAATCACACACTGTCCGTAAGAAGATAAGATGCATTTTTCTAATCCTTCATGAGTAAAAATTGTTTATAGATAAGCTTCCATCACACAAAACTGTCTTTGACCGAGGACAAAAGTTATCCAAATGTGACCTTGGAAAGGGATAAGGGTCTCCATATTTGGTGAAGAGTGAATAAGTGATTTTGCTAACTTGTATTCAAAATATTGAAATTTTCTGATGATCCTTGGAGGTTTCAAATAGGTGCCAGAGATGGAAAATGAACAGAGATTGGGCTGGGCATTCAAGCTGAAAGTAAATATTTCACATAAGTATTGAAATAAGTCATATATCATGCAAGCATATAATGTGTCTCTACAAATAAACCATACAGCACTCATACCACAGTACACATCTGACTTCTTCATCACAAAGTATGTCTGAGTATGTAGACACAGGCAGCATAATGTCTCTGAAATTTTTCTAGAACTTGGTTTCCATAGCACTTTGCCTACAGCTGTAATTGATAGTGCACAACAGTGATGTGACACCTTTACTGCAAGGTCTTTTGTGGAATACATCTGCTGTACAATGGGAAATCAAAATATGAGTCTTGACTAAATCTTGTGGCAGAAAGGACTCAAACTGGGAAACTGTTCAACACAATTTGCATATTATGCAGATGAAAAGCTAATGACAAAAGAGTGTATTGGCAAACTCTGCCTTGTTATCTGGCAGTGATGTGTGTAGCAGCATGAATACCTAGACATAAGCTCTGCTAATGTTATTTTGCAATTAAGAAAATAAAGTCAGAGAAATGCAGTGAGAACTGCATATGTAAATAAGATTCAGTTGTGATGAACCACATAATCCCATACAATCCAAATAATCCAGTTCACTTTGGGACACAGGCATCATGATTTTGTGTTATTAATTTTGAATGGTGGAAGAGGGAAAGTAGCCAAGTGCTTACTGAATCCTCATTTCGAGTTTAAGCGGCTGCTTCTTCATCCTTGCTTGCCAGCTCTGAGTGTATTTCAAGGAACATTACTGAGAACAAAATCGAACACCATCAATATTAATGATCTGAACTAGAAAGATAGCTTTTAGTGTGCAAATTAATTACCCTAATCACAGGGTTTTTTGTATCCATTTTAATGAAATAACTATTTATTTCACTGAGTCCTGAGCTTTTCTTTTGCAAATAAGGCACATTTACATGATAAATGCATGAAATTTAAATGGATGACTAAATTAAATTGGGGGGAGGGGGGGAAGACCTTTTTAAATACAATTTTCATAGGAAAAACAGCTAGATTAATGGGTTGGTTAGCTGACTGGCATCTGTGATTAAATCTTTTTAATGTATGTCAAATAGAATTTAATGGACCTCAAGAAATGTCTACATAGTAATATTCAGGGTTTAGTGAAGATGCATTTTAGCTCCTATTATTGAAGTGTAGACAGCTGAAGGCATATTGATTGTTGCTGCCCAGTACACTATAGACATTCTGTTTGAGAATAGTAGTGATATCAATTTGCATTTCTACTTTCCTGTGTTGTGTGTCCTTTCCCCTGAAAATTTTTTTTTCTACCTACAGGAATCTAAAACAAAAAACTCCACTCTAAAATGGTGGGGTTTATATTGTTTGTGTGCTCTTTTGATTTAATCATCACATGTACATTAGTTTCATGCTATTGTTTTCTAATAACAATAAGAAAGGGGAAAATGCTTAGTTCAGGGAGACTTAAAACATGTCTTTTAGATTCTATGTGTTTTGAAAACTTTATTTATTGTGGCAAAGCTTTGAAGGGCTCCTTATTCAACAGGAGCTAGATTTAAAACAGTTTCCAACTCATTTTTTGATAACAGTCCTGCAGAACAGAGCATCTTTCTCTGCTTGCTTTTTTCCCAGTCGATCCACCAGAGACATCTCCAGCTTCCTTTGATTTGAAATGATCAATGGCAGCTGCGGCAGGCAGGCAGGGTGCCCCAGGCACAATGCAAACAAGTCTCTCTCCCAGCTCACTAGGATTTACATTTCAATTGCTGCCACATTTTTAAAGATAATTATAACCTTTTTATATTAATATTTTTCTGTGGTGTCTCTGATATTTTAACAACATAAATATTAATTTAGCATATCAAGGAGAACAGCTTTCTTCACTGCAATCACTCAAACAAAAAAATGTCTCCCAAAAATATCTCGGGCATCAAACATGGCATCTCGATCTCTGAGCACTAGCCACAATTTGGAGGGGGATGTCTGCTGGATTTGATTTTGCATGGCTCTGCACTGTTTTAAATATTAGCAGAGAATAACCTTGCCTTTTGACTTGAGACCAAACCGTCCTGCTACAGCAGCAAAATGTGTTCACTGTCTAAGCTGACATCTGTGACTTATGTGGCTCCAAACAGTGTCTTTACCATGGTGAAAAATATCAGCTAGATAAAGCTGCCTTGATAAAATAGATTTTCTTGGAAAGAGAAAAGGGGAAATTGCTGCTGGTGTTGTTGAGAATTTTGAGTTTCATACTGCAGCCTTTATTTACTCCTGTTACCCCTCCAGCCTTATATACCATTCCACTTTTGCATCAGATAAAGCCATCACAGTGTACAAACAGATGCTGCTTTACCTACCCAGATAATGCGTTGGATCACAATAACATTTTTTGCAGCCCACCCTATAAAATTTTAGCATGTTGCATATTTGACTTATCTAAGTCTTCCCCACCTCTCTTCTTCTTTTGTTTCTAAAGCAACTACAACATTCCCAACTGGCCTTCAGTGCTGAGCAACAATCACAATTTTTAGATTCAAACACTTTGGAAATAATGGTTTTTTTCCATAGCAACTGACAAATAAGGCAAATTAGTGTGTGTCAAAAAGAAATTTGATACCAATACCCATCAAATGTTACCAGGAGATCATTCTGCTGCATGTCTTGCTAATGTGCAGAGTTACAAGCTTTTTATGGGCAAGACCTTAATTTCCTACACACAAAAGCCATGAGCTTGAGCATCGCTTGAAGCTGACTAGAGGAATAAAACTGCTCATGAAATATGCATGACTAACACATATGCTGCCAGGGGAACCTAGTATATTATGTACGACCCTTCTGTAATTGTAAGAAAATGATATTCATTTAAATGGATGTTTATCACAGTTAAAGGTACACATAATGAGACAAAGGTCATGTGCCTAAAAACACAGGTTTAGCCCACTATTTCTGGCCTTGTTTGAAAGGACTATGACTTTTTCATAGTTGTTTCTCCTGCACATGTGATTTATAATTATGTAGCTTGATAGAGTCTCTGCATTTAGTTTTACGCCAAATACAGTCTTAAACTAAATGCAATTCTTGTATTATGTGCATACATCTGGATAATATCTAGGCAGCATGTTAAAATTCACATCAAACCTGACTCCCCTTTTTCAGCTGCCATTGTTCAAGGCATCTACAGATTTTTTTCTCATTATTATTTGCCTTTATGAATTGTATATTTTTTTTATTTTTTAAACAATCCAAGTCTCTTACAAGGGAGAGAGATCTTTTCAGCTTACAAAACAGCTACAACATGGTTTGTACATTTCTACTTCAATTAGCTGTCCTCCAAGCAAAGCAAGTTTTGAGCACCATGTTTTAATTAGTTTCTTCCTAAACTGTAACATATTTGTAATGTGGATTTGGCTTTATCTTTGCATGAATACATTCTCAGATTTCTCAGGGAGAGATGTTACACAGAACATTGCAGTCAGTGAAAGCCATAAATGAATAAATGTAGCTTTTGATTACTGCCACAGAGCTTCACCAGCAGCTTTCTCTCTTGGTTAAGGATCTCTGCAAAGATGCCTGAAACTTTCTTGCTATGCTAATGAGAATAAATATATAGCCCTGAAATGCCATGGGTCAAAGAAGAGAAAACCTGTTTACCACAATTCAAATTGCTTATAGAAAAAAATGACAAATTTCAAGACTTGTGACTCCTGCAGAACTGATTCTAAGTCTAGATGTTATGCTCAAGGAAGTGGGCCAAGTTCATTTTGGTCTAATGCCTTTGATTTAAAACCATACTATCAACAGAACTGAAAACAGCTGATAAATCTTTTTTAAAAAATCACAGTGGGTACTTGGTCTTCCTTCAGCAAAGAAAATACTGACCAGCAGAGTGCTGTTGTTGTCTTATAACAGGCTTTAACTCAGACTGTCAAGGATAGAAAAAAGAATGGAAGGTATTTCAGAAGAGGTTTTTTATACTATCTGCTGGAAAAGAGTTTGAAAAAACCAGGCCAGGTAATCAGGTATCAGAAAGATCAAAAATGTCAGGGCTTTGTGTTCCCTATGTATTGAGTTTCTGAGGAAGCAAGAAAGGTTTGGATCTTTCTGCTTGGCCTCTCCTCTTCAGAATGGACATGAGTCCTGTTTGGACCTGGGCTCCATCTCTTTCTCCTTAACAATTTGTACAGGCTAATAGTCACATAGAGTACCTGCCCATATTCTTTGAAATTCATGAAAATTTTGGGGGTTTTTCACTTAGGTTACCATATAGCATCTGAGAAACCCTGAAACAAAAATTATTCTCTTTCCTTTTCTCATACCAGCAGTAAAAGAGTGGACTGGTAACTGCATCCCAAAGCATGTCCATTTTTTCTGCAGGTAAGAGGAATATTACTCAGTCTGCTGATGTAAGTTCAGAGGAAAAAAAAAAAAACCAAAAAAAAGAAAGAAAGAAAACAACCACCCCACTCTAAACTAGTCCCATTACCCACTATAATTTATTTCAAAATGTTTATTTATTACATTTCTTATTCATCCTATCTGGTATGAGAAATTCCCTGAATGAGAATATTTGTACCAATATACCAACCAGAGAACAAGAACAAAATCTGATCTGCTTTTTGCAGTGCTTTTTTTGTCAGAGCTGAGGTCACAGCATGGGTTTTCGAATTCAGTCCAGCCCATGAAATAGCATCATGAGAATTAAAAATACTTAACTTTTAAGAAAATCTACAACTGTACGAAGCAAAAGCCCCTTGTCTTTCTACTTCTTATCTATTTTCTTGCTGCATGAGTAGTATGCACCCTATTCCTGATGATAGCTCCAGTCCATTTTCCCACTGTCAGAGGCTAATATTTTCTAAAAATTCTCCCTAATAATCTGTCTCAGATAAAGTGAACAGGAAAAATCAAAGAAAATTTGAAAAATATGCTGGACACAGTAACAGACATATGTGACTACACTGCTCATGCCTCTTATTTAGCAACCAAGTGAGAAATTTTTATCAGCCTGCTGCAACAAAAAAAAGAAGATGTCACAAGCTCTGGTTGTAACCAGCCCAAGACAACTGGGTATATTACCAAATACAATACTTACAGCTACAGCAGTACAAGGGGCTCTAGTAGGCATTGATAATTCAGCTGTGCTGCCTAAATACAGGCGTACACCTGCAAATTGCCTCTTAGCTTGAACAATACAAGGAAAAGGGACAGAAGGTTTTGATGGAGGTTTTAGAAAGCTGAAGGTGATTAAAAACAGATGATAAACCTTTCCACTAAAATCTGAGAGAAGCAGGGAATTCAAGACCCCACTAAATGTGCTTAGGTGACTGACTCTTTCTTTGAAAGCAGACATATGAATGGCAAACTATGCTTTAGTGTTCTCAATATGCTCTGACAGCTTACACTGCACACAGCACTTCTAAGCCTAGCTTTTATGTAAATTAAGCATGTTAATTAGAAGACAGCATTGAACTCATGCCATTAATCCTATGCCTTCCCTTGAAATGGAAGCAAAGTTTCCAGTTCAGTCAGAAAACGGGATTGTTTGCTTCTTCTTTTTCTTTCTTTTATTTTTTTAAATCTCTTGTGAGGATATATTATATCTTTTATCTATCTTGAAACCTAAATAGAAGCTGTAAGAAGCGTGTGTCTCACAAACACAGTTATACTGGGCACCTTTCATGAAAAGGGCATCCACATGAATATGCTGCTCCCTGCCAATGGCAGGAACTCCTTTTCAGCAGACAAGCACTCCATGAGCTTTTCTTTTGCTTTGTGAACTAGTAGAAAACCAAGAAGAGAGATTAATATGAAAAATAAGAGGAAGCAGTGCCTAGCATAATTTTGCAATACATGAAATACAAGTGGTTTTATAAAAAATAATTTCTAAACAGTGCCTGGACATAAATGTAGTGTCTCTGTGCTTATTTTTATGTGTTCCTTAAGAAACATGTGCAGATACACAATGCTTGTGTACCATTACATTTAGGGTTCTCTGGAGACATTTTTTCACTATTCCAATTGTATAGTTTACTAGAGGGATATTCCTGGGATTATCATAAAGACTGTCTTTCCTTTTATTTTCCCCAGGTCAATTAAGAAACAGTTGGGTTTTTTGGAGTTTTTTATTTGTTTTTTTTTATTTTGGTTTGGTGTTTTGTTTTTTTTTTTTTTTTTTTTTTTTTTGGTGTTTTTTTTTTTTTTTTTTTTTTTTGGTTTGGGGTTTTTTTTTTTTTTTTTTTTTTTTTTGTCTTATGTTAACTCTAGAACTTTTCTTGCCTTTGTGGTATGGTAGTGGTGAACAAACTTGTGTGAGATAAAGCGTAGTGCACCATGGTTACAAAACTTAATTTTTCATGTAGCTGCTGAGAGTGTTAAAATTGCAGAGATATTACCTATCTTAAGGTATGAATTGGGTGATTTGAATGACCTTGTAAAATCTCACTGTTAGAAGCAGTTACCTGAAGGAACCAAATACCCAAAATCCTCTTCAGCTCTGCTTTTCAAAATATATTTTTAACTTAATTTTTTTATACTTGCACCATTACTTGTAAATCATTCTAAACCAAATAGTAATTTCTCCAATGGTTTTTTTAAAAGGACTGGAAGGAAATGGATTACTGATCTAGAATTATCAAGAACCTTCCATATTTAACTGAAAAGACTCTTAAAATCTCTGTTGGGGCCAATAGGACATTTTAATTTCCTCACTTTTAATATTAAATAAACGTAAATAAATAAATATTCAGTATGGTTTGCTGAGGAAATTTTTCAAATATTCTCCTTAATGTTGTTACAAATCATAATGGTATCTTTTTTACTATCTTTTTATTTTATTTCAGAATCATGGTTTGAAAGCAGATCTCCTGGATTCTGACATTAACCAGGGGAAGCATGGTGGAACAGTGTTGTAGTGCATGTAATGGATTATAGCATGTGGATTGAATGTACTCCCATTGCTAATGGACATAAAATACTTGGGACCCAACTGGATTTAGTTCCATTGAACTAGGTGTAAAGTGTTCTTTGCATTTTCAGAATCACAAGTTTTACTATGGATCTGCTTCTAAGGTGCTTCATCCCTTTTGGCTAGAAGGGTACAAACCTAATGTGGAAACCTAGTATAAATGTGACTCCCTTGGAGCAGACAGTAAGAAGCTTAGAAACACAAGAAAAATGAGTATTTAGTTGCTAATTGCATTATTGGTTACTAATGAAATAATTCTGACAGTGGGGGAAAATGGTGTTGTTTATTAATGACTTTGTTCACAGTTGATTTTGTATGCACAAATACAGCTTGCACCTTCATATTATTCCTACATTTGACAATTATTATTTTTTTCAAAGATGACCCTAGATTACTCCCTAATTATTCTTGTTTTGCCATTTGTATAGGGTTTTTTAAAAGATTTATTGACCATACATATGCACATTCTAGTTCACAACTCAATTTCAATAAAAATTTTGTGTCACTCTTAAGATTGGTGATTTCTTCTTAGGAGACATTCCTCAGTATTCTGAATTTTCCAAGCTGTCCTGAGACTAATTTTAGTTTTAACAGTGATCCTTAGTTCATACATCTGTATTGTTGTGCCTATAAGAGCTGCTCATTTGTCGAAAAGGTGCATCAGTAGAGATGAAGCAAAAGAAGGACAACCTGAAACAGCAGCAACAGATAACACGTGAGGACACCACATTATTTTATTACCTAGAGCTGTGTGTCAACCCATAACAAAGAAATCACAACAGTGTACTGAAATGCTGTTTTGTATAAAGGCTGAGAGAGATGTACTGAATAGTAAACTTTGAATAAGAATTAGTCCTCTGACTAATCCCAGAAGGTGATAGGAAACAGAAGACTAAAAACCCTGCAAAGTAGGATTTTATAATTTTGCATCTGTATGAATTCTGCTAGCCTAGCTACAGCCAAGGGCTTTTTAATCTTCTCTCTGGAGGATACTTTGAGAATTTACCAAATAAGCATTATGTTGTGGCAGGAAGGGAAAAGGTGTTCATGTATGCGTATGAGAAGGCAGACAAATGAAAGAAATTGCAAAATCAAGCTACAATGAGCAATGTTAGCATCAGGATGAGTGCATATTGCAAACAACTAGGAGATCAGACAGTAATCAACAGCAGTATTGCAACCTAGAATTCCACAGACTCTTAGTTCCTTGGGAATACAAATGTATCAAGCTGAATTTTCTTCTTCTATGACCTGGTAAATGTAATATCCCTCCCCTTGCTGTATCTTCTCTGCACTCACACGAAGACATGTCCATACACACACTCATTATCTACATGTGTAACTCTATTGTACTTGAAACCAATTCCTTCCAGAACAGCTTCCTTGCTGCATCACAGCTGCAAGTAGGGTTTCAGCCATTTACACATCTCAAAGGTACTCACAGAGTCTATTCTTTTGCTGAGTAGGAAGTTTTCAGCAAAGGTTCACAAGGAGGGTCTAGCAGAATTTTAAGAGTTCATTGGGATTTCTTTCCCCTTGTCAGGGTAACCATTTTGTGGGAGACACAGCCAAGATGTCCAGACTGCCTGACTCTGTCTCAGTCCTGGCACTGAGCTCTTGAGGCATCTGTGATCCTCAGGGGTGCAGCAGCAGTTCCTGCAGCAGGCTAGCTTGTAAAACAAAGGGAGTTTTTCTGAGCAAGCTTATCTGCATTAACGACACTAGATTCCAGATAGCTGCAGTGCATCAACAATTCAAACTAAAAGAATAACAGTAGCTGAGCAGAACAAACTTCCAACTGTGAAGCAATTATAATGCTGTTGAATGGCTGATTGCTTGTGTGTGGTCCCTTCAGTTCCCTGATGCAGTGTCCTTATAGTTTTGCAATTGGATAAAATAGATTGGAATGAGTGCTGTCATACAGATCTGCCAGCTGTTCCACTGTTAATAAAGACACTATTTAGCTATTAATACGTCCCATTCTCCTCTGCTGTGCTTATTCAAACAAAGTAGTACTGTTTGTAGAGAGGGTGTGACTGCACCTGTTCTGGATTCAGGAATCCATGGCCCATGAGAGACCCCTTGATACTCTCCAGTAACAATGCCATTTTCCAGCTAGAGCACCATGCAAAGACCAGACAGAATGGGCATGCTTTTCTGGCAGATTTGGCAGACAGTGTCCTAAAAACATACAGGCCTTGGAATTAGCTTCCTACTGCTTATGCTTTACAGTTGGCCTTTATGTAAGGCTCCTTCATCAGCACTCTAGTTTTATTTTTTCATTCTTCATAGGCACACAGAAAAAGTGCTAAAATAAGCATAACTTGAGGGCTATGACTTAAATCATACTTTGTATTTGATTTTACCGGAGAGTTGTCTTGATTCTTTGCAATTTGAGGGAATGGAAGAAAAGGGCCACGTCTTACTCTGGCCTAAGACCATTGCTCTCAGCTAACTTTCATTGAAAGAGATTACTTTTCAGAATATGTGGAAGCTTCTCTAGAAAGTATACATTCTTGTGTTGGTAAAGCTAGACTAATGCTAAACCTGGCTTAAAAAAAAAAAATCCATATGGGGAGGGCCCTAAAAATTTATTTTAACTAATTAGCATTGGCAGTGCTTTTTTAGTATGTCTAGATGCTAGAGGAAGGTTGCAGGTGACTCATGATAACTTTAAGACCTCCATTTGTCTTCACTAGTGACTTGCAATATGAGCTTGAGTAAATTACGTCTTTTTTCTTTAGCAAAAGATGTTATTGTTATCATGAAGTTCAGCTGTGGGAAATGTTCACCATAACTGCCAATGGTGGCTACCTGGATTATAGATAGCAAGCATGTTTTATTGGCCTTCTTTGGCATTGATTTAAGACAATGATGAATCCTCTGAAAATCCCCTGCCTTATTTAGACAGTGAGACTGGAATAGTGTGAGAAGCTATCTCTCTAATATAATCCCATTTCTAAACCTAATTTGTAGCATATTAAAGCAAATAGCTCTATTAATTTTAATTAATGAGTAATGATGTGTAATGTAATAACTGCAGATGAAATATCAGTCCAGACTTTGATAAAAGGTGTGAAAGAATTGCTTCTTGGCCTTATGCAAGATGTTGAAAGTGGGTGGAGGGGGGGAAGTCACCATGAAAAGTAGTACTAATAGATTAGAGCACACTGACAAAGGGTTTTTGAAATAATGTTTGTTGATTAAATAAAATACCAGTAAAGAGATAAAGAGACACCACTCAATGATTGTATATTTTCTTTATGTCTGGACCCAAGTTTCAACTACAAACCTAAATATATTAACCCTCTGAGTAACCCAAATATTACTATCTTCCAAGTAATCAATTTTGGGATTCCAAGAAAACTAAACTGTCTTAAAATTCACTTCTAACTGAAGCTTAACATTATTTCTTTTTAAGTGTAAAAATTAGAGAAAGGATTTAAAAAATATTTGTACTTTCCTACAATAATTTTTTCAAATTAAAAAAAAAAATTACATTCCTACAGTAAAAGTACTTCACTCTTTTGAAACAGGTTTTTAAATTAAAACATGTATTTTCTCAAGATAGTGTTTAAAAATTAAATTAAAAAATATTGTTTGTAACAAACAATAAGAATTTAGGTGTAGCGTACCTGTTACTTGCCCCAAGAGCCATACACCTGCTTGGTGCTCATGGAGAGGGCTGAAGTGGCAGCTCCTGACTGGGCCCCAACCTTTCTAAATAAACTTGAGAAAAAATGTCTTGTCTCTGGAGTACTGCTCCCTATATCCATCTAAAAGCAACAAGAAACTGCAAAGGCCATCTTATTAATTCCTAAGAATGAAATTCCCTCTGTCTTCTCTGTTTAGGTAGGAAGTTCTTCCGGTCACACACTGTTATTTACTTTGGGCCTGTAGCATGGGGAGTGTAAGGAATTGTTATTTACATTGATGTTCCTTAAGTGATAGCACAAATAAACAGCTAGTAAAATAGATGATGAAACATCCTGCATGCCAAACCCTGATTAATTCTTTTTTTCAGAATAAAAATAGTGAAGATCATTCAAATATTATCTGCCTTAGTAACTATTTTATTGTTCAGCTCCTGTTTTCTTTAAACTCCACAGGAAAATACAAACAGCAAATGCAACAACCTGTAGGCTGAAGAAAAGAAAAAGAGAGAAGAAAGAGGATGGTAAACTAAATGAGCTAAATATAAATAAAACAAACACAAACATGAGCTCTTTTCCTGCTGAAGAAAGCAAGCACTTGAATTTATCATCCAGTGCAATTTGATTAAACATGCCACTGTTTACAAATACAATGTATCAGTTCACTTGTTGGGGTTTACATTATTGATGTGCGTTTTTGTTAAACTAGGTCAGAGAAATATTTAAACAAAGGCATTTTGTAATACGAATAAAGAGACAAAAAAATTAAAGGAATCTGTGCTGATGACTTATGAAGGTTACATTAAACACATTTATTCTTAGTTGCGGGTTGCCCTTATGTGTGAGTCTCACAGTGTAACTCCAGGCTCCATTCTGCTCTTGTTAATTAGCTTTTGTTTGATGTAAATGCTTTGACTTTCTGAAATTACTCCTAATACATAGCAATGTAAGAAGGAAGAGTTCAATACATGAATTTTTTTCCTATATCTATAACTTGTCAAAAGATAACAGCTGAAGTATACTATCATCTCCGAAGACCTGAAGCAAATATTTGTAAATGTTAATATCCTGAGAGAACATGAGATTTTTACTTTTCCTGGAGGCATTTGTTTGTAACATTGACACATAATATTAAACCCCACTGTGAATGATAAAATGACATTTACAAATTCTGACTTTCTGCATGTTTTCTTACAGAATTGGCACTGAGATGATGGATGAACCACCTGTCATAAAACATCTAGGATTAATCTTTAAAAAGGATCAAAACCTATTCCAGCTGATGTTATTGCAAATCCTTTGATTACCTTGAAAGTGAGCAGGAATGGGCTACAACTGAGAGTTTCCCTTTTAATGTTAACCTGACTACAAAATCTTCAGAGGACCCCAGTGGATTTCACCCTTTGCACTTAGCTAAATTGCACAGCATCAGGCTCCAGTGTTCAGTCCCGTCACTCTGTGTACTTGGGAGCTCAATGAATCGCTCCAGAATAGAAAAACAGGACAAGGCACAACTGAATTCCAGCAACAAAACCAATTCCAGGATATAACCATAGGTAAAATAACATTTAATTTGTAACTAACTGTACCTTTTCATTCAATGAAGGATGGTCTTATGTGGGATGTGAGAAAAGGAGAATCTGAAGATAGCCCCTTGGTTTTTACTGATGTGAAGTTTAACATTTAATGGATCCTCATTAACAGCAAGAATTTCAACCCATACACTGGCATGGAGGGTGAGCTAGGGATAGCATGTAAACTGTTTTAATCTCAAACCGGTAATCCTATATAATTATGTCTTCTGTTTTTCCTGACTTTAATTCAAAAATGCATCCATCTTGTTTAATCTTTCTTGTGGCACCTCCTCCTTCATATCTGGAGATGACTGAACTATTCATCATGAGCCGCTTGCCAGATATGCAAAAATAAGATTTTTTTCAGAAGTGTTCAGTGACTTAAAAGCCAGGAAGCAATCTCTAAAAGTGACCCAAACATTTTCAAATCTAATTCAAGACCTCATGATTCTGGTCTCTAAGTGCTCACATCATACTTAAACACTGGACTTTATTTTTACACCATCTTATTTCTTACTTCATGATAGCACGTGAGTGTCAAGCTTAGTTTTTATTCATTTTTCCACTTCTCATAATTCATTGACAATATATGCCTTTAATACATCCACATTTAGTCACCTCTCTTTTCTGATGCAGATTTTTAAATCCTTTAAAGTGGGAGTAAGTTGAAGGAGAAATCACCTGGGTTTGCATTTCCCAGGTAGAGAATTTTGAGGATTTGTCAGAAGGAGAGAAAAATTTTAAAAATACATGTCAAAAAACATGATTGAAAAACCTTTTCCTGTAAACATTCATTTCTGTTGCCTGTTTATCTGAAATCTGGAATTCCTGAAATTTAAAATACCTGAGGTCATTACGTGCCAACGGAGGGAGGAAGATATAAGCCTGATTTATTTTCTGTCTAGAAGACTTCACTTTCAATTTTCCCTTGTCATATTTCCAATGAGCAATTGGCCACCCTAAATACAGGATGTCCAGGTAGGTAGTTTCAGCATCTGTACACTCATTTGTCTGATGAAGATGAATTTTGTCTAATAAAGAATGTCTAAATGTTCTTTCTTGAGTACTTAGGTGTACTCAATCAAAAATTACAACCTAAGTCCTCTTGAGAAGTAATAATAATAATAATCATAATTTGTAAATAAAACTTAGTAGATGAGTGACCAAAATATAACTGAAAAATTCCAGATCCAAGTTTGACTTCACAAGTTTCTGTGTTGTAGTTTGAGCTTTAACCATTTTTTTCCTTCTATCAATGAGCACTTTTCTCTGTTTCTTACTCTTAACCAAACTCTGTGGGGTCAGATAGGCCCTCAAATTTTTGATTTCACCACCACTACCCCACCCAGACCTTCAACTCATGTAATAAAAAAAAAAAAAAAAGCAATCAGACAATACCCAAGAGCAAATAATAGAGATATTTGCTTTGATATTTTGATCTTTTGGGGGTTTTCATCCACTTTATACATTTTTGTTTCTTTTCTACCTCTCCACTGATAACGTCTCCTCTGCTTGTTGATTTTCCTGTCCTCTGTAGTATGGTTTGCTGACACTTTTATCAGTTCAGTTTTTCACAAATTCATTCAGCACTCATTTACTGCCATTAGTGTCCTTAGGACAGAATACAGCTGCAAACTCCAATCAGCTCCTCTCTCTTTCCTAATTCCTTTATTATATTTATTATATGTAGTTTATTATATGCTTACCCCCTTCCTGTCTCCTTCCTTCCACATTTCATCACATCTTCCCTCCTATTAATTTGCTTCCTCCCATTTCTCTTTTTTTTCAACATAATGAATTCTTTAATTTTTATTTGTGCTTTTTGTGACTACCCATCTTATTGAAATACTGACTGAGAAGACATTGAAAGGATGACAAATAGAATGACAAACTTCTATGGAAGTGTTGAAAATAGCGTGCTAAAAAAACCCCACATATATATCTGCATACATATATATATACTGCATACATATATATAGACACATCAGGCAATGCAAGATAGATTGAGTCTGTATATTTTCTATGTATATCTATGCAGAAAAATTGATTTTTTTTTACTACTCTTGTGGTATTAATGTCTCATAGGAATGCAGAAGAGAAGAGTACACACACTCATGCTAACACTTTGTTAGTTATATAGCTCAAGAATAGAGTATGCTCAAGGAAATGTAATGCTGAAGATTCAAAATTCTCTGATAGTAACTATATTTGTTCAAACTTTGCATGATTCTGCCAAACCAATGTGTTTCTTTATCTTCTGCTGTGCTGTTTCCAAATTGCTCCCATTCATATGATACAAAAGCTTTTAACTATGTTTGACGAGACAAATTTTTAGGGAAGTTATTAAGATAAGGGACCTCTGCAGGGCTAGAAATTACTCAGATTATACACAAAATCTCCTGTGTATGTGTGCTATGTTTTTTTTTCTTCTCTATTCTCTCTCTTCTTCCCTTTCTTTTCCTCCCTCATCTTTTTCCTGAGAGAGTGTGGGGGTGGGGGATGAGTTTAGGGGTGGAGGGAGATTTTCCTTCAACTAAATGCAATACAGTGCAACAAACCAACACATTGCCACAAGTAATGTATGCCTCTGTCAGTGTGCAATGCAGTTCCACTCATGAGGTTATAAAACACTGAAAATGGAAATGTAGCCTGAGGAAAAGTTTTGCATTCTGAGCTCAAAAGTAATCTCAGAGACAGTGGACATTAAAAAGACAACATACTACTCCTCCCTTTAGAAAAAGACAAGGAAAAGTAGAAGGTATGAAGTCACTGGGCAACCTATGTAGCAGAAATAGATAGTTTATAAAGCTGAACACAACCCTTGAAGGCAGAAAGAGCAATGCTTCTGCCGTTATCTTACTGATTTCTTTGTGTTGCGGTACAGGCCAGCAGCATTTGTAAGAGATCTGTTTAGAGCTGTTTAAAAAAAAAAAACAGAAAAGGAAAAAGAATAGAGGAATGAAAAGACCTTTATTCCATCCCTTTTCAATCTGAAAAGAGGTGAAAAAATAGACCACATTTATGGGGGAAAATGGGCTTTTCTTTCCCTTATCCTGGCCCTAAGTATTACAGGTTTATATAACCTAAGCTAACAGTTCACCAAATCTACTCTGTAGAGAATGGATCGTGGATTCTTGTTAAGTTTTTCAGTTTAAAAGAAATTGTAACTTCCAAGACAGTCAGAGAAGCACTGCTAAACATTACCTTTCTAGGCTTCCTGAGCAGGACTGTTTTTCTAGACTGTAAATTAGGGCATATTTTTCTTTCACGTACTAGTATTCAAATAGCCACAGTGAGACTGGGAGGTAACAATAAAAACAACCTTGTAACAGATTTGCTGACAAGAACTGCCCATATCGTCTGTCTTACTGGATTTATATTGAATGTAATGTAAAAATTAATATGTAATATAAAAATTAACCTGCAATATCTCTTTAAGATTCAGCAAAGAAACCAGCATGCACATTTACCTCATATAACAGTATGTGAGATACAGATGAATCTATCTGTACCGAGACTCATCACTATCTCATATATGTGATCAATTTTAGCATGTTGTCTTTTCCAGTATCTCCCTCTGTAATTCTGTTTTCTGTCATGTCAAAACTCCCTACACATTGTACCCACTGTCTGTAATATGGCAATTTAAAGGCGTTTCCTCCAGCTATGCTAATGAAAGGGTTGCAACCAAATTCAGTATTGGCATAAATCTATTATAGTTAGCAGAAATACGACTGACCTCATAGCTGAATGTGACAACAAATATTCCAACAGCAGGAACAAGCCAATCTGACAAAATGTGCCACAGCCTAGGGGCTCGAGAGCTCTTAAACATCAGTGCCTGTTAAATGTTTGCCAAGGGTCTGGCTACAGAACACAAGATACAGCTAACTGACTTCATTACAGACTGGTTTCATTTTGCCACACATTACAAGAGTTTCTAGCTCTCTGTTGCCACTGAATGTGGGAGGTTCAGCGAGTGGGAATTCAGAGCTCAGGCACTGAATGAGGCTGAATGATCCTGGGTTTAGCTGTTTGTTTTCAGCAGGCCAGACCTTGGGACTTGGACCTATGTGACACCTCCTGACAGCCCAGGATCACCTGAGCTATCACATGGCTGTGATAACATCCGACCACAATAACAGGTATAAAGGCTTGAAGCAGGCTAAGTAATGAGGCATGAGAAGGGTCATGCCCATGATTTTAAACAAGCAGGAACTATGGTTTGTGATACTGATACCCAATTATAACGAGTTTATCCGAGGATTTGTAGCATTCATCACGTTGTTAGTATTGTAAATTTGTACTGTTGTAGATAGGATTCACACAGCTTGGGGCCTTGTACTTTCACCTATTGTTTTCCCTGTGTTATGATAAATTTTCACAACACTTGATTAAAACTGCCAATTTGTTGGGTATAAAGAAAATCTCTTGACACTACCAGGACTAATTACATTGTCCTTGCCAAAGGGATAGTTGAATAATTGCATGTGATTATTGCACAGCTACGGTGCTTTTCATGTCAGTGGCAATGCAATGAAGATTGATTCCCTTTAATTAATCATTCGAAAATAGCCCCTTGTATCATTCCTCAAATAGGAGAAAAGATGTTCCTACATCTTTCTTCCAAAAGGCTCCTGGATGCAATTGGTTCCCTGATGAAATAGCATGACAGTGCATGTGTGTGTGTGTCCTAGATAGGAGGGCCTGCTTTGTAATTATTTTGTGATCCTTCTTTCCTTATTTTTCTTCTTATTCTTGAACATGCATTATAATTCTAATAGCTACATGCATAAGAACATAGTGTTAAAACTTAATATTTACTACTTGAACGCCAGGCATTTCATTGTAAAGAGTCACCAGCTCCAAACTTATTTTTATTTATCTGCTGATTCCCTTCCTTTTCAAATCAAAGGGTCTGTAGGATTATGCAGTATAAATTACAATATTAATTATTTTAAAAATATCTTATGTTAATACAATGTGCTGATCTCCTGCAATATCTCCATTAGTGACGGAAGTTAATGAGCTGTATCTTTTCCTTCTATATATCTACGTTTCATGAAGTCTATAGCATTAATCTGTAAGAAAACTGATTCTTCATTTAATTTTCTTTCTATGTGGATGTTAAAATCTCAGATAATCTAACGGGGTGACATCTTTTAAATGGATTGATCAGTTATTGTTAGAAATATGGGTAGTAATTCATGGGAATAAATGGTGTATCAAATAATATAAATGAAATAACCCGGGGAAGGGAAGAGGGGAAGGGGGTTTCTCCTCTCATTCCATTCAGGTTAAGAAATCCAGCCTGGAGACACACTGCAAAACCGCGGCAGATGGACATTTGCATGAGAAGGAGGGTGTAGCTGCCAAGACGGGAAGTGGCCAACGACCCTACGCCCAAAGGATGGCACCAGATAAGATGCCTATCAAGGGACCATTAACACCCGAACCCTGAATGCCCGGGTCCGGGAAATCTGGGCGATGCCTATCTGGAGGGCCATTGGCACCTTGGACATGAATGCCTGGGTTACGGGAACACGGGAAGACAGCGATTCCGCTCTCGGCCGAGGTTTTTGTGCAGCTTGGACAGAGAAAAGAAACCAACTTGAATATGTGAAACTTAGAAAGAGACAAAAGGACTACTAGCCGCGGGCAAATTAAACAGTATAAAAACTGTGTCTTCGAAGCAGTGTGTGTGGACGGGGAGAATCTGGTCTTAGCGAAGACAGGTTCCACGTTCACCCGCATCACTGCCCGGGGGTGATACGCTGTCCGTTTTTGGTGGTGGCTATCGGACTGTTACTACGGTCGCGAAATAAATTTTATTTTTCATATTTTTATTAAAATTGGCTGACTCGCAATTTTCATTTATAACAGTTATGATATCTGATACTACAACATGCTTCTTTTCAAAAAATAGCTTTGTAGAACTTCCACTATTGTTATCTTAGAGACTATATCATTAAAACTAAAATTCATAAACTTAGATTTAGAAGTATAATTTATGAATATTTATAACTAAAATTTTACATTATCTAAATAAATCTCAATTTGAAATAAACAATGAACATGTTTTTATTGTATTACTAAACATTTGTATATCTTATGATTAAAAAGAATGGGATGAAATAGGCTGATAAAGAGAGCTACACACAATATAAATATCCATGAATTGTAATTGTTCTGACACATTTTGTAACTCACAATTTGAAAAAGAAGTTTATCACTTACTCCACGTGACAATATTAGAATGCCTGCATCAAAGCTTACAAATGGGTCGTTCCCATGATTCTTGTACATTTATGCATGACTCAAAAAGAGTATCGCAGCTGGGCTGGTATATATATATATACTACAGGACATGTACAGAAGTTTATGCACCTAAAATATCAAACCTAAATAGTTTTTTTACAGTTTTATTTTACTACCTATGTGTATTGGGTAGTATTCAGCACATTGTTAGCAGTTATGTTCAATGACAATGCCTCCTGCTTGGATACGGCTACAGTAAGGAAAGTCGTTCATGGGTTTGAAAAGTTTCCATCATTTGACTGAGTGGGATCTGCTGGGATCAAATAACTCAGATTCTAAAAGAAATTTCTTATGGAAGAATTGCCTATGAAATTCAAAATTTTCCCATTGCCAAATACATTCTCTATACCAATGTAGTTATGGACAGGTCTCGAAACTACATTTGGAAAAACAGAATAAAATCTTTTTTTCAGTCCTAGGGGAGGTCCCTCTTGGACTTGGTGATTTTAGCAGGCCAAGAACCAGTATCTGAACTTCTCTGCACATTTGTCTCTCAATCACTGTCAGGTACAGTTTGGCCAAGGGAAATTTTCAATGTAATGAAGTGTAAATGCAGAGCACGGAAACTTGGAAACACCCATTCCTTGACTTGCGCTGAGGATCCCACAAGCCCACACTTGTTCACAGAACCATGAAAACACCATTCAGAATGGATTATCTTCTAACACCTCCACTCTCTTTAGCAAAGGTTAGACCTACCTCCTCTTTAAAACAAAAACAAAACAGAAAAAAAATTACAAGAGTTTATGCCTTTGGGGAACAGTAAGGAGAAAAATTAAACCATAATAGAAAGTGTTAGACTTTTTTAAATAGAAACAAGTGCTTGGACATTTTCCATTTTGTGTCAGAAAGAAAAGCAAAGTTTTATCACTGTATTTTCCAGTTTGCCAAGCTGTCTCTCTAAAGAACCTATTTAGTTGAAGGAGACACATAAGAGTGGTAACAGTGAATGCAGATGTTATGAATTCCACTGGGATTTAAGAAGCTGAACCATTGATTTCATTCTTGTAAAAGCTGGATTCTCTATATGCTGATTGAATATTCATTCTTTAATCTTTATATGTTTAAAGTATGAAAAAACCCATGACCTGAAATTTCTCCTGTAAATTGTTGAACATTTGCAACAGACAAAGAAAATCACAGTTGCAATTCTGCTAACACTACAAAAAAACATAAAGCTGCTGTGAAGCCACAGCAGGAAATAAACATTATATGTAAGGACCTGAGATCTCACCAGAATGCAAGAGCATAAATTGTACTAAGAGATGTTATACTGCCTGTAAAGTCAAAATTTAGAATAGAATCTTGGGTTGACTAAAAGGTCTGCAATAATTAATATCAAATTCTCTCATTTTATGAAGAAGAACTACACACTTTCAACTGGATTTCCTGACAAATAGTGCCTGTGAACATCTGAATCAATGATTAGGCTGAAAGAAAAAGCTTTTTTTGATTTTTTTCCAGCTTGTTGCACAAAGGACTTCCATGGTACAAGATCCCAATTTTTTGTTCTTTCCTGCCAAATGGAGGTTTGAGGTACAATGAAAGCACAAGCAGTTCCATTTAATTAGGTATACATTTTTGATGGAAAAGAATGAACCTCCCTACAACTGCTGTGTTTCCCTCAGCAGCAAGTTGCCAAGACTAACATGGCAACAGTTTCAATATAGTGAACTCAGATCACACATATAATAGCTGATGCAAATTTATCTGCAAATGTTTATTTGTGTACAAAGCTCCAAACTGTATTTTTCTTGTTCCTGATTACCAGGATTAGTATTAATTTTTTACTACTAAAAGTCCAAGTTTGTTACAAAATATTTTCATATATGTAAGTCAAAGCATTGCAGTAAAACTTGTGTTTGTTGTAAAATGAAAAACAGCAGATGAAGCTATGAATGAAGAATTCTCCATGCTTTGCATGTTTACATTGTGAGGATGCATCCCCATTCTGCTGCTGTGGGTTCTGTTGCCACAGAATGTGAGTCCTTTCTGGTCCCTGCTATAGCTACTCTCATCACTAGCATGAGCAAGATGGAAGTGGCATTTTCCGTACTGTACAGCTGGGAACAGTTGCTCAAAAAGAGCTTGGTTTGGATTACTTGGTAAAGCTGCTGCAGTTCAGGCCTTTGTGCACCTGTAACCCAAATCCTGAGTTACAGGCAGTTCATGTTGCCTCTGCTGTTCCTTCCTCTGCAGGGGGAAGACAAGTCACTCTCCCCCTGCTCCAGCATGGGGTCCCTTCTATGTGAGACAGTCCTTCCCGAACTTCTGCAGCATGGGTCCTTTCCATCAGCTGCAGTTCTTCACAAACTGCGGCCAGCATGGGTCCCTGCCATGGGGTGCAGTCCTTCAGGAACAGGCTACTACAGTGTGGAACCCCCATGGGTTCACATGCCCTGGTGGGAGACCTGTCCAGCATGGACTCCACTCTCCCTAGGTCCACAGGTCCTGCCAGAAGCCTGCTCCAGGTGTGCTTCCCATGGGATCCCAGCCTCCTTTGGGCATTTGCCATCTCCATCACTAAGTCCTTTGGGGCTGCAGGTGGATCTCTGCTCCACTATGGACCTCCATGGGCACAGCTGTCTCACCCTGTTTGTCACCATGGACTGCAGGGGAATCTCTGGTTTGACACCTGGAGCAGCTGCTGCCCTCCCTTCTCCACTGACCTTGGTATCCACAGCATTCTTTCTCTTACATAATTTCATTATTCTCTTCTCTGTCCACACTTTGCTTCTGTGCAATAATTTTATTTCATTCTTAAACCTGCTATCCTATTATGCTGCCACTGTCACTGATGGGCTCAGCCTAGCCCGGTGGTGATTCTGTCTTGGAGCCAGCTGGGACTGGCTCTGTTGGACATCTGGGGAGCTTCCAGGTGCTTCGAACAAAAGCTACCCCGGTAGCCTCCCTGCTACAAAAATCCTGCCATGCAAATCACAAAATCATAGAATTACAGAGATGATTACATTAGAAAAGACTTCCCAGATCATCAAGTACAACCTGTGAGCAATCACCACCTTGACAACTAGACCACAACACTGAGTGACACATTCAGTCTTTTCTTAAACACCTCCAGGGACGGTGACCCAACCACCTCCCTTGGCAGCCCATTCCAGTTCTTAACCACCCTTTCCATGAAACGATTCCTCCTAATGTTCATGCTAAACCTCCTCTGGTGCAGCATGAAGCTATGTTGTCTCATCCTGTTGCTGTTATGTGGGAGAAGAGATCGACTCCCATCTGGCTACACCCTGCTTTCAGGGAGTTGCACAGAGCACTTAGGTTTCCCCTGTGCCTCCTTTTCTCCAGGATAAACAACCCCAATTTGCTCAGCTGGTCCTTGAAGGTCGTGCACACCAGACACTTCAAGAGCTTTGTTACCCTTCTCTGGACAAGTTCCAGCACCTCAATGTCCTTTCTGATTTGAGGGGCCCAAAACTGAACACAGGACTCGACGTATGGCCTCACCAGTGGCAAGCACAGGGGAAGAATCACTTCCCTGATTCTGCTGACTACGCTATTCCTGATACAGGCCAGGATGCTGTTGGCTGTTGCAGTGTACTTTTTGTTTTATTAGTAAGTTTATTCTTTGATTTGTAATTTGGTGGTTTTCTTTATGCTGTTTCTTTTTTTCCCCCACCTTTTCCCAGATTTTTCATCAGTTAGTTTCTAGTTTCTATTTCTCCAAACTCTAGCAGTTTACTGAAACTCTTCTCCTCCCTTGGAATTTTATTGGTTCCTACATTGTGGTTCCCGCCTTGTTTTTTACTCCCAATTCTCCTGATTTGTTAAAGATTGTATCCTCCCCTGGGAATGTGCCTGAAATATAAGTGCCCTTTCCCCACCCCGATCAGGGTCCCGGGAGAAGAAAAGGGGAAGTTTACCATCAAATAAAATTACCCTGGGACCCATGTGCTTCCCTGTGTTTTATAATGCGCCGACACAGCTGACACCTGGGATTCAGACGGAGCTCCAGGGGGATCTGCTGGCCCCCCACCTCCTGTCATCAGCTAGCTGGGGGAAAGAGTAGCAGCAGTTTTCCTTCTTGGCCACCTGGGCGCAGCTGGCTCATCTTCAGCTCTGTTGACCAGGACCCCCAGGTCCTTTCCTACTGGGCTTATTTCCATCTACCCTGATGTGAGTGTGTAGTGCTGCATTGGGTTGTTATGACCAAAGTGTAGGACCTGGTATTGTTGAAGTAGCCTTGTTGAACCTCACATGGCAGTTCTCAGCCCATTGATCCAGGCTGTCCAGGTCCCTCTGCAAACACCTCCAACCCTCCAGCAGATCCACACTCCCACCCAGCTTGGTGTCATCTGCAAATTTGCTGATGGTAGACTTGATCCTCTCATCCAGGTCATCAATAAGGATATTAAATGGGACTGTGCCAAATAAACAGGTCTGTGTCCCTGTGGGACACCACTAGTGACTAAACACCAACTGGATGACCCAATACATTGGAAAAGCTAGAATTCCTTTGATATGCGTGCATGTGTTCCCCAGCTGGCTAGAAAACTTCCTTTGTTCTCTCTTCCTGGTCTCGTAGATCTTGGAGGTTTTGGCCTAATTTCTACAAAACTGGCAGAAATTGTCTCTAAATGTGCTATTTTGCTCCACATGGACAGCAAAATCTCCTTGCCAGAGGAAATGGCTGCAATGGGAATAGAATGGTGCACCCCACTTATCCCTTAGTGAAGCTTTAATGGACTAGGTATACTTTTACCACACTGATGTTGATGTTGTGCTATAGTGAGTGATGCTGAGGCTCCAAGTATGCTGAGCTTTTCCAGAGGAGAGACATCTCTCGCTTTTATCTCCAGATGATGATACAGACCAGCAGAAACTGAAGTTTACTTTTGAATATCAGGGGGATTTTCTATATAATAATTTATTTGCATTAGACATCCAAGAAAATTTTGGGAAAAATGGAAAAATGAGTAGTGGATTAACATATAAAACACAAATTTTCTCATTCATTTCCTAGAAGAAACAAATTTTGGTAGGGTTTATCATGTCAAATCAGGTGCCCTAGAGCAGAAGAAAGAGGTTTAAAAAGCTGACTATTCTTTCTCTGATCAATCTTCTATCTGCTTATAATAAGAGAATGACAGAAAATAAAATTCTTCCAGATTCTCCATTAAAAGGAACTTGTCAGCTGTTGCTGGAAGGTATTTTGGAGCCAATTAGATCAACGTTTTCTTTTAGAAAGAGCAAAGTGTATGTCAGATAATGACAAAAATATCTATTTTTGACCCCATATTTACAACTTTGTGCCAAGTTCTGAATATGACATACCTAATAGCTTTTTGTGCTAGACTTGGAATGACTCCCAAGAAAAGTCAGTTTCTGACCTTGCCACAGCAGTGTGTCTCTGCTGACTTCAGTAAAATTATTCCTGGTTTTCTGTGACAAGTGAGGTCAGAATCAAGACACCATTTTAAGTGAGAAATGTGCTACAAGAAATACTCTAAAAACCAGCTGTCTCAGTAACAGGTTTGAAGATACTCCAAGATATTGCAGGCAGGGTATCTGAAGCCAGTTTCGGTGGCTGGTTTGGGGATCATCAAGTTAATTCTTCATTATCATGCTCCGGATGAGGTGTCTAAGACAATACAGGTGTAGAGCTGCAAAACTAGTTCTGTAAATAGTTTGTTGCCTCAGCTAAGCTAGCTGCATTGAACTTTGGCTTAGGAGACATAGACCAGGGGTGCAATATGTGACATTTTACAGAACGTGATTGAAAAATGTTTAAGCTCTCATCAATGAGAGCAGACACACCAAGGAGAGGAAAAATAATCTATTAAAAGCTCAGACAGGGGTGTGAGAGTCCTAAATTATTTCTGCACCATGTCTTGTTAGCTCAGGTGTACCACAATGCTGACGGCACCCTGGTGCTGCCAGTCCATGGGCACCTGGAAAACTAGGGGTGAAGCTAAAATTTGTGTCATTCTTACACAAGCAGGTATTCCCTTTCTGAAGAAGAGCAGACTAGAACAGAAAAAAGAATGTAATTATTAGCTTACATGTTGCAGTGGCACAGATCAGAATAGGATGTATTGTCCCCGCTATTGGCTCTCCAGTATTCTGATTAGTTCTTATTAAAATACCTACAATAGGAACTCGTGTCACAAAACCAGTAATATCAAAAACTTAGTCACAACACCACAAGGCCGTGTGTTACAGTGTACCTAACAAGTGATTTTTACCACATGAATCCTCACAATTCTGTGCTGAACAAAAGTCATTTGCAGATGAGCATTTCTTTTGTATTGAGGAAAAAAAATCAGGGACTTGGTAAATGGAAATCCTCAGAGCAGATAAAAATTCTTTATAAAAAGATGAACAGCAAAATCACTGCAGTACTGTTTAGTACTGTTTTGTAAGATGACTACAAAAAGCAAATAAGCTGAAAATGAGAAAGTCTTAATCGAGAGAAATAAATGTTTCAGAGCATTGTTTTCCAGAGCTTAAAAGGAGTGACAGTAATTCTTCCTTGGATAGTCTGTCATCTGACTATTAAAATCTTGGAATATAATTAAAGATTAAAAAATATTACTTTATGCTGCATGGTTAAATTTACACCATTTCTGGCAAAGGGTGTAATCACAAAATTCCCTATTTCATTACCATACACATTTACCCAACAATTTAAAATTAGAATCCAGCACTACATATTGATCTCCTATTAATATCTATGCTCTAATAAATGACAGTCTTTCAAAAATGTACCTTTATAATATATGACATGGTTTAAACTTATTTTATTTAATGCCAGAGAGAATTTGCATTTCATATCTCATCCTTTTATGAAGCTGCTGTAAATGACTTAGCTGAGCTTTTAGATTTCAGACTAATTTCATTTCAATTTGATCTTAATCTTATGTTATTCTTAGGTTTTGTTAAAAAAACTGACACTTACCATGTGGAATAACATGTCAAAATGTGGGATGTTTAAATTCATGATGTATGAATTTAGTAAAGATTTGAAATAAAGTATATGATGCCTGTTAAAGTCACAGCAAAATGTAAGTGACACCTAATGACAAAATGTAAATGAAACTTAATTGTTTACCATATACTTGAAGTTGACTTTCTGCTGTAATGAGAACATTTTCAGGAAATGATATTATATATATTTTCATGGCAGAACGTTTTCAGGATATGCTGGAGCTTCAAAAAAAGTTTAAGACACTTTCTAATACCTTTATGTTCATAAGCCAAACACAAAAGAGGTTTTCAGATAAGGAATGAGTTTTCTCTACTACAATTCTGAAAAGAGCAGTCCTAGAAAACAAAGAAAAAATTAATTATTAAAAAAATGTAAACAAATCAACATATATGAAATGCATTTTAATTTGTTTAATAGAAAATATTTGTTTTACAATTGTAATGGTTACAACATAGTTACAATTGCTGTTTTGCTGTGGTTTCAAGGAGAAAAGCAACTTCCTATCAAGCTCAGTAGCTGGATAAGCTTTCATTAAAATACTGTCCACATCACTGAAATACTTGCCTCAAATTCCTATCAATGCCTTCTGATCAACTAAATTCCAGAACAACAAACCATCTGGGGCACCAATGGTTTCTGTAGCATAGTGGCATAGTGACAAGCTAGTTTCAAAATTATGGCAGCCCACCAGCCAGTGTTAAAGCTTGGGGTTGTACAACTACTTTAAGCTAAATGTTGAGATAAAGAGCAACAAAATTCTTCCTCTGTGATTAGCATTCTATATATGTTAAATGTTCTCTCTGACAGTATTATATTTTTTAGTATTACGTGCTCCAAGGTCTATCTAAAGATGTTTAATTTTCTACTAGGTAAAGGAATATTTGCGTATGCTGAACCCCTGATTCTCTTCTTAAATGTGCATAAGCACATTTAGACAAAGCAAATGTTTAACGAATAGGCAGCACTTCAGCTGTAAATTGACAACTTCAACTTCTGCTCTCAATTACAATCAGAGTTAATCTCAGTGTCTGTGCATTTGACAAGAGACACAATCCCAGTTCTATGTTTCTAAAGTTGTTTTTGCAGGAGTGCAACTCACTTCCCAGTGAAGTTGCTTCTTGCTTTTATCAGTATGAGAAAAAGCTATTTTGAAAGCATTGCCTTTTCCCAGGCACACCATTTCAATGTAAAAGAGTTAGATGATGTATTTTATTAAACAATTCTAAAAAAAAAAATCATGTGAGAACTAAGACTGTAAGATTCTACAGTTTTCTTTCCATGAACACTTGTTCATACCTGCTTTGCCAACCTCAACATGATTTTTCTTTCCCAACTCAATCAATTCCAGAATATTTAAAAAAAAACAAAAAAGCAATACAGTTATCACTGCATTCTGCTCTCTTTTTCATTGATAGATTAATTCTGTGACCTTTAAGACACCAAATACTTTATGTCTTCCCATCTCTTTTTTTATGTATGCTTTCCCTCTGCTGGAATCTCTGTCCTACAATTCTGGAAGAAGAAGACGAATATGTCTGTCCTGCACAGGGTAGGCTGTTTCCCCAGGAACCTGTGAGATGCCATCAAACTCCAGATGAGGGTCTGCAACAGACTTCCAGAGAAAACCAGGTCCACACCTGTGTCCTCTTGGTCACAGATCTCTCATCACAGGGCTTTTTTCTCTGTGTCATTCTTTTCCACGTTAAGTATTTATTTTACCTCCTCAGGCTCCTTTTTTCCTGTAATTGTCTGAATAAAAACTTGAAGTGCTCACAGTTCAACTGTCCTCATGCACAGAAGCTAGCTGCACTCCTGGTGCTGCTTGTAGCTACCCTCTACATCCTAGGCATTATTCAAAATCTTTGAAATTGTATTGTATTTAAAGGTTATTTATTGTTATTATTTTTACTGCTCTTTTTTTTTTTTTTTTTTTAAATATGTCTTGTCACATGGGTAGGAAAAGCATGCTGTGTATCATCTAGACCATTTTAATTGAAATTCCTTTTTCTTAGTGACTAATTAAGTTGTCAGTATAACAGTACCATCTGCAATGGGTCAGTGAAATCCTTTGTCAGTTGCACTAACAACTTTTTTATTTTTGTTTCCATGCTTTTGTGCTTTTGCTTCTGTACTATACCTGCACCATAGAATGCTCAATACCCTTTCTCCCTGCAAAAATTAGTTTTTCTCATTTGAGCAGCGTGCCACTTTTACTACTGTGCATTTATTTGGTAATGGATAGACTGAACTAACTACAGAGGGTTGAATACAGCAACAATACTGGTTTAAGTATTTTACACAGGCAGTTTTCTAATTGTACTAATTATCAAGACATTTTGTTCATATCAACATCTATTTTCACATTGCACCAAGCCATTCACGTGTTAACAAGTGTGCTCACTTTGACTGTGTATTACTTATAATTTTTTACTCCTTCTTTTCCTGTTCTCAGATGTTTCAGGCATTTGTACTGAAAACACTCAAAAACTGAACTTAAACACTCAAGTAATTAATCATAGATTGCAAACAAACTGAAGTTGAACAATGCTTTAATAATCTATTGATTTAAAATCATGCACCCAGACTATTCATCTGATCATTAGAGATAAGGCAAACAAAAAAAAAAAAATCATTTACTTGTGAAGAATGTCAGATATAATGAAGGCCTCCTCAAACAGGAATAGTTTCTTCAAGTGTTTGACTTCTGAAAAATACGTGGAATAGAGACTATCTGGAGACCAGCCCTGTAGGAAGAGATCTGGGGTTTTGGGTAGAGTTGGGTTTTGGCAATGAGCCAGCAGTGCCCTGGCAGCCAGGAGGGCCCCGTGCCCTGGGGGCATCAGGCACAGCATCAGAGCCGGGCAAGGGAGGGGATTGTCCTGCTCTGCTCTGCACTGGGGCAGCCTCGTCTCCAGTGCTGGGGCAGTTCTGGTGCCACAATCTTAGGACATCAAACTATTGCAGTGTATCCAGAGGAGTGCAAATAAGATGGTAGAATGCCTCAGAGGCAGGACTTAAAAGAAGCTGCTGAAGTCACTTGGTGTTGCAGTGTGCTTTTATACTTTGTAATAGTTCTGATTTTGTACCCCCTTATTCTCCCCAGATGATGTACCCCTTTTTGTACCCCCTTCCTCTACCTGTGTAACCATTCTCCTGTGTTGAGATCATCCCCCAAATCCCCGCCCTGGCTCTCTGTCAGTCACTCAGCATCCCATCCCTTCTATCTAGATCTTTCGGTCAAAGCTGTCGAGTGATTAGCCCGAAGCCAGGGGTCAGCCCCCCAAGGATGATGTTATACGCTATCCCAAATGTCCATCCCCTAAGGCTGTATCCCTGGAGGGTCTTTATTGGTCAGCAAATGTATCTACCCTCGGTTTCCTCCCCCCCTTTAAATGTAACCTCGAGACTCCTTTGTCTTGCTCTGAGCACGGCGCACCCTGAGGAGAGGGGCTCCCTGGGGAGCTCCGAATAAACCTTGGACTGGCCCCCTGTTCAGAGTCGGCCTTTTACCCTCCACCAATGTCTCCAGCGTCTCCTCTGATGCAAAGGTGACTAGCCTAGCTGCCCTCAGTACCCTCAGGGCACCAGAGAGTGTCCCCCCATTGTCGGTCACTTCGGGGCTGCCCCCCCCGCTGTTTGCCGACCCGGGGCTGGCCGGGGTTCACTGGGAGGCACCCAGAGAGACGGAGACAACTTGGCTTGTACATCCTGGGGAAGAGAAGGAGTCCATTACAGGCTACATCTTGCTCAAGGGTTAGCAGCAGAGGTAGAGACACTGATGTCCTCTTTCTGCTGGTCAGAAATAAGACAGGAGGATTTAGAATAAAACTCTTTCAAGGGAAGTCCAGATTGGATATTCGGAATGGTTCTTTGCTGAGAGGTTGGTTGGCCACTGGAACAAATTCCTGTGGAAGTGGTCTCGCCAACAAGCCTGTCAAAGTTCAAGGAGTGACTGGATGATGCCCTTAGTCATATGATTTAGTTTTTAGGTAATCTTGAGAGGAGCAGGGAGTTGGTCTAGATGATTCTTGTGGTCCCCTTCCAACTTGAGATACTCTATAGTTCCATGATTCTGTGACTCGAACACTTAAGTTACACTTGAGTGGTAAGTCATATTCTTCCACAAGCTCTGCCACCCTCAGTAATTTAACAGCATATACATATAACCATACACATATATGTGTACATGCTCCCACCTTTGCCTGTACTTAATTACAGATATGTGAATGATTCCTTGATTTGAATAAGACTACTCATAAGTCTAAGCATCTGTTTAAGTGCTGCGCTTGGGACTGAACACATAGAAATGAAGATAAAACCCACAGAATTTCATTTAGTCCTAGTGAAGCCAGTAAGATTCTTGCCACTGCCTGTGGTGAGAGCTGGATGAGATCCAAGCCTGGATGAAGTACTCAGCATGAGAAAGCCACTGAAACGTGCAAGGCATTTATAACTAAAAATGTATCTGAAGAAAAGTGGCATTTTCTGATATATAAGCATGAGTTTGTTCAGAATCTGTGACACTGAAAGTCTATTATCTGTAGTCATGTATTATCAAAGGGAAAAACTAGCAGGCATTGTGGGAGTAAGGTCTCTAAGGCTATACAGAAGAGAAAAAACATCTTCAAAAATGAGGCTATGCATTATGTTTAGGAGGAAACAGTAACAAAATAAAGCTTTTCCTTAAATCACACTGCATTAAACACAAGTCTGAGGTGTTTTGTTTACCTTTCCTTTTCTTCCAGATGGACAATTTTTGAGCCACTCCTGAATACTTAAAAATATGATATTCAAGTATTAAATGTGAAGTCATATTTTTCAAGTGCATAACCCTCAGGTAAATATTAGCAGTCTCTGGCAGACAAAATTATTTTGCAGCCTGCTCCTCAAAAACGTATCCGTGAACAGATTGGGCACTTCAGTGGGTTTGTTTACTGCATCCTGCCTGTCAGAGATGACCATATTCTTAGAATTCTTCATACAATGAGTCAATCTTGAAAAGAAAAACAAAAAATTGTCTGTATAAGGATTACATAATCAAAAGGTTTTCTTTGCGTATTTTGAAAAACATCTTTCCTTTCCTTCCTTGTCTCATCTGCTCATTTTTTATTCAAACTTTTATAATCTGGCACTTGAAGTCCTTCAGGGTAAGTGCATTACATGAGGTAACTCCATTACATGAGTTATTTATCAAGTACAAGGAAACATAGAGTAAATCCTGATTCAGGACTAGTTCTAAACAACAGCAAAGTTGCCTAGAGCTGATGTGCATCATTTGAGCTTAGATAGTCCATACACATGAATGGATATCATACAAAGAATTAGCAGTAAAATATGAACTACAGGTCACTGAACATTGTTATTTTTCTATGAAGTAGTTGATTTTCAATACTGGAAATATCTTTGCCCCATTAAAGAATGTTCAACTCAATCAATATTCTCTACAAATACACAAGTACTAGTGTTAAATCCCCACAATGAAATGTAGTGTCTCACAAAGCTTTTGGGAAGTTTGCCAAGCAACCTCTGTGGGGTTATTCTTAAACATGTACAGCTCGATGTCTTACTAAAAAGGGGACACTTAATTCAAATTAACTTTCCTGCTATCAAACAGATTTCAGTATGCTGAAATCCAGAGGGATTTTAATGATGCCAACGTGTTTTCTGGTGCCAGTATTTTATAAACATTCAGATATTTATTCAAGAGCAAAAAAAGCTTTGCAATTCATATAGGCTGAGAGAGCAGAAGAAGAAGTGAGATATATCACATGTTTGAAGAACATAGTCCACTTGGTTTGAAGTCTGGGTTATATTTAGCCTCTGCAGCATTCAAATTCAAAACATATAAGCAATTTTGTCCTACAAAGTTGTCCTTTTCTGAAAAAAAGTCTAATTCAGCATTTTGGTTTTGAACCATTACCATCTGCTTCTTTTACTTGGGGTTTTTCAGAGTCCTTTACAGAGTTTTTCTAGCAAAATCATATTTGACAAATAAAACTAATGTTGTGCTTTGCATCTAAAGGATCACAATTACTGTTTCCACTGTGGCCACTCTTTTCTTTCATGCGCTGCATGTGCCCTAGAAAACATTCTTGTTTATAATTAATAAAAAAATGGGTGACTTATTTTTGAAGATGTATTCCCCTTGTAATGTAGCTTTCATGAACTGCACCTGCTTCAGCTGTAGAATCATTGATCAATCATGTGCGCAGAGACACAATACTTTCCACAAAAAATCCATTAAAAGGTAGAGCAATCAGACAGTTTCTTTTTGAAAACATGATCTGTGCTCCTGGATTTGCTCGTTAATACCTCAGGTGGTATTGTACAAGCAAACTCACAGATAAATTAGCTTTTACTCTGTTTAGCCCAAGCAATAATTCCTTTTCAGGGTGCTTCATTTTCATTTATTCTCTGGTTCAATTCTGTGCTGACAGTTTGCATTAATGAAGCAATGTGTTAATTGAACATAAGCCACAATACAAATGCAACATCTCTGTCCTGAAATTAATAACCATCATTTGTAAACCACATCATGTATTTTATTGTAGGAATAATTTACTGATGGGGCATTTTATGCTTAGCAGTGATTAAGAAACTGTGCAATTTACAACAGAAACAAACGGAGCTGTATAAAATGGGTAATAAAATGTGTGTAGATGTATATAAATTTGGTAATATGAAACATAAATTAAAAGTTTAAGTGCTTCTGTAATATAAGGCAAAGTAGAAGGGGCTTTTCTTCTTATTATCCCTCAGACTGATATGCAGCCCAATAAAAGATCCAAATTTACAGGAGGATTTTCTTTATATAAAAACAAACCCTTTCAGTAGATGGAAGCATCTGTTTTAGCCATTAATAACACGTGTAATGTATATGGTGCTTTGAACTAAATGTTTCCATTATAACTGAAAGCCCATTTGCAGCAGTGCCTGGGTGTGATCAGTCATAGTGTCACCCTAGCATACGATAGCTGCTGCAGAGCAGGAGCTTGGGCATATGCTTCACCAGAGCTCTCTAATGTCACTCTCAAGCAGCAGGGGGGAAACATTCCGTGCACCTTGACACCATTAGTGTGGAAAGTAGCATAGGTTCCTGTGATTTGCTTGGCAAGTGCACTAAATGCTGGTACATGTTTCTAAAAGTTAAGTTGCCACACTGAAACTTATTATTGGTTTATGATTTATTAGCACTTCTCTCATGTTCTCTCTCCTGATAACAGCAAAATGGTATCCTTTACTCATTTTCCCCAATTCTTTCTTCTTTTTAGAGGTTTGAGCAAAAGCCATTTTATAAACAGAGGTTTAGGAAGAAGTCTTTAAGTTTTTAAAATGAATGAAGGAAAGCCCGCACCTGCATTATTGACCTTAAATACTGTTAGCTAATGTAGCGCAAAGGCATTCAGCAGATTTTTCACACCAACGTTTTCTGGGCAGCATTCCAAAACATAGCAGGAGTTTAAAATGACCCCAAGTTTGTGAATGTGAATGGAGCCATTATAGGATAATCGTCTTTCCCAAGCTTTAAGTTACATTTACCAGCTTAGACTGAACTAAGGATTTTTTTTCTAAATTAGAAGCTTTAACTCCTTATAAAGTTAATTCTTCTGCAGGTTTGATCTGTTGTTTTTTGAGTTTGTTTGTTTTTGTTCAGTAATGCGCAGTTAAACCATTCCTAGTTTGTCTATGCAAGAAAAGTCTGCAATGGCTTGACAGATGCAGATATTATAGTGCTCTCTTTGATGAAAATTAAGAGATCATTTTAGTGCTCAGGCTTTCAGTATCACATTTACACCCCTCACATATAAATTTGGTGTGTGGCTTTGCTAATGCCCTACAGTACATTATCAAAAAACATGTTGACTATGGGGAACTAACACACTTAGGGCTGTGATGAAATTTAATTGCAAAACTCTCTACACAACAATCATTTGATCTGCTGTCTGGAACATGTAAAGAGCAAAGAACACCTGGGTTGTTGCTGTGTGTCCTTTAAAAGCCCCAGCTGCATGGACTCTGTAAATGGGGGGGGTTCCCTGTTCAGCATGATTCACATGGCATATCTGCCTCGCTAATTTTGTATTTTGGAGTAGTGCTGAATCCAAGCTCAGCAGCTGGTAAGCTCCCAGGACCCCATAGAATCACACTGGAAGCCTGTCAGCATAATTTCACAGAAATCATTTTATTTCTGTGAAGTGTGTTAGTATGATCAGTTCAGTAGCTACCATGAGAATACAGTCCCACAGAATGGCTGTTCTGCTCTACAGTGCACATTGTGTCGTTTAAGCAATTTTTTTTTTTTTAAATTTCTTTCTTAGAGTTAAATACTTTTTTTTTTTTTACAGTATTAAGACTTTTCTTGTGGAGAAAGAGGTATCCCTTTTTGGGGTGGTGAAAGGCCATTTTTAAATACCCACATGGAAAAGGCATAACAAACTTCTGAAAACTGGCATGTGTGAGCAGTAAGACCAGAGGAGATTCTCCTCTTTATCTAAATCATGTCTAAGTGAAATTAATGTCCTTCATACTACACAGTGATAAAACCACTAAGTTTTTGTAGTTCAGGCTATTCATGTTTTATTGAAGAAAATACATTGCCTATGGGAATAAAATTATATTTTTAAGCTTGGTAAGTTTGCTTACTTTTCCTTGTTGTAGCTGAAAATCAGAAACTAGAATTAGTTGGATTAGTAAAACAACTGCATTTGTCCCGAAGCCATGACCGAGTTTGGTAACCCAGTGAGAAGGGTGTTTCTGTCACAAATACGTAGGAGGCCCTCAGTCTGTCAAGCAATTAAGTGGACCTGAATAATCCTATGTAATTAAGCTTCTTACTGCATAATTATCTTTATTTTAAATGTGTCTTTTGATGAAACATCTGTTCCCTGCTCTAGATTTGAAAAGATATACCCATGCCCACGATGAAAATGGTGCTCGTGAGGCCATCACACATGGTGCTGCTCAGTTCCTTGGCGACAAATGTTGTAATTTGCTTCGTCTTTGCATGCAAAAGGCAGGTGCTGTTGCATCCACAGCCTGCTTTGCCTGACCTCCATGCTCGCTGCAGCTGCCTTTCACATTGTTACCCAGAGACATTATTGTGTTTGAAAACCCGGCTGAGGATCATCACGCAATGAGGCGGGGAAGGGACGCTCCCAGTGTAAGGACTGTCAGAGCTCTTGGAGGTGGCCCTGACAACCTGCTAGGCAATAAGGGATTAAAAAAAATCCAAAAGCAACAACAAAAATATGAGCCCTAATAATAGAATTTCTTTTTCTTTTTTTTTTTTTTTTCTCTGACATCAAATACTGCTTGGCTGCTGCTACAAAGAAGGCTATTGAATTTCTGTTAAATATGTTACCATTTCACAGATATTTTCAATTTGTAGATGGTATACCTTCTTTTACAAATGAAAGTCTCTATTAAATAGAAGTACCTTCTCTTACGCTTTTTAAGGCAGAGAGAATTTCTACTAAATGCAGGAATTATTTTCCCCTTTCTCTTATATAGTACATTTGCTACTAATTGTGGATTTTTACACTTAGTTTCTATTTCTTTTCAGCAGAATCACATGGAAGGCTGGTGAATTGTGCTTGGCAACTCTAAAGACCAAGGTTGGAGCTTCCATTTACTCCCTTTGGCTCTGGGATGCTCAGGAATGCATCCTTAGGCTTCTCAGAAGTACAGATAGCCTCAGTACGATTTCTGCAGACCACCAAGCACAAAGACGTCTGGGTCTCACTAATTATCTTCTCTTCTTTATGTGATATTTACATCTCTATCTATAGGAGGAGATCATGTACAAACACAGAGAGGCCTATTTTGCAGTCTCATGGGGTCCTATGTTCAAGAGGGGAGCTTAGCCACTTTCTGGTTGAGCAGACAATACAGGTATGCTGACACAGTATGGTTCACAGTCAGATTCAAGTCTTTAAATTTGGCCCTCTCTAGTAAAAATTACTAAAGGCACAGCTGTTAACTTTGTAGGAAATGGGCTAGATTCTTATTTTTCAGTACTACTCTGCTACCTGCTTTTATACTGTGTTGGGTCGTGGAAACTCTCAGAGAACAGCTGAACACTGTTCTTGAAGCTGTGGGTGATGGCAGAATCATAAATACGTATGATTGCTCCTGGATTCTCACTTACCTACTCTGTTACCATACAAACCTTCTTTTAATTATCTAACTAATTGCAAAATAAACCACATTACTGAAACATCAGTTTGATGGCTCTTTTTGATAATACATGGCAAATAGTTGAGAGAGTTTAAACTTGCATGACTTTTGCTGGTCAGCACATCTGAATGAGCTGTTGAAAATAGCTTCGGAAGGCATATAAACAGGCTGACATTCTGCTGTATTTAGAGTTCCCAGGCACAGCCTTGGCTAAATTTTGAAAATATTCTGGAAGGAAATAGTTCTAAGCAGCATCCTGTCAGCAGCCCTCATTACTGTCATGTATCCGATTTTCAAAACAAATTGATCCACTCTGCTGTAGAAATTCTGTGGCAAACCATTTGGTCTGGGTTGTCAGAATTCCTGGACCTTAATTTTTCATGACAGTGCTTACTAACACCACTTTTTGTACGACTTTATGTCTAGCATTTAAGGCAGGGTGATAGTGGTATTATCCAAGAGAAACTGAAGTCTGGAAGCACTGTTGGAGAGGACAGAGCGGGATGATCAGCTGTGTGTAAGTCTCAAGTGTCTGACACAATGAGGAGCTGTCTGGCCCACACCACACCCAGCGAGTGCTGATCATCATACCTTGGCCCTTTCACCTAAGAACCTGTTGTAAATCACTGCGAGCAAGACATGCTGTCTCCCTGCTCCCTTACCTTTTTGTTCTGCCACTCAAGGAGTCCCATCATATTCAGACATCCAAACTGCAGTAATTTCCTGAGCACACCATTTTACCTGAAAAAACAACATATCATGCTGATGTGATTGAAACCATAATAATGGTAACAGCAACATATCATATTGTTCTCTATTCCCCACTTTGACCATGGCACCTACTGTCACCATATGTATCTGTGTTTTGCATTATCCCTTTAAAACTGCCTTTCCAAATAGATTTGCCTCTGATTTTTTCATGAGGTATGAACACAAGGTCCTTCCTTGAAAACGGTAATAGTTATGGGACAAAATATTTGAGAATGCCCCTGAAGGATTTTCAGAAACTAAACAAAATGGAGAAATAGGTCAACAGGAATCTCATGAAATTGAACAAGGACAGAGAGGAGCATCTGCCATGGGAAGGAATAACCTCTTGCAGAGAGAGATGCTAGGGACTGCCTGGTTGAGCAGTGTCCTGGGGTTGCTGGCTGCAGCAAGCTGAGCATGAGCCAGCAATGTGCTGATCAAACACATCTAGGGCTGTTTCAACAGGAATGTGGCCAGTCAGTCACTGGATGGAATTCCCCTCCTGCTCAGAATTTTTTGACCACATCCATATACTGCATGCAGTTTTGGATTCCTTAATGTGAGAAATAAATCAGTTTGAACTTAGGGGGCCAGTGATGTGGTTGGGCTTAGGGCACTCGCCCCGTGAGGAGAGGCTGGAGGACTGGGCCTGGTTAGAGAAGGGGCAGCTCCAGGGCTCTTAAAGCAGACCCCACTGCCTATAAGGGGTTGTTGTGCCTGGAGCCAGGCTTCCTCAGCAGGCCACAGAGAGAGGGTGAAGGACACAACAGGCTGGGACTGGCCATAAGGAAACCTTTGCCCAAAATACAGATGAGCAGTGAACTCTTTTCCTGGAGTGCTTGTTTAACTCCTTGGCTGATGGAGCTGAGGAATATATTAGACTGAAACCTCCTGAGCTCCCTCCTGACCTGAGTTTTCCTCTGCTTGTGTCTTGTGCTTTCCCTTGGATGCAAGAGACCTTAATCTGTGGTTGGTTTATAAATATATCTTCACTGTTAAGCAATGTGGTTTTCTACTCAGGCTGGTCTTCATTTGGAGGAAGGGATGTTAATAATGAGCTCATGTGGTCCTGTATCATAATGTGCTTCTGCTCTAATTATTTTTTTTTTATTTATACAACTTTCCAAACCTGCTTCTGTTAAGACTGTTTTCCAAATGATTGTGGTTACATGGTTGTTTTATTTCTGGTAATAAGTTAGGGAGACTTTAAGCCCATGTTCATAGCTTTTTCTTTAGAATGATGCCATTTGTAGCAGAATATTGTAGCTAGGCTGAGGACCAGACCTGGTTTTACAGGTTTGTTTTTCTTCCATAATTGTAAGAATATCCCTAAATTATAAAGCTGTTGAAAATTTCAGTTTGGAACAGAGGTTATTTTTACACATGAGCCACCACAATGTAACTTTAGTACCCAAAGATGAGGAACGTGTCCTTCCCACTGTCATATTGCTAGTTTGACCTTCTTCTGTACTATTTGACAGAGGCTGGTCCCAGATGAAGGAGAAAAAAGCCCGAGTAGAAAGCAAAGAAGTTAAGGAGCCAGAGAGGAAGAAATAAAAAGTAGAACTTGAACATGGGTTTGGTAGGTAAGAACTGATAATGTCAGGATATTTGAAATGGGATCTTGAAGAAGTAAAACTAAATAAATTGTCACAAAGGAGAAAGAAGGGAGGAACTAAGAATTAAGATCTTCCCCAAATCCCAAAAATGCAGTTTTTTATTTTTGTGATGGAATATGTAGCATTAGCCATGTTGAGTAATTTTGCATTTTTCTGGCTTTTACCTACATATACAGGCTGATTTCTTAGTCTTTCCTAAGTTTAAGTTCCATTGAGGTCAAAAGGGATACAGAAAATGTAGGTCTTGCTATTTTAAATTGCAACTGGGGGCAAACACACTTTCTATAATTAGCAAAGATATAGCAGAATATTGAAATTACAGTAACATAGCTCTGAATGTGTTGAATTCTTGCAGAGTTTTTAATATAATTTCCACTTGTCAACATCTATTTCAGATGGTTTTATTGCTAAAGACAGTTAGCAATTTAGATAAAATGTATTTTATGAATACTATCTATCCGCAGTCTTCTCTGTGAAATACTCAACTGCATAGAGAATTTTCCTTTTAAAGACTGTGAATACTGACATGAGAATTGCTTTACTTTACAATAAAATTTGCAAATTGCATTCCCATTTTGTGTGCTCTGTATGCAAATTGGCTTGATTGAACTCATTTGAATGGCTTATATGCTGGATGGGTGTGTAATGGGTAATAAGCTTTTTTAATGTTCTTTTATGTTGTTTTTTTTTGTTGTTGTTTTTTTTTTTTCCCCCAAAATGTGTTCCAATGAAAACTCCCTTTCATATGTTTAAAAAGCCCTCCCAGGGCATTTCGTTATCAAAGAGCAAAGATGGAATTTTCAAAAGAAAAACACCTGCATAGAAACTGCTCCGTCATTCCTTCTGTCTTAGTTCTGTTCCTGAATATCCTACAGATCAGTTCTAGTTCTGTTTTTCTTTCCCAGCTTCCTATACTTGCAGACTGCACGTCATCCAGTATATGGATGACGTCATCTTCTGCAGAAAGTTCTGTGTGAGGGAAGACTGCTGTCAATGAACTAATAGGGCAAAAAAACCTTTCTTGTTTACATTGATAAGGATCTGAAGACACTCAGTAGAGGTTCACCACTGTGCTACTACTGTATATGAGAAAGGGATTAGACCTCTGGAAGCAAAAAAGGAGCTATTTTAAACATTTTTTTAAGTGATTAGGAAAAAGGAGAGGAGGAAGTAAAGCTAATTTGAATCTGTCTCTGATTGCTTTCAATTACACTTTTTCAGTGTTCACACAGCCCCTGCAGGATCTGATTTTTGCTCGTATGGAGTGCCATCCCACACTTTATTTAGCAGGTTTGTGGGCAAATGTTTCTTTGGAGCAAAAGGAAAACACTGTTGTCCATGTGATGGAAAATGGGTGGAGAGAATGTGTTTCAACAGATTGTACCTTACAGGAGTTTCAGGTCAGAACGCAGGTCACAGCTGGAAAGGCCGGTTAAGACCTTGCCTGTCTTTGGGGAATTCCTCTATCACTGTAAACCTGACAGTCAGTAACTCCACTGTGTATATATGCATTTGCTAAGCACGATGGTCTCTGCACAACAGCTGGAGTTGCCACTCAGTGCTGGAGCTGAGCCAGTATTCTGCCTCCACAAGTGGTCAGCCCTCAATCAGAATGGAACCTACTCTTTCTAAAAAAGTTACAGAGAAAAATTACTCAAAGACACTTCAGTTTTTTAAGAAGAACAAGAAAACGAACAGAAAACTGCTGCTGCATTCTTCTCTTCTTGTTTGTATTTCTTGGGTTTTTTTTTAATGGAAATAGTTGTTTCAGTACCATTTCTCACTAATTAACCCAAATCTCTGGCAAGCTCTTTGCCTAACAGTTTTTTCCAAGAAGGTTTCTGGCACTAGACAATCAAGAGGACTATCCACACAGAGACTGGAAAGAGATATTTGGAGTAAGCAGATAATCCACAAAGGAGGAAGGAATACTGCAGAGGAGCTGCAGATGATGCACCAAAAGGATGAGGAGCCATTTGAATGGATCATGTTGACAAGGCAAATAGAGAATTAGTAGCAGGAGAGATGTGCTGATACAAACTGAAAAGAATTGAGAAACCTTTCTCATTTCCCAAAATGCTTTTACTGCCAACATTGTCAAAGGGTCTTAATTTGTGTAGTGCAATGGAAGTTTGATTACCATCCCCTAACATTTTATGAAGAAGGGAGATTTTGGAAAGATAAATTTACTTTGAGATTTTGTAGTGAAAAGGGATCTTAAAGCCACTTGTACCTAAACCCCTCCACAAAAGCTTTTGAAAGGGAATGTCTTCCCTGCCTTTCAGCCACTTTTTATTCTAGGGATGTGGGGATAAAAGAGCAAGCAAGAGAAAAGGGAGGAAGTTTCTATAACACATTAGGATACTAATATTTCAGACTTTTTCACTAAAACAGGAGTTTTGTGTTAAAAATATGTGCAAGAGATCTCAATATAGAAAAGAACTAAGTGAAAAACCCTTTATTGGTGTTTCAGAGTGAAACTGCTTTGTTAGTGCTTAGTGTGAACTTTAAATTCTTTTGCAGTTGGGTGTCCTTGGCTTATATTTGATGTCTTTTTTTGCTTAATACATTCCTTTGAATAGTCTCTGAATTCTGGATAAGCTTTTCTCATCTAAAAATCATATTATAGGTACTGTGAATATTCTAATTTTCTTCTTTCTGTGTGTTAGTATTAAAACCTCATAATTACACTGAAAGCTTTAAAAACCCTCTGTGGCATGTATTTAACAACCCATTTGCATATTTGATATAGCATCGTAAAAAGTGTAAATTCAGGTCCATAAAAAGAACTTGTAGGAACTAGAGAAAATGAGCAAGAAAGCATGAAAATCTTGATCTTGCTACAGACTGTTGTTCTTTGAATGAAACAAAAGCAACAACAACAAAAAAGGCACATTGTAAAGTCAGTTGCAAACTGAACTTTTTCATGTGATCTTCATGATCTCTAGCTTTCCACTGGATTGATGGTACCTTTGTTGGTTTTGATCCTTTGAATTTCAGAGTCGTTGTGTGTACCATAGGATTTGTTGGGTCTTCTTGTTGGTTTTGGTGTCTTGTGGGTTTTTATTCCACTTGTAAAAATTTGGAATAAAGAAGAAAGTTGACCAGTTTCTTTGGTATTTGGATCACTTTTAACCTAGGAAATGGACATTGGATTACAGATGGCTTAGCATAATTAAGTGGTAAAGGCACAGGAAGACACTTATATGTTTCAAGGCCCTTGTTCTTACCTCAGTTCAGCAAAGAGAAAAAAATTAAAGATAATATCAACTTTAAAAAAATTACTGAAAACATTATCTTTTTTACATAGTACATTACGTTGAAAAGACTGCATCCCCATTAGCCGTAAGTAAATAAGCAAAAAAACCCTCAGAGATTTAAAAATTCAAAGGTTGTTCTTCTGGACAATACTGGTTATTGTTCTGCACTCTGAAAAATATTGTTCTTATTAGAACAATCTGAAGCATTTATGAGCCATCTAGTTTACAGCAAATTATTGCAATGACTTCTGCTCTAGCTGTGTTTTTCTAGTTTGTATTGTCCTTGGGTTTCCTCTATTTCTAGATAGACAATTGTACCAAAATTTATAACTGAATTATTGATTGCTATCCCCAAGCCCTGGATAATATTTTTGTTCACTGTTCTGCTCATGATTCCTAAATTAGAATGGCCATTCTCTGAGAACCTCATGTTACAAGGTAGTTTACTAAAACTAACCCCTGACCTTTCAATAAATTATTTCTAAGCTATCTGTTGTCCTTTGATAACTAGTGGCTGCTTTTGTCTTTGAGTTGGCGACATCAAGAGACAAATGCAAAACCTTCTCCTAAAAGCTCTTTGGGGATTTCCTTTGATTCAATTTGCTTTAACAACATGTAAGGGAATTGCCTGAGAGCACCATCCTTCACTAATACCTCTTAGGATTAGTTTAGTTACTTCTGCTGTCAGAGATACCTCAGCAAGCAGTGTAAACAGTATTGCAAGTACCGGGTAGTAGTAACTGGTGGACAAATACAAAATTTAAAGCATTATTAGTCAAATTCTAATTGTGTAGAGTGCTGTGAAAGAGTTAGAAAGCAGGCTTTCTCTCCCTGGGCAGTTGAGATGTTGGTAAACTCAGAAAAAGAACCAAATCCTCTCCAAATCCTCTTGAAAGTAAAACATTAATTTAGACTGTTCTTTTTCAATTCTGGATGCAATCCATATGGTGAGAACTGCACTCACTGAAGAGGGAAAAACACCAAGCAGGATTTTCCAGGAAAATTCTCCAGAAGAAAAAAAAAAAAAAAAAAAAAAAAAGGCAAACCTACACCAATAATTTATTTGCTGCAGTCTCCTAAGTGTTCACACTGGGGTCTAACACAAATCTCCTCTCCTCTCCTCTCCTCTCCTCTTCCTGGAGCTTCCCTTCCCAGAACTTCTCTTCCCCTCCTAGAACTTCACTTCTCTCTCCTCTTTCATTTTCTCTTCATTAGTACTTTAATCTGCTTTTCTTTGCTGCCACATGTTGTGGGAACTGGGGAAGAGGAAGTCATTGAAAACCCGCTGATGAGAGTAGATGAGAGGACAGGATCTTTCCTGTTGGGTGCAGCTCTGTCTTAGAACAGCTTAAGTCAGCTGTGAACCTGCTAAGTTAAAACAATCATGTTGCCTTGTTCCTATAAACCCTTTGTCGTCTCCTTACTTGAAAGACTTTCCTTCTATTCTTCAGTGTTTGTAAGGTGTCTGGGAGCAGGGAGCAAGAGGAGGTGAGAAGGCTCAGATTTGAACAATTAAGCCATTTCTTTGTGGAATTTTTTTCACTGCCAGCTGTCTCTCTGTCAGTGTGGACGGAAGAGTTCTGTCTGCATTGACTGCTCCCTTCTCAAAATCCAGATGTCTATGCTTCTCACAGGGGAAGATATTTGGATTTTAGAGCATCTTTTACAGTGAGGGAAACACACATTCATTGTACATTAATGGCTTGCAACAACTGACTACAAATTCTAGCATGTAGATTTTTCTGCCATTGTAAATCTCACCTAAGTGGCTAGTCTATCTTTTTTTCCTGACTTTATGTCACTCTTCCATTGCATTATTTATTTTCCTCTGCCTCCTGACTTTTGTCGCTTTGTATACCTTCTCCCAGAGAGTGTTTGATTTTTGTAAACCACCGCATGAGTATTAAACATTAAATAGCAGTTATGATCTTTTAGATTTCATTTCTGTTGATAGAATCATGCTGATATCAGACTGCCAAACCAACACTTGAAAACAAATGTTTAAACAACATAATACTGGACTTTGGTACAGAAAACAATTCCTAGAAACCTTGTTTGTAATGAACAGTAGACCAAGCAATAAGCATCTGTTAAGTTTATAAATTGATCCCTTCGATGAGGCTGCAAATTAGTGAAGTGATTTTTCTGGCATTTCTTCAAAGCACTTACAGTACATAGAACTTTGTCACCAGAAAATTTCTTTCAGAGCAGATTTTGTTTGAGAGTTGAGTTTGGTATTAAATGTTGACAAGAAACAGTCTTTTCAAGTGTAGGCATAAACATATAATAAGCCTGGTGCTCTTGTGCAGAAAAGGCTTCACGCCGTCCCTGAGGGTTATACCCTGCCAACTCATTGTGCAGCACTGACTGTTGACTTGTGACAAACAGATTACAAAGCTGGTGTGTTCAGCTATTGTGTTTTGTCTAAGTCCTTTCTCAACCTAAAGCAGCCATTGCAGCAGGGTGCACTAATTGCTCATTTGCTGCAGTGACCTTTTCAACTGGACAGCATCTCATGTCTGTTTTCGAGTTGATGTCTTTTTCCTTTAACTGCAGAGTGCTGTCAGGGACAAAAAGCTGGTGGTGTGAAGTGCCATAAAGTGCCTGCAATGTGCCTGCTATACCCTCCAGAGTTTTGCTCTAAGAACGGCTCAGCATGACTGTGGCTTCTGGGCACTGCATTTGTATACTTCATGATCTTGCCAAGACTAAAGCCAGTAGCATGAGTACATGAGTACAGTATGTTTGTTGAAACACATTTAAAAACCACTTGTGAAAGGCCATTTCTCAGATTAATTTGGGAAAGTGTTACCTACTCACATATGACAGGAACAAAATACTATCAGAAGGAGTGGGAGGAAAGGCCGAAGGACAAAAAAGATTAGATATTTCACTAGTGGTCATAATTATGAAAATTCCTATTTCTTACACTAAAACCATTGTGATTGTGAAGCCCTTTTTTTTTTTCTTTTTTCCCTTTGGTAGTGAACCTTAAGATATCATTAAGCAATATATCAGGTTAACTTTTTTCTTTTATATTTAAATCTTTAAATAGCTGCACCAGGATAGGTATGATTTTCTCTTGTCATGTCAAAGGATAAGAATTGGCTCCTAAGAGCTCCTAAGAGCTACTTTTCTTGTTAGCCAGAAAAAGGTGCTAGTCAAAGAAGTTTTCCATAATGGTAATGATTTCTTCTGGTTTAATTATTTTTCCATCACAATTTCTCTGATTAAATTTATAAAGTAAACATGGTATTTGTTAGCAGGACTTAGTGCCAATACAGCTGAATTCCTGTGTAGGCTCTTCACAGAAACAGCCTGAGTCCCTGATTCAGTGGAAATTCCAAGAAGTATGTTTTAAAACTGCAAATTCAAGGAGTATCTGGTATGCAAGAGGTAAACAATTTTTGTCTGTTTGTTTGTTTGCTTGGTTTTTGTCTTGTTTGTATTGAAATTGCTGCAAAAACAAATTCTGTCATTTCATCCACTGGTGGTGCATCTAAAGAAAGCTTATAGTTTCCACTGTGTAAATCAAGAGGGTTTTGGTCAGCGACAATTAAGGGCCCCTTACATCTCTCCGTGTTGTCTATTAAAGCTTATGATTTTCCTGCTTAAATAGAACTAAGCCAAAACTTTCAGCTTTGAAGCATAATTTACCCAGGTAAAATCTGAGTACACGGTACATGACTGAATATAAATGAAATTGGTTTTACCTGCCCTCAGCCCGTGCTCCCATCTTCCTACTTCTACAGTGTGCCTGTAATTCAGTAGCAGTGTGCTGGCTTTCAGACACACTCCAGCAGTTGAGCATCTGCACCATTGCACCAGAGGCTGTTTGGTCAAACATGAGGTCTTAACAGGCACTGGGTACAGAACCTGCATCATTCCGCACTATTATCTTTGTCATGTTGGAATAGCCTTCACACAATTTAAAATCTGCAAGTTAATAATGAAAACTATAAAACGTATTTCTATTAAAATGAGACAGCTTTGATGTTAGGTTAGTTGGTTTTAATTGCTTAGCAAACTGAAGGCTAAAAATGGACTAAAGGAAGAAAACCACAATAATATCCAGGTTCTGAAATGTACTAGAAACTGATGATGGATGTGGAGTAGCTTTTTCCCTTCCTCACATTTATGATCAGTATCCTTATGCAAGATTTAACATCCTGTGGATTTTTTTATTGCTGAGATTTGCCTAAAAGCAAGAAGCTATGTGAATTCAGTTAAATTTACAGAAAAATGTCCTAATTTGTGATGTGTTTATTTGAGGTTTGGCCATCTCACGGCGTGTTATTTTCCCTATTTTTTGGACATTTTTCGTATATTTTTATCCAAATGCTAAATGTAATAAAATATTTGTCCTTCAAGAAATAAAACACAGAATAAATGAAATCAAACATCAAATAAAAGTTATTTTAAGCCTGCCATAATATTTATATTTTGCACTTATTCAACTTTCCATCTTAGTCTGCTGAGAAGCAACATGACAGAGAAAAGGCTTTCTATTGTTTACTTTTGACACGTACAGGAAGAACAAAGAGAGCAATCAACGATTATTTCATAAGATCCATCCATCTGTCAAATTGTTTCATAGCTTACCACTGCGACTGCAAAATTGGGCATTATAATTTAAAATAAAATAGATGTAAAATGTATGTTTGTTTGTTTGTTTGTTTCTGGTTTTTTCCTTTCAGGTGAATAATGTCAGTGATGAAATACATGATCTATAACCAGACAGGCTAAAGATTGTCACTTGCACTTGCACTGAGATTCAAACTGAAAGCCTGGAAGTGTCCATACTATGAGATTTTGTCAAACTCTCTGCCTAATTACAATGATGACATGTAAACTTATAGGAAGTTATGTTCATTTTTCTGCACTTGAACAGTATCAACAGGCTGGTCCAGCAGAGTTTCAAAACTAGTAGTTTTGAAAATATGTAACTCTTTTTGCTTAGCAATTGCTTTGCAAGGCCCTGGAAAGTAGACAGCAGTCCATAATTTATCCATTTAAGCTATTCAAATTTTCATAGTTGTATTGTAAAATATATTATTTTAAACTTTAAACCAAGATTAACAACATGCCATCTGTGAACTTCTAAGTAAGGAAAAGAATTCAGAAGTTGTGAGTTAAAAATAGTAAGAATAAAAATATTCCCAAAAGATGAGGTAACTTATTATTAGAAATTACATTTGATAGATGTCAGTTTGTCAGCAACAGTTGCTTCTCTTTGATTTTTTTCCCCCTCCATTTACAGAGATGTATTAACTGCTTTGGTTAGACAAATTGGCATAATGAAGACAAGAACATTAACTGCTTGAATTTGAGAACCAGCCCCAATTTTAAACCACAATTAATTTAGCCATACATGACAGCAGATAGATCTAGCAACTGAACACAGTTGTGTGCAGAATGACAGCAGTGACTCACTGCCATTTACCACTACTATCTGTAGAACTTACCTCAATAAAATGGCTTCTATGCATTAAAAAAAATAATATAGAAAAGCAAGTATTCTGGTTTTGTGTTTTTCTCCAACACGTTGCTTCCTAGAAGATCTGGCAGAGACCTGTGGAGCAGGCAAGTAGAGTAGTTTAAGAAAAAATTCCTGGCATTACTTACAAACATGGATCACAACTGTCCTGCTTCACATGACTACTCCTTCAGCAGACCCAGATGTCCAGAAAACACGGTGAGACCCCTCAGAAGATCCATGCACATTCTGTAGTGCCTGTTTAAGCTCATAGTCTCTGGAGTTTTGCAGTTTGCCATCTGTTTTTTGCACTGAAGATTTGAGGTGTATTCATGTGATGGCTGCGATGGTAACACCTCTGGCACAAGTGGAAAATTGCTGTGATATTCTAGGGCTGCTTTAACCAGGCCCATAATCTGCAGATGGTCTCTTTGCCATTTTCCTACCTATTTTGGAACCTTCTATATTTGTCTTCTTCCAAATTAGACTGTTGCTTATTGGATGACTGGCATACAGCTAACTTGTGGGCAAGAACAGCTGACCTTGGTCTGAAGGACAAATTGCTGCAATGTGGCACCTACTGATTTTTTTTCTTTTGCCTCTTTCTAGCACATGCCAAATTCCAAACTAAGTGTTAACTTAGTTAACCCTGTTAACACCATGAAGAGAACATTTCCTTATGGTTTCCATGACATGTATGTTATCTTATTTTTTACTGTTATCTTATTTTTTACTATTTCAAATAATTGTGTCCACTATGAAATAAACCATGAACTGCATCCATGTTGTATATAGTTGTCCTTTCTATCTGCATAATAAATTTTACTTAAATTTATACCATTCAGAAGTAGTTAAACTGAAACAACAGTCTCTTTGACAATTTATGAGTATATAAATGTGCAGGCAGATGTTTATGCTGTCAAAACTGAATTAATTTTTAATTACATTATAAAGTAGAAGATAGTGCAATACTTCTGTGTAGTTAACGCACTGTGTATGACTTCTGCAAGAAAATTCACCATATCTGAAAGAGGAAGTGACCCTGTACAAACAACTCCTTGTTCAGTTGTGACATTCCACTTTCACATTTCAGGAATTGTCAAACTAGATCACAAAAATGTGGAAAGCGAGGATGTTTGTACAGTTTGCATGTGATCACTTATGTGAAGAGCAGCAAACAGCAGAGCCAAGAGACCTTCTCCCTTTCCACAAGAAATGTCTTCACCTACCCAAGGAGAAGGAAAAGTGCAAGACACAGAAATTAACAGATTTATATCTCTGAAGTAGCAAGGGTAACTGGTCTCACACAGAATGATGAAACAACTCCAGCAAGATGTGGAAACATGCAGCTGTAGATCCCTTTACAGCAGAGCACTGGTTCCATGCAGGTTGCTGGTTCCAAGAATGTTCAGGCTACCTCGAATATGCTGTGAACCTTCTGTTGTTGCCAACCTGATATTTCACAGACTGTGACATCCTCAAAATACTCACTAGAGTTATAGATTATTGTAAGAACAAAAATCAGTGTTGTGCAATTTTTATTTGGCTTCTGGACCTTAACACTACAGGGTACAATGGGTTTGCACACCATGTTTGGCTGAAGTTCTCAGACCACCTGAAAAAAAAAAAAAAAGAAAGAAAAGAAAGAGAGAGAGAATAAAACAAGTGAGGAGATTTGTCACATAGTCAATTATTTCCCAGACACACATTTTAAGGTACCACATTGGCTGTCATTTCATGTCTTAATAAAGTCCTGTACCTTGGCAGTGCTGGTTCTGCCAAGTGACATCTGAGGACTCTGCTTCCCACTGCTCAGGGAGCTGCTCATTTGAAGAATGGACACCCATGAGGAAAAGACTGTGTGAAGCAGAGAAGAGAGACTTATGACACTCGGGGGAAGAGTGTGAAAGAACAAACAGGGAGAGCAAAGAGCAGCAAAAGAGAGTAATTAAAATGGAGGGAAGGCCATCAAGGAAGCACAGTGATGCTAGGAAATAGAAAAGGCATCTTGGTGTGGGAGGTATGAAAACCCATCAGCACCTTAAAGGGAAGTGAGAGTGAAGTGGCACTGTGAGTGTCAGAGTTCAGGACATGAGGGAAGGCAGTGTGTTAAAGGGATGAGACATGGGTAGCTGCCACTGACAGGGAGCACAGGCCCTGCAAGGACAGCCTGGGAAGTGGATTGTGTGAGCCAAAAGGTGACTGAAGCAATGTGGCTTCATGAGCAACACTCAGACTTGGGAGCATGTGGGCTGTGACTCTCTAAGGGAGAGAGTTAAGACAGTATGAGAGTGCATAATATATGAAGTACAGTAGTTTTAAGAAGGCAGGGGAAAGGAGATTAAAGGTAATATAAGAAGCAGAATTTTACGTCTTTGCAGAGAGGCCTGAATGAGTAGATCTGATAAAGAACACGTTCTGATGGATAGCACAGGCAGAAATCCAACAGTTTTGCACTAGGGAGTTAATGTGCAGCCAAGATCCAAATCATAATTTGGCTTGTGCAATTAGTATGTCAGAAGAAATGGGAATACTTAGTCATACAGCATTTACATTTTAAAGGGTATGGCAATACACAAGAGCTTCAAAAATTGGAAAGCAGGAAAGAATAAAAATAAACATATTTTTAATATTTCTAAAAATGATTTCTTAGAACCAGTCATGATTGAGTTACATCTGTGAGTTTTAAACATAGAAATTTGCACTGATTTGTATTTTTTAACAATTTCACTACAGCTTGGGAGGAAGAGTTAAAACTATCACTTAAAAAAGCAGACTTCAATTTTCACACTCTTCATTATTTTTCAAGGTTGACACAATTCTTCCAACAGCAAATCTGAATGAAGAGGTTTTGGGAAGTATGAAATGAAGACTGCTTTATTAATAAATAGAGCAGACAGTGATGGATTCTGTCTTTCAGAAAGTCAGAAAAGCCAGTCTTTTTCATTTCCATTACTGTACAACATATTCTGCACTTTTTGGCCTTTGTAATAAGAAGCAGTGCCAAGTTATGTCTCATCATATGAATTCGGGCATCTTGATTAATCTGGCACATCATCACTCAGTTTGTTGCCTGATCAAATCAGTGTTTTGGAAAGTCATTAAAAAAGTTAAAAAAAAAAAGAGGCCCACCCAAAGGGAATATGACTGATTAATTATCCTCGAAAAAAAGCTTTAGAAATCAGTCTGTACTACAACTGTTGGACACTGAGTTGCCAGCATCAGCAAGTCTTGGTGGTGATATGACTGTGAATGTCCATTCCATCTTATCCTTGTGTGGCTCCTTTAAGTCTGACCTTACTGGGCATGTTCTCTATTTGACATACTTCCAGCAAGATCAGAATCTGTAGTGTGGTACAACTAAAAACAAATATTTTGGTGTGTTCAGAGCTGCTTTAACATAACTGATTGCAACAATTAGGGGAGTATTATTGCATTACAGCTAAATTTTATTTGATGACATGTGAGAGCAGACAATAAACTCCCTTCTCCAGCATAAAAACATTAATCATTCTCTAATAAAACCATGAAATGTTGACATGTACAACTCTAATTGCAATAATGACCTCAAATTTGGGCATTGCTTTTGTATTAATCCCACTAGCTTTGGTAAAACTATCTAATAGAACTATAGAACTCTGACATGAATGGGTCTAATTGTAATAATCACTCCAATCATGGGTGTTTTCTTAAGTTAATCCCACTAGCCTTCATTAAACCTTCTGTCAGGATTTAAGTATTTACTTAGGAAGATGGTACTGTTTAACTAATTTTGAATAAAGTCTTGTTTTTATAACAACTTCGGTTTTGAAATTGAGAACAAAGCCCAAGAACTTCCTAAAATGTTTCTGATCTTAATTAATTTCTTGGGAAATTTATGTGCAAATCAAATTCCTCTTCCTAACATGGAAGTTCTAGTGTTTTATTATTGCAACAAGCTTTTTGGTTTTTCTTTTTTTTTTTTTTTTCATTTTCTCTTCTCCAGTTTGCTCAGAATTTTATCTGCAGTGTTTATTTTGGCCTGGGAAACCTACAAATCATTTCATTGATACTCAGTGAAATCTCAGGCTTTTTTTTGTTACTTTCTTTGGCAAGGAATGATGACTTTTGATTGCCTGTGTAAGCTTGTTTTGTTTTTTGAAAATAGCAATTGTTTTCTCGAAACAATGGCAATTATTACTGTGCCTCTGTGAATACTGAAGATAAATCTCAGTGGCAAATTCTCTCAGTTGTAATTGTTACATTAATCCTGTTAGTAATATGAACTTCAGTATATTACAGCAGTAATGAATTTACCCGTTGATATTAAATCTTTGTTGTCACATCTGTTGCAGCAATATACAAAGGAAAATACTCCCTTTCTTCTGAAAAAAAACCAAAGGGATCCTTAATGTATGTGAAAGGACTGTGACCACTGTCCTATGGGACAAATAATGTTTTTTCTTCATAAAACATCATAAGAGGAAAGAGTGCAACACATAATCCTCTGAAAATTTGTTAGAATCTTTGTAAGTCTTGACATCACATAAAAACAATAAGCAATTTTCATGGTGATGAAAAATAATATGTGTAGAGTGTGTTTCAAATATGGATCACCCCTCATGACATTTAGGGCTTATCCCAAGTTGCCTCCCATCTTTCAAGTTAATCAAACAAATTTTTCATTGACTGTGCTAGTGGAGCCCATGTGGATACCTCAGAAAACCTGATTTCTCATTAGTGGTGCCTTTTAGTCACAGTACCTGGAAATAGCATTCAGCTTCTTTCAACATCTCTAGTGCAAAAACATCCAAATTTGTCCCCTAGGTCTCTCCTCCTAAGCACAGGAGAGAAACAGTTCCTTGTTGTTACTCATTTTGGGGATTTTAATTTTCAATAGGGTTAGATTAAGGAGGACTTGAAAATTACTCTTTCTCGTAACTGATTTCCTAGAGTGATGGGTAACTACTTCAGCTATTGATCCCTACAAAATGTTAAATGAGGTGGTTCCCTCACACCTCACTTAAAATTTCTGTTCAGATCTTGATCTTGGGCTTTCTAAGATTATTGGTGCAGTTCGGCCACACAAGCTTTCTACAACATCCTGTGTGGATAAAAAAGGTAACAAGGCCTTGAGTCCTCTGTAATGTCAACATCAAAGACTCATAAAATGAAAATTTTGTAAACCAACCTTTCTACCAATTTTTTTATGTCACCCAAACACAGGAATCAATCACAGTCCCTAAGTTTACAGAGAGCTGTTGTAATTCAGACTGCCTGCTTCTTACTTTATCCCTATTGACTTTTTTGTTTTGTTTTTTTTTTTTTCTCTGTAACCTTAAATAAAAATAGGTATATTTTTATTCATAACAACAGCTGTATTCTTCTTCTCCTTATTTTCAAAATGAAGAATATAAAAGGTTAACTGCTTCCAAAAGCATTGTGTCACATTGTGTCTTTGACAGTGAACCTCAATTTACTGTTCTTCCTACTAAACCTGGAAGGCCAAGCAGAGAAGCACAGACTGTGCCCTCCCCAAATTCCTGATGTGTCTGTTGGAGGCATAGAGTGTGCTGGTGCTGCCCACTGGCACCTCTGACAACACGAGGAAAAAATTATGTGGTCTGTGATGGGAAAGGCATCTGATATAAATGAAGTCAAGAAGCCTTCAGAATTAATTGTTAGGGAGTTAGGAGAATTAATGGGGTATAATCAATCATATTCTCACTCTTGGCAAAAGGAGCGTTTAATGTGAATCTCAATAAAGCACAATTGCCACCTAAATATAAAGTAGTTGCTAACATTAGCTGTATGGATGGGGTTAATGAAAATAATACTGTACACTCTGCTTGAAAAATTAAGACAAGTTCTCAGGCCAGTGTGGGGTAACTACAGAAATTTTCATTGGAAGATGTTGGGCTCTGAAGCAGAATCTTTATTAATGCTGATGATATGTAAAACCCTGCTACCTTCTGAGAACTATACTCCAGGAGCTGTGCAATAGCTTAATCAAAGATGTGGAAATGCTTAAACAACATACATATTTTCAAGCGTTTGCACAATCACTAAGGGAAATGTGTAAACAATCAGATGTGTGTGCCATAGACAGCTTGTACTCATTCTATAGTCTTATCCTATTTTGTGAAGACAGGAAGTGAAAAATCATGCTTTTTTGAGTTACTAGAACAAGTTATATTCTGGTTATATTTTAGCTGTATTTTGGTTTCACTTCACTATTCTGAGACCAGGAACCCTAAGCACAGACACATTGCTCTAGCTCAGCCCATAACTTCATGTCATAGTTTAGTTTCAGAAAAAAAGCTCCTTAGATTTAATATTGGTATGAGGTAAAAGGGGGATATAGAACTTAATCCTTACAAGTCACCAATTTTCAGTTCATTTGAAGGCAAAGGCTCTTTCATCACTGTTGTTAACTGATGTGCCAATCAGTCTTACAAGTCTAATTGCAGTAATGATTAAACAATTAGTTGGGAGCCTTCTTAAACTTCACAGTAGGATTAACAGGGCCATGACTCTGTTGACTAAAAGTGACACTCAAATATGCATGCAAAAGGTCCCCTTAATATCAACAGAAGTTCTACTTCTTTTTCAGTAATAATTTTATTTTTTTTGAGTATTACTTCAAGATTGTATTAATTAGGGATGTTGGTTTCCTACAAGCTTTATCCTTGTGGAGTTTTGTTACAGTGATATACCTCCTGTGACATGGTGTTGAGAAAAATTTGTCATTTATGGGTTTTTTGGTCTTTAGAGTTTCAAGTAAGGAAGTATCTTTGCAGCCAAAATCCATTTTCCAAAAGGCCCCTCTCATTATAGGTTTTGAAGTGTTTTTTTAAAGTGGAAATGAGTATTGCAAGAGGAAATTCCCATAAATTTATTTTAATCCATAACATATGGTGGATAGTTTTGGCCTGACCCCAAGATTACAAGTCCTGATAACAGAAATATAACTCAGCAGAAGATATGAACATATTTCCTGAAGCTGGACTTCTTTAGGAAGAAAGAATCACATCATCTCTACCCTATCTTCATGTATCATCCCAGAACTGCCATATTTCAGCAGAGCACATTAAATTAACTCACAAAAATGATGCTGTAATCCAGGAGATGGGAATGATTCCAAGAAGATTTAGATTATCTTTTGGAAAGCAACATAACAGGGTGGAAAACACAGCATTCTGGATAAACTCATGAAGTTATTAAAAGCTGTGGTATGATCAAACATATAAAAATCACATCTTTACCCTCGCCTTTCTGTTCAGTCTTTAATCTCTCTTAATGAACTTAGTGATTGTAACAACTCAGCTTGCTGAGATATGGAATTACATCAAGCTGTGTCCTTTTTCCAATTTTTTTCAACTTTTTTTTCAGTTATTAGGACTTTAAAATATTTTCATTGATTATCTGAAAAATGGCAATAAATAGAAATGATACACTGCATAAAAACTAATTTGAGCTTCTAGAAATGTAGTTTTCCACTAGGTTGTGGGTTTTTTTTTTTTCCTTAAGATTTTCAAATGTAAATATCTTACAAGAAGAATTTATTTTGTTTTGACACAGAGTGATTTTACTATGGAAGGTTTAAATTCTTTACTATTTTCTGATACTTTATTGAAAAAGTCTATGAAATAATGTGACAGAAGAGCACAAGACAAGGATCACAGTGTAACTTTCATATCCATTTAACAGACAAAATAATTTTATTACATGTATAGTACAGGGAATAAAAAAAATCAAAACAGATAAAAAATTCCACATATTCTGCTCAAATAAGCATCATTTGTGTACAAATAGAAGCAGTCCCAGTTAGACCAAGCACTCCTTTCACTGTGGATTCAGTCGTTTGACCTGATCATAGAATCACAGATTCTTTGAGTTGGAAGTGACCTTAAAAAATCACCTAGTTCCAACTCTCCTGCCATGGGCAGGACACCTTGCACAAGACCAAGTTTCTCAGGGCTCTTCCTAGCCTGGCAGGGCTATGAAATCCACAGCTTCTCTGAACACCTTCTTCATCAACCTCAAAGTAAAGAATTTTTTAATATCTAATCTAAATCCGCCCTACATCGCTTTAAAGTCCCTTGTTCTATCACTATATCTCCTTTTAAAAATACCCCCTTCAGCTCTCCTGTAGGCCCACTTTAGGTACTTGAAGGTGCTGAAAGGTATCCCCAGATACCTTTTTTCTTCTCCAGGCTGCACAGCCCCTACTCTCTTAGCCCATTTTCATAGGAGAGATGCTCCATGCCTGTGATCATCTTCGTGGCTCTCCTCTGGATTCCTTCCAGCAGATCCATATTCTTCTCACACTAGGGACCCTAGAGCTGGGTGCAGCGTTCCAGGTGGGGTCTCAGCAGAGCAGAGCAGAGCAGAGGGGCAGAATCCCCTCCCTGGCCCTGCCGCCCATGCTGCTTTTGGTGCAGCCCAGGACACGTTTGGCTTTCTGAGCTGTGAGTGCCCATGCCCAGGTCATGTTGAGCTTCTTGACCCTCAACAATCTCAAGTCCTTCTCCACAACAGAATGCTGCTCTCAAATGCTGATTATGATGTGGTGTGTGCAGCACTGGTCAGTCATTAGTAGCTAAAATTATATCAGTTAACTATTTACTGTTTTCTACTGAGCATATGTGCACTGTGCTTAGGAAAAATGAATCCAAAATAGAAAGCGTCTCTTGATCATCCCTTTTTTATCACTTTTATAAGAGCCTTTGAAGGCTGTGAAAAGTCCCACATCCATTGAAGAGAACAATCTGCTCATTCTGTATCTGCATAAAATAGCCTTTGAAGGCTTCCTTAACCATCTCACAAAGATTTTGTGTTTAGGACATGAAGCATCTCAGAAGCTTCCATAAATGAAATAGTCAGAAGCACTGCCTGAGTGCAATCTCCACATGGAAATTTCCAGGAAATATAAAAAAGAATTCATCAAACTGACTAAAAAAAAAAAATATTATTGGGATAGTAATCACTACTGCAAGAAGTCTATTCATTATGCATAAGAAAACATAAAACAAAAACACTGTAAAACTGTTCCAAAAGCCTTTAATTTAATCAGTGTGCTTGGGTGGTCATGAGCAGTGCTGCTTATTTTAGCTACAGAAAAGTCGTATTTGCTGATTCTAGATCACTGAACTTCATCTAAGGAAAAGAGAAAGTCAAGTCCTCACACAAGACCAGGCATACAACAGAATGCATGTTAACTGTCCTCATGTAGCTGTCTCCACCAGGATACTGCCTTCAATAGGGGCTGTGTGAAGAAAGTACAAGTGCATATATTGTATTCCTAAATTACTTTCCCATCCTCCATCATTTTGCAGCCTAGGGACTTCCTGAATAATAGAAACATAAATAATAGTAATTAATTATATCAGTAAGTCATGAATTATTTACCAGATGATGTACATATAAACAGCCTTTCTCATACTTATACACAAACCCATAAAGGCTGATCTATGTTGCAATGTTTAAATGCATTCATTGCCAGCAAAAGAAGGCTCTATTCTCCTTTATGAGTGAAAGAAAACAGGAAAAGAGTCACAGGAGGGGGTTTTGTCTATATTGTATGTGTAGCACTTTGCGAGGTCTGAACTTGGAAGGCTATTTCTGCAAGAGGAAAACTTCATGAAGGAGTTACATATATCTTTGTCATCTGTTCTATTTACAGACTATATCTAGTCTTGCTTCCTTTAACATATGAGAAGTCCAATAACAGGATGTGGCTGACATCCTGCCCAAAAGTAGCTCCTGGACTTTTGCTTTCATGGGTGTGTCTCTGTCACAGCTCAAGATTTTCTTATCTTACTTCTTGTCTCCAAAACCAGTAGACAAATGCAGCTCCACAATATGGGACTGCCCTCACTTAGTGCTACATCAGTATGTGGGGAATCCTTTGAACTATGTGGTTCTGGTTTTTTTGAAATAGCATTGTGTTTTTGCTACCTGACTGTAGAAAATAAATTTTATATAGCTATCTTAAGAAAGATTGTTGTTATTTATCATCTTCAGTATGTTGCTTGACACCTAACAGCACCTTTTCTTGGTCACATGGAGTGACTAAAAATGCCTTATTTATGGGAGAAATAGAAAGATTTGCCATGTTCAGTATGAGAACTCTCTAATCTATGCCTTTAATTTTAAGCACATTTGAACCCACAGCAGAACAAGAAATAAGTGTAGAGGCAAAGGGGTTTTCTATCTTTTTTGCTATTTTTGTTTTATAACAAGATAAGTGCTATATGAAAATATTGAAACAGCAATGAGAAAAGACTGTCAGCAGAAGTACAGGGATTACTGCTTCATAAATTTGTTCTCTAGGGAATTTAATCATAATTTGAGGTGAATAGCTCCTGACTGAGCTGTGTATCTGGAGGTAATCTTGTTAAGGGTCTAGTTTCCTGTTGATCTAACATGGTAACATGAGCAAGACAATTGTGACCACTTCTGTCTAGCAGACTGCACTGGCTCAGAAAGTATAGGTTCAGGCATAGCATTTGGTAGGCTCTGTCCAATGGAAAAAGATAGAAGAAATACCTGGAAGAAATACAGTGGTGTAGCAGCAGCTCAGATGCTCAATCTTGCATGATTGTGCTTTGCTGTCTGTGAAGGCAATGAAGTAAATTAAGATCAAATGAAAAGCATACCTGCCATTTAGATGAGCAGTATTGATCTGTGTAATTGATCTTCTTGTTAATTATTTAATATTTAAAACAAATTCACCTGTGTAGGTCTATTCAGCTCAGTCCCACATATATTTTAACATGAGTAGAGCTGACACATGAGTAATCCTATAAAGTTGTGCCTCTCCCTTAAGTATCTTGCCAAAGTAGACCCAATTCCCATAGAAATAATATTTTCATTTAAATATGTCTGTATTATGGACTTGATTGTATTTCCTGAATACGTCAGTTGATTTAGAAAATCAGCAGATGTAACTACAAGAAAACTTGCCTTTCCACATCTTTCTTAATAGAAGAAACACATATTTTGATTTTAAAAGAGTGTGAAGAAGCAGCTATTTGTATTGAAGAACTGCCTTATTTACCCCAGTCTCCCACAATGACTGCTCCCAGGTTTCCCAAGCCTCAGTGCATCACATTTTGAGGCGAGAGGTACTAGCAGCAATGGAGGGGAAGTGCATTAGAAACTGCCTCAGGAATTTGAATATGAACTGTTTCACAGCCCAGATGGCATTTGTGTAAGGATTCTGAAAGAGCTGTACAATGGCACTGTTAGCTTGCACCTTCTAAAATGTCGTAGAAATAGGGAGAGATCCTTAAAGACTGGAAGAAGATAAATGTTTGGCACTTCTTCAATAAATGCAAGGAAGAAGATCTGGAAGCATGAACTGCTCAATCTCATGTCAATCTCCAGGCAAATAATGACCATGAAAGAGGAGACTGTGGCTGGAACACAATGTAAAAGAAAAAAGACAATTTGGACAATTGGATTCCCAGGATAGATGCAAATAGTTTGAAGCCAGCCTATCACGAGTGACACACTTTGGGGTTATAACTGATATGGACAGTGTTCAACAGCTTTGCCAACAGTCCTGTCAGTGGATGACATGGACCCTCAGGGAGTTTGAAGGACACCACAGTGGGGACAGCATGTGTCTGGAGGGCAGGCCTGCCACTTAAGGTGACCAAGGTGGGCAGGAAAAATAGGCTAACAGAAACCTCACAGACTACCACAGAGACAAATGAAAAGCTGAAGTAAACAATTCCCTTCATTACTACAGGCAGGCTGGCAATCCAACAGCATTGTTAAAAAGGCCCTGGGAGTCCTGCTAGCCAACCTGAACAAGCTGAATAGAGGTGTCATCTCAGGTGCAAGTGTGTGCATCTGGAATATTCGCATTGATTTTAGTTACTTAGTTATTCTAGATTACTTCCTCAAAGTTACTACAGATTTACATTAGTATGAAATCAAAAGTTAACAACATTTCCCTGCTGGTGAAAATATGGTTGCTCACTGCATTTTGAGCTTCATTCTACATACCTGTAGTAATTTTGTCCGTTCTCATTTTGACTGTCACATACACACACATAAGAGTGACTATGAATACAATTTTAACACCCATGAAATTACTCTGTTTAAATAGTTTAGTCATGGTGTATTACAACTCCTATTAAAAAAATATTCTAATTCCATAATTCTGCAGAAGGTTATTTGGAAATTATGGCCTTTTTGCTTCACAGAAAATGAGGATTCAACATTCTCAAATACTCAAGATTCTAAAAATGTAGAAAATTCCAAATCACTTTGTTTCAGTTAAACTCAGATGGAGAGTACCTTGGAAAATCATGCACTAAAAGGACAAAGATGAAACAAAGAGGAATTATGACTGAACACCATGAGCAGAACTTATAAAACAATTATCATAAGTACAAATGCAATTAACCTTAACTTCACCCTGTGCTGCTGTTTTTGTCTTGGTTATTTTAAATCATCATTCTGAGGACAAGTTAAAAAAGCAGACTGAATAAGAAAACAAAAACCATATCTCCATAATATTTTATTAGATGTATATTGGGGAAAAAAGAAGTAAAGTCACATCTTCATGATGCTCCTAAAGCTTATACTGTAAAAAAAAAAGAAACATGCATCTCAGACACAGAGGGTGAATCATGTCAGTTTCCTTTAACTAAGGTTAAGATAAACCATTCAAACCTATTCTAATTGAGAGCAACCCAGGTTTCTCTAGGTATCAAATTTGGTAAATTCAGCATCAGCCTTAGGAATTTGTCATCTTTTAGGTAAGGACTGTGTACTTCTTACAGCCTGCTGTGTGCACTTCTGCTTTGTTTTCACTCAGTAGCTGAATCTTTAGTTAGGCTTCCTTGAGAAGATAATAAAACTGTTTATGTTGCTTTCTACAGAAATAAAGATCTTTACATTGTTGTTTTGCATTTACATGGTTTCATTCAGAAGGGTGAAATTTCTGCTAACTGCCTTGTGCTTGTCCTGTCCCCAGGCTATTATGATTTTACATTTCCCATCCATGTGTGATTAATCACATTAAAATTTTCTGAGAAGAAACTTTGATCCCATGTGTAATAGACAAATGACATATTTACAAAAATACTGAGCCCGTATAATGGCAAGTATATGTTTGTTTTTAGTAGCAACCTCTTCTCAGTAACATTATAACCAAGATTTACACTTGGCTTAGAAAGCAGATTCTTTTTTTTTTTTTTTCCCCAGAGACTTAACAGAATTAGGACACAAAACTGCAGTTTTTCCCAATCAAAGCAGTCTCTAAGGAAGATAAAAGTAAAAAAAGATAGCCAAATTCTCTACAGCTGACAATATTTTCTGAGATCATCACAGAGATCATCACAGCTGGGGCTACTACTAACAGTGGTCTGTCAGTGGTTGGCATTACAATACACTGCCTTCTCAGTCTTTATGACAAATGTGATTTGTAATAGAGAAAGACCAGCTCTTATAAGCAAGGCAGTGCTTGGTTAAAAATCCCACTGAGAGACTTTATCTTTCTTGCATATTTCATCTTCTTGGAAGCCACTATCTGCATGTCACAGTATCCTAAAATATAGGTATGGATTTTGAAAGTATCACTGCAATTGCAAAAACAGTGTGCCAAAAACTTGTTCAATGTTTTTGCTTGTTTTGATCTAATACATTGTGGAAAATTATACACAACATAGTGATGGCAAGAGGGGAATTCTGTGAATCTCATTTTGCTCATATCTTTTATGGCTTTGGGTTTTGTTTTTTTTTTTTTTTTTTTTTTTCTGTTTGTTTGTTTGTTTGTCTGGGTTAGGGGTTTGTTTTATTTGGTTTTGGTTTTTTTGTTGACTTTGGTTGTTTTGTTGTTTTGGTGTTTATTTTGCAGAAGGTTTTTCTTTGTTTTGGTTTTTTGCTGCATCTAAATATAACCAATCTTTTTTTAGGCTCTAATATATATCTTACTTTGTATTGTGATATCCTGTTCCCTATGATGCTGGAGAAGCCTGCAGCTGTCTAAAGCTTAATTATGCATGAATGCAAAGCCGAGATGCTTGGCCAATAGTGCCTCAGCAGAGTATGGTTTCTCACTTGTTTTGTTTGAATTATAATTGGATAGATTTATATTTCCCAAACCATTTTGCCCCTTGTGCGTGCTCTTCCTTGCTTCTGTTGCCTTTGTTTGAACCAGATTCTGAACAAGCCTTTTTGAATGTGAACTGTCTATTAGATCTAAGATAGGTCATTAATGGATTTGACAAATCCTTTCACCTTAAGACAGCTAAAAAAGGTACAGAAATTAGTCTCCTCCCCTATCAGTTCTACTCCAGATGGTTGGAGGTGGGGTGTTCTTTATTTTTTTAATGAATAGCTAAATAGAAGCTGGCATCTGGGTTGAAACAAAGGAGGCTTGGAGCCAGACTTCTAAAAAGGAGGGTAGTATCAAGCAATAAAGTGCTACACCTGCTAAAGGGAAGGTAATAGAGGGACTGAAAGCACATTTGTTGTCACAATTATCATGTACAGAAAGGCTTTAGACAATTGTTGTCAAGAAGACGTAGATGGTAAATCTACAAAGTCAACAAATAACATTGTCAGGGGTGGTAAAATATATGGCCCTATCATTTTGTATGAATGGCACAAATTGGTGACAGCAATAGCACCTATTTTCTGAGATCCCTGAATGTTTATTCAAACTTGTTCTCAGCAGCTAAATATCTCTGTTGCTGCTCTGTCTTTTGTTAGATTTATGGCTGCAACTCCTGAACAGTGTAAAGCATGCATTAAGTCAACATATGCATCCACATCCTTCAAAAATACATAATCATAAACACAGAGACATTCAAAGGAGCTCTAGGGACTGGTGGCTATGTCTTTGTGCTGACTGTCTTAATTCTTGGAAAATTAATCCCATTTGGAATGTGGAAAAGTCATGTTATAAGCAATGAAAAGCTAGGATAGGGTGCTGCTCCCATGAAATATTGCAACCAGCACTACCTGAAGGGTAGATGGCAAGGAGGGAATTTATTTCCCCAGCACTGCCTTCAGATTTAAATGCTGATGCATAGAGGATTGTTGCTCTTCAACTTTTTTAAAGGTACAGAAGCTAGCTGGCTCCCTCCTCCATGATCCCAGCAGAGTCATCAAGCACTTTACTAGTAAGCAGAGATACACCATTATACACCATTTCATTTCGCAATGCAGTTCTGAAGATAGGGTAGGATGTTCAAAAGAATTGAAGCAATGAATATCTCTGTCTTCCTTCCCCCTTTTGCAGGCAGAATTTTGCTTGGCAGAGAGCTGCCACAATGCTCACTAAGCTCCTGCCTGCCTCCCTGTTTCCCCTCATCCACATCATACACAAGCTGTGCCCAGAAGAATGGCAAGGGCTGAGGCATGTCCCAGCTGCTCTCCCTGTTTGGCCCAGTTGCTCCCCTTTGGTCTTTGTGAGGCTGAGCCCAGGTATGGCTTAAGAGCACCAGCCCTCATTTAAGATTCAGAACACGGGAAATTTGAATTGGCACTAAACAAATGACCACTGTGTCAAATGGCTCAGCATTTTGACACTTGATTCTCTGTGGATTTAGCTCTTTCTTAACGTTGGTTTAATGTGATTTTAACACTGACCTGAATGTGAGCAGGGCTGGGTTTTTCTTTTATGGCTCTTTCCTAGATTCTAGAACATCACATCAGACTTCTGGCAAGGGTTTCTTACACCTGCAGGTGTTTTTAAATATGTATTTTTATGGAGTATAAAGGAAAAAAAATTTTTTTTGGTTCATAATGTATTATTTCTTGCTGGTCTTGACACATACCATTCAACATATGTCTTACAAGGGACTGCAGGGTAAAAAAAAAATAGTATCCACAATAGGTAAGGGCTGTTTTCCCCAGTGGATGATGAGAAAATGATTGGGTGTGCGGAGGACAATTCCTTGCCCTCTTGAAATCTGAAGCCCAGAAAGATGGAGCTTTTGTGTGTCTGTTTTAAAAGGACTGAAATCCATTTACACATCAATGTCAGCTCCTGCTAAAGAAAGCCAACATTGTTGATGTTATGCTTGTCAAATACAAATAATTTGTTTTCAAGGGGAGACAAGTACAAAGCTTCTTGTCCACCAAACAGAGCACATTAAATATGACCCTTTCTCTGGGCACATGTACACTAGCACAAGAAAGCACAGGAGATATATAATTAATATTAGCTAACACACAGTAAGGTTAATTGTTGCTTCTCTGAATACTTAATCTGCAAGCAGTTGATAAATCCCACAATGAATAAAAGCAGCTCGTATTTAGGTCACACAAAGTCATTGCTGTTTTTTAATTTAAACTGTGCACTAGATTAAAACACAAGAGTATTGCAGGAGGACAATTCAGAAGCAGTAGCAATAGGCTGTCATTTGGTGTAAAAACTTTCCCCAGCACACCCTAGGGACGTGTTAATCAAAGCTTTTTAATGGATTCAGTCTGATCTGTGACAGGCTTTGTTCCAGAGATGGCATTTGCAGGATAGAGCTGCAAGTTATCAATAAGACACAGTAATTGCTGGGAGTGATTGAGCCTTGTTCCTTAGGCTTCATACCATTCACTCCTTTTTATTATCAGTCAAGCCCAGAGATGTCTTGCAATAAGCAGTCAAGTGATGGCTTGTTTCTTTCTTTAATCCTGAACCATATAATGAAAGAAAATGAAGCAACATGAAAATTTGCATTAATTAAAAAATGTAAAAAACTCATTTCTGTTTTCCTCCTGCTATGTTTTATGTTATTTTTGCCAGGATTTTGTGGTAATTCCTCAGCCTCTATCATGTACTGATAAATCCTTTTTAAGCAGTCAAAGCCTTTCACTGCCCGGTTAAAAGCTTCAGGTCATCCATTGACAGTTCTTTATTAAGTTATTCATTATCTCTTGGAAATCAAAGCATTGGCACAATCAGTAATAACTAGGGATAACACTTATCACCTACATGGATAGTTAGCCCTGCATCCATTTAGGAAAGATAACTCCCAACACTGAAATGAAAATTCTTCAGTGCTATTCAAGAAGGTAAAAGAAACCTAACATTTTTATATAGTGAAGGGTCATAATCCTCCCTTTATAGCACCACAGTCATTCCCATAGCAACACATTATACCTAAACCCACTAGGGATTATGACCTCTCAGTATGAACAAACAGAAGGGAAAGTTGTTTAGAAGAGAAGGAATCTCTTTGATTAGTAAAAAGCAACACCAATATCCTGTGTGTGCACACATAAGACAGGCACATAGACAGCAGCTAAATTGAATTTTGTTTTAAGTATGAACAGACAATGAAATGATTGTTAAAATCAGATTTCTTGGTTTCAATGAGGTTTTGTTTTGTGCAGTAACAGAACAAACTGTAATAGATTTTGCTCACTGCATTTACTTTTTTCTGGGTTATGTTTGTTGGACATCAGGTTAAGGTTTATTTATTCTAGTGACCTCATTCTTGACAAAGCTTGGTGATATTAACAGGTGAAAGCTACCACCCAAAGGAAAACAGAGGTGGTCCTGTCTTGTTGTTTTTGCTGCCCAGTAAATGACCAGTTATTGTCATAATTACAGATTATCAGAATTTGTAGTTTTGAGGCTGTGTGGTGAAAGAAATGCTTTCTTGAAGTATATTTCATAAATAACAAGGAAAAAAGAGGTGAAGTATTGCACTACTTTGAAATATTTAATACTTGAGTAAATATTGTTTTACTTCTAATGTTTGCAATTAAAAGACATTTTTGCATATGTCCTTTTTATTTGAAACCATCAACTTCTGAACAGATAATTTCTCTTTTTTTATTGAACTAACTGATTTTTTTTTCTATTCAACTTTAAACTGTTGGGGAGTGACACAGAGTTTCTTACAAATAAAGAAATGTAGTAGCCTCCCTGCCCCTTAATTTTGTTTTTACTTCACAAGGAAATTATTTGCTATGTATTTGTGAAATATTTTGAAATTTTCAGTTTGAAAACACTAGAAATACCAATATTATGGTTTTTTCTGTGTTTGTTGTGTCTGTAAAATTTAAAAATCTCTTTGAAAATTTTATCTTTATCATTTTATCTTTGAAATATTTAGAGACTGAAAAATACATACATGCTAATTATATAAAATTTACAAAATTTTAATTTTCCTTCATCTTTAAAACTGCTCAGTTTTCATGTAGTATTGTTATAGATGTTTCCAATAATTTCATAAGGAAAACAAGATACTCTCTCAATCATAGGAGCACTTTGTATTATATTCTGCCATATCACAACATGTATATGTTCAGGGTTCTTAGTTTTAAAGATGTGAACAGTTCGAGTGATTCTGCATTCATCACATAAAAACTGAAGCACTTCCACTGAGAACAAGTATTCTCCTGATGATATGTATTAAATTTTCATTTTCTGCTCTCTCTTTCAGCTGCTACTCATGTAGTAGGCATCTGGGCAAGAAAGGTCGTGATTAGCTACATTGTACTAGGACGCTTGGAATATAACTTATGACCAGTCCATGCACATTCTGCTTTGCTTTATGAGGTTATAACGTAAGTCAAACAGTGATAACTCATTTTAACCTACACTTTCAAAGGGAAGAATTTATTCCTTAAAGTGTTTGTTTAGGATTTTTGTTCTGTAAGTATCTAAAACACTTAGAATTTTATTTTTTGTAAAAATATTGAGTTTTCAATAACATACATCTAGACCGGGTAGAAAATGCTTATGTGGTATTTGCCCATTTAAAAAAAAAAAAAACCTGGATAATTAAATGCAAGAGAGTATTTTCTAGACATTGGAATGGGTTTATACAGAAGAATAAGTATTTAGCTACTATTGCTTAAAAGCTTGTCGACAAAACCAAGAAAGGCTTTTTGCTTTTCATAATCCACTACAAAGCAAATTCACTGTTAATTTGCCTTTGACCATGTCCAGTTAACAAAAGAAGGAGACTTTGATGAGTCTTTGTCCTAAGCATAGCAATATAAAAGATCATGATCATTGCAGTAAAGATTGAAAAGCTGTTTCAGATAGATTATTCATTGTTCTTAAAATCTATGCTATAATGGTCTCATACTATTGCTTCAAATTTAGAATACCAGTGTGAAATTGTTATTGGAATGACTGCTGAAATCAATGGTCTACATAAGTGGACCATTCTTGCCAGCTGTGAAAAAGGAGGAGTTGTAAAAAAGGATTTATTATTGATATATATTGTTGTCATTATTATTATTATTATTTATTAATTTTTATTGATGTTGAAATGTCACACAGAGAAAAACTTTTGGGATGTGAAAATTTCTAGTGCTTCTGATGCAAGTTGTTAAATCTTGCATCCTAGAATAAAACCATACAACTTTTCCTTTTTCACATATTTGGACATGAAAAGGATCCTAAGGGCCAGGCCTTAACTTTGATCAAGAGTGTAAAGCTGTTTCTCTGACACCATAGCTCCTAAGGTGGCCTGGAAACTTTTCAAACTTTTAAGTCTCTTCTAAACTTCACACCTCTAATAACCAGATTCAGGCGCATTGTGATGATAACACTGCCTCAGTAAGTACAAGATAACTAATTATCTATCAAATTCTCAGTCAATGAAGAAAAGGCTTCCACAAGATGAGGGTCAGGGGGACAATTTCTGATCTAACTGACTGTGGTGCAATTCCAGAAAAACCCTGATGATTTCAGTGGGGTTCACTTTGGATTTAACAGATATGACAGAGTCAAATTTAGCCCGAGGCTTTATTAAAAACTACTTTAATTAAGTGCTTACATAGCACATGCAGACATTCAAGGGGAGATAACATGAGTCTGGGAGGAAGAAGTTAATATAAGATGCCAAACTACAAGGCGTTTTTTCTGCAGTGACACAGTACATATATTTAGCTCTCCCTCTCATCTCCTGATCTCGTCCCTCCCATCTCCCAGTCCAGCCAAAACCACTAATATTTGGTATCTTTGATCCTTGTCCTGCCTTCAAGCCCTTTAGCGCCAAGGCGTGTATCTCTGCAGGCATTTATTTTGATGAAATATTGCAGAGAAGAAGGCTGGCATGCCTGATAATTTTCCTGCAGGACAGAAGATTATAGCTTTAATATTACCAACCAAAACCTTCCTAACTCTATTGTCAGCCACAAAATAGAACATCAAATTTTAATTTTAGCTATTTATGGGCAGGGCAAGCAATTTTAATAGCCTCTTTATTTTCCCTCACCTGTTTTTCATGGAGATGACAACCAGACCTTTTTCAAAGGGTCTGTGAGTCACACAATTTTTCTGCAGAACTGAAATTTCAAAGCAAAGAAAGGTATCTGGAAAAGAATTGGACTATGTAAAACAAGAAAATGGGACTAATAGACTTCTAACTAAAAAATAAAGACATTACAGATATTCTAGCAAATGTGCATTTTATTTCCAGGCCTTGCTGGGACTGAACCTTTCATATTCCAGTAATTTCAGTGAGACCTGAGTCTACTCAGTCCTGCAAAAGAACTGAACACCTTTTTATGCATGGTGAGATGCTTATGCTGGCAGTTGTAAGATCTACAGAGGGAAACCTCTCTGTGTGGTTTAGGAATGCAGTCTCATAAAAGAGGTATGAAGTGTGATGCCTCAGGAATTTAGGATAAACCATTGGAGAGAAGCAGTGTGACAGGATGTCAATGTAAAATTTTGACTGAAAAAGAAAAATGAAGTCTGCCTGAAACACAGTGGTTTGTTGCCCTGTTAGTGCTATAAAAACTTGAATTTCTATTGGTTCCATGTAAAATTTGAATACTTTTTATATTTACAAATGTATTGTAAATACTCCTGGTTCCCATGGGGAGACAGAAAAGCTTCTACTTTCCTATTTTTGCAGCTAGGTAGCTGAAGAGTGGAGAACCAGATACTGCCAGCTTTCAAGATTCTTCAGTATCTATTTAGAAAAAAAGCTACAGTATAAAGAATATAGTGCACAATTTTGCTACTCCCATAAATTTGGCAATAAATCCCCAAATCCCCAGTGATCAGTGTAGAAGTTTAAAAACCATTGGGTTTTGGGTTTTATGGGTTTGTTTTTGGTTGTTTGTGGTGGTAGTGCTGTGGTTTTTTTGTAATATTTTGAATGACAACAACTGGCTTGCCTAGGAGCAGACAAGGTAATTGTTCTAGTTGGTGGACAGTGGAGCACCCTCCTCTGGGTGAGGGGTGGGGTAAATTTATCAGAAAAAAAGATAAATTTATTATAAGCCCATACAAATTTACCAAGGAGACTTTATTCTCTCCCATTTTTCTCCATATGATGCTGTGAGTTACTTGTATAGTCTACAGCTCCTGTGTCACAACTGAGCATAGGTAAAGCATTGGTGTCCACAGACTAATTCTATGAGAAACACAGATGCTGAAATATAGCAGATAATGGAGCTGAGAAACAAAGGAGATTTACTACAGGAATAGTACATGCTATCAAAAGCAAAATGTTAGTAAACCTGAATGCTTGACTGCACACATATATTTGAAATGGATTTTCTAATAAAACTGTGGTTGATGCAAGTTTATTTCCTTTATAATTTTTCATCTGAGTTAACACTGAGATAAGATCATGGCTACTAGGGAAGGCAGTGCTATCCCAGCCATGCTGCAAAAAAAAAAAAACAAAAAAAAAACCCCAAAAAACAAAAAAAAAAAAAAAAAAACAAACAAAAAAAAAAAAAAAAAAACAAACAAAAAAAAAAAAAAAAAAACAAACAAAAAAAAAAAAAAAAAAACAAACAAAAAAAAAAAAAAAAAAACAAACAAAAAAAAAAAAAAAAAAAACAACAAACCAGCTTGCTGTACATATGTTTTCAAGTCTACTAAATTCTGCCAGTATTTTAAAGGCAAAATAAATAAATAATATTTTACATCAATACATCAAAAAGCGATTTTGTGAGATCTAATAGTGTGGTGTGGATGCTTGCCTTTTACAAAGCAAGTAGTTTGAACCACTGAAAATTATTTAGCCACTGAGAGATCTTATTCTAGAGTCTAAATGGATGTGGTGTTGGATTTGAAAATGTAATCATGCAAGGAGAAGTCTTGACTGCAATAAGACATGAGATCCCTTCAGTTTCAGAATACTGTTCTAAGGGCCAAAAGCAGAAGAGAAAGCCTAACACAAAGGCATGAGATAGGCTAAAAACTTTAATTAATTACAAAAGAATAAAATACTATTATTGCAATTTTATTCATATGTGTTTTCAATCAGTATTTTTTTTATCCCGTCTTTTCCCTCAGCTTAAAGGAAGGATCACAGAACCTTAAAGGTTGGAAAAAATCTCTAAGACCACCTAGTCTAACTGCTGACCTATAATAGCCATATTTACCACTATGTCCCAAGTACAATGTCCACATCCTTTTTTGAACATTTCCATTCACGGTTTTTCCATCACATCCTTAGGCAGGCTGTTTCAATGCCTTACCATCCTTTCAGTGGAGAATTTTTTCCTAATATCCAACCTAAACCTTCCGTACCACAGCTTGAGCCTGCGGCCTCTTGTCCGGTTGCTGGTTGCCTGGGAGAAGAGACGGACCCCCATCCTGCACACCCTCCTTTCTGGGAGTTGTATAGGGTGATGAGGCCACCCCTGAGCTTCTGTTTCTCCAGGCTAAACAACCCCAGCTCCCTCAGCCCCTCTTCATAGGGCAGGCCCTTCCCCAGCGCCGCTGCTCCTCTCCGGACTTGCTCCACTGCCTAAGGGTCTTTCTTGTAGTGAGGGCCCCAAAACTGGATGCAGAACTTGAGGTGTGACCTCGCCAGTGCAGGGGATAATCACTGCCCTGCTCCTTCTGGCCACACTATTGCTGATACAAGCCAGGATGCCACTGGCCTTCTTGGCTTGTGTTCAGCTGCTGTTGACCAACACCCCCAGATCCTTTTCTACCAGGCAGCTTTCCAGCAACTCTGCCTCATTCCAGTAGCGCTGCCTGGTGTTGCTGTGACCAAAGGGAATGATCTGAAAATTTTCCTTATTATTTGCCTTCCTCATCCAGTTGGCCCCAGCGCATTGATGCAATCTCTCTGCAGAGCCTTCCTGCCCTCCAGCAGACCAACACTCCTACCCAACTTGGAATCACTTGCAAACTGACTGAGAGGGCACTCCATCCCGCCATCCATATCATGGATAAAGACATTGAACAGGGCTGCTTGTCCCCAGTACTGAGCCCTGGTGAACATTTTGGAAAACTTGTGATCAGCCACCAGTTGGATGTAAATCCATTCTGTACCGTGTGAGATTTTTACTCAGCAAACAGTACACCATTTCAAGCCATGAGCAGCCAGTTTCTTCAGGAGAATGTCAGAGGCTTCACAAAAGCCCAGGTATGCACATCCACTGCCTCTTCTTGTCTGCTAAAAGGAGATAAACCTCGTCATAAAAGGAGATCAGGCTGGTCAAGTAGTCTGTCTTAAACTCACGCTGGCTGGACTGATCCCCTGTTTGTTCTGCACATGCCTCATGACAGCGCTCAAAATTATCTGCTCCATGACCTTCTCCAACACCAAGAGCAGGTGGACAGGCCTGCAATGCCCCAGATCCTCCTTCCAAACCTTCTTGCAGATGAACACTCCTCTGGGTGCCTTCCAGTCAGCTGTGACATTCCCAGTGCCCATACTGGCAAATGACTGGAAGTGTTTCTCTTGCCAGCCCCCTCACTACCCATGGGTAGACCTCTTCCAGCTCCTTGGACTTGTATGTCCACCTGGATTTCCACCTGAATTACAGGGGCTTCATTCTTTTTCCTGTAACTTTCTTCCAGCTCTGGAGCCTGGGTGCCCAGAGGACAACTCATGTTGCTGTCAAGGAGGCAAAGAAAGCATTATAAACTCACACACAGAGATATTTCCCTCTGTGTCCAGTAAAGGCTGGCAGTTCTCCTTAACCCTTGTTTAATTGCTGATGGTTCGGGGGGTTTTTTAATTTTTTTTCTATCTTTTACAGTGGTAAAGTGCACAAATTCTAGGATTTTTGTCACATGCTGTAGAAGGGTACACATCTATCATTAAACAAAGAACAAAGCAAGAAATATGTCTGCTATTATATTTATCAAAAATGTGAATAGTGCTCAGAAGTATTCTTTTAAATTGATTTGAGAGAACAAAACAGTAAGTATTCAGAAATGCAGCCAGTCTGTTTCCTTCAATGTCTCCTGTGTTTTGCTGATCATTTCAGAAGCAAAAAAAAAGACCCTGCAAGGAAAGTATTACAACCTTGGCTGAAAGAAAAATAAGTATGTGCCAGAACATGTAAAATTCTTCCTACTTATTTCAAGTGTCAACACATATTTTAATGGTTAATGTTGCATTACAATGAATTTTCTAGTAAAATGACATTCATATCAATACCTAGCAAATCTTAAGATTCAGAATTCTACTGTGGTGAAAGTTCTTTGGTCCAAATAAATATTGCTTTTTATTATTCCACAAAACAATAATTTAGTCTGAGGTGCTAAAAGAGAAGACATTCATCACTAACAGCTTTTTCTGTCTCCTTGCATTCAGTTCAAATTCTTAGAGTGAGGAAGTTGAACTCCTCTGTTGAGAACAGTTTTTAAATGCTAAGGCCCGATTTTGTGTCTTCTTTGCAATTTTTCTTATTGTCTTTTATACACACCTCCTTACATTTATTTACAAATATTTGAATTATTTTCCTCTATTATTTCTAGGCAGTATTCCATTGAAATTTCTGATTGTATTTGTTCTACTGAGGCACTGTGTGTAGCAAAATTGGTGAAGGCGTTTCTTGGCCTGTGTATTTTATAAATGTAAAAATGCCCATTTGAGAGGAGCTGGAGACTGAATTCAATTGCCTTTGCACAGAAAGACGTTAGTCATACAGCTTCTCTACACTGACCTCAGATGTATCTTAAAGAGTGGTCTGGCACTGCTCCTTAATTCACAATGAGCTTGCGCTGATTCCACCTGCAGAGAAGATTGTTCCTCCATGTCACATCATCCTGCCCCATTGTCACCACCTTCAAACAGCACTTCAGGGGAAACTCAGATGCCTTGGATGGTCTGAGACCCCCTAGCAGTTAACAGAGGAGAGTCTGTGCCTCCCTGTTCCTCTCCCAGCCTTGAGCGGAACCTCTTGCCACTGCCATCTCCAGTCATCATCCTACCTTGAGAAAATAAGCCATATAAAAAAGTGAATAATTTATGTACTTTGTACTGCATTAGTTCTAAAATATCTGCCTCACACTAATTCATAAATGAGAATCCACATGGAGAAAGGAATTGAAAAACAACTTGAAAAAAACCCTAAAATATTTTCTCTTTCCATAATGAAAATACTGCTAAGTTTCTGCCTCCTAATGAATTCCATCTGTGCATCCAGGATTTGAAAATACTAAAACTGTCATACAACCCCCTAGATATAAGTTTAAATACAACTCCAAACAGACCTATGTTCCTCTATTCCATTCATGTTTATCTCTTTATCACTCCTTCATCCAGCTGCATCTTGTTAATGATAAAACAGAAAGAGTTTGAAAGGATTTTGAAATCGTTAATTTAAATGTTAGCACCTTAAGATGAGTTCTTGTAGTCAGGGTAAGCACTAAATTTGCTTGGGTTTTTTTAGTTAGAGACTTACTAGCTAATGACAGAAAGATCTCTTTCATGTGTAAAAATATAATACAATCTGTGGAGTTGATGTGAGGCTTGGAAAGGCACTCTCAGAACCTCCTCCAGTTCTGGGAAAACAAGTATTAAAACAAATATATGGCTGTTTCAAAGCTAAGTGAAGGACTGTGTTGGTAAGGTTATACTAGTTCTTTGTCCTGCTAGTCTTTAGGTCTCCTTGTTGGGATGATCCTCTGTTCAGAATTGTTATTCTGAATTATCAGGGCAGTGGAGATGGTTAGTATCCAAATGAGCATAACCATAGGACGTGAACCATATTACTTATTTTCTTCCAATATACTGGCATGCCTTGGAAGAAAACAATTAATATAAGACATAAGAATGCCAAGTCTTTGGAGAAGGTTTTCAAATATCAATACATTTGCTGTCTCCATAAAGTGACAAGAAATCAGATGATAATAAAATAACATGTAGTACACATGTGCACACACACCATGCCAGTACAGCTTGACTTATGGATACCCTTAAACTAAAAATAAATTTAGCTGTGCTGTTGCCTGAAGAAAACAGGAACTTCTCACAGATGGTGTGCATTATTTTCCAGGCTACACCATATCTATACCCAGCAGCTCTAGCCAAAGAGAATAAAAAAGGAAACTCATCATTTTTATCTGATAATAACACATAATGATCATGCTTTGTAAATATGAACATAAATTTGAGTAAATTTCAAAAATTTTGACAATATATTTCATATAACATGGCATTCATGATACCAAAAAAACCAAACAAACAAACAAAAAAAAAACCAAAACAAAACAAAAAAACCACCAAACAAAAAAACCAACCAACTGAAACCTGAAAAAATATTTTACTGCATGCAAATATGCCTATTCAAATAAATTTTTATTTTGGTGACAGGTAAACAAGCAGTTGCTATAGCACCTAGAATTTAGTGAAGATTTGAGGAACGCTAACTCTGTTCTTTGCAGCTCAGGGACAAGCATTTGCATATAGGTGAGCAGAAGTAAAATTTTCCATAAGAGAATTGCCATTTCTCTGAGTGTCCAGGAAATGAATGGACTAAAATTTAACAGAAGGTAGATTGCATTCACACTGTGAGTACATATGAGTAAATATTGTCTTTTTTTTTTTATTTTCCCAAAGACATTTGTAATTGTGTAACTGTGCAGAAGTTATTTGCTACTACCTTACATACACAAAACCCCGATAAACAGAGATATCTGAATACAGCATACTGTAAGTGCTTTACTGTAACCATCAGTAACTACATCACAGATAACCAGAAATGACAGTACTGTAACTGGGCTGAGGCTTTAGTCTCAGGCTGATTTAATTCTGTGATTGTTTAATACACAGATTGCCTGCAACCTTATGTGAGAAGAGTTGGAAGAGCATTCACCTGCTTTCCCAAACACCTCATTTTAGAATTAACTTCCTTAGGCTCCCTGCCTGCCTGGCTGAAAGTCAGGCTCGTATGAGAGCCAGAGGCTCCGCTGAGTTTCTCTCAGCTATGCTGAGGAGGAGCTAATATCTCTCCTTTGAAGACAAACAACTAGTCTCAACTACATCAAACAAAGATTAGAAGAACCTGTGTGACATACTCCGTTTCTTACTTGAAAAATTAGGTAATCATTGTATTAATTATTTTACTGTTTTTTGAAAACACATGAGGCATACCAGAGGGAAAAACTATGGATATGTGTATTACTACCATCCATCGTGATCGGAGGCTTAAATTACTATCTCTAACTTGCAGCAGAAGCATAAATATTAAGCACTTAATAATTTATGTCATATAATATTTTCATATTTCCTAATAGTGTGTCCTCCTCTCTTGGTTGTCTGGTTTTTTCTTTTCTTAGGCTAAAATTAAAATGGCTGGTACACCTGGCTCAGAAATTATCTTCTTATCACTTTTTCCCCTGAAAAAGTCTCTATAATTGTGTTTTCTTCTTCCTCTTGCAGAGACACGCATTTGCAAAGCACAAGGAGAATGGTCAATTATGACAATGCAGGGCATCATTATACAGAGTCTGAAAGACACCTGCTTAATGTGACTATACTGAGCAAAGAACGAGCAGAGGTATGAAAATTTTCCTTCATGAGAAATAGGTTAGATGGGTCTCCACCCTAAAAAAAGGGACAAATAGGGACATGAGGCCAGAAAAAATTGTAGAGATTCATTAAAGCTGTGTGGCATAAAGAAACTGAATAGGAAATTAGTAATTTCTGTTTCTTGTAATAGGGAATTTGACCTTATAATAAAATAGAAATTTAAAAATCCACCAGATTAAAAAAAGCTCGAGGAAGTGCTTTTCACATGATATATAATTATGCTCTAAAGCTGTCTCAAAAAGCACTTGATCAAATTAATATTTAAAAAAAAACCTTTTTCTTAGATCATCACATGGATTAATTTGAGATTTTTTTAAGGCTGTTATCATCTCTGGGCAGAAAGCAAGTCTATAAAATGCAGCTGAACAAAAAAGTACTGAAGTTGAAAAGCAACTTTTTCCTTTTGTCATCAAGGTTTTGTATGGTGAGAGAGTTCTAGTGAAATTGCATTGAGTTGATTTGGTTGTCAATAATTTTGTATCTGCTGAAGAAGTAGGGAAAGGGAAATTCAGGAAGTCTAGCCTACTTCTTTAACTAGATTTTGTTACCCCACATAAAAATTAAAGGATTGCTATCTTGAGCCAGCTCCTAAGACCTTCTAATTAACAGGCAAACTCACAGACAGAAACAAACCTGATAAGAAAATGAAAAGTAATATTTGTAAAATATTAGCTGACTGAAAATCGGTGCAGCCTGTAAAGGCCAAGCCTATCCAATGGCATGTGCCTCTTGAGGCATGGGTGCACCCTGCATACACTAATGGCACTGTTCCTAAACAGCCATTCTTGCCATTCACTGGAAGATAAGAACGGAATTAGACTTTATCTCCAACAGATCTCTTAGTACCTGACAGTTTTAGGGACAGTAATTTCTCCGGTTTTTCTACTTACATCTGTTTGATCAAAAGTGATGGCAGTGATTTGTGGATTTATGGGTGAGCAAGGTAGGAAACATCCTGAGAATTAACTCATGCAGTACCTATCAGAACTCGCTAACATCTTTCCTTTCCTTCCTCATTCATCCTGGTTTTTAGGGTCATTTGTTCTTTAGGTGGGTGGTTTTGCAGCAGATTAACACATTTTCAAGCACTGCAAAACCTTGTTTTGTGAGAGTGAGAGCAATAATACCACTAAAAATGTCCAGGCATACCAGAACACCCCAACAGATGTTTGACCTCCTCATCAAAAAACCCTTTCTAGCTCCTTAAGCACTTTTCTGAATCGTTTTATGGAGGTCTTGTGGAAGACGGCCAAACTGTTGCAACTTAAAATAGGAAGAAACAGGAAGAAACTTTTAAGGACGGCTGAGTACAGCTGTTCTTTATCTTGACTACAAACTAAGTGAAAAAGCATTTCAGAGGCTCTGTATGTTGTTACTATTTTCCTAGGAATTTATTCTCTGTAATTTGGAATTGAGTCTTCATTAAATGGTATCAAATGACCTCTCTTCCTAATTACTTCTTGCCAGTCCAAACACTGTACAGGAAAGAATGTCCAATTAGAGGACAAATATCGGGGAATTTAATTGTGAACCTAATCCAGATGGGGTTTTGGGGTATTTTTGTTGGTTTTTTTTAGGTTGGGTTTTTTTGTTTTTTTTTTTTTTTAATAACTGAGGTTCTTGCCCATTCATTTTACTCATATAATTCCTTTTCTCTCTCTGTTTTTTTACTTTTTCAAATTTTTTATTCCCTTCTGCTTACCATTGAATTATTTTTTCCTGAATTCCAGAGGTGCCAAAAGCTCTTAATCCCATTCTTCTAATTCCTCTGCAAAAGAGTAGACTAGAGACTCTGTCTTACATAGTGGAATAGACCTCTAACCCTCACAGGACTCTTTGGCTATACTTAGTAACATATGCTCCAGTCACTGGGGAAATTGTTTACTTCTGTGGAGAAAGAGGGCAAAAAATAGTTCCAAGTATATTTTCCTGTGCAATTTTTTTTATCTTCCACAACACGAACATCAAAAGCATTATGCTTTTTTTTTTTTTTTTTTTTTTTTTTTTTTTGTCTTTCAGCTATTTCAATGAAATAAAAAAAGGAAGTGAGAGGCAAAAATGACAAAAACTGAATATCCAGCTCTTTGGGATATTTCTTCAACAACTCTAAATATTATGTTGAAAAACTATTAAACTTTTTAACTTAAAGGTCAAAAGTTTACCTTTCTGAATTTAAAAATCTATTTCTCATTATATTAAGGAAATGTTCACAAAAATATACAGGTCAATCCCAGCTATTACATAAAATTGTATGCAAAAATTATTTATATCTTGAATCAAATAAACAACTGAACAAGAGAAAACAAATCTAAATTCTGTCAAAGCACAGGTGTAAGGAAACCTTCATTTCAGCTAATTAATAGCTGAATTAATAGTAGAAAAACAAGTCTTTCTAGGATGCTACTTGACACCTAAACACCTAAACCAGCTGCTCTTAGGGTGCAATGTATCTAATCTGTTTCTCTCAGCCGGCAGTAGGGGAACAGGGTGACTCAGAAAAATGTGTGAGGTAGGTTTCTAAAGGTGAGGGTTGTACTGAGAGTGATGCAAACCCAGTTACAAAAGTAAAGTATCAGCACTGGTAGACACCAGGGAGTTAGCACAGTCTCTAATAAACCATGCTGATCTGCTGGAAAGGCTGCATGGGGCTTTAAAGGCATTAAGAATAAAATCATTATTTTCTGAATATGAGAGAAAAAAATGGGCTGTTTGTATTTTTTCTTCCTCTCATTTCTGTTTAGAATTCTCTAGAGCTGAAAGTGTTTTGTTATGTCTCTAACCTAGCCAGAAACACAAGAAGTATATAAGCCAAGATATTTGGTGATAGGGGGGTTCACTTTGATATATTTCTGAGTTTAGTGACCACCACAGAACAGAGGTTCCTAGTAGCCTGATCCAGGAGCTTTGTCAGCTTTGCTGACTTCTGGGTCTCTAATTTACAAAGTCTCTAGTGCAAAGACTACTTTTTCAGATCTGCATTTTTACATAGCCTCGCACAGCCCAGCCCTGATTTTTGTCTGTACTTAGCTACACTGCCAGAGTAATAATAATAGTAATAATAATGTAATGATAATAGTAATAATTACTAGTTTTTTGATGCCTTATGCAGTGTCATTCATACTATGCAAACAAGTATATATAAAAATTTCTTAAGAGAAAGAGATTGGTTTGACATTCAGTAAAGCAAGAAGTTTTGAAGGACATAGATGTATGGCTGTCATGAACATGCAAAACATTGTGACCACTGTCATAATAAGATAACTTTGTTTGAAACAAGCTAGCCATAAAGTAATGAACTGTCAGTACAGAAAGTCATTGTGATACCAGCTATAAATACCAAATATAACTTAAATTCAGCCTCAAAATGGTCCTGTCAAGTAATTTATAATGAGGTAAAGTGCTCAAAAATGCCCTTGATTTGCATAATGTTTCTACATGCAACCTATGAAGTAGCAGTTTTTAAAATTTGAGATACTGTCTGTATTACTAGGTACCACTTTGAAACAAGCTTACATTTTCGATGTTCTTTAGTTGTTTTGTGATTGTTGTGGAAAATGCAGGCAGATTCTTTTGTTGTTGACATCAGAAGTGGGGGGTCACTCTGGGCCTGCTGAGTACATTCTGAGCTCAAACAAAAATTGATTTCCTTTTTTTAAAAAGCAGCTGGCATTACAATGAGTAGCTTTCTTTCGATTTTTCTTTTCCACTGAAGCATTCAGTGAATGCAGCAGGCATAATAGGCTGAAGTAAACAGTGTCAGTTTCTGTTATATCAAGAGCTCTTTTAAACTAAGCAGACAAGCTATCATCAGCGCCTGAAACCCTGTAAATGGCAGCAGAGACTGAAAATGAGTTTGTTTCCTGACAAGTGTTTTGACGACATTTTGAAGAATAGAAGGAGATGCTTTGCTAATTACTGTGGCTGCCACATGTTCAGTCATTATACTGTTCCATTAATGAGCAAATATAAACAGCCTGTGTAAAGAAGTAATAGAATTAGAGATTCAATGAAATATGTGCCAGCAACTCAGACCATCATAAGCAAGAAAAATATAGACATATCCCCTTTCGATTTTCCTGTGTTTCCTGTGTTCGCCTTTATTCATTGAAGGAGCCCGTACATCTCTCAAGTGCTTTGGTAAAGCAAGAGCTGTATGTGGTCGGGCAAACTAGGAACAAGCACAGAAAGGATAGAGCTGATGTTTTTTATCAATAAATTCACAATTTTGGGGTAAATATCCTTTGACAGGAGTGCAAATTAAAAACAAAGCAGTATTAATAGCAAGAGGTGCAGTCTGGCCTTCTGCACATGGTCTAGCTTCAGCCTTGGTGAGTCATTACATTAGAACACTTGCAAAACCACAGGCAATTGGGGTTAGACATGTTGCAGCAAGAGAGTCTTAATAATGCATGACAATGGGAAAACAGCACTTCAGCTGACCACTACTCTTTCTGCAGTAGGCTTAAACAAAGGAAAGTTTTGGGTAGATTCAGAGCTGGCTCCAAGTAATGGAGCAACTTTTCATTAATTAATAAAAATTATTGGCAAAATAAAATCAAAACACTCACACAGAGTTTTATACATACATGCATACATATATATATATATATGTATATTTTTTTAAAAATTTCTTTTAAACCTTTGAGCTATCAGGTTGCCAAGAGCTAGGTATTAGTGGATGCTGCCTGTTCCCACTGTAGGACAGAGTCTTCTTGTGTTACTGATCTTTGGAAATCAAAAAATAATGTCTTTTGTGCCGTGTATCTGTTCTTTTATGACACATAATACAGGGGCATGTTGGGACCTTCCTTTTCACAACTGGCAGGGGGCAAAGGAGATGTCTGTTTGTTTTGTGAAATTCCTGGAATTTTGTTTACATATAGTCCCTAGAAGTGTTTATGTATAGGGCATATCCAAAGGCTATGTTCTCCTTTGAGTGAGAATATTCTTGAAGCTTCTCTGGTGTCCTGCCCCCTGACTTGTTCTTCTTCACTTTCCTCCAAAGTACACATGCTGCTTGTCAAGCTAGAACAACTCCTGTTTAAAAATCCTTTTGGGAAAAAATGGATTTCAAAAAATCAACACTAATTCTAAATGTTATTGATTTTTTTTAGAAAAGTGTGTATTTATTTTTATGTACTTTGACTCTTTTGAATCATTTGTAATAGCATGAACAATTAGACAGTGTGACTGAATGATACTCAAAAATAGTTCATGAGAAGACATTAGTTGACTATGTAAATGGTTTAGAATGGGGAAAGCATTTTAAGATATTAAGGTGAAAATATCAAGGTGATAAAGTGGCTGGTAGAGAAAACAGACATTCAGAGAGCTTAAGCACTGCAAGTCAGATCAAACTCAGCACCAGTTATAGAATTAGGTATAAGATGTGTTGGAAGTATACTGAAGTTGCATACATCAAAGGCCCCATCTCAGTATATGAATTAGGTAGGGGTTTTTTTAGTCCTTATCTTCCAAAGCTTTTTTAAATTTTTTTTTTACTACATCGAGTCAGCAAAAACCATAACAGAGACAGTTTTTTCGGTTTGCATATCTATATATATACACACACACATTATAAGGATATGTCAAGAATATAAATGAAAAACAAATACCTTAAATGCAGCTATTAACTACGTGTGTAGGTTCAAAAGTTTCTTTGTTTTTACACACCGAAGTTACAAGATTGTAGTCTTTGACCCCAGAAGGGATCTGTTTCCTTGCTATGAGATGTTACCACTCCTTGCCACTCAATGTGTAGGCGAGTTTAGAATTGCTTCTTGATTTCTAGGTAACTAGAAAACTAATTACTAAATTATTTACTAAGATTTATAGTATAGACTCTAGACCTGGAATCTAGAGTTTGGGCCACTGTATTGCTGGAGCCTCTGGGGAGTCTTTGAACAGACTTTCTCTTTTGACACTAATGCTGAATTACAGGGCATTACCCTACTGCCAGAGCATACAAGACAGGCTGACATTTTCAAACAGCACTGAAAAGTTTTCAATAATTTCTATGAATCTTCTGTTGTTCTTTATCATAAACCTCAGGAAAACAGATATATCATCTTTGTCTAGAGAATTATATGGCTTTCATTGCATAAAAAGGGGCCCTTTATAAATGAAGAAAGTTTTGTTTGTTCATTTGTAGAGATCCACTATAAGGAAATAATTATATTTATACTAAAAGTCTTCATCTCATTGTGTGCTTGACTATATAATACTCACACTAAGATAGTGGATAATGTACAAAATTGGAATTGTACAAACAAATATAAGACGTATTATTCCATAACAGCCTTCCGGTTTGTTGCGTTTTGTTGGTTTTTTTTAATGGCATCCACATATGTTGTGTTCCTGTCAGCTAGAGTTCAAGCTGCTCCTTTTGACCCAGTACAGTAATCTGTGTGGAGAGCACTGCAGATAATTGTCAGGTTACATGACTTTTGGATCTGACACCGCAAAAGGTAGGATGTCTTATAGAACTGTTCAGTGTGACCTGTTTATTTGGAACAGGATATGAATATCCTCAGATGGTATTTTTATCATTAAATGTGGGATCAATGACACTGCTGTAAATTTTGCCTTTCCAGATCCAGATAAATCTGTTGTCTTTTGTTCATATACAAATTTATAATAATCTTTCTTTTTCTGTTGTTTTGTTGGCCCCTAGGAAGAAAACTAATTCATCTGGGGTTGTAATTTCCTCTGAGTTTTCATAAATGAGAAGATACTTTATAGTTTTTTAGTAATGCCACTTCTCTTTGTTAGCAACATGTCTGAGCCTTATTCTCATGGTAGGACTTGTCACAAGGAACAGGGGTAACTGTGGCTGCAGAACCACATTGTGGCGCGGTTTTGCAAAATAAGTCTTTCTTTGCCCATATGTATGGTCTTTAGAGTGTCTAAATCTCCGTGGCAGAGATCCAAGACTGAAGATGTAAACCTACAAGTGTGATTTTGGAGAAGCAAAGCTGTCTTTGAGCCATGGTTACGATGGCTATGACAAATAACTAATGAGTTGTTTTTTCTTTTCCCAAAGACAGCATTCACATAGGTTTAGGGTTTGTGCTTCTGGTGACAACATGTAATAATAATTTGGTTTTATAGTCTATATTCTAGGCACGCATCCGAACAGCAATTAAATTTTTAATATTTCCTTTCTGTTTTCTAAGGGACAAAAGGACCTATTGAGGATAATTTAGAAGGTCATCTGAATCCTTCCAGGGTGACCCTTTTGGCTGATTGGATGCTAATGATAGCTTCTGAGAACAATTTTGTCATGAATATTACAGTCAAAAGGCACACTCTGTGTATGGAGTCTGGACATCATAGGCATATATTATAGGTCCTGAAAATGGGGCAACAAGAGGTTTTCTCCTTTCCCTGCAATTCTACTATGGCACTGAAAACCTGATTTTTGTCATACCTTGGGAAGACATACTAAGCAGGCATTTCTGAGTACTTGTGCTTCTTGAGGAGAATGTAATTACTGAGGAAATTAACTTCACAGCCAAAGATTGTGGTGTCATGATAATTTAGAGTAGTAGGAAGGATGTTTTCTGAGCAATCACTAATGTTGTTTTTCCCTTTGTTTTTTGTTATCACATAATATCATCCATTAAAACTGAAAACAAGAATCTCTTCTCTTTAAATTTCCTACCCTGTCTCACTTTAGCTGAGTTAAAGTTTTCTTGTAACAATATATTACATCATGCTCAATTGACTTTCTTTACAAAAGTGATAAATCTTTTGTCCAGTTTTATTCTTAGCAGTTCTAGAAACTGCAAAAAAATACACATTTCTTGTTTCTTGCTACAATAATTGTGCATGTCAACTCTAGTTTTCAGGCACAATCTTTCTGGGGTTGATGAGAAGCAGATTACTGAATTACTTTCTTAAGAGAAGGAAGTCTTTGCCTTTGGAGTCAAGAGGAGGTTACCAGAGAGCAAAGGTGTCGATTTTCACTGTTATCATATCCTCTTCTCATTTTTTACTGATTTTCCCACTGTGGTTTGCAGCGAGAAAACATGTTGACTTCCAGGACAATTGTTTTCCTTCTGTTTAAGTTCAGTGTTATAGCTACTGGTCATAACAGAACAAATATTTTGGTTGTTCTTCAGACAAAACCCTTTTGTATGGGTTAATCCACAGTGAACAGTGGAAATTCTGTGAGTATGGATTTACAGCGCTCTTTTGTAATGTCTTCCCTTTGGGACAGCGTGAGGGAAGTTGTTTGTCAAGACCCTCTCTCATTTTGGAACATGAAAGAGTGAAGTGTGTAGTGGAGAAAAGCTTTCACTCTATTTACAGTCTGTTCTTTAAATTAAACTACTGAAAATGCAGCAACTTTATGCTTACTAAGGAGATGACTCATTTAGATGGCATCACTGGTTATAGCTATTATGTGAGCAAATGGAACCAAAAAAGCAGAAATAAAGATGAGTTGCATTTTCCTCATAATGAACTTATGAAATATGTGCTGGTCTATGAAAAAAAAATGCCCTGGCTTCCCAAGCAATGTGTTTTAAAGCAATCATATGAGAAGAAGGGTTATGAAACTATACTACTCTCTGTTCACCCAAGCAAAATTTTACCTGCTTTGCTGGAAGAACAGTAGTTAATCAAGAGCAAAGACTCCGTCAGCAGCCAGAAACAGCATAAATAACATTTTGCAAAAGTGAAAGATATGCTCAATGCATATCACACAAACATTTAGACACCCAAACAGCATTACGTGAATATGCAGGAGTAAAAAGAAAATAGCATTTTACATTGTAAGCTCATTTTTACAGAAGCATTAAAGTGTCATATGACCTTGTATACAGACCTTAGGATAGCAATCGGGCTGAAAAAGATGGCTATTTCACAAAGAAGAAAAAGTGCTAAAATTGACCCAGTACTTGACTAGGGGCAACAAATACAATACACAGGTATCATATGCAGAAGTTTTATTTCAACAGTCTCTGCTCATGTGTGTTATGAAAATGAAGACTGGAAGTCAGGCTGAAACGCTGTCTGTCTCTGAGTAGTAACTGTTTGACTGGTAGAAAAATTCACAATAGGGCACAATATTTAGGACTTTGTACAGCCTCAACACCCAGAAGTCTTTGACAAGGTTCAGTCTGTGTAGGTCTGGGAAGTGAAGATACTTGTGACTGGAAGTTAGGTGTGTGTAGGAAATAGCAAACATAACCAGTGTTTGTACAACTCACAAGGTCAGCATTGCAGGTTGGAGTGTGCTCACTGATTCTGTTTGCAGATTCTGTTGTGTTCACAAGTGGTACTGAGGAACAGCCAGCATTGTCAGAAGTTTCTTTCCTCAACTAATGCTACACAGAACTGTCTTATAAGAAATTTTCCATTAAAATTCAATAATACTAGAATATATTTCCAAACTTAGTGGAAAACAACCTTCTGTAAAATGTACTTGTTTTGAACTGGAGTAACTAAGGCAAAAATTGAATAGTGCTGTCCCAGAGGGGAGGTTTCAACTTCCTTGGTCTGATTTGATATTTGAGAAAAACATGATTGGAACAAGAAAGAAGATTTATCAAAATATGTACAAAAGGGCAGTTCCATACTAAAAAATTATTTAAATCTTTCTTATTTTACATTACCACATATATATATATTCCAATGCAGTTTTAAGAATTCTAAATAATTGCAACAAGCTTATGCACTCAAACATCTTTGCAAAGTCTGGGCAAAAATTCAGAGTCTCTAGTTTTGCTTTGTTGCTGTTTGTCTGCTGAAGTTAAGTGATAAATCTTCTGCTAAATCCTTTAAATCCTGAAGCCAGCAAGGGCAATATTCATGGTGCTGGGAGGCAGCAAATGATGTTACCTGTAAATCCAACTAAATTTTTTATTTCATAGACCTGAAATATCTTCACAAATACTTTTGTATAGTGGAATTTATGTAAACATCTCACAATAGTTTTGAGCAGTTGAACTGGGCAAGATAAATCTCTTCAAATGAATGCATTACTACTGAAAAGTAAAATTCATCTCTCTTATAAAATTTAAGATTTCATTGAATTCTTTAAAACTTATAAAAATACAAATAATAAGACTCAAACTTTCTCTGCTAACTGTGTCTTGAGACAAGGTTCAAGATGTCAGTTGGAGCCTATTTTTGAAGAGGCACTAAAGAGCTCTGGTTGTAACATTAGTGCTTCAGATTGTTAGATAATAGGAATTCAATCTTTCAAAGAAGTTGCTATAATAGCAGTATTTTAAGGGGGAAAATGTTATTTCTTTCCAACCTTTGCTGACAAGATTTCACAGAAAAGCCAAAACAGCCTTTACGCTTTCTTTTTTTGTTGTTTTCTCCTATTCCAGTTGAGGACAAATCTATCAACTTCACCATGCTTGTGTTTTCTTACTTTTTATTTCACTATGTTCTACATTGTTTTTATCATTTAAACTTTGATTATGACAAAATTATCTGGATTCTCCTATACCATACATTTTCATGGAAAATCTTTTGTTTAAAAAAGTGAGAAGGATAACAACATGAACTTCTCAGCTGCCAAGGGTCAGATAATGGTTCCGTTGTGCTAAGGTGCTATTAATAGCATGCTTCTTTTCTAGTTAATGTAGTCACTAAAAACTGTTCAGATCTTTTGTGGCAGTCAGGTGAAAGCTGAAGATCTGTAGACTACTGTAGCTGGTTTGTTGCAGCTTCTGGGAATTGAATAAATAATTTTTAATCCAATTTGTGTTTTCTGTCAAACAGTTAATGGCCTGAAGATTTGGAGATGGGCCTAAACTGGAGTGTTATTAACATTACTCAATGTATGCTAATGTTTTATATACTTTACTGTACATATTCTACTGTCAGAAGATTGCATCTAAGAAAAAGGGATCGTTGCTCTCACATCAACAGGAAATCAGAAATCTTTGCTATTGTCAGGGGAGCCACTAAGTGAAATAAGGACAAGAAATTTGGCTTATGTTAGGCTGAAGGGTAATGAAGTTTCCAGGAAAAAGACATAGTGGCATTTTCCTTCCCATCTGGGTGGTTAATATATCAGGTTGCAGACCCTGTTGATGATTCATTCTTCCTTATTCGTGGACCTCTTCTGCGGTATATCTGCTTGAATAACCTCCACCACTTAAAGCTAAAAGCCATCCATTTCTCACAGCACCTACCTTAGGGCTTTTTTTTTTCCCTTTTCTTTTCTATCATAGCAAATGATTGACTCTCACACTGCTTTTCTTGTTGATGTGACAACTCTATAGAATAAATTAATTTTTTGGTCCTTAATATATTCACTTGCCATGCAAAATTCTAAAGAGTACTAGAGTATTTTCATTGCTTGCTCCTTTTCAAATCTCAGTTTTCCTACTATTACAGCCTTTTCCAATACCAGAAAGCTACAAACTTCTCAAAGGATTTGTTTTCTATGCTTGTTCAGAGGATGTTAATATCATTATATTGAATTATCAGAATATTATGAAATTTGAGTTTACCAAATGTTGGTAAAACATATTTTAATATTGGGCTTCCATTAAAATTTGTGCCAGGTGTTCATTATGTGAAACATTATAGATGAATGGTTAAGTAGAAAGCATGAGAAGAGTCTCTTTTTGTTATTTTTGCCCTAGTCTGATTGCTCATATGTAAGAGAAAATGGTGGAAAACAGAGTTAGGCCTGACATCCCTAGATGTGATACCACCTGACCTGACAGTAAAATGGTGAGTGTAGACTATATTGTTGAAAATAATAGAAGCAAACAAATCATTAGATATACCATAGTGAACACTGGAAACTTATCTCTAGGTGCCTGGTCAAGTTCTTCCTAGAGTGGGAAGAACCAGAACATTAGGTCCAAAACATCAAGGAAATGAACTTGTGGAATCCTGTCATTCAAATGAAGACAACTGAAATTCTAGTTAGGGTATTTTAGAAAATGTGAATATTAAAATGCCTTTGTTCATGAAGTTGGACACATGTAATTACATACAGAATAACATACTGAAACATAAGGAAACTATTTTAATATCTAGAGTATAATTTTTCAATCCGTTTTTTTACATCTCAGTCCAGAAGTAGACGAAACAAAAAATCTGGATTTGACCATCTCTAAATTTTGAAGTACCAGAGTTCCACATCAAGATTAATATTGTTATTAATACATAGGCCACATGTCAAGAGTAGTCCAAACAAAAACACTACTCTGACTACCTGCAGTGTATAGAATTCCCTTGGACAGAATCTGCTAGTGTAGGCAGGGCAATAAATGGTACAATAGGAAAAGAAATCCCATAATCATTAATATTTGTCTAGAATGCAAGAATAAGATAATCCCTTTCTTATTCATAATGCACAACAGAAGGATGCTGGTGCAAATGGAACATCCTTTTAATCTAGTAAAAGTATGGTTTTGCAATGAATGGAAATAACACAAAATTGTAATTCAGTTTTCCTAGTAGATCCAAATGGAAATGTAAGTGGTTCAGATTCGGCCTTCTCAGAGTTTCATTTTTTCTCAACCTTTTAGGAATGATTATCCTTAACCTCAGGAGGTTTGAATTTTGTCTCAGCCTAGGTTGCAACCTCTATTAGTCTGTCATTCACACAAATGATAGAAATGCATTGCTGTGACAAATTTCCCTCAATATGATTGACAATCTCTGATAATAAGTATTCTGGGCTGATCTAAATTGTAGGCAGAATTTAATTTACAGTAAAAGTTTATGTCCTGCCCACTATGAACAAAATTAAGAATTTTGCAATTTTGTAATCACCTCAAAGAATAATAACACTACACAGTTTAAAAAATTCAGGAATTACAATGGTGTTACATTGATATGATTTATCACTTTATTCTTTCATTTCAGCTATTCACCATGTTATGGTACCAATTTAAATAGTAATGTGGAAACCTACCACCATGAATGGTCTCAAGTTTTAGCAAAAAAGGGATAATGCAACAAAATGTCTATGAAACAATAACGAATAATTCCCCTGCTTTTCTTTTTTCCTCGTTTTGTGTTGGAAGCATGGTTCTCTGGATCCAGATGTCCTTTTTTTCCTATGTGGGAAGGGGTCCAATGGCCTGTTCCAAGTGACTTGAATTTTTCCTACCTGACAGAAGCCTTTAAGCAGTATTAGAAGTGTAATGGTTCTCTCACACGGTCTCTCATTCCAGTTTCCATAAGAACCTCACTCTGAGAGCTGGTTGTTGATAAACATGTACAACAAAAGATTTGGGTGAAATCCATGAAATCCAACTACAACTAGTATAGCAGCCCTTTACAATTCCAGATATTCAAAAGTTTGCAAAAACATTTCAATTTTTGCTGGTTGACAGACAGAATAATCAGCAAAGACTGATCAAAAAAAACCAAAAAAACCAAAAAAAAAACCCAAAAAAAAAAAAAAAAAACAACCCCAAAAAAAACCCTCCAAGAAATAAAAATTATGCTGAACTGAATGAGCTCAAGTGATAAAAGAGAGCCAGTTGGGGTGTGTCATTTGGTATTCAGACTGGCCTTTAATTTAAAATTATCAGCAGCATGTGTTTTAGAATAAAAATTTGTCTTTGAGTATTTTGTTTATGATAAAACTTGGAATTTTTGTTAAGTTTATTTTAGCTCTTACAGCATGAAAATGATCAGTAAACACATGTACTTCTTTCATCTTTTTGAAAAACTAAGTTGCTTCAAATTTACAGAGAAATTTTTCTGGTTTGTCCCAAAAAGCTAATTTTGTTTCTCTGGAATAAGGGTACCAAGTACATGTTTGATTTATCCAGCATGTATTTTCTGTCATATCATGTGTAGAGACTGTGGATCCATGTGGGTGCACCCATAAATACATATTTTATAAAATATCTAGAAAGAGGATGTGGATGAAAGAAAATGAAAACTGGAAAATATATATATATATACAGACACAATAAAGTATGAATGATTTTTTTCAAGGAGTTGCACTATTAACATTTAGTAGATTGCTTTCTGAATAACAGTTTATATGTTTTTCTGTATAGGCTGCCATGCACAAAACTGAAAGACTATTTACTTCTGAGCTAGGACTAGAAGCAAAGACACTCCAAAGAACAGATAAAATTTTTTAGAGAAATTTAGAACATTTAAATTCATGGTGAATGGTATAATACATTGGATATTTCCAGAAACAGGCCCTAGTATCTACATATGCTAGGCTAAGTACTGCATGTGTCACTTAGGGAGTTAACTGATGTGTTAGAGAAAGCATGCTCCAGAAGAAATGGTTTGCACAAAGAAAAAGCTGTCATCTCACTCAGAACATAAACCTGGGCTCTGAACACTTGACACAGTGGCTGGTCTCAGGCACTGGAGTAGGTATAGCTTGGTCAAGGTCTGAGCTGTAAATTTACAGAACAATACACTCATCATTAAGCTCCCAGTTTCCCACTTACAGCTCCCCTAAGTAAATGCTTGAAAACTGTCTGCGTGCTGTCAAAATCCAACAAGTCTCTACAAAGCTTAGTCATAATTATTAAGAATAAAGGTGTGTGAGAAACTGTCACAAACACTACTAAAATGGTGACAATTAGTGCTTTGGGTTTTTGACTGATTCATTTTGGTGTATGCAGGGAGAAAATTCAAATAACTTGTTCTAATCAAGAAATCTATCCTGCACAAAATTCAAGGAATTTAACTGTCAGATAAATGGAAAATTAGCTAGAACTTAAGGAGTGCGCACAACCTTGTCATATGTGATAGTCAAACTAAGTGATGTGGAAGTCTTTTTAATTTTTTACTGTTTTTAAAGAGTTATTTCCCAGGGAACTTGGTTCTTTGACAGTGAAGGTACTGAGCATTAATAAGTAAAGGAAATGGTTGAAATTGCAACCTCAAAAGAATAGCAGTAAATTAAGTTTCTTTTGTTGTCTCCTTACAATTTTCTTCCACTTCCAAAATTTCTACATGTTTAGTGTGAAATTTAGTACAGTGTATTGGTGTGTATTTCCAGGAGAGCAAATCGGTCTGGCTGTCATTTTGGGTGTGCACTGGCTGCATGTGATGACAGTCTTGCTTCCTTCATCCTCCTGCCCTGAATGTGCACAAGGCTTGGGCTGCCTGGGTGGTTATCTCCTTGATCCAAGGAAAACAAGATACCACTCCTCTGGCAGGTAAGGCCGCATCCGTAGTTAAGTCCCCAGCATAACATAAATAGCCCTTGAAAATGGGAAGAAGGCCTGTTTTTCCAAAGCAGGTAGATCTGATACCACTGTAAGAATTCCAAGGTCATGCTTTCCCTGGGGACTCCTTAACACACGATGCATATAAGTAGGGTGTAAAATCTGTGTTCATATTTCAGTGAGCTCCAGGAATTGTTTGTTACAGGACAGTCCCCCATGGACACCTGGATATCTCACAAACTATTCTTTAATAAATATGTCTATTAGCCGAGTCTCAGAAGCAGCTGTTTTCTCTGAACTAGGAGCCCAAGCACATTTTTGATTTATCCAGCATGTATTTTCTGTCATACCTTGTGTAGAGACCATAGATTCCGTGTGGGTGTACACATAAATTTGTCCTTGAATGACTAACTGTAATTTCTCTTGTGAAAGAAGTAGTAGGGGTTTTTTTCCCCATTATTATTCATTTGTTGGAAAAATACTTTTGTTTAAAAATTACAATTCAGTTAGACAAAATAGGGAAAAGAAGTGATTTTAGATATCAACTAAGTATTTCCATCCTAAATATTCACTGGTTTTGGTGGCTTTCCGTTAGTTATAAATCATTGATTGTGTTTTCCTTTGCACTTAAGTAAGATCCTTTATACCTTTTTTTATGTAAACTCAGTAAAAGCTATACTTATGTTGCACTCTCATCCTCATCCTAAATGTATTATGGTAAACCTGAAAAAATCTCACTGGGTGCTTTCCTGGTGACAGGTGCCTGATGGTCTTCCCCTGAGACTTTTGCTATACTGGTGGTGTCATTCAGAGATTCCAGTCCTAGCAGAAAAGTGGCTAAAATGTTGTTCTTCCTCCTTTGCACATGGAAATTACCCTAGTATTTCCATGAAAATATTTTTCTAAAGAACTTAGAGAAGGAACTCAGATTCAATTCCCTGTACATGCTGTGCACCTTATCCTCTCCTGCCACAACATTTGGTTCTGTCACTGTATTTCCCACCTTTTTTGTAATTGCAGCTCATGATTGTCCATTTATAAAGCAACCTGGGGTTTGACAGTTTCCTAATGAGATGTTACAAGCCCTCATTACAGCTACTTTCAAATGTCTGAATGTGGTGTCTTTGGGGGTATTTTTAGATTTTTTTTTTCATGGTTTTCACTCCAGTGAGAAGGTTAAGCAAGCAGGGATCCTTTTATTTCATTTGTAGCCCCTTATTTTCAGCTCTCCAGAGAAGGCGATTAACAGTGCAGCCCTAGAAAGCCTTCAGTTTTAAATGTTGAACTCCACATGAAGCAGTCAGTTCCTCTTCCTTTTTCCAGTTGTAAGTTTTGACAATTTAGAAATACATTTTCATTCTCAGATACTGTGAGGAAGAGCTTCTCTCTAAATTTAATCTTTGGAGAACTGTCTGACGCATTTTTCATATTGTTTGGCAGACATATGTAGCAACTGTTAATCATCCTCTGAGTCACACTTTGCCAGCTGGATCAGAGTATCCTATTTTCTAGGCAGATTAATCTATATGTTGCTGCCCCATAACCTACTTTGAAGTTTCAGACCTTATTCTGCTGGAGATACACAACACAACAATGGAGAGAAATCAGGTCCTTGGCACACTTTAAGGCTTTTGTCAAGTCACTGTCTTTGAAATGTTGCAGGACTCTTTAATATTCTAAAAAAACAGTAGAAGTTTCAATATGGTCACCAAAAAGATGTGGCGTTACTTGAAGTTTTGACCTTAATATCACAGGGATATCAATCTTCATTTGCAAGTTGGATGTCTTCCCATGGGTTAGATTTCAGGCAATAGAAAACTGATCAGATGTTTCTACTGTGTATTTGAAATAAATGTGTTGTAAGTGAGTTAATTTTTGGGGTGTTCAAGCTGAAATACTTTGGCATATCTATTTTTAAAAGTCAAATATGCAGTACTGCAAGAATGCTCCAAATACATTATTGATTTATTCTAGAAAAATGTGTGCAAACATTAATTTATACATATATTTGAGAGGAAAGAGCAAGCAAACACACACATAAATACATTCAGTCACATACGTATGTCTACAGAAAGTGGACGTTGGCCTTTTTTTTTCTGTGAAGAAGTAACCTTTTATCCAAATGTAATCAACTAATATTCATATTGTCTATTGAATCTCCTAGTACATTTAACTTTTGCGACATATTTCCATAGCTTGAAAATATTGTTGCTGTACCTCTGCAATGATAGTTGTGAATATTCTAATAAACGACTGCCTATAAAATTTTTTCCCATGTTTTATAAAGGATTTGGAAGCTGTATAGTGACTGAGACAAGAAACAGTAAAAGAAATAGATTTTATCTTTACTTAATTTAGCTGAAAGTCAAGCCAGTTATTGAGTCTCCCCTGAGGTACCAGCTAGTTGTTTAAATCAATTTTTTACCTGAAGGTCATTAAAGTTTCTCATTTTCTAGACACTCAGCTCAAGAATTTGTTGGTGGGTTGAACAAATCAGAGCTCATTGCTGTCTCTGACATCAAGGAGACTTTTGCATTTACCAAGTGGTGTAAAAACCTTTAATAAGGTGAAGAAACAAACTGTATATTTTCCAAACTAGGCACCCAAAAAGATTTCACATACTTCAAGATTCAGCCTTAATACCTCTGAGATACAAGGCTCCATCTTTAGAACAGGTGAAGCAGAGTGGTTTTACAGCCACACCTGATGCAAAAGTCTGAGGTTCTACAGAGACAGGAAACTTTAGGTAGTGTGTAATAAATATGACCATAACTTGAATAAAGGAAACACAACATTAGCAAAAGCACCAAATTAACAGAGAGAGAGTTTTTTTCCAATGCACAACTCTCATTTGTAGTAATAAGTAGGTAGTGGCATGCGGAAAATAGCACCTAATTTCACATGGTGCCCAACATATCTTTCCAAACAGATTAGAAAAGAATGATGATGAATTGAAAGACCAGTATTGCTTACTTGCCCAAAGTTGCATTTGTTCCTCTGCTGTGAAACTGTATTATTCTAATTGTTTTAATTATATTTTTTTAAACAATCATTTGCCAGCCAAACTCCAGATAACTTCAGAAACTAATGAAAATAATTATTTTTCTCTATACTTCTTACTAAGTTACAGACATCTCTATGGATTCTTATACAGGAAGTAAATGAGAAGCAAAAAAGAAATATTGCCTTTTGCTTATATTGGGGCTATGACACGTAGAAAAGCACCTAATCCTGTGTGAGTCCTGTGCATCATTTTTGGCTTGAGCAAACAGTTTTGCTACACCCTGCCTGATTACAAGCATAACACAGATGTGGATTATACCTCTTTCTGTCTGCCTTGATACTTATTCTCACAGCTGTGAAGGATCAGAACAGTTGTTAAGGTGACCTCTATTAAACTCTTGGATGATTTGCTTAAAGCATCTAAATTGATATTCTTCATAGATTTTCATGTAGATGTAAGATCTTGACCTGGGGTTCTCCTATCACTCTGAGTGTTTGATCCCATCTAAACCTTCTTTGTTACGTAGGCTGAACTAATCCATTGAATGGTGCTCCTTAATTAGCAGAGATATCAGTTTCAGATCTAAAATTTGGGACTGATGTGTTTGTCAAAAAATTTTGAAATGAGGGCCCAGCTGTGCTGTGTCACTTTCATGATGTGCTACAGGGTGTTTTTTTCCAGCTATCACATGCAATGGAACGAGCCATTATTTCATTACAGCAAATGCAAATACCCAGAGCTTTACTGAGACACTGTTTCCTCTGTACTGGAAGCATGGTGCCAGACTGAATACAGAACAGGAATGTTTCAGCACACAATGGATTTCAAAGACATTGTGTAAATTAGCTGTTTTCTCTCACCTCTACTGTCGTGTCCCAGGTTCTTGAGTTGTCAGTGGTTTGCTATGGCACTGTCACTTCTTAGGAATACCTTTCTTCTTGCTTTAGACAGTGTAGGTCTAAAGACTGCACATCAGTCAGACTAGAGTGAAGGAGAGATTTCAGGCTATCAGAGATTAAGAAATCCTTACACTGTAATTTTTCTCATACAAATAAAGGATTTTTTCTCTTCTTTCATAGCTTATTTTTCTACGTGGTTTTTACTTATCAATTTTTACTTAGACTGTCTTTTAAATCTCTTTAATATGTTTGAGATTATTGCATTTTTTTGATATCCAGACACTGCATAATGATACCATTTTGTCTGCATATCCTAAGCACATATTTTGGAAAATATCCTCTGGGATGATTCAAAATAATCCTTTATATTATATTATTCTGTTGTCTGATATCTGTAATACAGCTATTTTTCTTCTGCAGTTGATATAAAGTAAATGGAGAGGATTCTAATTTTTCTTTGCTGGTGTATAAATGTGTCATTTCATACAACTAGCTGTTTTTCTTTGTTGTAACTTCTTTCCCTCTGTTTTAGCCTGCGGCTTCCCTTTTTATTTGATCAGTATAGTTTAGAGCATCACTTCTTCCCAGGAGAAAAACAGGATTTCAAATTGCTACTCATGATTCCTAAGGCGAACTGAAAGGGCGCTGACTGAATTAATGTTTCCTTTGCTGTTTTCAGGCCTTATTGGTTTTATTTCCTTTCCTCATGGATCTATTTTTTTTTTTCTGCCTCTAATAAAATTCTTTATCCAAAGATTGACAATTATTTTTTCTCAGCAGTTTACAGTTCACCAGAATACAGTTTATTAATTAGACAATTAATCAATCTGAATATTTCCTGACACAAGAGATGAATTAAAATTGCAAAAAACCTAGAGTAAAAAATTTCTATCTGTATCATCAGAGGGAAAGCCATATAACTTGGTATTCATGGTACATACCCAGTGTCCCCAGGAACAAATCTTACAGAACTGGAGCTATTGCTATGAATTTCTTAATATACTCAAATCCATAAAATTATACTTTTTTTTGTTTTCCGAAAAGTGTTTTCATACAACACAACTAGAATTAATAATATTTTTAAAGAGAATCTTCTTCTAAAGCTAATTAAATTTCCATGAGAAAACTCCAAACTTTTCCAGTCTAATATTAGAAACAAAATTTTAGACATCATTATTGTTTGAGGGAGTGTGTATTGTAAATTTGATGTTAGAACTTTGAAGCTATTAGCAAATCTGGCATTGACCTTGAGATCAATAAAACAAACTTAAACCTTGAAACACTGTCTCTTCTGTATTTATATACAAGAGCATAGATCCAGGTTCTTGATTCCCCACATATGGAACACCATAACCAGTAACTGAGACTGATAATTGTTAAGATCTATTCTTCTTGTCTAATATTCAGATTGCAAGATCACTGGGCAGAAAATTTTCTGTAGTACAGGGATTTGTCTTAAGTACTTTTATTTCTAGGAAACAAACTTTTATATATAGGAAATTGGATATTAGTGCTTTTATGTTTTCCATCCCAAATCCAACTACATATCATACTATGTTCCTTGAATTTAAGGAAATGTGCCTTAGAAGGGTATTACAGCTGCAAGAAGATGCAGCACACAGACCATCTGCAAGAAGATGCAGCACACAGACCATCTGACTCCCAATCTTTTTAGGACATTCTACTAGATGTGTTTACAATGGAGGTGGTGAGACACTGGAAAAAGTCATCCAGAGAAGCTGTTGCTCCTTCACTGGAAGTGTTCACAGACAGGTGAAATAGCACTTTCAACAGCCTGGTCTAGTGAAAGCCGACCCTGCCCAAGAGGGATTGGACAACATGGTTTTTAAAGATCCTTTCCAAACCAGACATCCCATGATTCTGTTTTCCCATACTCCACTGCCTTCCAGCTCACACAAAAGGATGACTCCACATAATTCTTATTCAACAAGTCTGGCCATTTGTCTTTCAGCAATGACTTTGACACTTTTAGTGATGTTATGCTTCTATTGATTTATTCATGTTCTTTCGTCATTTCTGATAGTATAACTCCTTCTCAAAGAGTTTTTTGTTCTTCATATTGGCCTGGAAAGATTTTTTTTCAGGAAATTCTAACCAAAATAGATATATGGGAAAAAATAAAAAGATAAGAAAAAGGAACTCCAATCACCTGAGAGGTGAGAAATAAAACTTTTTCACAAAGTCATGTTGCCACTAAATGTACCTGTGTTTTTTTCACATCAATGAAAATATTGTTTGGGAACAGTTTGGAAAGAAATGTAAAGAAAGCTCTTTTCTCTAAACAATCTGTTTATTGTTTTTCCTAAAGATGTTCTTTGCCATCTTCAATAGCCCTTGTTCATAATTATTTCACAATACCAAATGAGAGGATATGTAAAGTTATGCATCAATTTCTAGTATTCAGCACTCCCTGCATTTAAAAAATATGTTTAAGTTGGAAGTCAGTGTCTCTTCCATCCTTTCATCATTGATTGAAAAGAGGGGAACTGCCAGTGGATACTCTGATCTCAGCTCGGCTGAATCTAGACCTTTAAATCTATTTTATATTCATTCTGTCAGGAGGACTTTAAAATTTACTCTGCAATGACGTATTTTGCTTTCCCTTGATTAGATTAATATATTTTTAGTAAGTAGAGATGACAGGACCAGCTCTTTGGGTCTTTGATTATCTGTAGGAAGAATATGGAACTGCAGAGGCTGGAAAATCAGGATTAAGCACTCATTATGAAGTTCTGAATCTGATATTTGATGCAACCTTTGACAGAAAAGTCAAAGCTTGAAAACATGTTTTATTATGACATTGCAGGTCAGGGTCAGACTTCCAACTAATTTTCCTTCTTCATATTAACAGAAATTAATTGTGTTTGCAATAGTCAGTTTGTCTGGTTTTTTTAATTAACTCTGTATCAAGCTCTGGCTAGGGTTTTGGCCTGTTCCTGCTGTGAAGGTCATGCTTATACTTGTCTTCTTCACCCCATAAACTCCATCAGCCTGCTGGTTATTGGTTCAAGGAACACAGACTTTTGCTAATACTGAGCACCATAATAAAACAGAGGTCAACAATATACTGAACATCTACCACATGAAAGCATTTTAACCACCTGCAGTTTGATAGAAGCCATGGATATCACCCAGCCTAACACTGGGTGAAATGTTATGCACCTTTACAAACAGATGCAAATAACTCTGCTGCTTTTGCCAAGGGTGAAGAATGAGTAAGTGTGTGTGTGATTAGGCACTGCTCATGATGTCTGTAACAGCTTCCACATCAGAGTCCTGGTGAGGAAGATATTTCACCGCTCCTGCTATGTGTTAAATATCATCCTATACAAAATTGCTCATATATAACTGCAGTATTTTTCGGCACTAATCTTTATATTTGATTGCAATGTGGAAGTTTGTTGGAGTCTTATCACTGGGTATATTAAAAAACTTGGGAGCAGTCTTGGAAAGGGAGTGGCAGATGTTCCATGCTGTTTCCTGTGTCCTGATATGGAATGGAAGTGGAGATCAGCAAGTCCATTTTTTCTGGTATATTGGTTTGGTCATTCGAGTTAATTTTTCACTGTCCTTATTAGTTTGTGCTTAATTAGCAGGAACAATATAAAGAAGTAGCAGAAGAGTGAAGATTGCCAGGCAAAGAAAAACAAAGGAATACAAACCAAAAAGGAAATTCAGATAATCTTTGCAGTATTTTTTTGTTATTGCAACCTGACAACCTGCCATCCCTCCCTTCTTTGGAAGACCCAGGAACCTTCCCCATTTTCATGCCTCCTACATCTCCTTCCCACCCTCTATGCAGTCTTTCTGTCTCAATATTCTTTGGGGAAAATGCAGAATCTACAGCCTTTTATGATAGCAAAACTTATTTTTGGGTAATCACAAAGCAGGTATTAGCAGTCAGCTCTATGCTCGAATACTCAGAATTTCAATATATCTGCATACCAAAGCAATTGTGAAAAGTGATTAGGGCTATGTCCACCAGTGCAGCCAGTGAGAATTCAGAAATTACTTAAAGGCTATTATTTGCAATAATAGGGTATATGCAGGAGTGAAAATCTGCCTAAGTAATTCATTGTCAAATTTACTTTATAAATGCTTGAAAATTACTGCTAGGCCTTTGGCAGCAATGAATTATGTAGTTTAGCTGTTCTGTATAAAGAAGATTATTGTTTTCTCCTTCTTCCTTCTTGGCTCCACAAAATGACAATGTCTGAGTGACAGCAGCCATGAGTCCCTGGCCTCCTTAGTCTAATTCTATCGAATATCAATTGACAAGATTACAAAATGCTGACATTTTTTTCACTGACATTACAGTATGTAAAACTTTACCTTGGGATGGACTGCAAAGTTAAGGAAAATGCTGATGGCAGCCGAAATACTGCATGATAGTGCTGCTGTGGCAATAAGGAACCTATGATTTTGTACTACACTTTGATAAACAGAAGTACCTCATAGTAATAAAAAAGGCCTCTTCTTTATGAACACATTTCAAATTGTATTTAAAAGCGTAACATTGATTTTTCTGGGCTGTATGTTTTCAAAGATTGCTGTGTGATAATATTGTTCAGTTGTGTCACGCTTTTCCAGAATAAAAGCCTTCAATGACCTTAGGAGTCTTCACATTTTAAAAATACTGTACCATTTTTCTCAAGGCATGGCCTTGCACACATTACTCAAACATTCATTTCTTTCATATGCAGCAGAGGGAAACCAATGTTTGTTTACCTGCCTAATAAGTATCTTGTGAGAATTAAAGTATTGATGTTCAGTAACATGTTTAACTAATGTAACCAAATGAAGCTAATTAGATGCTTAAGCATTGCTGTTACCTGGCTGATGAGAGGAAGATAAAAGTCGTACTTGAAGGCAAGTTGGAACCATAATATTTGAGGTGAGGAACCCCATTCTGTGTCAATTCATTATAGTTTATGATAATAACTTTTCTATTTGAATGGGACAAGTGGATTTCAAAGCATTCTTGTGATGCTATAAATTTCCCAGACCTTGATTTCACATTAAATACCTTGGAAGTCAGAGATCCTTGCTGGTTTACTGGAATATCAGTTTATCAGACCTCTGACTGTATCAACAGCTTTTCACATTGGGGACCACTCTTCCGTCTGCAAAAAAGAGTAGATTGATTAGACTTCCACTTCTGACTGGAAACTCAAAATACTCAAAACAACTATCCAGAGTCAAAAACTTTAGCCAATCTTTTCCTATCATGCTCTCCATAAAAGTATCTGAAGAGCCCCAAAGGAAATTTAAGCATTACCCCAGCAGAACACAGCAACTGGAAATGGGAAAACTGTCCTTGCAAAACCTGTTTGAACTTAGTGAGTCAGATTTTGGACACTACAAATTTTCAGGACCTGTTTTCACACTTAATGTGATATGATGATGGAGGAGCTATTCTGGTCTAAAACTAGGTGTCCTTAAAAGCTGAAGTAATGTTATTATCTAGAGTAGATTCTGATGTGACTAGCCTTTCAAATTTATGGGGTTTTGTTGGCAAATAAGATACCTGAGAATCACTAAACAGTGTTTGATGAAAGGTATATCAAATACATGGACGATGTAGTCAATGTCTGAAAAATACCTGTAGCAGACACTTTAGAGAAAGGAACAGTTCATATAGGAAATGACTGGCCCTCCTCCTTCTTGCAGATTCTTCTCCACAACAATCTACTGACTTTCTGTGTTAGATATTGCATATGGACAGCTATATTTAATAGACACCAGCAAATCTATATTCTACCTCCTTTTTAAACCTATTTATACATTCAGTTTTGTGTGGGACTATTTCTATAGTCCTCATTTTTATGTATCCTATGAAAAATTACTTTTATTTGTTTTAAACTTGCAGTGCTCTTTTTCTTTTGAGAATCCACTGCTCTTCATGATTTTATAGGTCTCTTACTTGCACATGGAAATGCCTCACACAACTGATCATGCATGTGGCCCTTCTTGGTTGTGTTTCTATATCTTATACAAGAAAAGCAACCAGAACTCAAATGCAGTGTTCAAGAAATTGGAGTTAGACAACGATCAACACGGTGATTTCTATCTACTTGCCAGTTCCTTTTCAATTAAGTGCCAATACTCTCCTCTCATTAAACTGATGTCCACGGGAGCTACTCAAGTGACTCCAAGCCATACACATTTTCAAAAACAAACGTAACCAACACATACAGTATACTGTTATTTAGAGGTGCTGGGAAGATAGGATTTACATTTCTGTTATTTTCAAGGGACCTTAAAATAAAGTATACTCGTAGAGCTGTCTTGATTGCAAATCACAGAGAATTAAAAGAATGTCAAATGTCATTTCAGTGTATATTTTACTGCCATGGTAACACAAAGGTGACGGGTGAGCAGGTCAAGCTACAAATTGCCTAGTCAGCTATTTAAAGATCCCAGTGAAATAAAGTCACCTAATCAGGCTTATCACTGCTAGTGCTACATATTCAAGAAAATCTATTAAAGCCAAAGTCAAAATGCTGGGCGTTTTTGTGTTGTCTCTGTTCTCTGTGTGCTACAGCTCTAGCATACAAACCCTGGTCTGTGTGCTCTAGCGTATCCAACATGGCCAATCAATTAACATTACTGATTGCCAAAGGCTGTTTTGCCACCATGTTAAATAGTAGTTTGCTTTCTTTTGCAAATACTCTACATGGTGAATTTTCTTACATCATTTGTAATTAAAGCTTAATCTTTTCAAATAAATCTTTTCATATGCTAGATACATTCCAGCTGCATGCATCTCAATTAACAATAAAAATAGATGCCCTGAAAAGTGCACTCCTGGGTTTTCTCCTTCTAACTAATATAAAATTATATGCATAAAATACAATTTTAATCTGTGGTTGTTGCCAAGTAAAAATGCATTATAATAAAAAACACACAGAACAAGGGTAGAAAATAATTTTTGCAAATTCTTAGCTAATGCTCTTCCAGGATAGTGGAAGAATAGTTATTTGGAAAAATAAGTAAATAAGTAAAAATATTTGCTACAGTTTATTCTTATTGTAAGGCAGTAGAAGTTTACATTGCTTGATTACATTAACATCAGTTAAAACAAATACATGGTCCCTACCATCATACAGTAGCTTGTAGTGTTGTTCTACACATATTATAGTATACATTTTATAATTAATACTATAAATTTTAATACTGAATTACTGTTCACTCCACAGACATAGCTGGCCTCAGCAAGTTTTGTGGTATGATCAAAAAGAATGCTGTGTTCATTTTTTATCCATACCTAGAACTTTACTAGAAACTTTTAAAAAAGTGGATCCCATACCTGTTCTTCCCTGCAAAAATACATGAAGAATTTTCAAAGCTTGGGCAAGTCATAGTGCAATGTTCCAACATAAGGGACGGGAAAAAAAAAAAAAAAAAAGCAGAGAGCAGAGAGGAAATGTCCACTGGAACTTAACTTCAAATAAATTAATGAAAACAGTTTTTCCCATGACAATCTCACAGGCTTAACACTTATGATACTCTTTACTAGTATGAGGAACCTACACCGGTGTTATGATATGTTAATAGCACAATAATTTCTAGATAACAAGGTGGTTACTCAAGTGGTACTACTTACCCTATCTTTACAAAACATGACACAAAAACACAAGTGATTACTGTGTATGGTGAGTTGGGGACCTCTTTTCCAGCCTCTCCTAATGCACATCTCCTGCAGCAGACACCTTTCCAGGGATTCAGACCCCAATTCAGAAAACCTATGCACCTATTTAAATTTAAGCACGTGAATAAACCCATTCATTTCAGTGGGAATACTTGCTGCTAAAAATTAAGCATGTGTTTGGGTTAAGGCTGATGAGGGCCTATGGTGTAGTGCAGAGAAACATGCCACCTACTGTTTCATCAACATCCTGTCCTGAAACACCTGGGTTTTCTTTGGAAATTGTCCATCTTGTTAAAAAACAGATTCAAACTTGATTAGCTTATAAAATCTTAAATAGCTTGAAGTATGAAGTAGCTCAGCTGTATGTGCGTAGGCAAGAGAAGTTTTGTGCCAGGAAATAGACTCACTAATTTTTCAAAGTGAGTTTATTTTTTTCCCAATGGTTTTTTATTTATATCAAGATAAATTATTAGAAGGAAATCACAGTTTATTCATCTCATGAAATATTTACATTCTTGTAGCTATTTTCAGCATATCGATTTGAGCCTCAGTTCAGTCCTTGATTTCAAAGGAAATGAGAACTATAGAACATAAAACTAAGCTTTCAGCAATGTAGTTCTGTTAAAAATGTTCACCAAAAATTAATATTTTTGCTTTATTTGTACAAAACCAGGATTTTTCTTTTCGTAGTCATGTACATTTAGGTTTGACTCCACTAAACCACATGGAGAAGACCATAGCTCCAAGTTCCCAGAGAGTCTGGGCCAGGCTCACGTGTCTGGCCTCACCTGTGGTTGCTCACTATTCATTCCAGAGCAGCTCATTGTGTCATGTGTGATGGACAATGTCAAAAGATCTCTTTGGTTTTGATCAGAAAACCATTGATGTGCAGGTGCATAGCAAGACAGGAAAAAAGCCTACTGAGGTAGTCCAAAATACCACTTGAATATTTGTAGAAAAGTTACCTTTGTTGTAGCTTTAGTATTGTGTTATGCAGAGAATCAGCTTTATCAACATGTGCACCTCTGGTTAACTCCATTCAGTCACTGATGGAATTTTCTACAGTATCTGCTCTGGGGCATGCTTTAAATTGTTCATACCTTCATTATTTGACAACCTACTCTAATCAACTCTAATACAATCTAGGAAAAATATGTACTAATCACTGGGGACTAGTTACATGTACCTGAGTTTCATGTACTAAACTTTTGTCATTTGTAATTTATTCTAAGGAGAAAAAATTAAGTTGGAACAACTTTTTCTTTCTTTATTAAAACATGTAATATTTTCACAAAGGCAAAAATCAGAAACAAATGAAAGCATTATACCCACACTGTAGAAGGGGGGGAAATTTGCCTTTGAACAGAGACAAGTTATGTATAATCATGAGGCAGAAAGGTGAGAATTTGGAACATGAGCGTCTGCAAGCAGGTACTTCCAAGAACAAAAGTTTTCAACTTTTGTCCTACCTTCATGTCTTTCCTAATTTCTTCCACCTCATTGCCATTCTGATATCTCTCTCTCTTTATTTCTCTTCTAACATACTTACCAATTTGTCTTTGCCTCTTTTCAAAGTTAGTAACATTCCTTCATCCCTCCTCCCATTGCCTAGTATTTGTGGGTTCTGGAGCTATCTATTGATACCTGGGAAGCAATAAACTCTTTAATAATTTCATGGCTTGAAAGATGCAGCTATAGGTGTTTAGTGTCATTAAAGTAAAAGTTTTGATTTCACTGAACTGGAAGCACTAAGTTTCCTGCATGGGCCTAATGCCAACAAACCAAGTTTTCTAATATGTACCTTGTCTCATCTGTTCAGCTGTTTGTGGTGACAGCTAAGGAAGGGGAGAAGAGAATACAGAAGAGAGGTGAGGAGCAAATCCAATGGCACTTGGAATGTCCTTTAAAAAAATATGATTAATGGGCATAAGGATGTTATTGCCATAAATGACACATTTTCAGAAATGCTTATCTGTAATTAATTTGTCCACTATATGCGATTAATTTAACATGAAACTTTATTAGCTATTCCATTTCTCTTGTAACTCTCTCAAGTGAAATAACCAAGTGAATTCTTGGCAATAAACTGAATGATCATATGTGCTGGTTTTGGCTAGGGTAGAGTTAATTTTATTCACAGTGTCTGGTATGGGGCTGTATTTTGGATTTGTGCTGAACACAGGGCTGATGATACAGAGATGTTTTTGTTATTGCTCAGCAGGGCTTACACAGAGCCAAGGCCTTTTCCGTTGTTTGTACTTCCAGTTGTGGTGAGGAAGTTGGGAGAAGACATAGCTGTGACAAGTGACCAAAGGTATATTCCAGACCATTATGCTCAGTGCATAGAGTGAAGGGAGAAAGAGGAAAGTGAGGATGTTTGGAGTGATGGTGTTTGTCTTCCCAAGTCACTGTCACATCTGCTGGGGCCCTGCTCTCCTGGAGATGGCTGAACACCTGCCTGCCAATGGGAAGCTTTGAATTAATTACTTGTCTTGCTCTGTTTCTGTGTGTATGTTTTGCTTCCCCTATTAGCCTGTCTTTATCTCAAGCCATGAGTTTTCTAGCTTTTACCCTTCCAATTCTCTTCCCAGTCCTGCTGGTGGGCTATGAGCAAGTGGATGCCTGGAGCTTGGATTCTGTCTGGGGTGAAACCATGACAACTCAATAGTCATCCTCATCCTTTTTCTCTTTAAAACATAAGGTATTCTGAAGAGACAGACATAAGGTATTCTGAAGAGATCTTCACAGTCTACTGATCATCTGCATGAAAACATTGCTTCAGCTTCATGACTACGCTATAGAGGCAGGGTTTTTTCCTGTAAATAGCACAAGAACATTAAATTACCCACTTTGGTGGACTCAGGTTTCTCCCAAGGAAATCAGTGAGCTCTGTGACACAGCCTTAAGAATGTTTCAATGCTGTGGAGCTGATCAGAACCAGATGCCATTAGGAGCTTCAAATGTGACTCTGTCATTTTTCTGTATTTAAAGTTTAGCTCTTTGTGCTTCCGTGTGCACAGTGTTAATTTAAATCCAAAACCTTCAGTAGACTGAACCCACCAAACTGCTAAAAGACACAAGTGTGAAGTGTGTTCTTCTACAAAAGAACTGCTCTAAACACTTGTATGCCTCCGCAGCAATGGTGTCTCTGATAAACTGTGTACATGACACTTTATTTCATAACAAATTTGTCCCTCTGTGGCTGATATTCCTGCTCTTTCTGTGAACAGAGGTATGATATGATCAAGTGAAAAAACTTATGTATCTGCAACTGAATCTGAGCAGGAAGTTATCAATCCACTAACATACAAACTGGGAGATAATGTGTGACAGTCCATTCACCTTAAATAGGTCTTATTAGAGCTTCCAAATTATTAGATTCTTGCAATGGTGGTTCAAAAGCTGTTATCTCACAAGTTAACGAGTATCAGAAATAAAAATTGTTACTAATGAGAAAATGCTGAAATTAATCCTTAACTACTCCAAAAGCTAATTTTTTTAAGATTAGATTGTGTAAAATAAGTTATAATAAATACAGAGACAAATTGAAATGTTATCAAAGGGTAGGCTATTTCCCAGTCCAAAGAAGGTTGTCAGTTTCATTTTTGAGGGAGGAAATTCAGCTATCTATTTCTAAGATAAATTATTTTGATCCTTTCAAACAGTTTCTTTACAATACAAATTTGGAAAAGGCAAAAGTAGAAAATTTTCTATAAAAATCAGTTAAGGTTGAATAATGAAACAACTTTGTCCTAGTGGATGGGGGAACTATAGGTAAAAATTTTACTTGGTCTTTCTGCAAGCCTTGAAAAGAGAAACTGACAAAGCTGAAGCCTCTAAACAAATATAATATTAACTTTACTAGCCATATAACTCAAATTTAAGAACTGTCTCTCTTTATCACCCTCTTCAGTCTTTCTGAACATCATGGTTCTTAGTTTTGGGAAAAAAACTTTAGATGGATTAACTTGGCTTCTGTTGTCCTCCACAATCTAATTTCCTATAAAGTAGTCAACTAGGGGGGAACATCCTAAAAAGGTTGTTCCTTTGAGTGCTGTAGGTTCAGATCTTTAAAGCAGTTTCTTCTACCGATGTCATTGCAGTACTGCAAAGAGGACACGTGAGAAAAAATAAAACATATGTAGATTTGATAATACTCTCTTTCTCCTGATTTACTCAGTACATAATTTGTATCCTTTTTTGTTCCCCTGACTGAACATATGGTTGTTCCAAATCAGGTGGGCTAAGAACACTGGCAGAAAAATAGCTCTTCTGAACTTAGAACTAATCATCTTCTGTGTATTCTGATTCATTTTCTGGTGAACTGCAGTTGCAAGACAGCCTTTTCCATTTATTCCATTATACTTAAGTCTGCTATATCCTCTCCTATATCCTCTATATCTTTATGCCTTTTCTTCTTGAGCTAAATAGTCTTTACAAATAACTGCTCAGTGGGAATTTTCTATGTCATAACCATTTTCATTGCCATTTTCTAGACCTTTTCATGTTCCTCTTGTTAGCTAGTATGATATTGTCTGAGATAACTGGCCAGAACAGTTTACTGTACCTGAAATATTCTGTGCACCGAAATTGCATAAGACTACATCTTGCTTTCTGCTGGTTTTTTCCTCCTTATTGCTTCAGATTTTCTTTAATTTAATGTCATGCATAGTGGCATGCACATTTTTCCTGAATTGACAATTCCTGGGTTGTGGTAAGATGGACAGCTTCTTTCTGTTACAATACATGACATTATCTTTCATTCAATTGCAGTACACTATTGATCCTGAGAAGATCTTGAAAATTTACTATGGCACTAATCTCACCTAAGATAGCTCATTCTAACTTGCTTGAAAAAGCATCCACCCAACATCAGGTAAATTATTACCTCAGCAGAAGTGTTGTAGGCAGCTGTCATTAATAAACCTGCCCACTATGGCCTTGTCTGAGCAGATTCCCTTTTTTCAAACCCCACAATATTCTGTGCCAGAAAATTTCCCCCTCTAACCATGCATTCATTGCATGAAAATTTCATGTTAAATGTGTTGCTACATAAAGTCATCATGCACCCCACTCTCTGTGTTGCTAGAGAGTGAATAAGTATTCCCTTGATCAATTGATGGCTTCACAGGCCTTTTTCCTTTCCCTTTCTTTCATTTTCCTTTTCCTTTCTTTCATTTTCCTTTTTTCCTTTTCCTTTTGCAGGTAAAAACAAACACTATTCAGATCTGAGGAAAGTAATGTAAATCTATTCTGGTGAAAATTTGTGTCCAGGCAAAGTACAGATAAGAGCGTGTTTCAGAGTGAGAGATGTATTCAGAACAGTTATGCAGGTCCTGGCTGTCCAGTTACTCACTCTTACAGTCAACAAGATTTTAATGGCTGCACTGAGAGGTCTGGAAAACTCCTGTTGGCCTTACAGCTCCTTTACCTGCTTGATGCAGGGAGATGAAAGTGGCTGGAACAGGAATTCATATAAGAATGAAATCAGCTTTCTACAGTTTCTTCCAAGAAAGTGCACTTTTAAAGAACCAGGAACAGCCTTCCCTTCCTAATACCTAATACCCTAAACGTATTTCTTGATCCCCAAAGAAAGAAACATTGGAAGGTGGGTTTTTCTTTTTTTTTCCTCTCTCTCTCTGTCTTTTTCCTTTTATATATTTTTGACTGTCTGATATTTTTGTCACACTTTAGCCAGCAATAATTAGCATATTTTTGCAAACTGGTGAAGCAGGCAACATTTTCAACTTCCCTTTGAACATTTTGTGAGGCAAAACACAGAAGTAACACTTACATGTAGAAGGTTCTGCTGTTGGCTTTGTTCCAAGCATCTTTTGAAGCTAACTGTAAGAAATCTAACAGAATTAGGCAAGTTGGACCTTACACACCCATATGGAGCTGGAAAATCTAATGACAACACAGAAAACTGTCAGCTGGTTCTTGAAGTGTCACACAAGAAAGCAAATCATTACCAGAAACCTGGTTTATTGAACCTAAGTGACATGAACAACAACAAACCAAAATTAGTAAAAGCATGTGCCTAGGGGCAATCTACTGCTGTTTATTTATTTTATGTTTCCTAAGGCTGCTTATTTCTTAGGTTTCTTTGTTTGATATTGTAATATAGCAGTCTTGCTATGATAAAATGCTATTTTCTGAGGAGACAATTAATGAAAATCAAACAGATTTCATTTATAGACCAAATAAAACATATACTTATTCGTTGATAAATTTAATATTTTTAAAAATCAAATACATAAGTTTCTTCTCATGGCCTTTTATTTCCTCTAGTATTGGGGGAAAAAAAAACATTGGATTTTTCAGAGTACTCGCTTTGTTGATGAGGCTGAGAAGGCATAAAGATTTCCTTCGCTGGCACCCTCTCTGCCAGTCCTGAATGGGGCAGAGCTTCTTGCTTTGAATCTATGGTTTCCCACTTTGTTCCAAAGTATAATGGATCACAGGATGAATCCATCCCCTGGTCTGCTCAGTTCAAGCTGGAAATCATTTATCAGTAATCTGCTTCTGTTCAGACCTTCAGATGGGCTAACACAATCTTCATCACTTTCTTTGGTCTTTATTTTCCTCTGAAGCATTCACATCTCATTCCTTATTTATCCAATAAATGGAACCTGGAGGAAGGCTTAAGCCACAGACATCATATTCAGCATCCAGGTGACACTGGCACACACATCATCCTGGAGGCGACTCTGAAGCTTCCCAGCACCTAAGTTTTAGGTAGTCTTCCAGGCTGTTCCAGGCTGTCCTGCCTATTTGCTCGCATGCTGAGACCCATCCTTTACTTATCTCAGGCCTTGACCAAGTGAGACATAACTTAAAAAGCTCTAACCAGCCCCACAGAAGAGGCAGAAGGGGGTGGTTCATCTCCTGGTGCACCCCTGCCCAGGCACCAGTGCACTCAGTTGGGAATGAGGCACACAGCCCAGAAGCCAGCAAGATATAAGGGCCAAAATCGTAAAATAATAGAATCGCTAAGGTAGGAAAAGACCTCTAAGATCATCAAGTCCATCTGTCCACTACCACCTAACACTTTCATCACTAAACCATGTCGTCAAATGCCATATCCACATGCTTTTAAAACACTTCCAGGCATGGTGACTTCATCGCTTCCCTGAGCATTCTGTTTGAATGCTCTACAACCCTTTTCATGTAGAAATTTTCCCTCATATCTAATCTAAACTTCCACTGGTGTACCTCGAGGCTATTTCCTCTTGACCTGTAACTTGTTACCTGGGAGAAGAGACTGACCCTCACCTGCCTACAACCTCCTTTTAAGGAGTTGTAGAGAGTGATAATCTCCCATTATCCTCCTTTTCTCCAGGCTAAACAGCCCCAGTTGCCTCTAAATTTGGTCTTTGGACTATGAGGTGAACTTCTTTTACTTCTGTGGCTTTACTTTTATTGTACATGGATACAATCTCTAACTGGTATTTTGGCCCACTATATATGACATGTATTCACAACCTAAACCAATGACTATATTACCACACTGTACAGCAGATTGGTTTTTAGGCAACAAAAATGCATTATCAGCTCCAAAGGAGCAATTACACTGCACACTGTGAAAGTATATTAAGAATAATACACAGAACTCCTTTCAGTCTAAATTAGTCTATTGACATGATGGCAGCTCTGAAGATGGAAGAGCAGAGGAGATTCAGACACTCTGGGCATTAAATTCACATCAGGAGAACTAAATGGACATAAAAACATCAGTGAAGACATTGGAGGCAGAACTCCCTCTGATCTAAAATACTGATGATTTCAGTAAATCTAGGTTAGTTTAAACCGACTGTTCTTTATTGCTCGAGAGAGGTGGAGACTAATATAAAGGCAGGGAGAAAGGGGGTGCTTTATTTATTTAACCAAAGGAAGCTTGCCAGCCTAGTTCCTACTTGTAGCAGTGCAACATATGTGCCTCGTACAGCAACACTTCAGAAGTCACTCTGAGCACACAGGGCCCTTGTGGCAGGGCTGGCCCTGGCTCCTGCGTGTGTCCCCTGCAGGCAGCATGGGTGTCAGTGTAAATGAGAGGAGTGTTGGCCACCAAACCTTGTCTTGCCTGGACAAACTGGCCCTGCGCCATCCCACTGTGTGAAGGTAGCACACACAAGCATTCCTGCCATTGCCTCTTAGCTGCTGCCTTGAAATTATGGAAAGCTGGAAGGAAGATTACAGGGGAAGATTTAGCATCACAGAACCTGAAGAGAATATTTGTTAATGCTCTGATTCACTTATATAGTTTCACTCACAAATAATTTTTTCTCTTGCAAACAGCAAGTCAATTACTGGTTTGTAGGGCTAGTTTTAGCACCTGCCATACTTATTGCATTTCTTAAAGTACAGACATAGAAGACAGTTACTATGACATCTGAAATCATGTTATTCCACTGCTGCAATGCAGCTTTCATTGGAAGAAATGAATTTGCTTCATTTAGACCTATTCCACATCAATAGGCAAAGAAATACAGATTTGTTTGGTTTTTTGTACAAACAAGAAAGACTTGTTACTGATTTACCTCTGATGCTTATGGATTTCTCTTTAGCACACACAGTATATAGCAAACCATTTTACGTAATAAACAATAATTGCATTTTAGGACTCACAGGTGTCAGTACCATATTATGTTCAGAATCGTCACAAATTTCTCTCTTCTACCTTTTTTCTGGAGAATGGACAATATAAATTATTTTTTGACTCCCAGCCTACATTTTCTTCTCCTTTTCTCTTTTGTGCCACATTTTTAGTTTAATGATACATCAAAAAATTAATGTTTGCATTTATGGTGACTTGTACCCCTCAAAGTCCTGGCAGAAAACAGAGCAAATTTACAAGCTGCCAGAGCTAAAGGTTAACTAGAAGTTATCTTTATATTTTTTGTAATTTATTTGTGTTATGTATTTGTGTTACTGTGTAAAAAATATACATTTAAGCAGGCTATTGTAAGCACAAGAACATTTTTTAAAACCCAGTATTATTCTGCAATAGAATGATTTGGCCTAGTTTAATTATTTTTTCTCACAGCATTAAAAGAACATCTTACATTCATACTTTATATGCAAGTCACAACAGTTCTGTTCATCACCACACTGTGTCTCTTTTATATATACCAGCTATTTGCAAAATTTCCATGATCTGCACAACAAAAACCAGACATTACTAATGCTTTAATGCTTTAGATTTCCAAATCCCAAAATAATTTAAACTGATTTTATTACAAAACAAATGAAGATGTAAGCTGGAAATGAAGCATCTAATCTTGATATCCTAAGGATCCAAATCACCTATAGAGAAAATAGATCTCATCCATGACTTCTAGATCTTGAACATCATTATTTTTTCTGTTCAGGCTACTGACACATAAATAATTCTCTGTGTATAATCTGTGTTAAATATGCACACTCTGTGTTAAGCATAATACAAAGAAGAGTTTCCACCTAAATGCAAACACTGAAAACAGCTATACGAAACATTAATTGATTTGTTTTGAATTTATATCTCACAGTAACAAGTATTGAGCAGCTTTTGCTTTGTTACTGTAGGTGTTGTTAATGCACTTTCCACATCCATTTAAATGCAAATCCTCATGCAAGTAATCATGTGAAGGAGGAAAAAAGGAGTATGTTCAGCTGAAGGCAAAGCTGGAAGGATAATAGGCAAGCAGGAACAGAGTGTCAGTGTAGGGCTTTACAATAAAAAACCTTTTTGGAATGCCAATGAAAACACAACTGAATTGAAAATACCTGAACGGAATATCACACCATGGTAGAATGTATACATGATTTCTATAAAGTGAAATTAAACAACTTAAATATCTTTATATATATATATATATATATATATATATATATATATATATATATGTATATATATTCTATGTGAGATACTATATATATATATATATATATATATATATATATATATATATATATATGCATGCATGTATATTCTATGTCAGATATACATATTTGCAAACATGTAGTACTCTGTTCATGCATTCATGTCAGCACCATAAACAGAGCTTCAATTATTGGCTAAAGGCAAATATTTGTTATTTGAATCTGGAAGTGGAGAAAAAGAATCATTAAACAGATACTGTATAACCAAATAATGCTTTAGGGTGTCATTTGTGCAGAAAACAGGAAATGAACTGGGACTTAATAAGCATAATTAAACTGGAGAACAGCAATTTTAGACCTAGGTACTCCAGGGAAGTATGATCTTGGAAGAAATTGTAGTTTAGATATTTCTCAAGCCCACTTAAGTCGCTAAAGACCACAAAGCCCTGTACTGTGCTAGAACATGGAAATAAGCTTCTTGTCCACTAGTACCTTTTTAATATTTCCAGCTTACCCACTTACCCTGCTCTGAGTTGTTTAGCCTGCCTGACATGCAATATATTATCATGGCTAAGGAGAGCACTACAGCTTTAATGCATTGTGAGCTTCCTAGCATACCGTTGACTCATTTGGCAACAGCATCATGACGATAAAGCCTTGAAATATTGTTCAGCCCATACATGGAAGTCACTCATTAGTCAGGAGAGAAGCACACCTCAGTACAGGGTAGGCACCTTCTTTCTTGGAGATCAGTTCCTGGAAGTCCCTCTCCCTCAATTTGTGAATCCAAGAAAGTTAAAAGAGTTTTCAGAGCATTTGTCTAGATTATGATGCAAAGTCCTTGTGCTGAAAATTGTGAACACTGTCAGGTTAAATTTCTTAGGTCTCTGAAATTGTTTATATTTGAGTCACTGGGCAGAATGACACAACTGTGATCAGAAAGCCATATATAACCCAAAGCTGGCAGCTGTGGAGATGGAAGTGGCATACTGTAGTGAAGTCCCTAGCAGGCACTGGGAGGGATGAAAGGAGTAGGGAAAGTAGCCAGCAATTTCTAACGAGTTAGAATGAGGAAACCTGGGAGTTATTGCCTTGCATTGTGGACAGTGGAAAGGAAAATGTAAAATAAATTTTCTAAGAAAAGGAAGCCAGAATACATTTAATGCGTTGGGTCTGTTTGAGTGAAGTGCATTCTTTTACAGGCAGGAGAAAAAGGACCTGTAGACAGTAGACCATGTGTGTACCTGTCTTTCTGTTCATCATTTCAAGTACAAGTCTGTCTCAGGCATTCTCTGCATTAATTAACTCTGAGATCATTCTTATGTCTGTCAAAATTACTAGATTTATAGGTATTTTACAGGTGCAAAACCTTTTGCTCTTACTTTTCTTTTCTTCTTAGACATGAAACCAGATGAGGTTAAGTCTGATTTAGGAAAAAATTTTTTCACTGAAAAGGTGGTTAGGCATTGGATTGCCCAGGGGAGTGGTAGATCTGGCATTTGGGGATGTGGCTTAGCAGTGAACATGGCAGTGCTGGGTGAACAGCTGAACTCAATGAACTTCAAGGTCTTTGTCAGCCATAACAATTCTATGATTTGTTTTCCTGGTTCCTGACCAAGAATGGTTAGGTAGTGAAAGGAATCTTTTATCTCAAGCTTGAAGCCTGGGAGGAGAGGGAGGAAATGGACAAATATCAGATATGACCCTCTATAGTGAGAGATTTTTTTCCATTGCTAGCCACAGCAAAATCCCTTACTAATTAGAGTCAGTTGCTGGTCTGCAAAAAGTGTGCAAGAGACGCATTGTGGCCTTCCAGTGACAGACATTTGTGAATCAAATAAATAGTAGTAATATTGGTTTTCTCCACCTTCCTTCCTATTGCCATGGCTTTTTGTTGTTCTCCTTCTAGATCAGATAAGCACTAATCAAGACTATTAGAGTTAAGCGAATAATTTGCAATGAATAATTTAGCAGATGTATTTGCCTCTTTTCCTGACTATTGAATATTGCTGAGCAGATCATCATCTCCATTAACATATTCATTATTCTAATTTATTCTGAAAATGTACCCCATGAAAGCTTATGTATACTTGGCACTCACTATTTCCTCTATGTGTGTTGCCTGGCTGCGACTGATCAAACAAATCATGTGATGTTGACATAGTTGCTTGACTGGGTAAACACTTGAATACAACCTATCAAAAGGATATATAATAATTTATATTTAATTTGCTTACTTTTTAGAAAATAATTTTCTGTTGAAAATCTACAAAAGAAAAAGTCTGCCTCATCAACCCTTGATAAACGGAAGGGTTTTTGTCTTTGAATGTCGCTTGTGTGTGTACTCCAGACAGGAAGTGCAGAATATTCTGCAAAGTCTGAAGACTCTTCTTTTCATGATATTTTCAACTGCAATGATTCCTCATTGTGTGAAGTAAGATCTCATAGCGCACACTGATGGGATTATTAAAATTGATTTGTGTACATTTTCTTTACAGTCTTGCTGTGGAGGTATAGAATAACTGTAGAGTGAACAGATGTAAGCACTGACAGACTGCATAAGAGGTATTCCAAAACACAATGAAAAAATAAATGTATTAATAAACAAAATAAAACTAAAATAAAATGCAACATCTCTGATGCAATCAGTTGACTGTGTCAAAACTGACCTGAATCTAACTAGATCAATAAAAAACAAAACAAACAAACAAACAAACAAACAAAAACCTAAACAAACAAAAAAATGGTAAAGAAAATATAAACAGAATTTTGTTTTCAGAATCTGGCATTTTGTATAAGTTTGTTAGGAAGTTCAAAGCTCTTAATGGATAAATGAAAAGCCAGAATCCAAACCCTTTTTTTGGGCACATACATATTCTTAAACTACTTCCTACTGTGAAGATCCAAACAGAGAACTCACTGACTTACCCAGAACCATACAAGGACGGAGCTGTAGACTTACCACTGCTGAACACAGAGCACTGGCCACAGCTGAAGCAAAATCTTCAGCCTCTTTCTAAGACACAGAACACAGTTCCCTGAAGTTGAACAATTTCCTATAATTGATCCTAAACGAGATCCTAAATTGATAATTTTCCTAAAACTGATCCTAAAATCTGCCAACCATGCCTGCCAAACCAAACTATCCTGAACTGATTTAAAACGTACTTAAAATTACAAATAACACAGTATATTATTTTTCCCAGTCAACAATTTCTGTGAAACAATACTCATTCCATGCTAGATAATGCCTAAAATGCTGATTTTGACATAGTTGTGACTTAACACACAGAAATATTTGGTATTTTCCAAATATTCCAGATGAAATATGTTCTGTCCTGTGATGAAGCTGTGTCCCGAATGCACTAGCAATCCTGAAATGAGTCTAGGATCCTGGAAACACTTATGCTGTCCATGGCAAATGTTACAGCCAGAAAAGAAGGATATCTGCATTCTGAGTTTCTCACAAATCTGCCAAAATAGAGAGTTGAGAGCCTTTGGCTGGAGTTTATAGGGTTGGGTTAGATGGAAAATCTATAGGTTATTTTTAAATATTATGCTGCTTCTTCTTCTATAGGAATGACTCAAATGCATGGTGTTTCAGGGTGGGGCAATTTCCTCCTCTCTCCCACTCACCTCCCAAGTTCAGAATTTCCTAAAAAATGGGAAGGTCAACTTTTGGCCTTGAAATTTACATGCAGCTGACCTCTGTGCTCCTATGCCCACGAAAGAGCCAGTTCCTTCACACACGAGCAACTCAAACTTTTATGGGTTTGGCCCCAAGCTGTTAACTCTGCTTTCTCTTAACAACCCATCACGGTGATCTCAAGCTCCACCATGCTGGGCTTTTGCAGATTTCAGACTTATGGAGGTTTGTAGAAGCATCTTAAATGTTACAGGTCCAAGGGTAACACAAAGAAAGCTCATCAAAGAATAACAAGGGTGTTTATTTGGGGAACTGGATATTCTCATACATTGTGAAGCAATATTCTGAAGTGTTTGAGATATCACATTCCTTTCCAACAAAAAAGAGTGAGACTCATGGAGCTGCACCCATCTCAAATTGACTGTACAATGGTATCGTTTATTCCCTTTACAATTTACAAAGGCAAGTTCATCAATCTCCTTATCCACTGCTCCCACACAATTTTCCTTACCAAAATGCAACACTCATTTAGACAAGCTCTCTGTTACTCTGTGTCTTAGTTCATGGCAAAGTGCTCAGTTCCAGCAATGAAACCTAATAATGAGCCATTTAGTTAAGATTTTTGATGGCCCAACCAGGAATGCTGTTAAGGATCTCCAAAAAGGCACATCCCAGCATACAGTGGACACTCTGACTCTTGTTGGTTTCTGTACACCCTACCCTTGCCCAAAAAAAAAAAAAAAAAAAAAAAAAATTAAGAATGCTGAGACCCCTTTGCTATAGAAATGGATCATTCTTAATGTCTCAATAGAATTTGCATTACAATTCAATTGAGTTTGTAATAAACATGCTGACAGTGTAGATCTCTTACACAGTATCAACCATCACAGTAACCTACTCCAAGTCCTAACATGTTGTCAGCTGCACATTTAGGACAGGAAATATGATTTTGCAGGTAACTTCATCCCTACTTATCGAAAATACATTTGCTCTAAAAGTTTATACCTATAGACACATTGCTGCCATTGAGGTAAAAGAGGGTGCTGTCATTTAACCTTTGAGTAAAAAGCATGAGAGAAAGTATTCTCATCAGTTTTCAACTGAGCAAAGAGACAAGACAATGTAAATAATAGTACTGGGTTTGTCAGTGGCAGCATAAGAATCCACAGGTCTTAATAAAGGTTTTTTTTTTTTTTTTACATCAAATTTCTTCTGTTAAAATACAGTAGAAGAACAAAGTCATAAATTATACTTGTTTTCAGGGGCAAACACATGCATTCCATTCATCAGAGCTCAGCCAGTGATGTCAAAAAGATTTCACAATCCTAACCACTGAGATCAATAAATTGCTATTCACACTGTGTTACAGTTTCACTTTAATATTCCTTTTTTTTTGCTGTTTTGTTTTGCTTTTTTGTTTTGCTTTTTTGTTTTGCTGAGGGTTTTTTTTTTTTTTTAATGCTTATCCAGGGATAGTGTTAACGCACATCAAAAGGGATTTATTCCACTCTGTATTGAACAGATGGCAGCTAGAGGACTGTGTGAGTAAAAAGGAATGTAGCTGTGGGGCGTGTGCTTGCTGATATTAGCTGGACTAACAGTTCTTAAGCTCCATTATGTGTCCTTGTGCTTGAGAATATTGGTTTGTTCTACAGGTCAGCAAATCATTGAGATGTAAGCTAGATGAAACAAATTCCACTCTATCAAAGGGATGCTGAAACTAAAAAGGAGGTGTTTTAATTTAAACATAACTTTGCTATTATTTTGGGCTCACCTGCACTTTTGTTGATGGTTAACACTGGAAAGCCACACATGCGGATGTACATACTCAAACAAAAATTTCAAAAATATTTTTTTGCTGTTTTCAGTGAAGCTTTTTGTTTTCTTTTTTTTTTTTTTTTTCGGTTTGGCTTTTTGTTACCACTAACTCTTCTTCCACACTCTAGGCAACTCTCTGCTAAGCAAAGGACCAGATAAACCAGCACTGCATAAGACTTCAGATACCCTCCCTTATACTACAGTACTTGTGGCAACAGTTTTATCCTCAAAAAATTAGGGAAGTGCTATACACACCTTTATATACAAATGCACAAGAACCTCAGTACCTGACGTACAAAAAGGACAGAGAAACACACCATTATGTTAGGGCTGTATCAGAGTACAAAATCTTACCTTGTGTACTTGTCCTAACAATATTACAGTATAAATTTTTTATCAGAAAGTTAAAAAGGGCTTAGAGACCATAGAAATAATCCGATTTAAATGAGTCACCTTTAAAAGTATGCACTTTTGGTGTAACTCATGAACAGCAAAAATTTATTAAAACATGTCTATCGTCTGCAGGGATATAAGTTAATGATTCAGCTATCAGTTAATTATACATTAGGCATCCATTGCCATGCAATGCCATGCTTTATTTTACGTTAACCCATGGCATAATTTTATTCTGTTATTTACATGGGGAAACTTCATAAGTGAAGTGTAACTCTGAGCAAGCTTCATGCCATGATGGACAGAGAGCTTACTTTTGTATTTTACCGATGCAAATAGGATTTCACAGGGTGATAGAATCATGGGATGATTTGGGCTGGAAAGGACTATTTATGGTTCAAATCCCCCTGCCATAGGCTGGGACATCTTTCACTAGATCAGGTTGCTCAAAGGCTTGACCAGTCTGGCCCTGCAATCTTGCAGTGCAGGGTCACCCACAACTTTTCTGGACAACATGTCCCACTGTCTCACCATTCCCACAGTAAAGAATTTCTTCCAAATATCTAATCTAAATCTACCTCCCTCAGACTAAAGCCATTCCCCCTTCTCCTGTCACTACATGCCCTTGTAAAAAGTCCCTGTCCAGCCTTCTTTTGGATCCCATTTAGGTACTGGAAGGTGTCATGAGTTCTGCCTGGAGCCTTGTCTTCTCTGGGTTGAACAGTGCCAACTGTCTCATTCTGTCTTCATAAGACAGGTGGTCCAGCTCCCTTATTGTCCTCATGGACTCCTCTGGATTAATTTCAGGAGGTCCTTCCTGTGCTGGGACCCCAGAGCCGGACACAGCACTTCAGGTGGCATCTCACCAGAGCAGAGCAGAGCAGAGCAGAGCAGAGCAGAGCAGAGCAGAGGGGCAGAATCCCCTCCCTCCCCTGCTGGCCCCGCTGCTTTTGGGGCAACCCAGGACACCTTTGGCTTTCTGGGCTGTGACACATTGCTTTTTGCAACTGCTGGACTTTCTGCTCATTGCTGAGACATGTTGAACTTCTCATCAACCAACACCCCCAAGCCCTTCTCATTTTTATTTCATTTCCATTAACTGTCTTCCTACCAATACCTATCACACTTCAGGCTTACAAAATTCTTGCAAAGTAGAGATTAAAAATCAGAACAACAGTAACAACTTTGGCTTTTGAGTGCACCAAAAAAGACTGTCAGACTTTATAAGTATAGATCCCTTTAGATCGGGTTAATCTTAGGTTGGAATATTCAAAGGCTGGATTGGCACATCTGCAATGTCCGTGTGCATGTAATAACTTTTTTTGGCAACTTCCTCCATACAAAATTGGTTTTAATCCAAATGCACAATCATATCATTACGCCAAATCACTTGGCTCAGACTCTTTTACCTAGAATTTGCCTCAGCTTGCATGCCATACCTACTGTGCACACACTACATATTAGGGACAAAAGGAAAAATCTTTCACTTGTGCTGCTGTGTAATGTGCCATAACTGAATGCAAACAATTGAAAGTTTGTTCCATGCTAGCAGAATTACATGCCTGCGTACTAGTTTCATAGCACCTGAACTAACTTGTGGATACAATCACACAGAAGTTCATATTTCAGGGTAAACAATCTTACAATATCCAAAGGTGAATCTTTCACCTGATGATCTACCTCTATTGTCAGTACTGCACCAGTCCTCACATGTCTCTGTTGCTGAAATGTCTCTTAAATTCAGTTTTTCTGCAAGCTGCTTAACAAGTGAGAAATTATTTTAACCAGTCATCTTTACAGGTCCTTTCACCTCCCTAGTGGCATGTCTGACAGAGCCGGTGGCTTCATTCTTATGTGAAATACTTTCCTCTTCTTTCTTTGGTGACTCTTAGAGAGAAGGATTATTAATTTCTGAAAAATCTTCACACTTACAATCTATCTTTTTCATTTCAGAGATTCTACTTTTTTAATACATGGTAACCAACATCTATTGATTTCTAACTTTTATTTCTATAGATTTTACTTTTCCACAGACCAACAGGGACTTGGAAGGGACATTTTAGTTAATTTTCCTCCTTTTGTTGGTTTTGTTGTTGGTTTTCTTGTGTTTATTTTTCATCCCACTCTCATGTTACTCTTAACTGGCTTGTACAATCTGTCTACAAGGCAAGTCCACAGCCATTTCAAGTCAACAGGACTTTTTTTAATGAAGGACTGTAAAATTTACAGCCCATTCAAGTAAGATGTAATATGACTTCCTATACAAACTTGCACACATGTTTGAATTCAGAAAAGTAAAATCTCTCTTGCAGGTGTAGCTGGGATTAGAAAATGTATTTTTAAAAGCTCAGTACTGATATCCATGCTTTTTAACAAGCTGTGTATTTAGCTGGTACAGGTTAGCAAGGATTAACATTTATCTTTTCTGAAGCTATGATGTGTTTCGTGACACAATGAATGAATATCATTATTGTACTGTGTTTGATCATTTTTTACTAAAGACTTCAAACAGGTTGGGCTATCGTTGTATGAGAAAATGTGCAAACACAAGAAAAGATAAGCCACACCACACCCTAAGAATTACTTTAGGAAACTGCATTCAAGGTCAAATATATGTCTTCCCTAAATTAAGTTGAAAGGTTTCTTTGTATTTGCAGTTCATATGACCCAGGAATCACTCCTTGCATGCCTGCACAACTAATCCAAAAACATTCTGTGGCAAAAGAGAGATGTGGATGGGTTTTTGTTTGTTTTCAGTAGCTGCTCTGGAACAAAATACTTGCATAAAAGAACTGATAGGATCTCAGGAGAATGTGGAAAGTGTGAAACCTGGTGTTCAGAAGGAGATGCAAAAGTAAATTGAAAAGCAGTGTATTCAATGACTCTGTTACTGGTATACTCAGACAGAAATGTACAATACTTTCTGGTTCCATTAAAACATTCATATTTGTAAATGTTTAGACAGACCTTAAGCTTTTTGTAGAACCGGAATTCCTAGCTTCATTGTCGAAAGTCTTTTCATATGTTGTCTGAGAAATTAATATATTGGAGTCCTTCAATTATAAGAATACCGTAGTGCCATCAGTCATTCTTGAGTGCTTGAGTACTGATCGTGGTCTATTCCGTCTGTCATGGGAAGAAGCATGAGAATCAAAGCTACCATAGCTCTTCCTCCTCTTATTTGCTGTCAGCTGGCTGGAGGGGCATGGATGATTGTACATAACCTTCAATTCTGCATGGGCATCCTAGTAAATCCCTCTTCCAGGGTGTCTAATTGTTCCATTTTAATATGGCAGACATTAATATTTTTGTCATTTAAGATAACTAGCGCTGGTAAGTTCCACTGTTCTTCACACTTTATTAGCTTTAAGCCTGATAGCTTTGTTTGTGTGGTTGTTAATCCTTGTGTTAAACATAAATCTTCATACCTACAGCCTCTGTGTCATTCAGCATTTCAGAGACTTCTGTTACATTTTGCCTTCAGTCATTCCTCTTTTGTGGTAACAAATTCTGGTTATCAGTCTACTCAAGATATATTCACATGGAAGCTCTCATCTCTGGTTATCTCCTTTATACTATTATATCCAGTCATGTAGCTCAATATTTTCACATTTCTGGCAGCTTGAAATACTTATTTTTACAGCTCTACAAACTCATATAGTTTCTTGTATTTGGCTTACCTGAAGAAGAGATTATTCTAAAACATATAGCAGTGGGAAAAATGTTGGAGAAAAAAAATATTTTGAGTCTATCTTGGAGAAATATCTTGGAAACTAGCAGTGGCTTAGCATGTCTAATATTTTTACCTAGCTTAATGTCTATAAAAATAATGAGTTGTAAATTTCTAAAAAACAATTAATGTAATCAAAAGTCTTCCAAACAATAGGGAAAGGCTAGTCAGACCAGACTCAGTGGATGTTCAAATACATGCATTGCAACATTATTCTGTGCCAAACTGATCTCATTATTTTCAGTTTGTTCACCCACACAGATATACAGCTGATATCCTCATGGTTATCCACAGCTGATACTACTGTGTGTAAAACAGCAACGTGTGTGTTTGATAGTCATTAGTCTGAATCCCTTTTTATAAAGCAGACCAACTAATATTTATATCTGAAAAAGAAAATCTACTTTTAAATCCATGTATCTATAAATACCTTATGAAACTTGGCATAAAATAATTTGGTTAAAAGACTGATGATTTGTAATTATGGTATTGCATATCATTTGTATTTCTTAAATTAAAAAGGTATACTTCAAAATGTTAATTCAGAAAGCTTAATTTTCCTCTCTAATCATATGGTTGCCACATGTGTGGCGCTGGGTAGTCTCATCACCTCCTCACAAACAATCATATAGGTGTCTTTACTATGCCTCTGTCATTTTAAATCATCATTTTCCATGTTTTATAAACAAAAATATTCAGGCATCAAATCATTGCATTTCTCAAGTCATTAAGGGTGTCAACATGCAAAAGTTAAGATGGTCAATGAGCTCACACTATGTGATTTCCCCAGGATTGAGGTATGAGCAGAAAAACAACCAGAATTTGCCAGGCAGAGGAAGATATGTGTATTCTTCCTTTCTAGACATTGTCTTCTACTTGAGACAAAATACATCCTATGCTTTGAACCCTTTCTTGAAAAGCTTCAATCTTCAACTTAATTGCTGACTCCAAATGCAGCTGCCCTGATTTTGCAGAATTTGAATTGAAGTATATAAGTATATCTTTGGAAGGGCCTTGCTTGTTTTGCTGCACCATGCATCAGATAGCCAGCTGTGGGGAAGAAAACTTTGCCTGTCAGGGCAAACAAAGATCTGTCAAAGATTTAAACATGGGCTTAAGTGTAGCCAAAGACAGGCACAAAAATGAGTGAAGCCAACTGTAAGTACCGCTTTTTTGTCACTGACTTAATGGGATTTCAGCAAGAAATTTAAGGTGTACTTATTTGGAGTCAGTGGGATGCAAATAAGTGGGATCCATATATAACATGTGGGAGAATGGTAGGCTTGTCTTCCCCACTCATCATTGCCCATGTTGGAGCCCTCCTCTCCTAGAGGTGGCTGAACACCTGCCTGTCCATGTGAAGCAGTGAATTAATGCCTTGTTTTGCTTTGCTGGTATATATGACTTTGTTTTCCATGATAAATTTCCTTTATCTCAGCCTCAGATTTTTCTGGTTTTTAGCCTTCCAGTTTTCTCCCTGATTCCACTGGTGATGGGCAGTGAGCAAGCAGCTGCCTGGGCTTGGCTGCTGGCTGGGGTGAAACCACAACACACAGGGTCAATCCTAAATAAATTTTGAAGGAGGACATGTCTAAGGATTTTATGCAAATGTAATTTGTAAGGATTACATTTTATTGATTATTAATTAAAAGGAACCATGTGAATTTCTAATGGTTTCACAGAAGACTATAGAAATTGCTCTTTCTGGAGTCTCCAGCACCATATCCAGAGAGGGGACTTTGCCTGTATCTACCACTTTCAACCACAAATATAATTCAATTACATAAATTATATAATTGTATGGTCTAACGAATCTCCTGAAGTAGACTGCACTTATGAGATTAGATTGCTTTAGGAAGGAAGAAAAGCAAAAAATCCTTTTGAAACACATAAAATTCCAGCTATTGATGGACATCTCTGCATTTTTTGCACACAAAACACTCATTATCCTATGCCATGTGTTCAGCAAGAGTATGAATATAGAAAGCTGCATAATCCTGCAACTGTGGAATAACAAAAAGGCATTAACATCATTTTTTAATCTATTTCTCTGCAAAACAAAAATGTGTTGTTTGCCACTGTGAGACAAAAATGTAGTGTGGAAAAGCATGAAAAACTAGCAATAAGTGACTGTAGACTAAGAACGTGTTTATCCACTGAAATTCTTAGAGAAAGAAAACCATTGTGCATTGCATTTATTTCACGCTAGTATTTGACAAGGAAAAAAAATATTCTCAACTGACTGTTGTTTTACTGTTGGTGAAAACAATCATAAACTTAACCCTGGAAACTTCACAACAGTGCCTTTTCTGTCTAAAGCAGGAGTTGTGTGCTGTTTGATGGGGTGTAAAGGAGGTGCATCCACACCCTGATGCATAGCTGACACTAGGAACAAAAAATATTCCACTTTGTTTTCTACTCAAGGGTTAGGGAGTGGGAAGGGAGTAGGGCGGAGCTCCTTTGTGCTAGGTCAGTGTATTTCTTCTCTGAGAGTCATGGAAGCTAGGGTGTGTCTTGTTTGTGATGGCCATATTCTTCCCTTTGTGTTCTCTAGAAAAGTAGAGCTTGCACAGAATCTCTTAAGCCTACAGTAGATGTTTCTCCCCTTGCAGCATCTTAATTGTACCTTTCAAAGACCAAATCCTTTCTGAAAAATCTTTATTATGTGATATTTTTGCTGTAAAGAGAAAGCTGATTTGTTGGACAAAAGGGCTTTCTCTTTTCTGTTTGTTTATGATAGGGCAATTAGACTTCACAGGAAGGTTCTCTAATAATTACACAAAGCAAAGGGAAAACCTTAATTAAATTTTAACGATGAGTACAACTGTGCTGATTAGGATAATGTTGCCATTATATCCTACCACAAGACTTATTTATATTGTATGCTGCTAGTACTTAGGAAGCTTATCTCAAAGTTTTATTTATCTGAATTTGGTAATCTCTGCTGTTATTAATTACAAAATCCACTAATACTTTCTACACCTCATCACTGATATAAAACACGATCCTCAAAAAGACACAATTGTATGAATGACAACAACATTTCTGTAGTACAGGCAAGAATTTTCTCATGCAAATTTTAGGAGGTCAGTGACCTAAAGTCAGATATGAGCAAATTAATTATCCAAAATTACATGGATGTGACATGGATGTTGTCTAAAAGTTTTGTTTGCTTCTTTTTGGTAAACTGGCCAGACAACTTATAAGGTGTAGTGTGTGGGTTGCAGGACTTGATCTCTTCTTCTGTGACAAACATTGTAATAATTTTGAGCCTAGCAGAAGTAATTGGAGCATAGGGAGAGACATTTAGATGCTTGAAGACATGACTCAGCCTGCAGAGATGTAGTGCAACAGCACATCTGGTATGTTGTGATTCCCAGTAACTAGGTAGGATCCTGAGCCATGTGAGTTATCAGTGAGGTGGGTAAATTGAGAGATGCTGAAAGTCCAGATGCAGTCCACAGGAAAAGCTAAACATGGGTCTGTTTGCAGAAATCTGCTGTGCTGGCCTGTGCCTTTGGTATCTTCATGTGTTTCAGACATACAGAGTCAGATTTTCTGGAATAGCAACAGCAGTCTCACAAATGAAAAATATGATGAGTCACACTAGTGAGATACTGGGATACCTTCCTCTGATAAAGTAGTGTACTTATATATAGCAAAGACACATGTATAAAGTCAGCAAGAGCAAAGCAGAAACTCATTCAAAAACTGCCCCTGACAGTGCACACTGGGGATAAAAGCAGCCTGCAGCCTGATAGCAACGTGTCTATGGCAGCAAAACCTCTGGGATACATAAGCAAATTAAAGCCAGGACTTCAATATCTGGTACAAGGACAACATCAGGGGGTGAGGTCTGACATTAGCTTTAAGCACTTGTTTATGAAATAACAACGCGTGGGAAATTGGGGAAATGGGAAAATACACCATCCTATTTTGTCTCAAGGCTTTACCCTGGGCTCTATGAACCCAAGCACTTTATAGCTTATACCAGGCTAAAGTTTCCATATTGCTTACTCAGGCATCAAAAGCACATGCAGTTAGAACTTGAACATTCAGATGTAAGAGATCAATGCACATTTCTTATTTTCACACCTCTGTAGAAAGAAATGAATGGAGGAGTACAAGGTAACTTTAGAGGTGGCTATGGGTAAGAAAGTACAGAAGCATGAGTGGTGTACCAAGGGGCAGGATATCTGAAGGGCAGAGTCTTAACTTACAGCTGCACCTATCCCTTTTGCATCAATATCGAGATAGGACACTATCTTCTTCACCTTCTGTTTCACTTTTGGAGTTCCCATCTGCACTGGCAGGTAGCTTGGGCAAAATTTCCTGTGTACCCCAATGCAAATGATCACTGGAAAGTTTATTGCCATTTTAATACACAAGATGAGTAATAACACAAGTTATGGCATCATTCAGCATCCACTTTCCTTGTTCTGCCCTGCCATCAGAATATCAGTCAGTTCTCAACTGGCTGCACCTTCTCTGAAATTTGCAATGGATCTCCTGCAGAATGCTGCTTGCTGAGGTACATACAAGTTCTGGCCCACATGGGGAGCAGGTTGTACAATTTTATACCAATGCAAGTATATTACAAAATGCATCAGAGACTTATTTGGCTGATGAACCTTTTTGTGCTTTAAGGTGGCTAAAAGAAAACAGCTTTGCAGTGTAGTGTCATTTGCCACAGTCCCTCTCAGTCCCTCATGCAGGATGTGATCCTTAAAGTAAAGAAGTATGAGTTAGCAGGGACAAAAACAAATAGTTTTGGATGGAAAAAGGGCTCAGTCTTTGTAATTTAGTATTTCAGATTTCAATGACAAAGGTATGGAGGACCACTTGGGGTCTTTATTAAAGGGCATCTAAAGAAATAATGAAGCGTGAAGAAGTGACATGATCAATAGATTAGCTCCAGTTTGCATTTGTTATAATTCTCACCTAATTGCTTACTTGGGTCTGCCCATGGCTTAAATTTCATACTGGTATGTCACCTTTGAACTCTGTTCTGTTAATTTTAGTTGTAAACAATGGACTGCCTTTTAAATATTTCCTTCAGTTTTCCTTCTTTTCTGTCACAAGTGAACCTATGCCTCCCTGACATATTATAAAAGGAAATGTTTTTTTCCCTGTTGTGCATGGAGACTTATTCTAAGTCAAAAATTCAGAAGTTCCTAATGGCCTAGGTCTGACACTGGCCCTCGAAGAATCACCACTACTTAGAATAAGCAGGAAAAGTGGCTCACCAAGTGTGGAACCTGTTTGACACACCTGTGAGCACACACACTCTATGTCCAAAATATTTCAAAACACCGTGACAGATAGAAATACTCTCAACAGTACAGCAAATGCTGTAGAATTGGTAGGTTAGGATTTTTTAACATTGCCCACTGACCTTAAAGAATAATATTGCACCAATAATGTCCTTCAGCTTAATATAAGCAAAGAATAGATCTTTCTATCCATTGGGTAACATTTACATTCATTCCCTTGTATGTCATACAGAGCCATTAATCATTCCAGCAGCCTTTCTACCTCATAGGAGATGTAGGGTAATGATAATGTTTTATGTGTGTAATTAATCCTGTAGCAGATGTGTAGTTTCCAAGACTACTGCCATTAGAGTATTGACAGGATTCAGAACAAATATTCAGGCACCAGCTTAGTAATTATTTTAATATGATAATATCCTGTTACTCATAAACCACAGAATATTCAGACCTTAAGTTTTACATAAGTGTTGTTATTTGTTAAGGCTTTGTCGTGGGGTGACAGCCTTTATCCCAATATCGTGTGTTGTGTCTGGCAGCTGCGCCTTCTCCTCCCTCGGCCGTCTTGCCGCGGCGGGGCGGGGAGGGAGGGGTGTGAGTGTGACCAGGCACCTTGGCTTTTGCTTTTGCTGCTTGGCTTGGCTGGCTTGCTTGCTTGCTCCTGCCTCGGCTGCTACCTGCTTTTTTGCCGCTTTCTGCTTTCTACGCTGGTTTTTTTTCCTTTTTCTTTTGTTCCCTCTTTCTTACCCTCCCCCGAAGATATTGGACCGGCTCCGGACCTGACCTGGGATGTCCAGGACCCCCGGAGTCTGCGAAAGAAGCTCAGCGCCCTCCACAGCACTGCCTGGTTTTCTTTTCTTTTCTTGTGTTGGGGAGTGTTCTTTTGTTATTTGTTAATAAATAGGTTTTGTTTTCCACTGTGCTCCTCCGAGGAATTCCTTCCTGAACCTGGCATTGGGGGAGGGGTGGTTGGAGGTTTTTTTTTAGGGAGCTCCCTTTTGGAGATTTCCCCTAATTTGTCCTAAACCAGGACAGGCTTTCAGACAACTAGTGAAGAGGATTTTTTATTTCTGATGCTGCTGTTAAACAAACAGCACACAATTAACATATCAGCTGGATGTGCATAATTCCTCAATTCTCCATCACACAGAGGAAGTCACCATTTGTGGAGTGAGAGCGGTAATTTATAATGAAAATAAAGGTAATCCAGGGAAAACGAATGATGCCAAACAAGCTGCATATACTTTTAGAGATTTCCTTTTAATATTATTCTACCTTTCATTCCTGCTAAAAAGATTTCCTTAGCTGAATTCTTGGCAAAGTGACAAATTCAATAACACATCATAATAAAATCAAAGGAAGTCCAAAAATCTCTAATTTTTTTTTTTTTCACAAGGCAACACCTTTGCAATGCATGTAGACCTTCATTTGAGGAAGGACAAGACTAGTATTCCCACATCATTTTACACTTTTTCCTCATCAAGTTTTCATTTTTTGTTACTGTATTGGTCCTCATTTTGCCAGGAGATGGGTGGACATGTGAGCCCCTCAAATTTGCAGACTACACTTTATACAGTTTCTCTCTCTATTTAAAAAAAATGTATGTGCTTTCCAAAAGCACATGATAGAAGTGTTAACTGATGACAGATCTTCCTAATTTCAAATCACATAACACACATGTAGCTAATGTGTCTCCTTATAGAGTGGAGAAATATCTTTTGTAATTAGTTTGGACCAATTTGATTCTACAGTTTGATGGAATTAATGAATGTATTAACCAATAGCCCTCAAACAGGCCGACCTCTGTCAGACTTGCTCCTCAGAAATAGATGTGGACAATATATGAAAGGTTTTACCTTCACTGGCTTCACAGTGTGGCTATTAAAAATGATAATATTTTTAAATGATAAAATTCTATTCTCTCTACTTCACAGCTGTGGAAACTGCAAAGTGGGGCAATGTAGGTTTTCAGACTATGCTTTACACTTCTCTGTGCCAGATGAACAAAAGCAATGGAGGGCATCAACAACTTCTTGTGTTTGGGACAGGACTTGGGGAAGAGGACTACTCACTGGAGAAAACTCCAAGAAGCTCTTGTGGATTGTGAATGCTGCCTGGTCACTACTTTTACCAGTGCACCATTGTGAAACTTTTCAAACATGGAACTGAAAACACCCAGACATTCTACAGGGCTTGGCAGACCTGCTGATCATATGCCACATGTAGAAAAGCCTAGTGGAAGGGGAATTCCAGCTCCACTGTGAGCTATCTCCACCTCCGCTTTCTGCAGTACAGCCATGATTCACTTCAAAGTTCCTGCTGCTCAGCTCCTTCACTGCCCTGAAAAGCACTGCACACATTATCCTGTTGCCACTGGGATGTTTTCACCCCTTGATCTGTCTCTCCATGGCTAACTCACATGCAGAGAGAGGGAAAGGGTGTGTGCCTCTGTGGACAAGGGTGAGACTCAACTGCACACATAGCAACAACCCACAAAAAAAAAAAAAAAAATCCATGTGACCTTGGTGGCTGAATACTTTGGGTCTGCTTAGCAAACACAGCTTTAGTAGCATTTCTATTAATTTTAATCATCCCCTCTCACTGCTCTGTGTGAGGACACTTTGACCTATTTACTTGTAACAGTCCCTAAGGTATTTTGCAGGGGCAGAAACTGGATTGTCAATGCTATTCACAGACTCTACTCACAATGAAGGTGGTCTCAGCAGAAGGCGGTCTCTTGGTGGCCTCTCCAAAAGCAGGATTTCCATCAGGAGACACTGCAAGTATACAGCAAGCTTCATTAACTGTGTTAGATATTCTTATGTACTATCTGATACTTACCTTCCTTGATCCACAGGTTGAAGGAGAATTTTTCCCTTTTACATCTTTTTCTGCAGAAGTAGTTAACAGTGTGATCTCCAATATGCTGAAATACTATTACTACTACTACTACTACTAAAGTTCACCTTACCTAAAATATTTTTATGGAGAATTATTAGCAAAAAGTTGTATACTTTGGAGTGTATGTATTTATTACTGTTTGATTATCTTTTGTTTATATAAAAAAGAGTCACTCCATATTTCAGGGGCTTTTTTCCACATAATCTATAAGTTTTTTGTGTATATTGAATTACTGCTAACAGCATAACTACCTGTAAGGGTTTTTTAATATTAAAATGGTGAAAGAAAAGATAATAAACATGCTGTCAGAAATGTTTAGAATGCCTGAATTCTGTGATTAATATCTGTGAATCTGTGAGTAGCTGCTTGCCAATTTGTCCCAATTAAAATGTAAAAAAAGGTTATTCATATAAATAGCACAATTATTATGTACACTGCTCCTTTCTCTCTCCTTTTTTTTTTTTTTTTTTTTTTTTTTAAGGTTAGAATGAAGCTAGCTTTTTCATTAAAGAAGCAGTATGTAGCAAGGTTGGAGCCACATTTTATCCAATGTAAGTCATTTTGCTTAGAACAAACATATGAAAATATGCAAACCAAAATACTAGCTCCATGTTCTGTCTTTACTCATATAAAGAAATGAAAAGGATTGCAACTAGTCAAATCAAGCATCTGTCCAACAAGCAGAAATTAGCATGAGGTGCTTCAGAGTGGGATACAGCAAACTTTAGCACCTTAGACCTTGTTTCTGGTAATTCACGCACTAGAGCGTCTCATTGGAAGTTGAATCAAGATCCTCCTTTGTAATAGTCACTGAGTAACCTAATTCTGTGATTTTGTTCAAATCACTCCTTGAATTCCCTTATGCTCAAGGCTTCCACAGTTCTCTGCAGCAATTAATAGGACAATGTTACTTATAAGGGGTAGAGAGGAAAAAAAGTAATTTTTATTTCTCTTAAAGTTATTGCCTAGGATTTCCATTAAATGCTTCCTGTTTCTGGTATTACCAGAAAAGTAAGGAAGCATTTCCTTTTTGCATTTTCAGTACTGTTTGTTATGTTACAAATGTCTGTTCATCTCATTACTCCAGACTTCTCTCTTATCCCACAGAACCTTCCAAATCAATTAAATTTCTGTGTTTAAAAATAGCTCCATGTGCCTAAGAATCCCTGGTGACTCTTTCTGTGAAACCTCCTCAGACAAGGTGACCATATATATATTTAGGAATCAAGATTAGTGTTTTCAAGGATGTATGCCGTAGCATAATGCAATTCTTTTTTTTGCTCTCAGTTCTTCATATGCTAGTATTCCTTTTGCCCAGTTGGTGGTTCATCATGTTCATGTTCTGATTCGTCTTGGAAGTGTTGAACTAATGCTGGCAGCAAGGCTAGAGCAATAGGGAAAGACTGCATGAGTGGAATGTTCACCTTCCCAAAACTAGAGAGATGCCTAAGGGAACATCTGGGCGCCTGAGTTCCACCAGTTCCTGGGAGTGCTCCCCAGATAGCAGTGTCAGTAAAGCCTTTTAGAACAAGTCCACAAAGGGGATGGAGGCCTGCAGTACATGATGAATAGTGGAAGAAGCCAGGAAAGAAAATAAGACACAGAACCCAAGCACCAATCTAGATGCAGGCTGTTTCAAGGCAGTTCAACTTTTGCTGCTCTGTCCCCCTGGATTTGCGAAAAGCAGGTTCCATTGATGATTCAGTCTAAGCTGTTCTGTAGAATGATGACTGGAGAATGATTCTGTAGAATCATGTCATGCAGAACGAACAAAGCAGTAGTCCTTAGGACTTTCTCCTGAGAGAAAAAATGAAAATAATCTAGTTTGTTTCTCTGCCATGGTTTTTATCTTTCTTTTCCACATCAATCATGTACTAGTTCCACAAGCTCTCTAGACAGGTTTCTGATGCACTTAGAACGCAAGAAGAGGTGGGTTTGTTTTATTTTTCTTTTGATAACTAACTTTTCAAAACCTTTTCTAGTCTTTTTTGGTTTTGTTTTTTTTTTTTTCCCTTCAGATTTGTCTTGTCAGGGCTAAGAATATTTTCTGTTTTATATATATTCTTTCTATATTCTTTTTATGAAGGATATCTTTTTAACTATCTCTCTTATAACTTCAGCTTTTAATTGTGAAAAAATATTTTTAAAATATAATTTTCAATATTATCTTGTGAGGCACTTGAACAGGTTATGCCCCATCCCTAAAAGTGAGGAACATCAGGTTGGATGAGGCTTTGAGCAACCTGGGCTAGTGGGAGGTGTCCCTGCCCAAGGTGGGAGGTTGGAACTCAATGAACCTTTCCAACCCCAAACATTCTATGGTACTTTGGAGGAATAAGAGTGTGGGGTTTTGTAATTGTAGTGTTCCTGCAAACATGGAAATGGGGACACTGCAGCCTTCCTTTTCTCTAGCTCAAAACTCTATTTGTTCTACTGGTTGACTTAGTTTTAGGAGTTTTTTAGTCTTGATGTTGCTTGACCCAAAAGCATACATTTAGCTGCTCTGTATGGTCTAAAGTACGCTTTAGACCATATACAGTCCAAAACTGCAAAAGAGAACCCCAGAGAGTCAGGAACTGACTGGAATATAAACTGGAATTTAGTGAGGGCTCTCTGACAAATAGCCAAGACAAGAAGGTAGATAAATATAGGAGACTATCACTAGATTTTGTTCTTAATTTTAGCACAGAAGGAAATGTTACAGATCAAGTATGATTTCTTTCAAATAAAGAACATGCAAAGAAAATAGTAATAATAATAAAAATAATAATGGCAACAACAATGCAAAAATATAATAGAATATTCATTAGCCAGTTCAGGCTAAGAAATACACTACATAAGTAGATCTGTTTTCCTCCACCAGATAGGGTACACCTTTTTTATGCAGTTTGCCAACATACACTGACTACTGGCTTATTACTACTACTGTTACTGATTGCATGACATGGCTGATTTGGAATCCATCCTCACATTTTTGCCATACACACTTGCTAGTCCCATCAATCATTTCCAACATGAAAGACACATTGTCTAACTCCTGCCCAGCTGCACAGATTTTCATGTTACTAATTTGAATTATTTACAGTGTATGAGCTTACCCTAAGAACTGTGCAATGCAGTATATTGTTTCCCTCTTGGCAGTGTTTATAGCTGTAAGAGAGGAGCTACTGTAATTTTTGAAAATTGACATAGTATCTGTTTATGATGTCTTGTTAGCACATGCTGAACCCATTTACAGTATCACCTGCTTTTAAACTAGATACTATGAGCTGTGGAGAGCTGTTGGCTGTTGTAGCATGTGAAGATGTAATTCAGCCTCATGCATCCTCTCTTACAGGAGAGTTGGGCCAGAGAGAAACGCCCAAGAAATTCCACGCTGTTGAGCAGATCTCAGATTTGCTATGTGAAAATCCCTGTCATGCACTAAACCGTGCATTGAATAAACTGTGAGTAAAAATAGCTTCGTTATGCTTTTTGGCTTCTGGCATATCCCACCAAAATCTGTGGAGCTAAGGCAAAATGGCTTTCCAATTTTAGGGAGATCTCCTACTGCTGACCAAGTAGCAGTGGCAGAAGTAGTGTTGTCTCACAGACCGAATTTTTATCACTGCATTATCCACTGTTTCTCAGAGCAGATGCTTCTTGATTTGTGCCAAAATGCACTACATTCAAGCCAGTGACATCCATACGAAACAGTTTAACCCACAGTTAATATGATATATTGTGTGGTCACTTCTTTCTTGTGCTTTCAAGGGTGTCATTGCGTATGAGAATGAAATATTAGGTAATGCTGCCTTAACAGCAACTGTAATGTAATTAAACCCCTATCACAGTGATGATTTACAAAAAACTTTCTTATGGAGGCAAGGGGGGGAAAGTGCAGAGCTTTTCTTTCATGGTGCAAGCTGCTATGGGATTTATATCAGTGATACTCATTGTGTTAATGTGTGGAGTAGCTTTTTCATCCATATTAATTTTACTGGTTTATAGAAACTGACTGTGTCTGGTTAAACTTGGACAAGGCTTAGAGGAAATACCTTTGAATGATTTATTTTTCTTCATCACTCATTTTAGCATTTCAGCAAATGCCTGACATCTTTGTATTTAGAAAATAATTTCGCACAGCAAACAAAAAAACAGTGTATAATACAGTAAATTACTCATTTGGGGGATGATCTAGAGTCCTTTGAAGTCAATGAGAGGTTGCCTTTTACATCAGTATGTTTTGAATCAGATCCTCTAAGGGACAGATATAATAAAAGATGAAGACAGAGAAGAAAGTAAAGCTAAAAGGTAGATAAAAGGAGATGAAAGGGGAGAAAATTGCCACACACCCAGTTTCATACCACTTGCAGTAACATAAAATCCATTGGGATATTTAACCACCTAAGATAAAAAAGTTTCTCTTACCATGGTCTATTAAGTGATAGGGAGAATAAACACAAAATATCACAGGTTTTCCATCAATGCAGGCTACCAAATCATGTCCAAAAGTAATGCTCAAAAAGTGTTGCACTTAGAGAAGCTGTCATTGATTTACGAGACAGTACAGGCTGCAGTGGAGCACGTGTGAGACATTCAGTGTCTTCCCTTGGGTGAGTCTTTCTTCATAACCTCTCTTCACCCAGGCAGTCCAATGCCAAAGAGCTATAACCTACCACAACTCAAATGCCTTTTCAGATATTATTCTCTTTTCATGGTTAGCTCTTTTCTTCTTGAAAGAGCCTTCTTTCAAATACTATCTTTAAGTACATTTTCCTTGTTTGTTTGTTTATTTAGGTTTTTTGGTAGAAACCTTTTGTCTTTAATTTGCGCCCTTCTTCAGCATCCATTCTTCAGCACTGTGTTTCAAGTATGTATTTTTCAGTTAGAACAAGCTGAAGTTCAAGCAAACATGAAATAATTTTTCCATCTGTAGCAGGCATTTTTAAATATTAATATGCATTTATGGGAAAACATGCTGGTGAAAGGAATCTCATTAATATCAAGACAATCTCCATCAATGTAGTTTTGAGACACTTTTCTGAGCTATATGTTTTATAACAGCATGCACACTTCCTGTAGCTGTTGCCTGCATTTTCCTGCTGTATATACATAGTCCAGCTGGGAAGAAATATGAATGCTTCTGGCTGAAGGCAAAGTCAAATACTAGGTCCTCATGTATCTTTGAGTTTATAATAAACAATCCTGCACAAAGAGAAACAGTCAAATACATGCAGATAGCTGTGAATATCTGATTAATTTAGATGCTCTTAACTTTCATATTTGTATCAACCTTGAACTTCATATTCAGCTCCTAAAAAACATTCCTATTTTACTTTCTTAAGCAATATATCTTAAATGCCTTTCTACTGAGCCCATAAATATTTAACAGTTATGTCTTTCATTAGATTTTTCTAATAGCTCTTTCAGAATTTTCAGGTTTGAGTGTAAGTAGCAGAACACAACCAGCTAGTTATGGTATGTTATAATCTGAGTAATATGAGGTCAGGTTTATTTTGAAAGCTCACAATCTAGACTTTACTTTCATGATTTATTTCATCACAGCTGCAAAAAGATGGCATTAAGTAGGACTAGGACTACTTTACACAGTGCACTGTGAGCACATGTACCTGAAATAAATGAAACGCCAAACATCTTCCCTGAGCAGTGCTAAATACCAGTGAAGATTTAGAGAGCAGAAGCATTGACCTATTTAGGACTGTCTGCTGGGGGAATGAGCAGGCTTCCCATCCTCATGTCCTTAGATGGAAAGAAAGAATTTGACAGTGCCATATTGAAGTATTTAATATTTCTGAAAGGTTTCTAATTTTTATCTAACCCTTATTAAGGCACTCAAAGCAAAGGGAAATGGTATCAATCACTCAATCAAGACTTTATTTTTGTGGATCAAGTTCCAGACAATCTGGCCTGTGGTAACTAAAATTATCAGTAAGGGTCAAGTAATGCCTATTGGTAAATTTCGCACAAGTGTGGGAGCATCACTTTTGTTTGTACATAACCACAGAACCTCATGATTTTAAAGAAGGTTTCATTGATTATTCAAGGGAACCCACACAGGTAAGGAGAAGCATGTATTAATGTAATGAAATATTTATGCAAATGAAAAATCTTGGGTATTTTTCCAAAGACTCAATGAATGCGCTGAAAAATTTTACTCTGGTCTAAAGGCGCAAAAACAAGTGGGTCAAATTTTTTCCTTCACTGTGAGTTTTATTTTAAAGAAGTTTCAACTTATATGATAAATCTGGTTAAGTGAATAAGATTCCTTTTAAATTTCTTGCAGTTTATACCTACATCAGTTATCAAAGCTAAAATTTGCAAAGTACAGTCATATTTACTGAATCCTAAACATTCTACAGAAATTCATACTGATAAGAATTAAAAACCATATTGACTCACTAAAAATGAATAAACTGTTTTTCATTGTGTTTCTAGAATAAATAAATATGTGCTTACACACCCTTATTCTCTGAAAATATACATTCTCAGCAGCATTTATAGATTATATATCAAGTGAAATGAAGGAAAAAATAAAATCATATTTGGTCTTCTTTTCTCTCTGTGACACTATCTACAAAGGCTTCAACAGATTAAAACTCATTATTGTGATAAAAGACCCCTTAAGTCAACATCATGAGCAAAGCAATGTGTATCTCAATAAAAGAGGACTTCTGAGATGCATGTTCAGTAATTTTTTTAATATTTCAGCTTTTGTCATATGCTGATTTTGGCTGGAATAGAATTAACTTTACTCACAGTGGCTGGTAGAGAGCTGTATTTTGGAGTTGTGCTGAACACAGGGTTGATGATGCAGAGATGTTTTTGTTATTGCTCAGCAGGGCTTACACAGAACCAAGGTCTTTTCTGCTGTTCTTGCATCATGCTGATGAGGATGTTGGAAATGCATGAGAGGCTGGGGGGAGACACAGCTGGGACAGGTGGCCCAATCCAAAGGGATTTCCAGACCATGTGACATCATGCTCAGTACATAAAGGCGGGGGGAAGATATGGCATTTGTCTTCCCAAGTGCTATGCATGATGGGGCCCTGCTCTCTTGGAGATGGCTGAACACCTGCCTGCCCATGGAAAAAGCAGTGAATTCATTATTTATTTTAATTTGTTTGTGTACATGGTTTTTGTTTTCCCTATTAAACTGTCTTTATCTCAATCCATGAATTTTCCAGCTTCCAGTCCTCTCCCATGGTGGAGGGGTGAGTGAAGAGCTGCCTGAGGCTTGGGTGCTGGCTGGGGTTAGACATATCATTAGACAATAATGGCCTCTTTTCATGGGGTTGGTTTGGGATTTTTTGCATGCATGGCTTTGGTTTTCTGAGATCAATCAAGTACGTGATGTAACCTTACCATGCTGGACTTTGCAGTCTGTTATTTGCTGGGTTTTTTTTTTGGTGTTTTTTGTTTGTTTGTTTGGTTTTTTGTTTGTTTGTTTATTTGTTTTTTATGCTGAACATGATTTTCTTTATGGCAAAGAAATAATTATAGAGTTGTCATTGTATCCCAATACCTTTCAGAAACCGTAACAGGTAGAGAGAGTAAATCTGGACTTTTAAAAATAGCAATAGCAGCTGAACGAAAATTATTATAAGGTTTTATAAGTTCACTCACACAACAGCCATTAGTCTGAGTGCCAAAACTCTGAATGTTTAGCAACTGCTAAGGAATTATAGTGATGCTTCTTAAAAGCTTTTCCATGATATTACATTTGAAACCAAGATATTATAATGTCTAAATGTGAGGAAAAGACTGCTCCTGATGCTAAAGCTCTGTGTCCCAAGTCACCACATATTTGTCATCACAAGATAGCCAAGTATTCCCCACAGCAGCGGCCAAGTGACACCATGAGCTGGGACCCCAGAGGCTGCCATGAGGAGGGCTCAGCAGTATCTCTGGATATCTCTGCTTATGACCCAGGAGGTTCTGCATGCTCTTCTGCTGGCCCACATGATGGGGAGCGAGCCCAGCCTGAAGTGCCGAGCTTCTGGAATGGGTCTCATAAGCTTGCATGGCAGGGTAGGGATGCAGGGAGGTCAGACAACATTCCTGTTGGACCAAACTGCTCAGGGCCAAGACCAATTGGTTTTAAGCCAGTTCCCTCCAGCTCTCACAGCATGCTGAATGCTGCAGCGCACTGGCCACCCTGGTGAACCCACAGCTGTCACAGCTGGCTTTGAGGAACCAAAACAAGACACTGCATTCCAGATGAGGTCTCACAAGTGGAACCCTACAAGTGAAACACTTACCCAGCAGCCTCAATCCTGCTTTCTCCTTCCACACTGATGGAATTGCTTATGAATCTGGGGATGAATTCCACTGCCTACATACAGATGCTGTTAAGAGATGTCCATTCCCAGATCTTCATGTGTCTGAAGACAGTTTGTGCATAGGTGAAATCAGAGATTGGGAATCCTGTGGCTTTCTGGAGTGGCAGCTGGAAAACTATGTCCCTGACATCCTTGTGCAGGCAGCTGAGTGTCTCTAACAGTGCTCTGTTGCAGAAAGACACTCTAGGATACTAAGATACTCTGAATATTAGGATACTTTAATTTACAACTTTGTCTGTCTCTTTCAAGGCAAAGGTGATGGCCTCAAAAAAGTCATCCTGTGGCACATAACCTGGCCACCCACTTGATTAAGCACCTGCCTTTTTCCGTCCTTCCACCCTAAACACTCCTCACCTGCACAAACTTCTGTGCTAGTCCATTCTTTATTTGTCCTCCCTGCCATGAACTCCATAATGTCATAATGAACTCCATAATGATTTAGAGTCCTGGCTCACAGCTATGCTGAATAGCTGTATTTAGCATAGGATATGTGGGGGGGCATGCTGAGTGTTTCTTCATATATTTCTGAGTGTAAAACTGCCAGGAGGAAACTGAGAAGGGAAATTTGCAGGTAGAGTAATAAAGGAGGAAAAGACATGCTGTAATTCTGCCAATTGCATTGAATTTAAAAGCAGAGTAGAAATCTAGGATAATAAAGCTCCTAGAACTTGTGTGAAAATTGGCAGCTGTGTAGAGGACAGAAACACTCCCAGTGCTCATGCAGAAGAAGGGGAAGAGGGGCTGTACTCAGCCACAGCCTGCTAGCAGCTGCCAGCCCAGAGCTGCTCTGGAGCAGACTTGCTCCCCTTGCAATGGGGTCAGCAGAAGGGTAGAGAGGCAGCACAGTCTGTGTGGAAGGCACTGTGCAGGATAAAGCATGCTGATCTGTAGAAAAATGGGTTTCATTAGCTCTCCTATTCAGCAAAAACTATTTTTTATGAACAGTGGTAGCAAATCACCAGTAAATTCATGGAACATAATGTGGTACTTGATTATTTGTCTAAACATCTTCACCTCTAGCCCTCCCTTTTCCTGTCAGTTTAGACTGATGTTTTTAGGGGCAGAACTTGTGAGGCTGCAGGATCTTCACAATTATTAAGAACATTTTCCTCTACAACTGTTCTTATTAATCATGAAAGTCCCACATCATGACTCAAAATATATATACTGTTCAGTACAGTTGACTGATCTCAAGCCCAAAATAACCCAGATGAGTAGGTGAACTGATCTGGAGCTGTAAAAACTGGCTCAGCACCACATATGTGTCGAAAAACAAACTGAATAAACAATGTGAAGAGAAACAAGTAAGGCATTAACACAGAGGCTGACAGCAGGTGTTGGATCTCACAATTAGCTACCTACAAATAAAATCTATGTAATGCTTGGAACTACAATAAGCTGAAACAATTTAGAGATCAGTCCAGTGGTTTAGTGTTGGTTTGGGGTTTTTGTGGCAGAGAGGACATAGCTCACACCAAGCTCTGCAAAAAACTGGAGACTGTAGTTCTTTGTTTGGTTGTGCAGATGCGTACCAAATGCCAAAGCTCATTTTCCAAGTAATCTCTAGACTGTTTTCGTCTGGTCCTTCTAAAACTCAAGCATAATCTCCTCCTGAGCCCAGTGAGACTCAGGGAGAAGGACACTTCTCCATTTCCTTATTCCCTGACTTGGCTTCATAAAAATCTTCCCATGGCACACACAATGGAGATATCACACCATGCTTGTTTGCCTTTCTGACAACACTGAGACACTCCTGTTTTTCTGATCAATGGTACTCGCCTCCAAGCAAGCTGAATTGCACTGTGAGCTGGTCTCTGCCATAAGACATCCCCGGGGTGCCCCCACCTCAAAACGCACCGCAGCAAAAATGCACACGTGATCTACATAGATGCACACACATTCATTTATATTCCCAGCACGCAAATAGAATAATTATGCACCATGTATATTTTTGTGCTGTTAAGGTGCACTGTTGCTTTGCAAGCAAAACAGTAGATCTTTCATTTGCCAGTGACATTGCACAAAGTGCTTATAATTCAGTGTTAGCTTATCAGCCGTCCAATCTCTGACTCCAGGGAATGTGTCAACCATCAAAAGGAGTGGAGGAGGTGTGCTGAATCTTAATGGCTTCTATTTCATCAGACTCACTTTCTTAAGGGCATTTAATCAATGAGGACAAGTAGTAGGCAGATTTTTAAATAAATTTGTCACTTTAGGTTAATCCGCAGTACAGTTGAATGTATTTGTTTATGTGATTCCCCGAATATGTTCCTCTGCTGCTCGGCTGAATTGATAATCTGTAAATCAAAACATGTTACAAGTAGTTTTAAACTAGCCCTTGAGCAATGACTTCATTTGACCTACTGGTATCTAAACTGTTCAGAAGCTTCAGATCCAAGGATGTTTAAAGTCAGTTTTGTGTTCAGCACAGTTTCAAGTAAGCTTTTGGTTCAGTGAATCCAAATAGGGTTTTGGTCATGGCAGGCTTATAGGAATATTTTTGTATAGGGTTTTTATTTTTTAATGTGGCAGGTTTTTTCTCTTTTTCTTTCTTTTGTTTTTTTCTTTTCCTTTTGTGAGGCAGTCTTTGGGGAAAAAGAAGATCACAACCATTTGCAATATTTAAGCACTGCCTCATTATTACTTATCGGTCTTATACAGCAGTTAATGCAACTATACAATAGGATAAAATAGATAACTTTTTAGAAGAATATTTACTTTTTTTTAAAAAGCAGTGAAAACAGAAAACCAGATAAAATTGATCAGATGGGTATGTAGATAAATTCATTTGTACTCATGCAGGTGATAAGCAGCTACCCATGAGTTCTGATTTATGATCAGAACTCCCTGCTAATTAAAGCACTGAAACTGTTTATCCTTCTCACTTGCATATGAGACAAAGATTAGCAAAAAATTCATGGAGGAAAAAAGGATCATGCATTAGCGTACATTAATCATGTTTAGTCTATTTAAGTTTGATCTAAATTACAATTATGCCAATATATATCACTGTTCAGAGAGAGGTAAACTGTCAAACTAATGGGAAAAAAAGCTAGCCCATCTGTACTTCAGACTTTCACTGATGCAAAACATTGGCAAGGCTGCCTTGATTCACACTGATATGAACAAGATTATAATCAAGCCTAACATCTAGACTGTATGCTATTTCTGCTACTCAGCTGTGATAATATATAAGGCCTGAATATGTAGTCAAAATCCCCTTGGAGACCAATGCAAACTTCACCCACACAATGACCACAGGGCTGTACTATAATAGTGTAGAAATTATTCTGTGTTTTAACAGAAAACTTTTACCTACAGCCATTTATGGAGGTCTTTTGCCGAAATACTCTGTAGATCGAAGTGTCTGACATTGCAAAAGACATCTGTGATTATTAAGAGAATGCTTGTGTTATGTAACATAAATCATTTGAGCATGGGCATCCAACCAGAATATGACTTTCCAGTTCATGTGAGGAGTAATTATATCTGTGAGAACACACCATGTGCAGAGTAGTGAAATGAAATAAAATAAAATGCAACAACGGATCTCACAGACAAAACAGGAAATAGGGCTGAGGAGGTGTTACAGGTGCTGTTAGCAATGTTCTCATTACTTTAAGAGTGATTTTTACATGACCTTGGCTTTCATAAATTCTCTGTTTCAAAACTACTAGCTTATACACAAATATATATATGGTCAGTACTTTCATATCTGTATTTATCTACTGATTTGAATCCAAATTTCCCTTTTCTCCATTCAAGTTAAACTATTTCCTGTGCATTCTACTAGTAATGTACATTTAGCTTCCTGGGGCTGCAATCTATTTTACTTTCCTACCTTGTAGAAGGGTTTGAAGACCCCAGGTAGAAAACACTGCATCACTTAGGGAAGGATCTTTAATATGGATCTAAACGTCATGTAAATCAAACCATTCTGTAAACTATGCTTCAACCTGTTTAAACACATCTCCCTGTTAGCTTTAACATCATTATGTCCCATTGTGATGAAAATGGACTTTCTGTATCCTGTGATAATGAAAATAGCCACTTTATGCAGTTTCTGTCTGCAATTATCCAGGCTTTTCTCAGACTCTGGAGGAATCTAAGCTAATTGCTTTGGGACTTTTGCTACATTTCCATAAATTCTTTGTTAATTTTTCATGAGAAACTGTTATTGCAGTTGGCCTTAAAGTTCTCATTATATTCAATAATGTAAAGAAGTCATTATGAAAACATAACCAATTCACTAGTGCCTCCATCAAAGCTACACTCTTTTATCTACATGTATTCTCAGGTGAGACTGAATGACTCATCCAAACCCTTCAATGGTGCTTTTTTTTATATATGTTTTTATTTTGGTACACATTTTCTTCATTTGCGTTTACTCAAAGCAAATTTAAAAGTGGTTCTATGTGGTGCATTATCTTGTCATTAGGGGACATGAATTGAGTTTGTTTTATCTCAAGGCAAACTTCTCAATGCAAAAAGCAGCAGATTTGCACTCATTTTGGTGGCATCATGCCGGTTTACACTCCCTACAGCACCAGCCTGAATGAGATTTGTGCTATAACAAAAACAGCAGTGCAGGCCATTGAGATGCCACTTTAAAAGTCCCTGAATCATATGAAACCTGCTTGGCCCTCTCAGAACCCTGGAAAACACTAACAGCAATGAAAGTACCTATGCATTTTAAGAGCATATTGGATGTTACTGATTTTCACCTTTTAGCTCTTTCTGTTTGTAAAATACTGATTTAGTGATTGTAAAATACTGACATTTTTGTAATCAGATACATCACACTGCCAGCTCTGAAGCAGCTAAGGCAATCTGCAGTGCAAGACACACTTTCACAATGATTTTCTCTTGAATGCTGCAACAGAAGAATACATAAACTACTGAGAAACAAAAGAAAAGTACCAGTGTGGAAAAAAAAAATCACATTGAAAAATTATGACAGGCCAGTATTTTTCTAGCTAAAGAACCCTGCTTAGAGATATGGTTTATGGAAAGCAGAGGTTTTGCTGATAGCAATAGAAGCCATTATAGATTAGAACTGAATCATTTAATGACCTATATTTTTCCAAGGTCCTCTAAGGTCTGATTGCTGAAAAGGGCAAGGGATTGTAAGCAAACCTCAGAAATCTCTAAGGTTTGACTCAGAAACATGCTCAGAAATCCCATCGCTTATCCTAAGCTTTTCTAAACCTCTTTTGTGTGGTAATGAAGCAGATGATCATTGCATGATTGGATCTCTTATTCTCTTTTAAGTAGGTGGTCTAAAAGGAAAGAAAACCAATACTACTTGTGATATTTATCTTAATATTAAATGAAAAATTCTTAAACAAGTAAAATGTTAGCGCATTTTTTGCTTTTTCACCAAAAAGATAAAGCTGGCTTCAATCTTGTCTATAGATTAAGTTTTTCAAATTTCTTACTGATTTTCCAGTGCTGGAGACTACCTGTTCAAGACCTGTGCCCTTCCCATATTTCCCAGGAGGTGTGGTGCTTTATTCTCCAAGGAAGTGACAGTTGTGAACAGGAATATTGACAGCATATGGCACCACTCAGGATGCCTGAAGTGGATGGCATGTTGCACTGGAGGGAGATTTACTCTGTTGCAGCTCTTGTTGTGCATGCTCCCAAGCAGGCACATTCCCAGCCTCTCTCCAATGGCAGCTTTACTACCACTGCTTTTCAAGGATTTGCTGTCACTTGAAATAAATAGGGCAGGAGATCTTTCTCCTTTTTAATGACTTTATCAAAGAGATTCAGCTCAGGTGGGGAGAGGAGGACAATGGCTAAATCACTAACCATTGACGGGCAATTAAAGAAGAACTCTTAACAATTAAGCTAATTTAACAGCAACCGGTCCAACAGGTTTTAGCTCTGTAACCTTAAACAAAAATAGATAACTTTTTATTCATAACACCACTGATGCTAATCATGAGACAAGTAAAAGAAGCTGCACAGTAGCTGCTAGAATGAGATTTTGCCTTATAAAGAGTCTCACCTGCTGGGGTTTTTGTTACTGTAGTAATATCAAAAATAATGAGTGGTATTAGGGCGCTAAGCCTGCCATGTATATGATTTCAAACACTTCACTACTTCACCATCTCTAGTTTATCCAGAGCACTGGATATCTAATTTTTTTTTTTCTGAAGATGTACATCCACCCTCTCCGCATTGGCTTTTTTGCATACAAAACTGGGTTTTGCTTTGAAAGAGAGAAATGATTGAAAGGCCTGTCATCATCCAAAAGTCTTCACCTGTAAGAAGGTTAATGGTCTTAACAGCTTGTCTGCCTTTCTTTTCACCATCTTCCCCAGCATCTGCTCCAAGCAGCAAATTTGCCCCCAAGCATTCAGAGTGGGTCAGGGAGAAAAAATGGATCCACTGGTAGAGGTGGTCTCCCGGCCCATCAAGGATGTGCGATCATGTTTTTCCCCATAGTTGCTGAGTGGACCAGAGGATACAGGATATTATTTGTGGTGACTAAAGGAGATGTTAATTGAGAAGGGTGGAGCAAAGATTATAGAAGAGAGATGGGGCATGAAGTGCTGCAAATGAAGAGATACACATAAGAAAGGACATAAAACCACCTGCTTGAATCACAGGATTGAGTAGACAATGTGCACACATAGATTGAAAGAAGGCAAAGAGGAGTGGAAAAGTGCAAATGCAGGAAGCACTTTCAAGATTTTTGTTTCAAGAATACAGCAATGGCCAATCTTTGTTGTGTAAATGGCTGCAGCAACACAGGAAAACAGACTTGGAACTTCTGGGGTATGTTTGGCTGTGCTTCCCTGAGCAAGTCATCCTGCTTTGTTTGCACACAGTAATTACAGCAGACTTTACAGACTGTAGCTTCTTTACTGGTAACAAAAATTTCACTTGAGTAAATTCAGTCCAGAAGACCAGGTTTATTGTATCCTGAATATATTCACAAGTTCATAACAGGCTAGGTGATTCATTCGTTTGTAGCTGGGTTGTGTTGGAGGGGGTTTTTACATGTCAGTTTCTTTCTGTCTTTTTTATTTAGTTGCTCTGATATTGCCTGGACCAAGACTGCAAATTAAGTGATTACAGGAGCTAGTGAATGTGACTTGGATCTTTTCCCTTTTCTTCACTTCAGTATCTGCTAAATAAGTGAGAGAAAGACAGGTGCCTGAAATCTTTGTAGGAAAAAAAAAAAAACCAACAAGAGCAAACCCATACATTAAATAGCTTTGTTTTTTTTCAAAATCCTTGGTGCTTCATTTCAATCTTTCAAGCAATAAAGATTATTTAGGGAAAATATACACAAGAAGAACATAAAATTTTCCCTGAATTGTTGGCTAGCTGTAAGACTGATCAGCAAAAGCAACACAAAAAAAAAAATAAAAAGAGCCCTTTCATTCTTACAACAATCATTCTTTTTCTCGTAGCTGAATGTATGGAAATAATCCCTTGAAATATATATATTTATATACAGTACCTATTTTCATACAGATGTGGAACTATCACATTCCAGCTAGTTACAATATGAAGACAATTGTTCATTGAAAGCTGTTGGGAAGATAAAGTTCACATGCTTTCAAAAAAAGTTTCAAAACAAAACAAAAAACGCCCTGAAAACTTTTGACTGTTAAAGTCCATTATCCATTATGTTGTTCTTTACTTCAGTGAAGGATATCATAGAAATGCTGTCACAAAAACAATGAAAAACACGTTGCTTTACATGAAGCTTCATTTGCCAATTCCCTGTGGCTAGTGCATTTCTTTCCCAAACTGAAAGAAATGAAGTGTCATGTGTATCAGTTTGTTCTTCATTGCTCACATTCCTCTTTTTGTTGATGAGAATTTTTCAGTACAAGCATTCGAGAATGGTACTTTACTTAAAGATACTGCCTTACAGTTAAGCAGACAGTATTGTCATTGTTTAGCAGCTATGGTAGACTGTGGATGCAGTCCTGTTGATTTTATTAAAAAGAGGCTGTCAGGATCTATAATTCACACATCATTAACTACTTCATTAAGACTACAGCAGCTTTGTGAGCCCTAAACTTGTAACAGTTGCATGACAATACAGGTAAATGTTCATTGGTTGAGACATGCAAGTATCTCCAGTGACTTGGTCACAGTATAATTAAAAGCCAGTACTGTTTTTTAGGACACAATTTTTTCAGACTACAAGCATGAATGCATAAAACGTGTTCACTTAGAATTGACTTAAGTTAAAAGCATTACTTTGCAATGAGGTGTGCTATCTCACATCGTCAATCAAAAAAAGGCAATAACATACCAAAAGGTACAGTCATTTAAGTATTTTCATATGGTTTGGGTTTTCTTTACTGGACTATGAAGCAGCCTATGTGCTGAAGCATTGTGAAACAGAACTGTTACAGACATGAGCAATGTGAATAATATTTATTTAAGAATTTAGAATTAATGGAGCATTAATTTTGCAGAGAAAATTTTCATTTTCCTATTATTTTTATTGAGTCCTGTCTTGGTTTGAGACAAGTTAGGAGGATATTTCCACTCTTGCTTTTCTCTCTTCTCTTTCAATAGACATCTCCTTCACTCTCTTCCTGATTATCTTGTTAAAGCTACCGGCTCAAATGTAAACACAGCATGGAAATTGAACTGGACTTTGGAGCCTGATAGACTTGAGTAGATTTGGAAACAAGCAAAAAGATTTACACTTCATGAATGATGTGGCAGCCTTTTGGGTGGGATGCATGAGCAGTCCTCACAGCACCACTGAGCTTTTCCTCTCTCTTCTCTGTGACCTTTTTGCCTTCCTCCATCCATGGTCACCACTAGACCCCTGGGGAGAAGAAGTGGGAACTGGTCCAGCAACTCGTGCTGCTGGGTTTAGTCAGCCACCTATCATGCCTTGTCCCTCAGAAGAGCTCTTTGACACCAGGACACTGCTCATGTTCTCCAAACACACATTTGCTGATGGGAAAGGTTTCCTCCTGTTGCTAGCTACCACAGATTTCCAGCCTTCCTCACCTTGGGAGCTGCAAGCACACCCTGCATGGGGCCCCTGGGAAGATCCTGCCCACCTACTCCAGTGGGTGCGACCTCCTCCCACAACTCCTTCACCTGGAGCACCTCGATCCCTTGAGACACCCCAACAGCTCAACCCCACAGCTCACCCTGGAGCTGCTCTGGCTCAGGGCCACAAGGTTTTGGGGCTGGGGCTGGAGGACAGGTGCTGCAGCTCCTCATCACCATCGATGCTCCAAGCCTGGGTGTCCCAACAGGTCTGCAGCAGCATTCCTGGGACCTAGCATCCTGCACTGACACACCCAGCAACAGCAGCCTGCATCCCTAAACCACTCCTCTGGCTACCTACCAGTGCTCTGTGACTATCAGAAAACTGAAATCTGCTTTCTTTTCAAGAAAACAAGCAAAAGATTTTCTGATGGCTTGGCAGTCCTGTGTGAGTCTCAGTGTGATCTAGCTTTAGGGTTATGGTCAAGAGAGGAGCAAGGCCAAAGCTACTGTAAGAGTCACATTTTCTCATTTTTTATCACGGATCTTTTGGAGGCTGCTGAATAAAATAAATGCCATGACATTCTATTTGGTGTTATCAGTCTAGGAGCAATAGGCAAGGTATAATTGGCTGAGGTTACCTCAGTGGTTCATTTGAAATTTTCTAACTTAATTCCTTGAAGCTTTACTAACAATATGAATACCATAGTTGTTACCATAAATTAAATTTTTGCCAGCAAATATATTGGACATTCCTTGAAGCCAGTATGTGAACACCTTTACTGACATTCTTGCAGGGAAATATTCAAACTTTTATTTTCAGATTGTTTGTTTGCTTGTTTGTTTCTCCTCTGCATTTACTTAGAAAGATGTGCAGACAGATTTCTACTCAGTCACAGTGTATTCTTTCAAGGTTAAATCCCAGATCTCATGGGGAATGTATTATTCTCTCTGTAAGGTGTCAATGTTTCTAATAATGTTCTAATCAAGAAAAAAAGAATCCTACCAGTCGCACAATACCAACAGCTATTTTTGCTGAAGGACTGTGGCTGTATCACCACTCACAACAGGCTTAGAATTTATAAGGATGTCTGGGCCAGAAAACTGGCTAGGTTGCTCTTCCTATGTTTTGGTGTACTAGTGATTACTCAGAAATAAGATCAGCTATAATTTCTAAGCCTTTGTCTTTGCTGTTCAAACATGTCGAACACAAAAGAGCAAAGCTCCACGTCTTTTTCCTGTCATTATTGCCAGTGAATAGTTGTGCTCTCAACAGCAAAAGCACTGATTGGGAGATGATGGATTTTGAGCAGACTGGAAGGGTAGTCACTGTGCAAACAATTACAGGACAATAGTTTTCACTGTGACCTTGCACTGACATTTACCATGAAGTGTAAACTTCTCTGCCAGAAGTAAAACATGAATTCCTTCCCGTCTTTTCAGGACAGATGACCTAAGACATGGTACTAAATTCAGTATGCCCAAGGCCAATCTCTAGCCAACACACAACAGCACACATTCATTCCTCTAAATTATGCTATCATTCAAAACAAGGCAACCAAATACAAACCTACAACTTGGGCACAGGCCCATCTCTTGCCCAGCAGATGGTGTGGGCCAAAACTGAAGGGAGCAGGAGCCCTGGCATTGTGTCAGTATGGATGGGTAAGCCTAGTCCCCAGGTCTCCTTAATTTAGCAGTACAGAAATAGCACGAGGAATAGTCTGATGCTTCTGAAACTTTTTGGGGAGCAAATCTACTCCTTCTCTGTTAATTTTACTTAGAAAACTTGCAGGGAATACAAAGAAGGTCAGTACATCAGCATCTGAGTAAGTCAAATCATATTTTACACATTTTTTCCAGCTGAACTAGCATATTTCTTTCACAGCCTTATGCTTTTCCTGCAACTGTATTCAGTTATCAAGTTGAAAAAAGAGATGTGAAAAATCCAATCTGTTCACATACACCTAGCTGACATGATTGTGTGGAGAGCTGTTTGTGCTGACAAAAGGATTATATCTAAGGTAAATCAAGGAGCACTAAATGCTACAGAAAGTTAGCAAAGCTTAATTAATTGGTCCCACAAGGTACCATTGGACAATTCAACAGTAAAATATTTTTCCTAAGAGACCATCCTACGTCAGGAGAGCTGAAAACCCAAACAATATGCAATTATGGACCACAAACAAAAAACCATGGAACTCAGCATGTGTAAATCTTTGTGACAAATGATAGTGATTTTTAAAAACCCAAACAAATAAACGAGAAAAGAACAGAAATACTTTTCCAAAAGGAAACTGCCTTGTCCGTCCCATGCAGTTCCAGAAACCTGCAGACATAACAAAAAGATTCAGTGGCAGCAGGAAGTTCATGTCCAACATTCTTGCCAATGCTCTCCTGGTAAGACACAATCATCATCATCACCATCATCACCATCATCATCACCACCATTTAGTGTACTAAAGCAACTCTGGTGTTTGCATGTACTTAAGTCATGCAAAACTAAAAAGCCTCCTTAGGAATATGTAAATATCACCATAACATTTTTAATATAGAGATTTAAATATATATATATATATATATATATATATATATATATTTACAGTAAATATGTATGCTGGTTGGATCACAAAATGAAATAGCCTTCAGAGCTTACACCTTACACCTTAACAATGCTTCAAGAATCACCTATTCTAATATGACCAGCATATCTAATATGACCAGCATTTTGGCTTACAATAATTTTTATAAGACACTCTAAGACAGTCCTTAACACTCTGCCTTTCTAAAGGTTTCTAATGTACACATCCCTTGCTGGAACCTTATGCCTTAACTTCTTAGTCTTTCTACAACTGCCATGAAGTAAAGTTGCTTTCCTATTTTGGAGGTTTTTTCCTTTGTTTTATGACTTCTGCCTCTGATCAGATTTTCTCAAAACTGAAATCCTCCATTTCTAGTGTTAGGGATACAGTAGAAATTTGTGCCTATGAAATATAGATATATCTATTAAACATGTTATTAAGGGGGGACCAGGGTTAAATCCTAGGATGGCGAAACTGAGGCTGGCTGACAAGGGTGGAACTCGCATTAACATAGAAAGGAAAACTTGGCTGCACAGGAGATGGTTGTTCACTGTGGCATGTACCCGAGGAGGACGCCCAGTGATGATGGCCCATCTTAGATAACCAGGGCCATCAACACCTTCCACCTGAATACAGGATTCCGGGAATCAGAAGAAGAACATCAGTCTCTTCTCGGATGAAGTTTTGTGCAGCTTTGAGTGAAGAAAGAAACCAACATGAATATGATGAACTCTGAAAAGAGGCAAATGGACTCTGCCAAGGGCAAGAAAGAGTATAAGAACAGTCCCTGTAGAGCAGCAAGTGTGGACGAAGGGGGATTCAGTGCGATAGAGGCTGGATTTGCATTCACCTAGCCTGTATCCCGGGGTCTGCGCTGTCATTTTTGATTGGTGGCTGTCGAGACTGTAATATGGTCGCAAATAATTTTTTTTTATTATTTTTATTACGATTGGGTCTATTTTTACTTTTACGTATAACATCTAGCAATTCCCATTTTTCTTCAGACTCACTCTACTCAGACTACAGTTTGAAGTGCAAATGGCCAAAGGACAGGCAGGGCACAGAGCTGGCTTCTCCCCACTGCTCAGTGGAGAGGGATTGTTAGTTAATGTGTTCTATGCTGTTTCATATCCCAGCATGATATGTTGATGTGTTCACAAGAGCTTGACATTGTTCACTTTGATCCACAATAAACCCCTACAGAGTCACTACTCTTACAAGTTTATTTTCCTCACCTATGCATCCTGTTTCACATATCTTTCGTGCTCTACTTTTCCAGCTTGTGAAGATTATTTAGCAGTCCGGTCCTTACCCATTCCATTTTGGGAGGAACCATATCTTTTTAAAGAGTATATACTCTATTTCAATATGGAAGATATTGATTAATATATTGAAGAGTGGCCTCAGAGCAGTTCAATAGGAGTCTCTTCTCAATCGATACACTAGTTTGACCAAGAAGTGTTGATAGTTATTTTCCAAATATAGACTACCAGTGGCATTTGTTTCTACTTCACAACAGCTTAATACCACAATTCTCCCACTTGTGTTTGGGAGTGTTGTGTAATACACAACTATGTATTGACATGGTTTGACTATATATTGACATAGTTTGACTATGTATTGAGTATGTATTGACATAGTTTGTCTCTTAACTACAGTCATAACAGGTAACATCTCATGTTATTCTCCCAATGCCCTATCAGGGAAGAAAATGTGGTTGTTTTTAAATTATTTGTTCTTTCTTTGTTGACAGTTAAACTTCTCCTTGTGATGCCTAATGATATTTAGCTTTGTATATTTGTATATTTTTCAAATACTTGTACCTTTGTAGATTTTCAATATATAGTTGTATGGTTTCTAGCACTTCTCCTCCCCTTCTCACAATAAGCTAACCCTTACTATCACACTCTTGAAATTATATTTAATCTTATCCTTAAGAAGAGAATTTCTGACAAGGACATCTTGTTCTCCAACAGAACTTAAGAGACATAACAAAAATGGGACTAAGAAGCCCCTGGACCTACTCCAAGGGGCTGGCCCATGGATGGGTTATTGGATATACTTGCTAGATATAATTAAATTTACAAAAAATTGTAGAAGAGCTTTATCATGTGTATGCAGAGTCACATTTGGGCCCCTGAAAGTTCTCATTAAAGAGGTTTTATTTAAAATAGTTTCACTGTAATTCTAATAATAATCACTATATTATCACATTGATATTATCATTATTATTACATTATTTATACTTTTTCTCTATTTATTATTATTTTAACACCATTTGGAAAGTTTTTTTTTCAGGCTACACTTGTTCCAAGTAATTACATAGACTGTGTTTTACTATTTGTTGTAGCATTATTCTGTGAATTTAAATATGAACTCACCTCCCAGCCTCATCTAACAAGCTGCACTAACCTTAATCCCATTTTGCTCACCACGCAAAGGTGGTGAAATTATTTCTGCACCGTAGCACAAAATAAAAGTAACTAGTACAGTTTTCCATTTTGCTTTGGCAAAGAATCCCTTTTTCTACACTTGCACAGGCACAAAATAAAAATTCAGAGATTTTTTATGCACCTTGTGGCAAGTCAGAGGTTTCAAGCCAAAATTTCCACCATAAGCAGTTTACTCATCTCTGCTCTCACGGTATGTTTGGCACATAACTTCGGAGCCATCATAACTTTCAAGCCCAGGGTTTGGAAAGAAAACAAAAATCAGTAAGTGGTGATAAAAGAAACAGATAAAAGCCTATCAGCTACTAAATAAGAGCCTCCTGGCATAAACACTTTCTCCCTTAAGGTTCTTGGCCTTCTCACATTTCTTCTGATGTCAGGCTGAAAATTCTCACAGCTCCTCAGCAAAAAGCTAAAATACCCATTAGGTTTCAATGTGGAACTACACTGTGGCTTCAATTTCATGACTGCTTTAAATAGTGTCATGATACTTCAGCAGATGTTGTAGCAAGTTAAACTGTTATCAAAGCAGGTATCAAAATCTTTCATCAAAGCCGTAGAACAACTCTAAAGGTCATAAAATTCAATTGCTTACAGGGTCCTTTTAGCTGTACGGAAACTTGAATCCCAAAGAAGTTTTGTTTTCATATTTATTACGCATTTCACATTCATCATGTATTATGTTTTTATCAGGTGCTTAATATTCATGTTAGGTACATATCTTTAATCTTGGTAAAACACTACTTGGATCTAGATATAGGATAGCCTGAAAAAAAGACAAAAGGTTTGCACGAATTGCTCTGCCACACGTGCTTTATAAAATGTCTGTCCAACATCACTATGCTAATAGGAGTCTGAAGAACTCACCAACATATCTCCAGTAATTTCTCAAAAAAAAAGCCTTCTCATGCTAACAGTATATTCCCCATTAATTGCTCCAAGAAACTCCTGTAATCACACAAACATACAAAGATGGTGTTCCTTGGAGTGCTTCTGAAGGCTGGAATCAATGGCAATTACTATAATGCTATTTATACATCTCTACTGTCAGGTACCAGACACAGCTGGGTTTTTTTGGGATCTGGCCCAGAGTTATGACATATTTCAGGGGACCTACAGTGTATATCAAATTTGTGTACATGATGTACAGGATGAATGTGATACACAGAACACACACACCAATCAAAGCACTTCTCACATGCCACTGTGAAAATACAAACCCTAACACACACACGAGCCTGATCAGTGCAATGAGCTCTCCGAGTAGGCAGATGGCCTTTATCCATCAAGCCCTTATTATTGTTTTTCAGCTTAACATTAATTGGACCAAGCAAAACTCCATTTGCAGATAAGCATGTTTTAAAGAAATTAAGTGTCAGTGGCTTTGGAAGTGCTTTTTCTATCATGGAAGTAATGCATTCGAAAAATTATTAGAAAAAATGTATTCGAAAATTATCATCTCACACTGATTAAGGATGTAACATTTTTCTCCACTGAAACGTGCTTTATGTCTGGGAGGCTGCAATGTGTCTTGCAAATGGCTTCAGCATTTCACAGACAAATTATATATTTCTCACTTCCATGTGTTCTGTCATTAAAAGAATGGAGATGCTAGAAACTTCAGCTCAAAAAAATGTGCAGCGAATTTCTGTCCAAAACAGTCGTTTCATTGCACTCCAACCTTTCTTCAAGGGCTTTAATCCATTTTGAGATGTTTCTCTTGTATTCCCATAGCAGGCTATGACACAGTTAGACAGACATGAGGAAACTTCAGCCCTGTGAACACTTGCTCAAGAGGGACATGTAATCCCTGGCAGTGGTGCTTAATCACATTCCTCAGTCAGGTGTCAAACAGAGCAAAAGCACAAACACACAAGCAAGTTTTGTTTAGAGGACCTCAAAAAACCAGCCAAGTGGCAAATTTGGACATCTGTGCTAGACTGTGGCTGTCCTGTTTTTTCAGTCTAATCTGTCAAGATAACCATTTCCCCATTCTCTTAAACAAACACAGACTTCCTTGTTTAAACACTGCAACAGTTCTAACAGAGCACAGGTTTTAATCATTCTCTGCTAAGTACACTAGCAAGAGGCTCAGAAAAGAAGCAAAACATCTTAAATGTAAGCTGCTGATTTTGCTGTGTGCAAAAAAGCGGGCATGTGACCTTCAGATTTCAGATGAACTGTAAACAGTGGGCTTGTAAGAAAAAAAAATGTGACTCAAAAGGAGACAAGTTTTTTTGGCCCCTTAATTAAAAGAGGCCAAATTAAATTCAATTCTACTCTGAAAAAATAATTAGAGTAATTAATCTGGGGGGAGAGTCTCTTTTCCTATAGGGTAACCTTTTCTACATATTCCCTTTATTACTTAGACTTCATTAATGTAGCAAAGAAAAAAAAAAAAAAAATGAACAACAACAACTATTCCATGAGCAATATAATAAAAAAAATGTGATAAATGCAGCACATTATTCTAAAGATAGCCACTGATTTTAATATCAAAATCTCAGAAGATATGCCTCTTACAGAAATACTGTTAGATATAGACAATCATATAAATACAATTAAAATCCATAATCTATTTTTTTCCAAATATTGACTCATTTTTTATTCTCTTCAGTCTTTTCCCATCCTTTTCTCTTTTATTAGCTATGATTTGTTTAATTCACGTCTGTATTATTTATCTCTAGATTTTTATTGTTCTGCATGTTGTTCTCTTGCCTCTCTTCAGTAACTATTTTTCTCTCTGAAAGCAATGTTTCTTCTCCATTCATTCTTTAATGCTTTTATGCCTATCCTCCTTTACTGACTCACACACTTCCTCTCCTTTTCCTGTGATCTTTCTTTTCTTTCTTTTGTCTGATTCTTTTCATTGCATTCCACTTTTCTTTTCTTGTTTTTTTTTTTTCTCTGCCATGTTAATTTTTCTTTATCCTTTATCCCCAAAGTCTCTTTTTTTCTTGCCATTGAATCCCTTCCTTTATCTCTTTCTCATCAGGGGATTTCCCTACATCCTAATCTTACATCTTTTCCTACCCAACATATGGTGTCTCCCACCCTCTCATTCCTGATGGGCTCCTTTTTCCTGTAGTGCTCCAGAAGATACATTTACATTGATAGAAAAGCTATTCTCCATCTTACCCTTTTGCCTCTTGCTTTATTTACACTAAATATTTACACTAAATAATATTTACTGCAGCACAGGCTGAGTCTTACCACATGCCTGGCAGTCAGTCTACCCAGAGTCTGGATCTTGGGATTTCCCCACAAATGATCTTGAATATTTTTTTACTCATGAGCCCCCTGCGTGTAATGTGGCTGCATGTGTTTTTTTGGGAGCCTTCTTCTAACTTGGGAACAGGGCCTTGGACAAGTCAGGGAAGAAGCCCTCCATCACAAGGTTTCCTTGGCAGTTCATATAATCTTCTGAGAACTCCTCTTTCACAGCACTCTTGTCAAAAGTGTTTCTCCTTAGAAACCGTTGTTAAAGAAAAGAACAAGGGAGGAATTTTTAAAACGCTTTATTCTTGGACAATAAAGGAACCACATCACAAACAAGAATACCTGTGTTTGTCTCTCACAGAGTTTATCACTCCCACAGTGACTCTGCAGACTCGATATCTAATTCAGACAGCTGCACTCCTTTCTTCTTCTTTATTAAACTCTCATGTTTTTCAATATCATCTTATCAGGGAAGTAGGGACAAAGAGCAGGTAGGTCTGGAGTAGATACACATCTCCTGCTAGACTTTTGCTCACTTGTCATGTTACTCTGGTCAAAATGTTCATACCTAATTCTCAGAGACAGACTGAGACAACTGGCTTCCATTAGGCAGTCTAACTGCTCTTGGTAAAGACAGCAAACAAAACATCTTCTTCCACTTCTTACATTCAGGCTAAAAATAATTAGGCATCTGGTTTTACAGCACAAGCTGGATAAAACAATCCAGAAGGAAAGTGTCATGGACAGTGAATCTGAAACACAGCCTGACAAAACATCATGTTTTCTTGCATAGTGAAGTGACATTACTTCATGAGTGATGTACAGGCACTGGAAATAGCATGTCACATGCCTGAAAAATATTTCTCCTACCCAAAAGGCGATCTCCTCAGACTAATACTTCAGTTTGAATAAAATAGTAACTCTGAAGTGTTCCAGTGACACAGCTGCTCTTTTTGCTCCTTGCTGAATAGTGCCAACTTCCAAACTACCTTTCAGAAAATAGTAGCAGCTGAGGATCATAGGCAGTTCAGATATGGAAAGAAGTGGAAGGTGTGAATCAAAAGGAAAACAAAAGACTGAAAATTCACCTAGAAGTATCCCCGTAGAAAGTATTTGTTATAGTCAAGAGGCAAAAGTGAAAAAACAGCCCTGAACTGACTAATTGAGGGTGGGAGAAACAACAAAACAAAACAAAAGAAGCAAAACCTGGCTAGGACCTGTGACTCAGGCTCTGATTGTCTCCAGAAGTGAGTTCCCCTCACACCAATCTCACCAAACCCAAACTGCCGTTTGCTACAGTGGTTCTGAAAGTGCCAAATGCAGAACAGCTGGCTGTCCACACTCCTCGTCTGAATGCATCAATTTAAAGCTTTGCAAAGATTTCCAGCTGTACTTAACAGAAACCCTTCTGTTGCTGAAGAGTGTGAGCATACTTAGAAAATCATTGACCTTATACTTAAAAGATATTTTAGACATTTCTTAAAATTGTACTGTAATCCTCTGTGCTTACAAAGACATATCCATCTTTGGACCCTCTTTAGATGCTACTATCTTGATATTGTGAAAAATTTCATGCTTCACACTGTTTCAGATTATTTCTTTTGTCTACTGTGTTGAAGTCGTCCATCAAAACTACACATCATTGCTCTGTAGAGTCTCCACATAGTGTTGGAAAGTTCTGCTGAAGGCTTTTATGTTTATGCAATATCATCATGCCTTGCATTAGTTCTGATAAGACGAATAAATTCATGGAAGGATCACAAACTAGAGACAAAGGATTCAGATATCCTTCCATATATTCTTTGCAATCTTCCCCTACAAGGGGAACTAAACAATTTCATAATCCATCAAACACTTGGACATTCTGCAGTTATTAGTCACCTAGAGAAATGTACAGCTTGGGGAAAGGGCATAGTTCCAACATGAATGCAAATATTAGTGAAGGCTGAGGTTATGAAGTTAAAGGATTTTCTCACAAAGGAAATATTGTCCTGAAGATTTAAATGTCAGAAGTATATGTGGGAAAATACCATCTCAGTGGAAAAAAATGAGCTTTTCATAGAACTAGATGCAAAAAAGCATGAAGTAAGGAATTCAGAGGAAGACAGTAAAGTCCTGTAAGAGTCCAGAATTAGAATATAAGCAGCAGAAGCGTCAGAATGGAACAAGTGATTAAAAAGGAGAAATCTGAGAATGAAGAAATACTGTCCTGTCAGACATGGTATATGAGTCTGACTATGCATATTTCAAACTGGTATGACAGCAAGCATAAAATTTGTCCTGATCTATCCCAGGACTACCTTGTCTTGCTGCTGAATAATACCCCTAGCTCATGCTCAGATTGGTTGCCCACCAGGAATCAAAGGGCCCCTCTTGACAGATCTCAGCCTGTGCTTTTGCTTTGGATTACTGCTTCCCAGGAGCAGGAATTCATATTTCCCTTTGTTGAACCTTGCACATCGCTTTACAACCCAATCTCATCTCTCTGTACAGTGGCTATTCCTTACTGAGTATTTACAACTCTTCCTGTCACATCACACACGAACCTGGAGCAGCAGGTGCACTCAGTGCTATCATCAGGGCCAATTATTAGGATCTTGATCACTGCTGGTCCCAGCACTCCCCCTGAGGAGCTCTGTTTATGAGTGGCAGACGATTTGAGCCACTGACTACCACCAGCCAGTCAGACAGTTTTCCATACTCCTCATGGCTCATAACATAATGGTTGCCAGCCAGGACACAATGGCACAATTGCATCACACATCCTGCTAAAATCAAGGTAAGTGATATCATCAGCTCTCTGCTCACCACTGAGCAAGTTGTTTTACCAGATATTGTGACAAGAGAGGTCAGGCACCATTATCATTGGTAAATCTGTACTGGCTTTCCCAGTCACGTTTTTGCCCTCCACATGCCTGGATAAAATCACTTGGCAAGAGGACCTGTCCCATAATTTTCTCAGGGACAGTAGCAAAGCCTGTGACATCCTCTAACTGCACCTGCTTTGATCTAATTGTGATTTCCTGCAAGTGTTCTCAGTTTAACACCACATGTAGTGGAAGGACACAAAGGAAGGGTCTCCAGAATTTGTGTGTAGCACTTGGAAGGTCATGCAAATTGGCACAGCAAAATCAGTTGCTCCTGTAACACCCAGGAAATCCTTTAAACATTCACCTGGGTCTTACAGCATTCTATAGGTGAGCTTGAGAAAAAACTGGAGAGCTGTTGAGAGAAAAGAAAAAGAAAAACTCTATCTGAGCCGTGAAGAATGTCTTCAGCCCATGTGTTGGGACAAAGACCAGTGATTGTGCCTCTCCCCTTTTCCCAGGAACTCCACACACAAACAACACTGCGCTGCCCACTGCGAGGCCCTTCATGGCTGTGGAAGTCAGCACCTTCACCAGCCTCCCCTCCTTGAGAACACATTCACATCTGTTGGGGGGTTTCTGCTCTCTGGGAGTTTTATTCATGCAGGCAGGGGGTATTGGCTTGCATCTTAGGGTGTCTCTGCTCAGCAGCTCAGTCTCTGGTCTGAGCACCTTAAAGACCAGAGGGAAAGCTTGCTTGATAAATTTAATAGAACAGATACCTGGGTGCATTTTCTATAGGACAAGACAAAAGAGGTCTTACAAAATAACAGAGACATATTTTGAATATATGCTAAAAGAAGAAATAGATTTGGTAGAATAATATAATAGTAAATGAATTAAGTTGTGACTAATATATTTCTACTCTGGTATATTCCTGCCTTTACTTTTAGGCAAGGTTATTTCACCTTTTGCACTGTACAATTAGCTCATAAAGTCACAGCGAGGCTACATTCTTTTCCAGAGGAATGTAAATATTAGCTATTCAGTAGTGAATGGATGGATAGATGGATTCAAGGCCTCTGTTGGCACAATCGATACAGTTTATGAATACTTAGTTTATTAGTGTCATATATAATTAATTAGACTTCTTTAAAAAGCAATTTACTAAGCTGTCCAACAATACAGAAAAAATAAAAAACTTTTCTAAGAAGCATAATTTAAAAATATACTGGTTTCTAGATTAAAAATATGAAAAATACTTTTCTTCTGAACTTGCAGTTCAATTGCAGCATTGTCCTCACAAAAATTCACAACTATGTAAGGTGGAAAGAGAAGCAAAAAATGTTATTTTAAATAATAAAGGTTTTAAAAATGTAACATACTACAAGAGATATTTCCTATCTAGTAGAGGTGGTAAATGAATGCATTACTTAGTTCAGAATGATTTAAATATTGCTTAATAATTAATGCACCGTTGTGCTAACGTGGCATAATAGAGAAGAACTAATTCAAGGGCAATTAGTAGTATTCAATGAAAGTTTTTCTTTGGGGACTTTTATTATTTAAAAACTATTTTTTACCATCAGTTGAAATTCGATAGCCTATAGTTAAGCTTGGGCAGAGATGCATGTACTCAAGCGGGTGAGTCCTTGCAGCTCAGAAAGAACAGCTCCCAGAATTCAAGCTGTCCCACGGCTGTGCGAACATTTTTAACCCTGCCATCCCATCAGCACTGTAGCTAAGATATAGGGGAAGAATGCAGCATCCTGGCATTGTCTCGCACTTCAGTACTGTGGAGAGGCAAAGGTTAAGAATGAGGAAAATTAGGCAGACAGCCCTGTGTGGCCCAGAGAAAGGCTATTCTGTGGGGACCAACTCCCCGGACATAGATGGGAGAAAGCTCTATGAATGAGATCACTTTTACTTCCTTTGCTTACATGCTAATGCGGGCTTTCTTCCTTAGAGCCAGAGCAGGTCAGCCATGCGGGCCCAGCACCGCGCCCCGGGCTCGGCCCCCAGGAGCCCACCGCCCTGCTCCCTGCCAGATCCCTGAAAACAGGCCTACGGGATCGAGGGGAAGCGGGCTGCATTTCAGAGCACCTTTCAGGAGTTTATTAAAATCACATTTGTGCATGCCAGCCCTCTTCCGCAGCATTTGCTTTGGTCAAGGGGGCAGCGCCCCAACATTTAGGGGTGCCAGGGATCATGCGCTAGTCACCGTGACCATTCACCAGACAGACAGTCTTTCTTCTACTGTTCCTTTGGTGACTTTTTTTTTAATCCTTGGATTACTTTCCTGTCAAACTCTTTCATAGTTTGCTCACTGAATTATGTTCACTCCAGACAAGTGAATCCAGTTCCTTCTGTTCCCACAGTAATCATCAATTCAAGCTGAAGTGAAAGGGTCAAATTTAAAGGCAAGAAAGCAGTGGTGTAAATTTCTCATTAGCAAATCAATGCACATCTGTGAAATTCAGTGTCATTGAACCACAGTCAGCCCTGCTTTAAGTGTAAACAAATTCCATTAATTTCTATGGCAATAGAATATTTTTTGCACTCCGTTTTATCCACTGTGCCAAGTTGCCTCTGTATCTTTGACACTGTTATGAATTTGAATTTATCAGGGAGGTCAGCATCTCTGGCACAGTGAATATAAATCTGTATGATTTACCTGCTGAGAGTGGAGTGGAGCTGAAATAGCAAAAAGAAAGAGTCAGTATAAAAAAATAAACTTAGCCACCATAACATTTTCATCATCCCTTTGAACCTCACTGGTGGTGGCAGCTTCTACCTTCTCAAAATGTGCACTGCATTACCCTATCCAAACACTCAAGAAAATGATGAGCAGATGCCTGGGAGACAGGACATAAAGTAACCAAAAGGAGGCTGCTGTGCACACCAAGAAAATGCCATTCCTGCTGTCCCAAAGCCTGTCCTTGCCTGGCACTGCCCCTCCAGACTGAGTGATGTTTCTGGGGGAAAAAAAGCAGCAGGACCTCTCTGGAGTATTGGTTAACCATGTGCTGAAAGGCTGTGTGTTATCTTACACGTATTAAAGTCCTCTAGAAAAATTAGAAATACTGATGGATGAGGAGAACACAGCACAGCCCCCCAAAACCTAAAAAATGTGTTCCAACTGAATAAAGACTCACCTCACAGCTGTCCACAAGCACATGCTGTCTGATCTCCTTCCCAGAGGATCACTCTGCCTGGCGTGCCAGGGAGGGTGCAGGCAGAGTGCCACCCGCACTGCAGTGACGAGGCTGGTGGCAACTACTGCTCCTGCAGCATGCAGGGAAACCAGCCACAGATAGCAGCCAGGGCTGGGATGTACTCTGGGCTAGTGGTCAACAGCAGCTCGCAACTTCTACATCCACATTCTTTCTCTGTTTAATTCAAGAACAACTCACTTCTTTCAAAAACAGCCTTTAAAGCTTCTGCACTTAGGGGGAACTTAGTGAACTTTATTTCACTTAGGTCTTTGAAAATATAACATGTATTTAAATGTCTGAAAATCCATTTAAGTTTTACACATTTATGTGCATGTATATATATTTAAATATCTACACACATAAAGTCTTAAAAGTAGACATATATAATATTTATACATACATATAATATTAGAAATAAGAAAACAGAGAAAGAAATACACTTGACTCTGAAATTTGGTAGAATTACACACTTTTTAATGAGCCTGTTTTCATTTAAAATTCACATCAGAGCCCATTTTCCCCTCTTTTTCAAAAGATCTTACCAATACTCTGTCATATTACAAACCCACTTGTAAGCAACTTCAACTCTTGGGTTGGACGGATGCTCCATTCACACTGGGTCACATTCAGCAGTAACAGCCAGCCTTGGTTGCTCTTTTTTTATTATTTGTTTTTCACGTTGTCCAGATTTGAGTGATATTGTTTTGCATTTTTAGCACTTTTCTCTCTGAAAACCAAGATGAAGAACCATTATACCAGATTCATCTTATCATCTCTGTAATAAATATGAACAAAGAAAAATGTGAAGTGTAAGCAGTTTGGAAACAATGTCATATTCAACACTGGAAATATTTAGTGGATCAGATTCTTGTTGGTCCCTTTAGGCAGAAGTGTTTCTTCTGCACACACACACACACATACATACACACATACACACATACTTGCATCTAACACTAATATTCTCTTAAAGGAGAGTTGTGTGCCCAGGAGCCTCACAAAACTTCTATCAAGGCTAAAATTAATTTGAGAAGAAGCCAGAACAGGATGATAGCACCTAAAGGTGTCAAGGTCACCAAATTGCATGCCAAACACATGAGCACTCACCCACATTTCCTGCCATTGCTATCAATATATATTTAGGCAGACCTTCTAGTCTGGAGCAAGCACCTAGCTGCTGTTGTGTATCTGATTGCCAAACAAACCTGGAACTGGAGCTTGGTTTGTAATCTGCAGCATTGTTCCTCTTTTGACACTCATTAAATGCACTTTTCTGGAAATGGTTAAGATGTACAAAAAATTTCAGAACTGCAGATGTGAGGACACAGAGCTGGAATAAAATTATTGTCTCTGAATATTTTAAATTTCAGACCTGGATTCCAATCTAAGCAGACAAAGACAATCAAGGCTGTATTTGCTGTGGTCAGTGCCCTGTGAGTTTCCTATAAAAACAGCAGAAATTTTATGAAAGCAGCTGTTCTGGAGAGATTTTTTTTTTTTTTTTTTGCTCTCCTCCGGATTGATTTCAGCTGATTTGCCTTTACCTACCCCATACTATACTCAGACCCTAGGAAATGTACTTCTGTGTGCTCTGTGGAGCAACTGAGAGATGAATCTGTATCACCAGCAGTCTGAAAAGACTCACCCTGCCACTTTAGTCCATGGTAGGGTTATAGATGTGAAATAATGTAATGGCAGACAACTGAGTGGGATAGTACCTAACACAGAAACTCCCAGCACTGTGTGGTGAAGGTTCTCTGCCTCCCTGCTGTACAGCTCCATCACTTCTGCTCTTGATATTCCTGGAATATCAAGCGCAACACACAGAGCTGCTGGATATTGTAAGACCCCAAGTATGCAAACTAGCAGTTGAAACCTCATCTGGTCTTTGCAGATCTGCTCTGATGGAAATCACTTTAGTCTAAGCTGGAGCATTCTTCATTGCTTTAATTTCTACTAGCTTTTGATGACCCCCTCTGGAGTGATTATTCTATTAGGATTTAACTTTGTAGTGCACATGCTCTCTGCCCTCATACGTACTGTACATATTACTACATTCAGCCAATGCTTCAGGAATTAATTAGTTGCTGACTTCTAGTGAAATTCTTTAGACCTAACCGCCTGTTTTTGATGAAACTAATTAAAAAAACTTATTAAGGATTTATTCCAACTCTATGTGAGTAACATTTACATCCTGGTCCTGTCCCATTCATTATTAGGAACAAGAGCTGAAACAGGCTGTTGCTGCTGGTGCTGTCAAACCAGTGCATCAGGTCATAGTGGCTAAAAAGATCTGAGTGTGTTCAGCCCTGGGAAAGGAAGGGAGGTTTGACTGCTGGCTACAGCTACGTGGTGGAAGGATAAGAAAGTGGAACAAGACCCTTCCCAAAGCTAGACAACGGAGGGCAAAAAGAAAAAAATATACAAGTTGGAACATGGGGAATTTCAACTAGCTAATTTTCACCCTGAAATACTGGAAGAGAAGCCTAGAGAGGAGAGGGATTTCCATCCTTTAAGATATATTTCTTCAGCTCTGATGAACCTCTTCTAATCAAAACTTTTTTAAGCTAGATGTTGGACTGCAGATCTTCACAGGTGTCTTCCAGGAGAAATTATTCTGTGATTCTAAGAGCAAAATAAGGAGGTAGATTTAATAAAATATAGCTGAGGGTACACATTTCTCATTTTCCTAAGTTTTTTCCTAAAAAGAATCCGAAGGACTGTGTGTTATCTACTGTATTCCAAGTGTGTCTAAAATCCCAAGACAATTCACAGCATTAGATTAAAATGTCAAAGTGCCTCTAGCTCTAAGGGACTACTTCTCTTTCATCCTGGAATCATTTTAAGCTTGGTTCCTGCATACCATTTCTGGCAAGGGAAGTCCTGCCTGACAAACCTGTTGACAGCCAGGGGACTCGTGTCTATGAAAAAGGGTGATTCAAGCAGACTGCTTCTATTTGGCTTTCACAAAGCTTTTGACAGGCACCTTCACAGTGCCTTTTAAAGATGTATAAAAACACCCATAAGAAAGACTACCCAGCTAAAATTAGGAAGTTAAAGGCAGGAATAAATGGGATGTTCTACAGCAGAAAGGTAGATATTAATCCTTGCATCTACAGAAGATATATTATAAATAGAAAAGTTTCAAACAAGAATGGCAAGGATGTTTAATAAGTTCCATATAGGAAAAAGAGGAAAAAAAAGTTAGGCTGGGAGTCCTCAGTGTGGATTAGAGATGCTTTAAGGTGGAATACGTTGGAGACTATGAAATCATGATAAGTATAGAGGGATGACTAGGAAAGAAATTATTTTGCTGTTGCTCCCAGTGCAAAAATCCTTGGTCATCAAAAAAAGGTAAGAAGGACTCTATCCAGGACACAGGGAGAGTCTTTGTGTGATTGGCAATGCATGCGGGAAAATCCTTGGCAAAGGAGGAACATCGTGGATACGAAAAGCTCATACTGAATTCAAGAGGAAATTGAAAAAACCCTTTGGTGGCAAAAAAAGAAAAAAATGTTTGTTAATTATTGCATAGAGAAACTACACTAGAAACCCTCTGACTCAAAATTATCACAAGATAGAGGAGCATTAGCACTGAAACATTCCCTACTCTTACTCTTCTCCAGGCATTTAATCATGGCCCCTTCTGTTGCCTGGGCTAGAAGGAAAGTGGTGGAATTTATGTTCCATGACCTTCCTTTGGCCAGGCAAGAGATCCATCAGAGATCCCCACGCTGTGCCTGAGTGCAGCTGACCCACACATGTTTCCTGACAAGCTCCCATACAGCGCTCTGGGCTCCCGGGATGCACGATGCACGTGTGACCTCCTGAACAGCGCAGGCATGTCCAGGGCTGCTGCAGGAGCCTCAGTGAGAGGATAAACATCAGCACAACTGGGATGATGGGACTGGGAACATGAAATCACTGGTAGCCTCAACTACGTGTTCTGAGGCAGGAGAAGGTAGATTTCCAAAAGAATTCAAGTTCTTTGCAGGAATCTCATAACGTGCTTTTCAAGATAGTTACCAGATGCCTAGCTCCACTTGACTGCAGAGTGATAGCACTTCTGAAAATACATGAGACTCCTATCTACATCTTTAGGTGCTTAAAATCTCTCCAGTGTGCTGACCCTGTGGCCTCCAGAACTTAAAAATAACTCTGCCTAATTGGGCTCCTACTTGACCCTGTGTGGTTTGAGGCCTGCTCCATCTGCATAGGCTGACAGGGCAAATGAAAATATATTAATCTGAAGTGAAAAGCACTTATTGCAGATGGAGCGGGATCCCTTGAGGTACATACCTGATCCCAAAGTTATGGACAGGCATGGCAATTTTAATATTAATACTATGTTTTAAATAATAGAGAAGGTGCGACATTATCAATTTATGGCTTAACAAAATACAAATCACACTATTTTACAGCAGGTTACAGGATTGCAGTCTATAACTTTTCATGATTCTCTATTAGAAGAGTACTTGTAGTGGTAAATACTACAAGACAGGAAATTTCTATATGTGGGGCTTTTTTTCCTCAACAAAACAAAGAAAAAGAAAAGAATTAAATTGTTGAGGACAAGCCTCTCCCTACAAGTGTATTTGTGCAGCACTAAGCTGAGCAGGTTGGAAGCTTTGGTGGGCAGGATAAAATAATGTAAACTCCAAACAAAAGAGTTCAGAAGGACAAAAGTCTGAGCAGGAAGCATGTCGGAGAACAGTATTACACTGTGTGTGCATGTGTGCCCAAGCTGTACCTGATCACCAGATGAACTCAAATGTATGCATACTTTTCTAAGCATCTCACTATTTTTTTTTTCTCAGAGAGCACTTTTGTTATCAGACACCGGCATTCCCATGTTAGGCACACTGAGGACTCATTTCTATGTCTTTGCTATTTTTTTTTTCCTTTCTTGTTTTCCATTTCAGTATAAGTCACTGTAAGCACATTTTTTTTGGCTGGTGAATAGGCAGAGAGATCTTCTTGTCCAACTCAAGGATGCATTCCCTCGCATTTTCAAAGCAGATGATTAGCTGTACTAGGCTTTGCCAAGACAGTGGGTGTTGCATAGCTATATCCTTGTGACCTAGTGCAGGTCTTTGAAATTATTCTCTCTTGATAACTAATTGCAGCAGCTGACCTTCGCAGTTTCACATCCATCCACAGTTTTCCAGCAACAGTGCAATGCGCCACCTACTATGCCAGTTATCCACTGACCACGATTTGGAAAACTGCACAAAAAAAACGTTTACTTAGTACACTGCTTTAAATTCAAAACCAGGTAAATGGGCAGTGTTGTGATCCTGGATCTGATACCTCTCATCTGACCTCAGTGGTGGCCCAGAGCTTTGGGATATTGCTGCCACCAGCTACCCTCGTTACTTTTTTAAAACACGAAAGCCATGCCTGTGCGAGCAGCAGCCAGGCAGGTGCCCAGCCTGCCCACAGGAGGGGCAGGTGCCAGTGCTGTGCCATGCTGCAGGACGTGTCCCCAGCAGAACAGGCACGTTCAGCCACGAGGCAAGCAGAGCACGTGTGATGGGAAAACTTCCCTGCTCTTCCTCAGCCTTGGCAGAGGTAGGCTGCAGTGCACTTGAAAGGCTTCTCTGGAGCACAGTAATTATTAGTGGAGTGTTTACTGGGTCACTTCAAATGGAAACAGAATGTCTTCAGAAACACTACACAGGGCATTTGATTAGCAGTGGAGATGAACCTGTACCAGGAACTCGGATTCAGAGAATTCATGTTCAGCCTTTGTGGCTGTAACTGCTCAAGTCAGGATGCCCTCTTCCCCCAGCTATTTATTTAGCTGAAACACATAATGTTCTTGTTAGTTCAGCTAGGGCTGGATATTTCTTTTTTCTCTGTTCCAAGAGAAGCATTGTTCTACAAAGGAACAGCTTGAGTCTAAAAGTAAATAGGTTAGAAAAATAACCCATGCCAATGGGCAACAGAAGCACTCTGGGTGGTTAAGTAAGAAAATAAGAGTTTGATTTTAGGTGCCCAAGTTTGAAAGTATTTGCCTATGTTCCTTACTCAGTCCTGTCACACCCAAATTCAATGCATATTACCCTTTCTCTGCAGCAGAATGGTGAATCCTAAAACTGGATGCTTGTTGTAAACAAATTGGAAAAAAATAAAAAGAAAGAAATGACAGCTGCACCTTCAGTGGTAGTTGTCTGAGCTCATCACAGTGGTGGAGGTATATTCTTTGCATGTATATTCTTTGCATGGTGTTTCCTAACACTGAATGTACAAGTGCATGAAAGCGAAAAATGATCCCCGGCAGCCGCACCAGCCTCATTTGAACATTAGATTATTCACTTTTCCAACTAATCAATAATTGTTATAATTAAAATTGATAGTTACAAATAACATGACAGAGTGCTGCTGCCAGAATACTGATTGTGTATTTGGCTTGAAAAGATAGGCAGTAGCGTGGAACACTTATTTTCCAATTTGCTTTTAGCTGTGTGCAAATTGCTTTAGCTGTATCCAGCTGATTTAGACCTTGCCTGGAGGTACACTAGATTAATTGGGAGCCACACATTCATTGCTTACAGAATGGACTCTGTAATTGGTGAAATTTGTTAGTGCCAGTTATAAAATAACTATATAGTTCTGCTTTTTAGTCGTCTTTTCATTACTCTTTCAGGAAAAGGAAAAAACAATTAGAATCTTTTGACGTCCAAAATTGCTTTTAAGTCTTTATGTAAAACCACCAGTGTGACTACAGTCAATATTTTAGGCAAGCCAACATTAGTGTGAATATAGTATTGATTTTTTTTCAAAACTGAAAAGCTCTTCAGCATACATAAGAGGGATTTCTTTGTCCTTGTTGTGACTGAACTTTAGATAATGAAACCATTATGTGCTTAATACCCAGAGCTTTCAAAAATAACTTTGTTCTTTTTTTGTACCTTAACTAGCTTATTATTAACCTAGAAAAATTCATTGTTGTTTGCTGGCACCCAAAAGCTTTTAAAAGAGACTACAGCTTTTCTTAAATCCAGGCTCCCTTTTTGCCTATTGTACATTATAATGACACAAAAACCCTATGGCTAAATACATAAATATAATGGACTACTTCCAAGTTATATATTCTCATGATTATTGATGGTTTAAGACTCAATGCCATGACCTGGTCTTTTTTCAGTTTCCCTTTAACTCAAACTTTACCCTAAGACTAAATAAATTCTGAACAAGTTACTTTTGTTTACAACAGCTGTTAGGCCAGAGATGTACTGCACCTTACTTGTGGTGCAGAGTGCGGTGCAAGGCAGTGGGGTGGAGTTGTTCCACAGAAAGGGTCCATGCCTGGCCCTGAACACCTCCCATCTTTGTGAGGGGAAAAATGCTCTCAAACACAGCTTTCAGCTCTGTAACTACTCAGGAGACACACACACAGTAGGGCCATGCAGAGAGTACCCTTGCAAAGCTCTCATTTACAGTTCCTGTGACCACACCAAGCCTACAACCTTTCCCTAGCACAAAACATTTGAGCCCATTGACCAGTTGCAAATAAACTACATACTCCTAAGAAGTCTCTAGATTGACAAGCATTGCTAAAAAGGCAAAGCAGAGATGGCCTGTTAGTGGCCTCATGTAGGAAAAATTAAGAAGACCACGATTTATTAAATATCTGAGAGTCTGAAAAGAAAAGCAATACACTGAAAAGTGGTCTTTATTAGCCTCACTGGTCACAGAACTACTTGTTGTTGTTTTCTCCTTTCCTTAGTGATTAGCTAGCAATTTGCTTTTGATGGTGTCAGAAGATATGGGTAATTCAGCTGTTGATTCGAGTAGAGCATCCGACCTTGATGTTATCTCTAGGGTCTAATGGACAGCAAATTTAAGCAGCAATCCAGGGGCAAAGGATAATCTAAAAGGGGAGTGGGGCTGTGAAAGGGAGATGGTGGTCTGGTCTGCATCCCTAACTGCTCTTAGCCATTCTGATAAAGTCTCCTGAAAACTGTCCTGTGTTTGCCTTGCAGATTCAAAATCGAGAAGGTTTTTAATTCACAACCTACTGATCATTGTCTACTAGCCAAATGAGTCTTACCATGAGTCAGAGGGGTTGATAAATAATTGATAAATATTGTCTTCATTAAATCAATGACTTGTTTTGAAATTTGTTTTCCCTGTCAGCTACCAAATCCTACCAACTCCTGAATGATTTGGGAATTAATTTTGTCGTTTTTAAAAAATGGGGGGGAAGGCCCCAAAATGTCAAAGCTGAATTCCTGTAAGCCTCTTTTCCTCTTTCAGTTGAACAAGGTTTAAAACAAACAAACAAACAAACAAACAAACAAGCAAACAAGCAAACAAAACCACAACCAGGAACAAAACCACAAGACTGTAAAACATTACTAAATAAATAGAGCACTTAATATGAAAGCACAGTACCAGTTTTGATCTTAGGAACATATGAAATACTGCATCCTGAAGATTCAGCTGAGCTCATCTAAGGTGCACGCTGAAGTGCTAATATTTAAAACTAGAGCAGCCAAAGCAAAAGCAAGTACAACAACGTATCCCATGATGGAAATATCCTTCTTACAGTGAAAAATACTTAAACTGGCTTCTTAAACACACATCAGCCTATTAATGAGGAAACATGGGCCCTTTACACTGGTGACTAGTAATCTAATACTGCCATTTAACGGGGCCCAAAAGAATGTAAGAATTGATAATGGTAACAAACAATGAAAGAGAGCCGTACCAAAGGTTTCAACTTACTACCATGAGAGGAAGTGTAACTGGAGACACACACTTATGGCTTGCCACCTACAGTCCCTTGACTGATAATTTTCTACTGTGCAATAAAGTTCTCTATCATTTACTCCTGCCTTCAGATGGCAGACAGAGAAGGGGTATTCTCGCTGTGTAGCAGCCCAAAACAGGAGAAATCATGTCCTTTAGGGCAGGCGAGTGGCACGTAAGTAATGAGACAGGTGTAGTGCTCTCTAAAGACAACTTTTCGTCAAGGCCATGCTTGAACTTTAAGACTGACCCATGCTTCATCCCACCTTATCCTTTGTAAGTTGCTCTGCTGTATTAAAGTAACTGGTCTCTCTCCAGCCTGTAAACACCCTGTCCCTTGATGCCGCAGGCCTGTGCCACTGAGGAGAGCAGAGCACACAGAGAGGGCAGCTCATCAGCTCATCAGCCGGTAGCACCTAGCAAGCACTCAACAGCTTCAGAACAGTCAGTTCTGCCTCCAGGGCATTTGCTCCATGTCAACTCCACAGTGAAGGTCTGCCTGTCCAACGCCAGAGCTTTACTAGGATTCACTGCAGTTTGTAGTGTCAGTGTCTGGGCACACACCTGCTCCTGCTCAGTGGCTTATGTGACACCACTGCTCTTGGGTGACCTTGCTGGACCCACAACTCTCCAAAGGGCTATTGGAAATGTATTTCACTACAGAGCACAGCACCAAAGTCTTTAGAGCAAACTCAGAAGTTTTCTCCTAGGTCCCTTTTATGTCAATGCCTCTTGTCCTCCCTACATATCAGGGCCAGATTTAATTGTTCCCTCCCCTTTCTGGGTGCACATTGAATAATTTGTCAGGCCAATACACTGATGTACATATCCTGCTCTCCTTCAAATACAACTGGATTTTATTGTATGTTCACTAACCCTTTTAGAAGGGTTTTAAAACTTGTGGTCTAGTGTGAAGTGCAGATATAAAACTCCAAAGCTGAGCAGTCCTTGCTATTGGAGAGCTATTTTATTGCTGGTGGTCTATAAAAGAAACCCCTAAGCAAACTGGTATCAAATCATGCACATAGCATATATATATGACCCTGTAATAAAGGGGAGAGTGAGTACATGAACATCTGAGAGAGTACATGTGCATGTACTCAAGGAAGAAGGAAGGAGCTATACCAAACAGCAATGACTTGCTCTGCCTCAAGGGACCAAATCCTTATCTGAGTTGCAGAAGAGTCTGCCTAAGCCTAAGGAGGCTGGACGCTGTCTTGCTATTTCTAGTGTTTTCTTTCTCTAGCAGTTTCTTCTACACTTTCTTTGGGGAAATAAATCCAAATATGGGGACAGACTCCTGACAGATCAAAAGAAAAGTGGTCAATTGGTTTCAGGAAAGCTACAAGTCATTTAGAGTCTGAGGATTTGGTGATTTCTCTGTTCAAGGAAATCAGCTTTAGTTCAATCAGGAAGATAATGAATTAGGGCTGCAGATCCTTGTGGCAAAGCTTGGTATTAAATTGTTATGTTCTAATGCATGGCATGGAACATGTTGTCATTGACATTTTAATGACCTTTTCTGTCTGGAGCTCTACTTCAGAATCAGTGGCTTGATGAGGCTCATCACTGCAAATACTTAAGCTGACTTAGTGACAGAGTGGGGAAAGGTATGAACAAAAGGAAATTATAAAAAGCAAGCCTTGCTCTGGCTTTTATAAGCAAAGGAAGAGCAGAAATTTCCGCTGCTTTTGCAGTCCGTGTAGCCCTTGATGTGGTTCCTCCCACTCTCTTCTGGGGAACAGAGCCCCAAAGGAAGGAGGCAGCCAGCTTGCTGAAGCAGGCAGCAGAGCTGACCACTGCTGAATAGGGAGCTCATTAATGAGAAACATGTTCTGTATACAGAAGGTGCCGAGTTTGAGTACATGTATTAAGAGCCAGCTCCTTTTACAGCTAATTGTCCCTTTCAGTCACTCTCACTGGAAGAAGAGAGGGAAAAAATGCTCCTGTATCCTCAAGTTATTTCTAGTGCCACTTGGACTCTCAAATACAAAGTTATACTGTGGAGGAAAGAAGGATTAAAAAATAAGGTGAAAAAAGGACTGTTTTTTCATGGCGGCTGTTAACTATGCAGGGGGCTCTTCAATCTGGGGCTTTTTATTCCACACCTCATTTCCACTGTTGGATTTGAAACATGTAAAGACAAAATTCCTCTTTAACCTTATATTTTATATATAAGGTTATATATAACTTATACTTGTCTACTTTAAAAAATATTAGCAGGGGTCTTACCAAATCCCTTTTCCTACATAACATTCTGTAAGAAACAGCCTAAACACAAATCCCTTAAGAGCAAAAACTGCACATTCTTAGTAATTCTAAAGATGCAGCCAAGGCTGGGGGCTCCTGAAGGCTGGCAGGTCGCACCCCACTGACCCCAGCAAAGGGGAAACACTGCTAGGGTACAGCTCTAGCCCAAGGCATCCGTATCCCTGAAACAAGAGATGAACAGCCTGGACTGAAACGGGAGTCCGGGACGACTGAGAAGGGGTAGGGAGAGGAAGCTCCGTGGGAGGCTGGGCTGGGAGAGCAAGGCCTGGTAATACCCTCAGGGCCTTGGAAACAATTAAAAGGACCGAAGTAATTTACTTGTCAAGATGGATGCTTTAAAATTAGTCTGCTGTATTAAGGGTTTTAACAGGCTTTCAGAGAGCCTTTGGCTACTGATCTAATTCTACTTTTTATCAGGCATTGCTTCACTGTTTCATGAGGAAATCCTGTAGCATTACTGCTCAAACCAGTAAGCAAGCACTATCCTATCATCAGTGAACTCAAATGATAGATATCATATAATTAATTAACATACATCTTTATACCATTCAAAATGGCCACGGAATATGATGCTGAAACATCTGTGAGGCTACTGGAGCTGAACTACAGGTATCAGCTGGGTCTGCAGGAATTAATTTGTTTAGAGCAAAATCTACACCTTCATAGCCCTAGAATATTTTTCTATTATGTTAAGGTGAAGATTAAGTTTTCTTCATGACAAATATTTCTATGCTGCAAGTAATAATTACTTTTGCTAAACCTTTAAGTTTGCTAATTTATCAGTCCAGATAAGAAATTTCAGAGTTGCAGCTGAAGTTGAAAGCCCTATTTAGGGTATGTTGCACAGAAATTACTAACAGCCAGCGTAAGAATTTCAGTGATGTCTGTCTCCCCACCACTGGAACATGCACCACTTCAGCTGATGTCTCCTCTCCTTAGTAAGATCCTCTTGTATTTCTTGGTAACAGTAAGATTCTACCCCCTCCAAAAGAAAAGAAAAAGGAAAAAAATTACAAAAAAGAGGGGAAAAAAGAGAGTGGGAAAAAAAAAAAAAAAAAAAAAAAAAAGCCAAACTTGGCAAAAAGGCTGAAACTACCAGAACATAGGAAATACTGACCTAGAAAAAAGAAAACTTCCCGAGGGAGGACTGTAGTTCGCAGTAATGCTATAGGGAGTTTAATGCAGAGAGCTACATGAAGTGCTAAAAGTGAAACCAGAGCTCTCTTTCTAAAGCAGAACAAAGCTGGCATATTAAGTAATGACTGTATGTCTCCAGTTCCCTCTGATGCAGGGAGATAAAGGCTCAGACTTCCTATGTGGGCTTCGTATCATTCACAATTTCAGGTCATTGGATGGTTTCAAAATACCTTTGAAAACTGTAATGTTTTTTGTCAGTTACCTTAGGCTCCTTGTTAACCAGTGATCTGTCCTAGCTACTCATGCCATCTGTGAGTGGCTGTTGCTATTATTAAGAGGCAGCTATAAATATGAACTACACTGTATGAATTTGAAGTGAAATATGTTCTCTGTCCCAAACACTGTAGGCTAAAGAGAGGCAGGATACATTAACACAGTCTAAGATAAAGATGCAGGTCAAGAGACGAATTGTTATAAAAGGAAAGAGAGAGAACTAATCAAGGGTCAAGCTCACAAATGTATGCAGAAAGCTTTTAAATGTGCAAATAGAGTTTTGATGGTATCAGATGGATGTAAGAGGGCTCCTTAAGCTGGCAAGTGGCACAGAGAGGGGAGAGGAGAAAAGAGGAGAGGGAGTGCTAAGCAAACACTAGAGTGAGATTCTGAGACAGAAACATGAGGACATTACTTCTGCCAGTTGTGACACTGGCAAGACTCTAATGCCAGGAATGAAATATGAATTAGACTCCCTCCCTGACTCCCTGACTCTCACTGGTTCTCTGAGAAGAGTCAGGTTGGAGAGATGTAGAAGTTCACTATAGTGAACTTTGTTTTTGCCAATATCAACAATCCCTTGTGTGTGTTTTAGGATGGATTCAGGGATTCTCTAAATTCATGTTCTTTGGGGGTCCTTGTTCTGACAGCGGAGTGACAAGTGTAACTCAAGACCAAATGGTTAAGCCCAGCCAATGCACCTACCAGAAGCGAGGAGGGGATATGTGGCACAGAATTAGCTTTGTGACTTCTCAAGTACTCACCAAGGCCAATAGGGAATTCTAAAATTACAAAATTGAAGTTATGTTTCTCTTAGCCCCCATTTTCACCAGCTCTAGGCTAGCCCTGGTAGGCAGCCAGCTCAGCTGATTAGATCCCTGTACTGTTTCAGCCCCTAGAGCCATATTATAGCTCAAAAAACACCCCACCCTCCTTTGCCGTTCACATCCATTTTTTCCCCCTGCAAGCATCACAGGCAGTAGCTCCCTGGCTGGGTTTTTGAGTATGTGATGGGCTTGCACTGACAGATCTTTCATTTCTCTAGCTACATTTACATGAACGGACTTATAAACTCAAATGGGTGTACTGCATAAGCCCTGCTTCACCTTTGCAAGATATCCAGCATCATCTGGATGAAAGACTGAAGCAAGGTCCCTGTTAGCTGCTACAGGAAGGGCAGGGTGGTAGAGGTCAGCTAGAGGTAGCAAAAAGTATAATCCCATCCTGTGGAAAACAGAGTGCAAATGTATCTGTATCATGATTCTTCTGCTGCCCCTTTTCAGTGAACAGCCTCTGCAGCTGGTTCCCAGGTGTATAAATTGTCTTCCTTGTATTACTGCTTCAGTTTGCTCTTCCTTTGGATGCTCACACAGTGGTGAAATGACCCTGGCAGCTGCACATCAGTGCTCAGACCTGCGGGTGAGCACCCTTTGGGGGCTGCTGAACCAGAGAGTGACACTCACTGTGGCACAGCCTTTAGGGAGGTCAGAATGGTGAGTGTTAAAGCAAAAAGAAGGCTATGAAGCTAGATGGAAGACATAATAATCTTAAGTGGAGGAAGACAAATAAATGACAAGAGATGTTAGCCACTCTTACAGACTTCAAGAACACAGAAAAACTATAACATTAATAATAATTTTAACTGTTGCTTACCTGTATCAATCAGAGTAATTCATTCCAGTTACTTATGACACTCAAACCACACTAAAAATTACCAACAGTGTGAATTTATAAGATTTGTTTTGCTGTGGTAACATTAATGGTTTAGGCGGAAAAAAACAAAAGTCAATGGTATGTTTCAACACAAAAGTCATCTGAGCCTTTACTATAGAAGTAATAAGGCATTTATTATTTCAAGAGCCCTGCATTCACAATATCCCCTTTTTCAAAGAAAACACCCTTCCTTCCCATTTTTTTATGAGGCTAACTTGTAGTATGTCACCACTGTGAGACTTCTGAATGTGTTCAGAACAAGACAATAATAGTAAGCCACAGATGAATGATGTGTAGTAAAAATCAATAAACCTTATAACTATTCACTAAGGGAACTGATTTTATGTCTATAAAAATAAAACAATTATAGCAATATTAATGGCAGATTCATCATAGTAATATAAAAGTCCAAGTGTGCTTGTCTGTTGGGAATCTTTAATTCATCCTTCTGTATTAAGTATTCACAAGGTAGAAGAAATGGAACCGACTTCAAGAACAACCTTTAACTTGCACTAATTCACCCTGTCAAAACAAAAACAAAAACAAAAACAAAACAACCCAACAAACACAAAACAAAAACAACCAGTAAAACTTTAAAAACCAGTTTTGACAATCAGTGTAACTAGGATATGCAGAAAAGGAAAAAAGTTAAAGCCTCAAAAACCTGACCAGTAAATTTGTTTTTTTTCACATCACAATTAGCCAATTCATGTTACTGTGTTAACTGCATTGTAACAAAACAGGTGGTATAGCCACATAAAATATTTATCTTGTGGTAATGCAGGTTAGACACAGCAAAGGAATTTATTTTTTTTTTAATTGACAGGTCCTCTGTTTTTAGGCATCTATTCATTTTTTGGGAGAAGGGCAATACAGATATAATAGGAAAAAATTTGCCTGTAATTTATAGCATACAGAGCTGCTCTAAAACAGGTATTAGAGACTTCAGTTCCACTAATACCATCCAAAGTGTTACCATGGGCCTTTTTTGAGCCTATCAGGGTCGACAGAAAGAGATCCATCTGCCATCTGGCTTGGATCCTGCATTGCCCGCTGGGAGAGGACAATGGCACAGGCCCAGCAGGAGCACAACCAGGAGCTGTGCCATTGCTGCACCCTCTGCTATCTACAGCTATGACACATCTTTCAAAGTGGCTCAAGAACACCCAGAAATCAAAAACAAATTTAAAAAAAAAATAAAATTAAAAAAAAATCAAAGTTTTTTCATTATTCTGATTGCCAAATTAAGGCAAGTAAAAAAATGAAAGCATTCAATATAGGTTTTACATAAAATAAACTAGGTTACAGCATAAAACAAGTAAACAGGTAATGGCATTAAAGTCTCTCCTCTAAATCTGGGTAATTGTAAACATTAAAAAAAAGACTGCAGGACTATTCAAGTAATAGAACAATCACAGATGTCTTCTCATATGCAGGCTATTAGGTTATCTGCCATTCAAGATTATCAAAAAAGACATTATTCACAGATGCTCATTATCTCCATTTAAAATCTATACATTATATACAACACAGTTTTTGTGGTACTAGAATCCCCATGCCTTCCAAAGGTATATTTTTCACAATACACAATTACAATGAAACAGTGAATACAGTAACATTTTACACTGATGCATCTTAATAGGAACCACCAAATAGACATCTACATTGTACCAAAGTGTCATCACAGTTAGCCTCTCTGAGAGCTTGTGGGAAATATCAGAAGGGTATGCAAGGTTCAGGCACACTGATACATAACATTATTTATTTACAATTGGAAAGAGAGAAGAAAAAGGGAGAAGAAAAAGGAAAGGAAGAAGAAGAGGAGAAAAGAAACAAACAGCCTTTTGCGGTTAACGCCTTCTAAACATGACAAATACATATCTCCATTTAGTGTGTGGTTCGCAACTTAGCAGCAGACCCTGTGTGCGAGCCTTGGTACTGATACAAAAAAAGTAAAGAATATATATATATTTTTATATATATATGTATATATATATATACGCATATATATATATATATAAACAGAAGTCTAATTACAGCAACATTTGTTACTCTGTGATAAAATCTGCAATTTACAAAAATGAAATGACTGGTTTTTGCCTGCCATTAAGGCATTTCAAATTAACACCATGGAACTGATGTCTGTAATAAAGCGCTTCCTCATGTGATCCAGTCACATGACAATGTTCATCCCCAAATTCATCATTCTCTGAAAAGAGAAAGAAGAAGGTTTTAGTAAGCAGCATTCTTTCCACACACTTTTTTCTCTGCACCTTGAATGCATCATGAAATGAAATCTGTACAAGCATTCTCAACCCCAAGAAGAAAAGACAGCAAGCCCTGTCCTCATCCCTCCCCTGCCAGGAACAACATCCTGAGAAGTAACCTGTGTCAGGATTTTTCTTCTGTGTTCTGACACCCTATAATCCATCAACCCTTCCAGGGCTACAAACCTTTCTTACTCAAATAATTCTAGCTAATGGTTGCTTGTTTCAGCATCAGCTTTCAGACAGACACCTGTAACATGGAACTTCACCGTTCTATTTGATACATTAAACTCTGAGTCTTTACAGGGCAGCAGTGAACGAAATCCTAATGTTAAAAGATGCTTTGGAATTTTCACTTGATATGGAACCATCATAATACAGAAGTTTTCCTCTTGACAACCTAGTAAATGACTGAGAGGCTTTCAGGCACATAAATGTATGACACGGGTGTGCAACCTAAATACAAAACTATCTCTAACAGGCTCCCAAACAAACCTCTCTAAAAGCAAGATCAGCAAGCCAGCCAGACTTGCAGAATAGATAAAATCCTAAGTTCTTCTGGTCATGCATGGAGCCCATTAGAACATTAATTTTAAACTCATTTTATTAAAAATTTGGATCTTATAAATTATATTTCATAATCTCTTGTTTTATCTTAATACCAATCCTTAAAACACACTCTATGGAAAATCTCAGAAGACAGACTACTTGTTCTTTCTTAATGACCTATGTTACAATTAAAGAACACAACTAAGCACAAAATGTCATTCTAAGGAGAACAGAACTCCAATTAATCCAAAGTACCAAGTGTTTCCTCAACCTTAAAACTGTGTCATACAAGGAAATGCACACCAGCAGTCTAAAAAAATCTGTGATTTGCTGATTTGCTTTCTCCTCTCTATGTTACAATATATAATTTATTGGCTATTTACCTTCTTTGTGCAGGAAACATACCAGATGCAGATGCCTGTGCAGCCACCTGCTGAGTAGCAACAAGGGCAGCAGAGGTCAATCCTGCGAGAAAGAAGAAACAAAGGAATGTCGATGTACCTCTGGTTTTAATGGATTTTTGTGGTCAGAGTAATGGTAGGAAGGATCTCTAAGGCAAACAACCAGAAAATGTAGGGGGCTTATCACTGCATAAATAACAAATATTGCAGGCAACATTGTTAAGATAGTCTGCCCAGTATGATCAATATACCTTTCTGTAATAAATTGAATTGTCTTTGATAGATATTCTACAAAAAATTACAGCATTTCTACTTACTGCATTCCTTTCCAAATACTGCACTGCACGATGCTAAGTGGTTTGTATGAGAGCTCATGAATAGGAAGCTCAGTAGAAATAATAGGTATCAGGAAACAACAAGAATCAAAGGACACAGTGAATTACAGAAATGACATGCCAGCTGCTCAGGATACAATACTTTCATAACAACTTACCATTTTTACAGTTTTGCTACTGAACAAGCATAATGCATCCCAAAAGGCATATGGAATCACTGAATCACACTGAGAAATGTCAAGACTTTTACACAGGAAAAATAAGTGCTGAGACACGAAGTCAATGTAAAGAATAAAAGTCGTTCAGCCACCAATTGTGGTAGCACATACTTTGTTGCATGGGAGGAAATCTCCTTTTGATTCAGCTAGAGTCCATGGTTAGAGAAAAAACATTCAAAGACCGGTATAAAACCTAGGGAGAATAAATTGTATCTCACTGTGCTGCTTTTTCCCTGACTGCAACTTTGTGCATGGCATTTGCCAAAATACAAAGAGTCCTCTTTCAAACAGTCAAATTATAACAAGCAGAAGCCCTTGTGACTGCAATGCCTTGTACATAAAATATGTTCAGCATAAAAAGCTTTTGTCTTTGCTACACTTCCTCCATTGCTTACACAACCCTAATTGTACAAAAAGGAGGTTGTTTGGCTTGGATATTTTACTGCCTTTCAGCGAGTTAATGTCAGTTTGCAGGAGGAATCAAAACATTCATGTGGATGACAGCCTAACTGGTACATCTTTAATAATTCTCTGACACCCAGTTTTGGAAACAAAACTTGGTATTTGTCAGACATGAAGCTATTAATTTATTGCTAGTACATGCTGTGAATTTTCAAGCCTTCTCCCTAAACGTAAAGCACTTCTGTTCTAACAGCAGTATCTCTATTCAAAATGCTTCATGTAGGCACAATTTCCAGTGTCAAGGCAACAACTCCATGAGGCAAGCTAATCCCACCCATTGACAATTTTCTGCTCACCTTGAAATGGGTCATACTGTCCCGGTATAAGGGGGTAGCCCATTCCAACGTGTGTATGGTGGTGTGTGTGGAGATGCCGCTGGCTGAAAGGAGAATGGCGGTCTCGCTCCCTTTCTGCTTCCCGCTCACGCTCAGCTGGTGATTTTTCCACAGGCTAGTAACAAAGTGAAAGAAAACTGATGTGAGAACTTTAGAAGGGATGAAATCACAACAAAACCATGTGCCACTACCTGTCAAAAACTTTTTGAGTACAAATTATTGTAGCTCACTTTTTCTGAAGCAGTATCTCTACCAGATTATTTGCATTTGATTCTCATCTCAAGTTAATCTTTCTAGATAATGGAAGATTTCCCAAGGCACAAAGATTTTGAGGCAATGAACTGCATCTTGAAGACACCATGGTTACTTCTAGTTTTGGGCTCCCTGAAGTTCAGCTGGCTTGACAATGCCTGAACAACCTAGGTGAGCTGCTGAAGATGCTCAACCTTCTAAAGCTCTCTGGGGATCAAGTTTGACTGAACAGCAGAAAAACTATTTTTATAAAATAGAATGAGAGCCAGTGACTTGCTCACAATTAAAACCAGCAACAACTTATCTGAAAGTGAAATAACAGTATTTGTTCCAGCTTTGTAAATCTCATTTGCAGATCTTCAGAAATGGGGGCTGGTAATCATCTATGTGGAAGATGTGGATTCTTGGCAAATACAAGGAGGGGATATTATCAAATCCCATAGCCCAGCTTCTCATTTCATTATGTTTCCAAACAGGAGGTTCCTGTTTAACTGCAAAAATCTGTGCACCAGGAGGTATCTTTGAATCTGTATTTCTATATTAATCTATTCAAGACAGGAAACCTCAGCACAGAACTGTTAGATGTGTTACTTCCAGTTTATGCCACAGAAGCATTCTGACTATAAACTGCTTTTATTGTAAGCAGTACTATAAAGAAGAATCATGCACTCATATCTTGATGCCAGATTGTGTGCTTCCCACAAGTACATTCCTCCTCTACCCCTTCCTGTACGTGACGCTCTCCAGTAAGAACAAACGAAGCCTTACAACAGGTGACTTGCTGCGATACTGGTTGGCATGCTGCTGGAGCAAATCCAGTGCTTTGGACTCAGTGGTTGATTTTGCATTGATGCTCGAGCTGGCATTGACCTTCTCTGCCTCTTCTCTCCCTGACATCTTTCCATAAACTGGATAATGAAATCCTGGAGAGAGATAGGCCCCTGCGGGTAAACAATAAATACCACATCAACTTACTGTTTTTACATTTTGATTATATCAAGGGAGGAGGAGACAATATCAGAACTGACAATTACATCAACTGCAGATCACGTGACTACCAAATGGCATGACTGCTCTTCAATTTCATCACCTAATTTACCCTGACAAATGGAGGTTATAAAGAGGGTTGAGTTGATAACCATTTCAGACATTTATGGGTCCTCTTTAAGTAAAAGGAATAGTAACTATAATGGTTCTGACAGTAAGTGCTTAGAATATTTTCATAGGCAATAAACTATCTGTCAGTCTCACAGCAACAGCAGACTGTCAAGTGTTGAGAAACTTGAGAGTTCATAAAAGGAACATCTTGTATTAAACCAGTTTCATCCACAGAATGTTCCCCTGTGGAAGCACAAGCAACGCCATGTCACCCATGAAGCTTCTAATTTAGCTTAGCTACTAACAGAAATATTAAAATGCAGGCTTTACTGAACCTGAGGATTCAAATCTTAACTAGCACTTAACTAGCAATCATAAAGGCAGGTTTTGGAATACATACCAGGATAGCTGTGCATTAGGACAGGAGAGACTGCGCGATAGGCTGGATGGTTGGGATCGTACATCTGCGGATACGGATAAGCATGCAAGTACTGGATGTATGACTGATGCTGACTCATTGGTGAGGAAACTGCTACTCTAGTACCCCGAGAGTCCTTCCAATTTACAGGAGTCTTTTGATCATCGTTTTTTATCTTGCTCTCATCCACTGATTGAGAATCAGATCGCTTGACCTCTTTGGGCTCCTCTTTAATGCTTGCTAATGAGACAGGAAGGTTAGGCAGGGAACTTTCCTTGTTAGGTGTTTTTCTAGGACTGTCTTCTTTTAACTTTTTCTCTCGATCAAGTTCTTCTGATTTTTGCTGATCAAGGTATTTGGGCTGATAGACATAATGATGCCATGTTCGTGAATCTGGATCCTAATAAAGAGGAGAAAAAAATTGTTCTGAACTTAGATGTAGAGCTAAATTTGTTATTGATATTTCCCACATTTCAGTTAATGCATTTTTAATAGCTGTTTTAATACCATATCCCCATTACATAGAGGAGAAGTTTGCTTGCCACAGAGTGCCTCGAGCTCAAAGTCAAACCAATATTCCCATGAAGGAGCAAGAGTCTATTATCAAAATTTAATTCAATTGCTTCATCTTATATCCTTCTTCATGCCTTTAACTAGTTTAATCATGAAATACAAGTGCAAAGTAATGAAGTTCTGAGACCATGTTATTCATAAAACATTTTAATTAAAGCCCACAGAGAGACTTTTCCCACTAGAGAGCAAAAAGTGTCTGTGAACCACAAAATTAGAGCTGGCTAATGATATGCTAGAGTACTTAGAATACCTGGAACAACACATGAAAAGCTGATCTAGCTGGCAAGACTCTAATGCTGCCTCTGGTATTACAAACATCCAAGAATCAGTGGAAGTCAAACATTAAAGCAGACTTTTTCAGCTGACAATCTTATTTTAAATTTGTAAAGTTACAGGTGGGCAAGTATTTATTGGATCAGGGTCACTTGGTTTAAAAAACACATACTGGGCACTGTAAATACTTTTAAAAATAATGCATTACACAGACCAGTTTTTAAACATGTTACAGAACTAGAGAGGGGAGTTGTTTACAGCACCACACCAAATAGGTATGGAGAAGTAACATAAAGATGTCTTTTTCTAATACAGGGTATGCAAGAGCTAACTGTCAACATTTTCTCCAGCTGACAGACATTTATGGCTCACACCATAGAAATATTAGCACACTTAACACTTAGACAGCCTGGTTCAAATACTCAATTGAATCAGCAGAAATCTTCTCCTACTTAGGGCTGTACCATCCCACTTCCTTTAGAGCTCTCTACTCCCATTCCCCTGATCCTACTGTACCTTGAAAGACAGACTGTAAGGGTGAAGTCTGGGATGTACCATACACCAGAACATGAAAGTATCAAGCATTGAGGCTCTAGTTCAGAGCACGGAGACAGTTGCATTGCCTCAAATGAAGGCAATGTGACATCTACGAGGGTCAGCATGAAGCCACTGGATAAAATTCTGGTCCCACTGAAGTCAATGGCAAAACTATCACTGACTTCAATGGAGAGAGGATTTCATCCATTGTGTAGGTCTGTAGGGGCTTGAGGTTGGTTGAGGAGAGAAGGGAACTTAACTGCTTCAGAAAGGTCACCTTGGGTTAAGATAAAGAGCTGTGCTTTAAGCCAACTCTTCAAAGAACCAGCTCACCCATCTTTAGTAAATGCCAACTGTCATTTAACAAAAAAAAGAAACACTCCAAACCATGTTTCAAATCTACTTTAAGTCCTCTCACAATGAAAGCTGCTTATTTTGCTTGAAATTTCTCATTTCTGAACTAAGCAAACTGCTTAAAATTTACATCTAAAAGAGAAATCTAATTCTATTTTATTCATGCATATAATTTTAAATAGTCTGCTCAGGTTGTAAGCCTATGCTCTGTCACCACCTTACTAGACTTTTTAATTTTTTTTGTTTTCAAACAGCTCAACTGGAAGGTTTATTGGTTTATTCACAGACTACAATACAATTCAGCATGAAAAAATGATGGTGGAACTTGTTTGGCTGCAGAGGTAGAAGAATGTAGCAGAATCAGAAAGAAAATCTCACGACTTAAAAGTTAAACCAAGACGCTCTTGTTCCATTTCCAGTGGTCTCACCTGTTTAAATCTTGTGGTTGGATCTACTCCTGTTTGCTTCATTGAGTCCATAACAGATTTCATCTCCACAGCCTCCTTTATAAGCTGGTGGTTTTCCATTTGTTTGGCTTTGAAAGTGTCAGACTGAAGCTGCTGCTGGTGATTGGAAAGGATCTGTGATTTGCTTGTCTCCTCACCTTTGTTAGGAACTGACGGCCCTATTTTAGTGTTATTTTTGCTGGACTCTGGAGTTGAAGGGGCCTTTGAAATAGTAGCAGATGGAATATTCTTCTGCTTGTTGTCATCCTTCCCAATCTCTTTTAAGGGGGGGTCATTCTTCCTTTCACAGTCCCTCCCACTTTGTGCCATTTTCTGTTCTGCTAGTCTCTGGTCCTCATAGTATTTTTCATACTGCTGTCTGTAAGCAGGGTTGGAGGCCATTAAGGACTTTTGGTCCATATAGAGCCCATAGGCATACTGTCCATAATAAAGTGACTGAGCAAGTGCAGGGTGTCTTTGAGTTATTACTGACTGATGTTGTGGCTGCAAATTAGAGGAAGTGCTTTCGCTTTTCTTGGCATCTGACAATTCTGCCTTCTCTTTCTTTTCAGCCTCTTCCTCAGACTCTTTTTTAATCTTCAGCCCCTGTGAGGTACCGCTGTTCCCAGCTGCTGGGGCACTGACCTGTCCAGAGTGCAAGTAACTTGGGGAATAGTAAGGATCATAGCCATGGTAATAGGGAGAATGAGACTCTTTTGCTTGAGCTGATTGTGCTGTGGTTGAAGAATGTCCTTTTACAACACCATCTTTATTAGAAATAATATCTGATGGAGAGCTGGCCTTTGACCTCATGCCCTCTGACCTGCTGTCACAGCCACCATCATCAACTGCATCAGAAATATCTGAGTAAGCAGGGCTGTTGGTTTTAGCGGTCGCGCTGTCTGCGCCATTCTGTGTCAACACGTGCAGTGGGGCCATGGCAGATTGTCCATTCACCAAAGTGCTGCATTCCATCCTGGAGGCACTCCCTATGGAAGGGCTGGGCGCATTGTCTGTGAATGTGTAAACTTTATCAGCTTCAGCCTTAATACTTGCCATCCTGCTCTCTTGAGACTCTGACAGTCCATTAGCTAGCACTTCATTCTTGTTGAGATGGTCCTTTAAAAAATGTCCAGATAAGTCTTTTCCAGACCCTTTTGAATCCTCCAGCTTCCCCAGCTTAGAATCCATCTTGGGGCTGCCCGTCTCTTTGCTTTCTTTGTCCTTCAGCTTTCGCTTCTCCTTTTTCTTTTTGTCTTTGAGTGATGTGAGAGCTGGGTTTACAGTGCTTGGCTCTCCCATAATTGTGGGCTTTGGTTGAATGGGTTTCAGTGGAGGGCTCTTTGGTGTAGCCTGAACAATAGTAGTTGTTAGAGAGGGCAGTCCTGGTATTGTCCCTGTAGTGGTGGTTGTAAAGGCTGTAGTAGGTATAGCTATTAACTGGGGAGGAGTTGGTGCTGGTGCTGGGGCAATGGGCCTAGCTGTTTTCAGCTTGGAAAGGTTTTTATCCACTTTGCAATTGTTCGATTTCTTGCCTTTATCACTTAAACTCTTCTTGTCAATTAACCCTTCAGCCTCCAACTTCGGCATTTCGGTTTGCAAATTGCCATCTGTAACTGAGCAATTATCCAGTGTGGCTGCCATGTTAGAAATTACTGGAAGGCTGTTCAATTCACTGTTCAGACCCTTCTTTTTGCCAGAATTCTTGCCAGTTTTGGTACTGATAACTGAACCAGGGCCATTGCTGGTCAGTTCCCTCTTTCCTTTGGGGGTCCCTGGGGTAGCAATGGAGGAAGGAGATGTTGGTGCTTTTAGTGGATCAAAGCCTGGCAAATTTGTGCTTTCCTCACTGCATTCAAGTGCCACATTACTCAGTGCTTCCTCACAGTCTGAAATTTTGTCTTCACTGTCAGGCTCAAACTCCAGTTTGTTTTCTGGGTCTAAGTGTGCATGAGCCTGATGGTAACGTAATCCATTAATGTGCTTGTACTTCTTGTTGCAGTTGGGGTGAGGACAGTCAATCAGCACTGGGGAAGAGCAGCCTTGGTCCAAAAAAGTAGTCTCAGGTTTCCCCTGTGGGGTGGTAGGAGTGCTTCTAGAGTTAGTACGAATGCGTTTTCCGGACTTGTTGTCCTCTGAACTGGAGTTCAAATCCAGCTCCATAGGAGGCTTAGTTTTCCTCTTGTTTGTGGATGAGGGGCTGGCTTTGACTTCATCCATGGCGCAGTTTGGGGGTGTTCTGCGCCCACTTGAGTTAAGGCTGCCCCTCCTGCCCTTCCCATTGGCACCGCCTCGATTTTTATTCTGAAGTCCTCTGGACTCTGCAAAACTTGCATCATTCCCAGGCACAGCCGCAGCCGCAGCGGACCTTGCCCGCTTTCCCCTGCCGCGTCCTCCGCGCATTTCCAGGTCACTTGTTGGCGATTCACAAAACCTGTACAAACAATAGGTTTCATCAGCAGCTGCCAGGAACAGAAAAAATAAAAACCACCACCATGTCCCATAAGAGAACCTTCACACATGTAAAAGGAAAGATGTCCAACAAATAAGAATGTTACAGTGTCAAAGGCAAAGTCATTAGAAAAGGACAAAAATGATAAGGACATATCCACCTGGTTAGAACAATGGAGCAAAAAATTTTCCTGACTTAAAAGAAATGCATTTTGAAATTAACTAGTCTCTGACTGAATCCCATGTATTTCCCCTTCCCTCTCAAAAATACAAAAGTAAAATAGAGAAGAGCTTCCACCCCACGTTTCACTCTGGAAGACAGAACTACTCATTTCACTTGTGCATGCTTTCAATTATAACCGGTTGTGCTTTATTAATCTCTGTACAGTCTCTTGCCTGAGACTGGGTGTTAAAATGCAGCAGAGAAAAAACAGACTCAGAATGTTTACCTACCTAGGAGGGGCCCAGTCATGTTTTGTGCAGTCCAGCAGTGTTCCCACGTAAGTCTTGTTCCTCCATGTAACGTTGACCACCAGGACACCTGTCAGTGAGCAAAAAATAAAGTATTATCACACATTAGAACAATAACTGGGATAGGCTTTTTGTTTTGATCTTTTTTTTTTTTTTTCCTTTTTCCTGCCCTTCACTCACAGAGTATGACATTTACTCTCATTTGCTTTCAAACACTCTGGTCTATATTCTTCCTCTTTTCTGGCTTCAGTGACCTAAAGTTAAAACCGACAGGAAAGACTGCAAACGACAAAGAACAAGAATGTGTGCACACATGTATGTGTGTGTAAGACAGCTTGCCTGTGAGACGGTGTGTGTGTAATCAAGATACAGCTGACAGAAGGAAATGGGTTTTGCCATGTCCTGCTGTAAAACAGCAACACTCACCTCTTAATTTTGTTATTATTGCACATAATTGCTTTCACTTGGCCGCCAGCCAGCATAAACTAAGCACCAGTTACAGTGTTTAAATCAGAAGGTGACTGAGAAGAATAATCTGCTTTGCTTTGAACAATATGATAATGATGCTTCTATTTACTTGAAATTACTCATATCCAAACACACAAACATATACACGTATGTACTGCAAGTTTTATTCAGCAGATATAGCTTGAAGAAATGTATTATTTGCCTTCCTTTTGCTTCTGTGGAAAGTGAGGAACTAGATATGAGACTTCAACCATACCACAGTTAAGGTAGGAGTAATTGCAATATATATTTATATAGGAAGAGGGATCCTTCAAAAAACCTACTGTAATTTAATTGCTTTTCCAGTTATGATTTTTATTAAATGCAAATTTGCCTGCCTAAAGCAGAATTCTAATTTCATTTTATTTGAATTATCCCTGTAAAATTTGTGAGTGTTAAGGTTATTGTAAGTAACAAGAAAATAAATGTGAGGAATGTCATTCAAATGTTTTCAGGTTGCCTTCAAATGCTTCTTCATATAATTTATCATCACGTTTATGGACTAGCCAGCATAATGACCCCTTTAATTCATTAACTGCCACAGATAAACAGAAGGTAGTATTATTGAACCAGACATCTCTTCTCATTAGAACACACACTGAAATAAGAAATACATTTTGTCTAAAAAAGAAAGGCACAATACAAAATGTTCCCAATTTATGAGACGCGTGAAGGCACCAACTCGCAGCTGACAGCCTTGTTTTCCCTCTACACTTCCCTTATTCTATCTGCAGTGACTCTGTAATAGATATGATTGTGGCATTGTGCCAGACTGTTTCCAGCCTATCTTTTTGCTTTGTCTTACCAGTGCAATTTCTAATTTTGCACTACGACCATCCCTCTCTGCTGCACTGAGGTGAAGTTAACACACAAGCAGCAGCTTATTTCCTCAGGGGTCTTTTAGCAGCAGGGAAGTATTTTAAATGTTGTTAGCAGAAGAACCAGGGAAGAAGGGATTTCCTTGAAAATTCTCTGTAACAGATTTGAAATTTATCCTCCATATGGTTTTTCACTGCAATTAGGCAATTGGAATTTTACACACTGGAATGTACTGGTCTGAAGCATGAAAGACAAACTGCGCTTCCAGCCAGTGTCAGTCAGGTCCTAGAGGGACCATGGTGAAGATGTTTAAGGAGAGACTTATGTGGCATTTAGTCCCATGGTCTACTTGACAGGGTGGTGCTGGGTCACAGGTTGGACTCAATAATCTCAGATGTCATTCCCAACCTAACTGATTCTGTGATTCTGTGATCTGGGTTAAAATGCCATGCTGTATTTTTATGACCTATGTAAACTAGGCAGCATGCAAAGACATCAAGGCTGCTTTACATTGCCCCTTGCTTAGGAATGGAGGCAGCCAGGAGGTGCTGGGGTCCAGGGAGGAGGAAGAGGAAGAGGAGAACAACTCAGTACATCCAAGAGAAAAGATCTGTTGGTAGAAATGGGCTTTCTTACAATAGCAACACTATGTTCCCACCTGCCATTCACAGCCTAGAGAAAAGAGATTTTAAAGGTGTTTCTCTGGCAGCCTTGATGCCTTTCTTCCACTATAACAGCTTGTCATCCGTGACTCTGTAAGACTCCAAGTGAAAATCATTAATATTTTCCACTGGTGAATTGTATTATGGCATGCAGACCATCTATCTGCAAGCAGCACAATTGATCCCTCCAGCCCACATACCAGTGCTCCTAAAAGTACCAGGCAAAGACAACTCTCTGATATCCCATGAAGTATTACTGAAGAACTATCTTTGTCATTTATTCTTTCCCAGCTAGTTCACTTTTATCTTTTTTTTTAAGTAATTGTTACTTTGTGGGGATTTTTTGAGTTTCGATTTATTTATTTTTTTTTTTAGAGGGTGTGGTTTGTTTGGTTTTTTTGGGGGGATGTGTTAATAAAGATTTATTCTCACCTATGTCTCCATCTTCCTTGATATTTATAATCCTGCCTATCTCTAAGTGCACTTTATTCATTTATTTATGTACCAGACCTAGGGATAGTTTGTTACCTATTGACAGAAAAGAGGGCAAGGTAGAAGGAATAGAATAGTGAAAATAATAAAAGCCCCTGCAATCAATACCTATTCCAATAATTCTACAAAGGCATTTAAATGACCTTCGCATGCAAGAAAGTCAGTATTTCAAAAGCAAACATAAGTAAGTTTCTCCCTTAAATCTGATACATATAGCATCTAATTAAATTTATTAGGCTTAGTAAAGGTCCTGTGCAAGTAGGAGAGAATATTAATCTCCATGCTGTTTTCGCTGCGGCAAGGAATAGATTTCCTTTCCCCAATGGACAGCACTTTGCTCAGCCACATGTAAGACTCCACAGAACTGGCAGGGAAGGTAACCCATTTACTCTTCTAAGATTATCACAGAAATGGGTGAGGAGAATATAAGTGACATGGGATGTGGGACTGATCTAAGGAAATGTGCAACTGGGAGAGGCTTACTAGGCCAAAGGACCAGAACAAGAAAATGGAGATGACTGAGTTGGTAATCCGTACAATGTACTTGATGCTGTGCTGAAAATAAAGGATTATTCCTCTAAATCAGGGTGTACTGTTTGTCCGGGCACAGCGTTCAAGCTCAAACCAAGAAGCTCTGCTGAGCCTGCTCTGTCCCAGAGGTAATGCTAGAGCAGTGTCCAGCTCACTCCCAGTATCACCTTTGAGTACACTGGCCATGCACTCAGGGATGCACTAGACCTTCTCTGGATCATTCCAGCTCCTCTCTGTGCTACCCCCTTCATATTGTGATGGAACACACCACACATAGGACCAAACCTCTCGGGGGATGTGTCAAATCATAAGAAGTTCCTGTAATGAGACTTCCTATTACATCAGACTACACATAATGTAGCAATAACTTATTTAACTTTGCCTAAACAAGAAAGAAAATGCAAAGACAGTCTGAGGAACCCACAGGCTTCATACTATCTGAAACAAGAGATTAATTTTCACCTTATAAGAAGCCCAAGAGGCTAAACTTTTTAAAATACACATTACTGAAGAATGGGGAAAAAACATCAGGAGCTTGTAATGAAATGTACCTGAGGGTATTTGGACTCTCTAAGATTCTAATTCGGGAGGAAACTTAGACAAATATCTAATTATGTTCTTGTGAGGTTGGATCAAAAACCAGTGAATATATACTATACACATATGCTACTTTGAGCAACTAAAGATGTCATCTCAAAGAGTTTGACCAATTACCAGAGCACAGTTCACAAGAATTGGATGTAACAGAGAAAAAAACAAAATACAGATATAAATTTCTTGGTTTAATTTGGTTGATCATTCAATTTGCAAACTATATAACTATTCACAGTTACAGTATATCCAAAATCAGCAATATTTTCTGCAGTCTTCAGTGTCGTATGTACTACATTAAAGCAAAAAAAAGACTATGAAAATCAAAAGTTCTGAAGTTATCACCCACTCTTTTTCCCCTGTCCCTTCTTCCTCCTTTTCAGTGGCTGCATAACAAAGGCCAGAACCAAAATTTGCTATTTATTATTAACTATGTCTCATAGAATGAAATATGTCATCACAAGTTGGAAATGAAGTAAATAAACCTGTTGCTAAGAAATGCAGATGTGCTATTTTGACATAAAAACATCACAAGCAAAGGCATTTTCACTACCAAGTAAGGGTATTGTTCATATGGGTTCCTCTGGCACTGCACGTTTAGGAGACACATCTACACTCCTGCAGACATTCCTTCAATTTAAGACCAAAAAACCCTGAAGTACCTAGCCTAAAACAAATACTAATTTCTTTGTTTACTTTACTCTGTTTTCTGCAATGATTATAAGAATGTTTATGTTTGTATCTAAAACTTTGAAAATGAGATCATGTGGTGAGGAATCAAATGATCACATCACTACCTTAAATGTGGGCACCAGCCTTTAAAAATACTGTCTTTAGAAAACAAACATGTTCAAATTCCAATACAAATAAGCACTACTCAATTAATCAGATTGGAAAGCCTGAATTAATTTTTACAGCATAGGCTGCTTTTGTGTTCAGATCACAGCAAATGCTACAAAATCCTGGTTTAGTGCGAACTGATTATTTCACCAGAGAACTCAGCAGACCAGTTATGTGAGAGTGTAAGCCTTCATTTTTGCAAAAGGAGCTGCTCCCTCTACTCTTAGTAGAGAATCTGGCCGAAAGTATCTGTAAAATTCTGGAGAAACCAAATCTGCACAAAATCTTTCTGAACACTTTTGTAACTGATTTCTTGAAGAATATTTATATGATCTTTCAAAACTAGGAATGATTTGTCTACTTTTCAGTCATCAGAAGTTATGTATGTTTAAAAAGCCACATATATTTTAAAAATCACAAAAGTCACTTACCCTAAAACATAAGTGGAATCCTCTGCGGTCAAAATTCCAAAAAAAATAGTTCTGCCTAATACCTTTACTATCCTGAGTATCATTTTAAAATAATTTCTCCTGATGTCAGAGGAAGATCTCGAAAGTGGACTACACTTTCCAGAATTATTTTAGTAAGATTACTTCTTTAAAAGGTTAATATGATAAATACTTGTAGCAAAAATCTCTGTGGCATAGTAGTTCTTAAAGGTTGAGATGCAATCCTTGGTATAGAGAAGCATCACATCACTACTGTTACAAGTATTACTTGTAACACTACAGCATAATCAATTCCTTGTATCTTCATGATTAGTGAATCCACAAATATGTTTGCAAGTCAAATTTGATTTGCCTCTTGTCCCTGCCATGCCAAGTACAAATAATACAGACATGCCTGGGATAGCCAAACCATGGCATATCTGTCATCAGTGAGTACACCACCCCCTTTGATTAAACGGTTTTACTCCACATCTGGCACTGCAATTTTTTTGGTCCCACACGTATCTATTTGACGTCACTCTCCAACAATAGCTAAAATATATGAAGTGCAAAAAGCTGAAAGATGAAAATCTATATTCTTAGGATTATCTCAAGAATTTTGTTGCCACTGGTTTAGTAAAAGCAGTACAACTCATTTGCCTCACAACCACCATATCCGCCACATCATCATCTATCCCACATCTACATATACACCTGCAATTCATCCGGACATAAAAACACAGAACAATTTTTATATTAGACTTGCAATGCAAGTGGCTTATTCCTCCCTGATTACTTCCATCCAGAAAGTAATCTAAATTGATCAGTAAACACTCTACGTATGAAGCCACATCTCATACACTGACTGCTGATCTGGGAGATGTACAGGTTGTTTACTACTTTAATCACACTCTCTGTCTTGCATTGCACAAAAACTTAACTACAGCAGGTGCACATGTAACCAGCATCAACATCAGGCAGCCTGAGAATGTAATGATTGTCAGGTGGCCTGGAAATGCAAGACTGGTGGGTTTGCTTTTTTTGTTTTGGTTTGCCAGTGGGATTTTTGGGCCTTTTTTTTTTCTTTTTCTTTTTTTTTTCTTTTTTCCTTTCCAAGAGCCCTATTGCAGCACAGAATGTTTGAAAAGTCAATTTAACCACATCCTGTAATCAGACCATCTGGAGCACAGATCTGCAATTAGTCATCCTGGGCACTGGACTTTATCTGAACAAATACTGTACAGCAGTGAAGATGAGAAGATTGGATAGCATCAAGGAAAAGAAGCATAATGAAGTACTGCTGGTGCAGTCATAAACCACTGAGGTGCTTAGCTGTGGTGTTAATTCTGCATTCTGTACTTTATGAAAGCATAGCAAGTTTAAAGGTTAGATGGCTGAGAGGCTAAAGCCTGCTATTTTAGTTAATGTTGCCCTGATGGTGGTAAAAGCTGGGTTGTAAACTACAGTGGCTTCTATATCAGCCTAACAGAGTAAGATCACATCTGTATGATTTTCAGTAAGTTCTGAGTAATGACAACCCACATTTCATGGATACTTTGTTTGAATGTCATACCCTTTATTTTCTTTTAATTATTAAGTCATCGGTAAAATAAAGACAATATTGAAAGTGAAGGAGCTACCACTTTAGTTTAAAAATAGCTGTTATATAGAACTTATTCCCTGGACTTGCATTACATACCCCCATTTGCATTCAAAAAAAGAAGCCACAATTATACAGTGAGAAGTAGCTCTTGGAAACATGGAGCTGGGTCATCAAGCACACAACTTTTTAATCCCACCTAATAATTACTGTAATAGATTTTCTTAATCTAGAAGTTTATCCCAGTACTTATAAAAGAATAAACACTGCAATAACTGAAGAAATCCTGTTTCCCCATGAGCCCATGTGCTTAATACACAAAAGAACACAAGCTACTTCCATCACTGTCATGTCTCCCGCATCCTTTGTTCTGAAGCCTCATGGGCTGCATTGATTTGGGAAAATCATTGAACTTCTTGGAAAACTAGACTCTAGCTTATTCACCACCATCTATTTCTTTCTCATGAAGACAGCTGGTCAATATTCAGTTGAACGGTCAGTTAAAAGAAGCTCTGGTTTCATTTTTTTTTCCTGCCTCCCTAGCAACATTACCCTTTTCCAGCTTTAGTATAAAAAAACCCCAGCATGTTAGGAAGACATGTAGCTGAGGTTAGCTGAAATGACAGTTTCTCCGGACAAAGCTATGATTGAAATGCTGGGGGCAGGTTGGTTCTGGAAGACAGGACAGTGTCTAATCTAAAAGCCCATGTCCCTTATTAGTTATAATGATAACTGTTGCATTTTTTTCAGTGCATATATTTCTTCTAAAGCTGGTCTGACTAACAAATAACCAGTGACCAAGATATAAATACAAATTGAAACCCAAAAGAAATATGAATGGTCCTAATCAAATATAAGGCTAAATTTCACATTCATTAGAAGACCAGTAAAAGTCTCAATGAAAACTGGGTAATACCCCAGAAATTACATCAGATTGGACCCCAAATGGCTTGTTGATTTGTTGACAACTAAATAGTTTGACTAAAATATGAGCTACTTAGAGTGGTGATTTTGAAAATTATGAAGCCACAGCAACCCACATAATTTCCTCCTGCCAAATTTTTATCAAAGTGATTAGAATTTGGCAGGATTAGGAAAACTTTTGGATAAACTGCTGTTACACCTCTTGAATGTCAGACCACATGATTGCAGTGTTTACAAGAAAATGTGCACTTAATGTTATTATAAACTAACCATAGGCTTCTGACCTCTGGAGTACAACTAAAGAGCTAGTTTTTGTGCAGCCCTTACCTTTTTTTTGGCTGGAGTAACTGAACAACTTCACTGTTTCACTGCAGCTTGAGAATAACACTGCAGTCTTACTTTATTTCAGCTGATACTAAAAATTCAATTTGAAAATAATTTAACATCTGTGTGTTCTGAAGAAAACTGTGTCTGTTTCAGAAATAAAGTATTCTGTTTCTAGCAGGTTTTTTCTTTTTTACTTCAGTAATCATAACTGTGATTCACATACCCTGACACTGAAAAGTGTCATAGACTCAATTTTAGAAGAAGGAAATGCTGTTCTGTAATCCCCTGAGTTTCCACTCACTTCTCAAGGAGTGTTATTTCAGCTCCTATGTTGCTGGCCTGTTGAACACATGGACACTCTTCTGATTTCTTGTGGAGCAAAAGAAAAAGAAGCCCCACAATCCACTGCCTTTGCTCATACTCCAGGACCATATGTCACTTGAGATAAGCAACAGAATACAGGGCTTTTCAACTAATCTGTCACACTTGCTTCCTGCACTTTATATTAATTACAGGAACTCTTCAGCTACTTACTTCTCTCCCAAACTCCTTCTCCCTTAAGAGCAAGTAAATAGCAAAGCAAAACAAGTCTGAAGCATGGGGGAAAGAGCTATTGTTTCAATACAAGAAGTAGGGACAAAAAAAAGGAAAACCAAAACAATTTTTTCTCACCCAGACAAGCACTCAGGAGTTCCTTTTAAGAATTATCTGCCTCATTTCCATTCTTCTTCTCATACACCAGACCACAGAAATACTGTTTGCATCAGCAGACTGTTGAGAAACAGCTGCAGAAATGGGGAAGCTGGTATAAATTTACGTGTATATGCATGTGTGTGTGTATCTATTAGAAAAAAAAAAATCTGACAAAACCCCCAAAACCTCTTAAGGAGCTCAGATCTTTTTTTTTATTTCCTAAGGCAAGTATTAGGGCATCTCAATAGAAGTGTGTTTCCCAGCTCTGAACTCTGCTACTGTAGGAACTTGATGAGTAAATCCCAAGCAAGAAACAGATGCCAAAATGCACCTATAAACCTTCAGGTGTCTTTGGTGATTTGTTTCCCAGCGCTGTGCATCATGGTAAAGAGCTGCCAGGTGTAAATACCGGTACAATTATTTATCAAACAATAGAGTAGCTAATGAAACATAAAGAAACGGAAGACAGAAGAGAGACAATTTATGGAAAAGAAACAGCATGAATAAAGAAACAATTCCAATCCCAAACCATGAAAATTCTTCCAAATCTGTAGACTGCAGATACCAGAGTTGCAGTCGAGCCAGACAGACAATTCTGCTCAACCTCAAAGAGCTGCTGCTGATCCATGTACCTCACTGGGACTGAGAAGCAGAGCCCCTTATAAATTATGATGCTTTATTTAAAGTCAAAACATTTATTTGCTTTTGTGCCAGCTTTGGATCCTTTTCATCTCTAGCTTCCAGGCCCCAGAGAGAACACACTCCTGTAGCTCTGCTGGCAGCCAGCTGTGGGCCTCAGTAAATCATAAAGCCTCCTAACAAGCCATTCTTTACAAAGGCCAACTGCAGTTAGTAGACATGATAACTTCTCTATTATTCCACTCACTAGAATTTAAAACAGCAATTTAAAGCAGTGGCTGAAAACACTGAAATCTACTGAGCTGCATTTTACATCTTTCTCTCTCTCCCTTTGTATTAAGCTTCACTGATTTCATGAAGACTTCATTGTCTTCAGCCTGGGAAAAGGGTAAGTAAACACCTACAACAGACACATCCAAGACAAAGGGGAGGGAAATAAAAGCATCTGGGATTTCATCTGCAGAACTCCCTCAGGTTTTCTTACAACAGCTAACGGAAGACAAATAACTCTTCTTTCATTTAGTGTCACAGGGACACATCCTTTATATTTGGGGATATAAACTGTGTTAAGATTTTATACAGCAATATGCCATCAAGAAACCTCATGGCAAAATACATAAAGATGAAAGTGGTGTATAGTCAAGCATTAGGCGTACACAGCAGTTCTATGAAAACTGCAAGTGTGAAGGATTAATTCTCTTTCTTCTAAATCTTTCCCACTAATGCACCAAAAAGGCATCATTTGGTGTGGCCAGGCCCAGCACTTCCATTTTTCCTCTGTATAAAAAAGAGCAAATAAAGAACCTTACAAATCTCTTCTTCCTACATAATTGCTATGGTTTAGGATTTGGTGTAACCTAATTTTAAGGTATTTTGTTACTATATCTAACAGATTATAAACCAAACTATGCTTGAAACTTCACCTTCTAGATTTGAAAACCATGAAACTACATAATTTTTTGCACTTCTTATACCACAAACTAGTAATTTTCTTTGAAAAATAGTAGGTAGTGCTATCCTTTCTGTTACTAAATTCTTGCAATTTTGTGGTGGAAAATATGCCTCCAGCAGTCAGAAGTGTTTCAGTTACACACTTAAAATACCAGTTCAGTTTTGTAAACAAGCCTAATGAACTGTGACTAATAGTGTTCTCCTTGAGCAGAAGCAAGGTAAAAGGGCTTTTGTTAGCATCAGCTGAAGTGAAGTAGTAATTTTGCCGGGACAGAAAAATAGTGAACTACTTGTCAGCTAACCTATTTCAGTGGTATCAGAATTCTGCAGAGAAGTTCACCATTATTTTCTTTTGTATGTTTTAAATTATCTTCCCAGTGGTTAAACTAGTAAAGCATCTAGTTAACCAGCTGGCTTACTCCAGGTGCTTGACAATACTGATGCAATACAAAGGCAAGGTACCAGCAAAATGAGTACCCACTAGAGATGAGTATACTTTCTGTGAGACTTTCCTTCTCTTGTCAGCAATTGGTTCAACAATTTTCCTGTAAGTATCCTTTGTGCATGCTGTCCCAGCTTCTTCACTTATTAATAGCAGCCTGGATAGTTTACTCAGGCCTGCTGTGATGTATGTCTCTACTACAGCTTCTCTTGGCTTTTTCATGCACTGGAGCTGATCAACCTTTGACCCTCATAGGTCTAGAAACAAAACCATTTAGACACTGAAGACAGCCCAGTGGTGCATAAAATGTAGGCAAAAATGTAGGATGCTAGGAAATCCAAAATAATCAGCTAAAAATCTCTATGTTTCTTTTGGCATAGTAACATCACAAAAAGGATTATCATAGGCATGCTCTCCCTCATCAGAAGTACAACCAGCACAATGACAGAAACGCGTATTTCTATACTGGGAGATTTTTTTCCCATGTCATTAAGGGGTGGGGGAAGGATTGGACTTTCAGACATAACTTAATTATTTCTTTGGTCAGACAAACAGTTTCCAGATAAAGCTTGCTTTAGTCCAGAATCTATACACAAATTTCTGTATAAATTATTGACTGTATTTTGGCCTCATGTGAAATGCTGGCCCCTGAGGCTGATAAGCTCTGACCTCAGGTGACACATCCACCCCTCTCACAAGAGGCAGGAACATTATTGCTTTGCACTGAGGACTGCAGCCCAAGAGCCAATCAATCAAGCTCCCTGACAGCTTTTACAGCCTCCTCACATTAGGCCTAAGTCAAACTCCAGGGCTCCTATTGTTCACATTATTCTTTTCTTCCTCTGCTCTGATGAAGTTAGAGCAAGTCCAAGGCTTCAATGAGAAAGAAAGGCTATTATGAGCAGCTCAAATTTTATTGACTCTGAGCTGTACAACAATGGCCCCAAAGCCTTTTTCTTGAAAGCAACACATTACTAATTGCTCATAATCATAGGTAACAAAGACTAGTCCTTAGACTCAGACTTATGTAAAAGAAAGGTGTAACACTGAAACAGACAGAATTGTCATCTTTAAGAAAGATTTTGGAAGATAATTCTATGCACACCAAGAAGAATAACCTTTCAGTCACACGGAACTGTCATACATATGTTGTCATGTACCATAATATAGCTTGTGTATTAGAAAACCAGTGTCCACAACAGATTTGATTAAAAATATCCCTAGTAAAGTTGTGCTATGCTAAATGTGGACAAATAGATATTTTCTTCTTTAGTTACGCTGTAGTATTTCAAGACCAATATCACATTGTGCTCAAAATGGAAAAACACTTTCAGAACTGATCATGATGTCATTATTTTTCCTAGTGTTGTTCTGAGGTCTGAAGATCTAAGTGGGACTTCTACATGCGTGACATGGAAGAACACTGACTTGTCTTTGAAAACATTTGCCCTTCATTATTACTCTTAATTTTAAATAACTATGATTTCAGCTGCATGCATAAATCTTAATACCACCACCAAGTGCTGTCACCACATACACAAAAACCTTTTTCCTGTAAGAATTTCAACAATTGTGTAACATGACTAGATTTTGCAGTTGGTAAAATCTTCCTTCCTTTTGTGGAAGGGGGTTTTGTGGTGTTTTGTTTTGGTTTTTTTGGGGTGTGGGGTGGAGGCTGTTGTGGTGGTGTGTGGGACTTTTTAAGTTAACTTAGCTATAGCCTTAGATGATTCTGCCATTGTAACTACAGCTTTTAGGAAAGGATCATCTTGTATTAAATTACAGACAAGAAATTGGTAGCTATAAGTGAAGAATTATTTACTTTCTCAAACCTGAACACCAGTACTAAGGCAGTGAGATGTATTTTCAATATACTGTTTCATCCACATATTTTTAGTGCTCCGACTTCACAAGTGCACTGAACTGGTATAAGACCCAGAGAGCTTTCTGGGAAGGTGCTGGCTGAAAGAACAGCAGTTTCCTCCTGCTAAATCCTCTGACACAGCAGCTTGCCTTTTCAGCTGTCATTCAATCCAATGTGGCTTTTCATACAGAACCAGAGGAGATCAAGTGCAGACTAAAAGCTTGTTTCAAATGAAGGATTCCACTGCCTCCCTGGCTTTCAGCTGAAAGCATATTTATGCCCTGAAGAATGAGAAGAACTCATAATTCAGAGTCCATCAAATAGCTTGTTTTCAGATTGTTTCACAGTTATTTTGCTGGACAGTTATGAAGTTTCACAGTTATTTTGCTGGACATCTGAATAAACAGAGCACTGATGGTGCTGGAATAGCATAATAAAAAGTAAAAATATAGCAGACCTTTCAATTTATTTATGCAGACACTGTGGATCAAGCAGTCACAGTATTAGTAACTCAAGTTTTTACCTTTACAAATGTTCTTTTATTTCCTTGCTTTTATATAGTACTGACATTAAATTTCTTGTCCCTACAGGGACATAAAACGTGACTGAAAAAAAGCAGCCAAGCACTGTGAAAAGGTAAGCACTGCAGCACCTGGGACTGTACAGGACTTGTAGTGTGCAAGGATTCCCATTTACAGTGCTGTCAATTAGCTCTCACTCTCAGGCACTGTGTTAGGCTTGAGCGGGTTTTTTTCAGGGAAATGAATGTAATGCTATTCTTGTCAACTTACAAAGCCGACAAGTAATGCTGCTATATTTAAGCTAAATGCTGTTTTTCATGGGTACTCTGAATGATATATAATTTGGAAAAATGACAGTGATTTTGCTGAGCTTTCCAAAATCAACACCCATTTTAGCTGAACAAAACAAAAGGCTGCTGAAGCACATTTATCTCCCTGATGATGTATATTCACTAAATATTGCCCATAACCCACCTACTCAGAGCAGCTTTAGAGAGCTAGCCTCACCTACAGACCCTTGCCATTTAATGAACAATCACAGCCAACAAATCTTTTAACAACAGCCTGATGGCTGTTCTTCATTCATACTCTGGGCCCAAAAGAGAAATTTGTCACAGCTTAAATAAATTTTACAGATGTAATAGGTAAATGCAATAAAGAAAACAGGGCTTTTATGAAACAAAAATTGACAGAGCAGAAAGCTGCTCCTCAAGACTGTGCGCAGGCGCATGGGGCTTCTGCTGAAGTGAAATAGACAATGAAGGTTAGGAAGCATGAAATGACAGCCTTCTTTGCTTTTCAGGGAACGTAAATTTTATTCACAGAACGTAAATCTCAAAGTCATGGTTTTCAATCTGCATGCATGAACACACAAGATTGATTTCAAGGAGATTTGGAAGTATTTAACTCATTGCTCAGAGATGCAAATCCCATCTTGTACAATCATTATTGTAAAAAGAAGAGGAAAAAATGGGTGATGTTTCAAGATCTCTGCCTATACGTTTTCATTTTTCAGATAGTCACAGATCATTAAGCTTCCATTTCAAATATGGACATATCTGTATTGAAGCACGCACATAAAGCTGTGTAAGTTCTGCATGTATTAGGGTAGCTGAAAACTGTTAATGAATAATACAGCTTAAATGAAAGACAATCCTGAATATGTTTGCCCCAATATAAGATGTCCATGACTGAACAGTCCTCCCTAAATGAGCATGAAAACATAGTTCAAATGCTTCAATAAATATGGCAGCAGACCTAATATGGATCCAGTGCTGAAAAATTTTTGGAAATGCAGATAAATATTTTTTGACTTTGGCACGTCTGTTGCAGCTCAGAGTGGTTTTCTTATTATTCAGTACCTCTTTCAAGATACTGCACTGCTTATCATAAAAAAAATCAGGTAGAAAAAACCGTTGTTGCTAAATTAAAAATCCCAAACCACAGATTCTTAAATATGGTGTGTCAAGTTAATATATCATGCTGTTAAAAAATTCTCTGCAGTGCAGCTTTTTCCAACAGAAAACAGATCTATTCTTATACACAGATGAGCTTCCCCTGTGTCAAAAAAAACACACACTGATTCTGTTCAAAACACAGAGGAAACTGGTTAATTTCTATCTCAATAAAATTTATAAAGCAATAAAAACTTTGCCGTACAAGCTGTGTGGTTTGTTTCACTTCCTTTCATGCGAATTAATGAGGAAAATCCTTCCCTTCATTCTGTTATGCAGATTTGTGCTGGTCAGATTTGGTCATACACTGACCAAAAGTCCCAAGGGCCTAATTCTGATTTCCACACCTCACCTGCTACTTCTTCATAAATTTTGGCAAAAAACATGTTCATTTCCCATCTTTGTGATGACAGTGCTTGTAAACTCAATCACCACTACATTGTGAGTGCTTAGTAATGCAGTATAACTGATGGGGGGAGGGGGGAAGGAAAGAAATGTCATGTCTGAACTAGGGTCATACTAGTATTATCCTTCACTCTCTATTTATGATACTGAAAATATCGACAAATTTGAATTTTTGCAACCCCTGCCTGGTAGCAAGAGGGAGGGGGAAACGAACTGAATGCCTGAAAATATATGCCTGTAACAGCAGGAGCAGAAAAGACTGATAAAGACTTTATGTAGAGCATTTAGTCACATTAAGTATAACTCCTCACTCCATGTTTTATTGTCATTTGTGTTCTTTCTGGCCACACAAACAAAGCTGCATCTGACAGGCCACAAAAGCAAGGCTTCTGGGAGTGTTTTGTTCTTTCTCTTCAAATCCTCTAATGCATTAGTTTTCTGATCTCTCTCCTAATATAAAACTACAGCTCACTCCTTACATGATCGTCCTTGTCAGAACAACTTCCACTCAGACAGCAGCTAATCCACTACAGCTAATGGTTTCTGTCAGGATGGAAGCAAGGGAAATGATGCCATCATTTACCACATGGAATAATCTGCATATCTCAAATGGACCTCCTCTTTCATGAAATGCCAGTGTGATATGTCAAATCCTTATAAAATCTACCTCCCTCAGTCCTAACCTGTGAATGCGGTTTCATAAGTACATTTAGCCAATGCATTTTTTCTTATACCCCTGGAGATTGTGGGGGTTCAGTGGGGTAGATATTCACCCTCCTACTGGTTAGGAGACAACTGCATGGTAAGACCGCTCTTCTCCTCTTGGCTCTCCACACTATTTATATAGTTAGGATCTTTCAACTCACCTACCGCCTTATGAAGAGGAGTCTTGTATTTCAGAATTCAAGGTTGCCTGAAGAGATTGGTAATCACCCACCATAAAAAGTTTAACAAGAGAAAGTTCTGGATTCTGCATCTGGGACAGAACAACCCTGGATACAGACAGACTGGGGAATGACAGGCTGGAAAGCAGAAATGAGTGCAGGAAAGGGAACTGGGGATCCTGGTGAATGGCCAGTTGAACAGGAGCCAGCAGTGCCCTGGCAGCCAGGAGGGCCCCGTGCCCGGGGGGCATCAGGCACAGCATCAGAGCCGGGCAAGGGAGGGGATTGTCCTGCTCTGCTCTGCAATGGGGCAGCCTCACCTCCAGTGCTGGGGCAGTTCTGGTGACACAACACAAAAAGGACATTGAGATGTTAGAGAGTGTCCAAAGGAGGGTAACAAGGATGGTGAAGGGCCTTGGGGTGAAGCCATGTGAGGAGTGGCTGAGGTCCCTTGGTCTGTTCAGCCTGCAGAAGAGGAGACTGAGGGGAGACCTCACTGCAGCTACACTTCTTATGAGGGAAAGAGGAGGGGCAGGCACTGATCTCTGCTCTATGCTGACAGTGACAAGACCTGATGGAGTGGCCTGAAGTCGTTTCAGAGGAGGTTTAAGTTCAGTATTAGAAAAAAAGTTAATTCACCCAGAGGTTGGTTGGGCACTGGAACAGGGAGGAGGTCATAGCACCAACCCTGACAGAGTTCAAGAAATATTTGGACAATGCTCTCCGGCATGTGGTGTGATTCTTGGGATGTCCTGCATAAGGCCAGGAGTTGGACTTGATGATCCTTGTGGGTGCCTTCCAACTCAGCATATTCTATGATTTTTATGAAGATGACCCTCTGAAACCACAAAAGTAATCAGCAAAAACTGGTACTGTACTTGCTTTTTGTTCCCTTATGCTTCCTGTGCAATATTCACCATCAGATTAAGGCCACTTAAAAGAAAGGATAAAGTAGAATCTCTCAGATTCAGGGCATTTCATCAGGTAAAAAAACCAGCACTGACAAAGAAAGGGTGGCAATGGGGAAAAAAAAGTGAGACCTCCATATGTCTCCACCCATGAGCTCCCTGTTGATGAACTGCATCTCTGAGCAGTAGACAAGCAAATGCAGTAACAACAGATGCCACAACAAGAAGTTTGTAACACTTCAGGAAGGTGTGAAAGGAATGACAGTTGGCTGCCTTTTTCAAATCTCTGGCAGAAGCCACTCTCCTCACCCAGAAGGCAGCCAAGGCTCTGGCACCTTTTCCTCACAGTTTCACTGTGTTCAGAGGCTCTCTCAATGATCTTTGAGTATTTTATTCAAATAATTGCTTAGATGCTGCATTTCTTCTCACAGACTTTCTCCTGTGACAGAGACAGAGAAGTGTACCAGAGATCAATGTAAGGCCACACATTTGTTTCAAGAATGTAGATATCTTTTGCCTCTTTTGGGAGCTGAACAAAATTAGGACTGGTGTCCACTGGTAAAGGGATGTTTTCTCCTGGAAGACCTTTCCAGTTCTGGTGGAAAACCTTCTATAAATGTCATATTGTGAAAGAAAATTACACTTATCTATGAAAACTCTAAGGAAGGAAGAAACTTGACTTTGAAACGAGGGAGACTAGTGACGATTTGAAGACTGCAGATTTAATAACAAAGATTCTTATTAACAAAGATTTGAAACTACATAAAATGGCTACCAGACTATTAAAAAAACACAAAAAAACACAAAAAACTAGGATTTTAATGTGTTAATGGAATACATTTGTAGAGGGTTTGTCTTTTTCCCTTCACCAATGATATTAGAGACAGCCCAAATCCAGTTAGCATCTTACTTTTGAGAAGCCTTATTTCATTTTGCATAGGCCCATGCAAAATCAGAAATATTTGCTTTTTAGTAGGAAACCTTCTGGGGATAGACAGATGAAAAAACTGTTTAGTGAATTGAACCAGATTCCAAGGAAGAAGGCTGGAGGACACACAAGAGCTATACCAAAAGAAATCCACATCAAGTTGTTGTGATCTCTTACCAGCTAGGGATTGGTAGGTTTGTAGAAAGTTATTACCTTTACCGTTCATTTGGATGTTTTTAAAACAACAGAATTCCATTGAAAAACTCTCTAGGGCAAAGATTCACTGTTGCCCAACAGATGCATTCTAACTTTCCTATAAGATTTGCAAGGTTATATTACTTTGAGTTTCTGTTCTCTGAAAAGGCCCTTTTTTCCCTTGATAAAACTGCCAAGTGACTAAGAACTATTTCTAAGAACACCAGAATCTGCATTTTTTCCATTAGAAATGCAAACTTGACCAAAGAGTACATAAGGACTATATGCATGTTGTTTACACTCATACGACCCTGAAGTATTAAGCACACTCATGAAACAATCTGTATTTCATAAATATCAATTTAACAACTATTCCTTTCAAAAAGTTTAATGTACTTTTTCTGAATTTTTTTATTATTTTTAATCACTTATAGACTAGTCCAAAGACTTGACTCTACTTCAGACAAAAAAAAAAAAAAAGACAAAAGGCAAATGTGGTAAATTTGAAAAACTGGCTATTGGAAGTAAAACATCCTTAAACCAAAAAAACTGCAAAATTACTATCTCAGTAACTAGACTAAGGTAGTTCAGAAATTATTCCATGTAAAATTACATCCACTGAGTTTATTTCAAGTATTTTTAAATTTCACAAGTCAACAGCCAATATTTTAGAAAAATAAGATCTATTTTTTCCTCTGATATGTCTTTCTTAAGGGGTTTAATATACCCACTCTCAGTATCTTTGGGAATTGCTGAAAATGAGCCCATAGACCTCCAAGGATAAGGGGCTGTGCTCTACAGAAGGCTGTCAGAAACACCCAGAAAGTAAAAAGATAATTTATTCTCTCCAATATTTAACCATCATACGGCAGTCAAGGAAGAACACTTCTAGTAAGATTTAAGCCAATTTTGGTCTTTGTGTTTGAAAGCAAAGGCATTTCATAAAGAACCTTCCAAATTTATCGGAATTTCAGAGATTCACAATGATCATAACAATCATTGAGACATAAAGGATGAAATTGTATCTAGATTCTAAACAGCTTTAAACTTACTTTTCTGACTCTACATTTCACCTGTCCTGCCTAGAGAATGCAGCAGGCACAAGTAAAAGCTATGTGCTCATTGCTTAAAGATGGTTTTTTTTTCTTAAAGGTCTTTGCAACGAGAGATTAATAAATTATCTGCCACAGGATTAGAGAAGTATGAGGCTTTCTCTTGATGTCTGTGAGATTACATCCTCTTTCTTTTAGAGAGACTGGACAGAGAGAAATGTAAAGTATTTTAAGCTAGTTGCTCTCTGCCAAGGAGATTCCTGGTTAGATAACAAAATGTCTAATGACCTAACGACTGCTCTTTGACAAAACTATATGGCTGACCATTGAGAAATTAATGAGATACTCAGACTTCCTAAAACTTCAGGAGTGTAAGGGAAGACTAGGGAAAAAACCCTAATGCAGGATGAATCAAAGAGAACATTAGTGGTTGTCTTAGGTAGCAATGCAGGATGTGGCTGGGGGTGTGTATTCTATTACCATTTTTTAGAGGTGGGGTGGTTATCTTCTGTTAATTGGGCAGTTTTCTTTATCTCTTCCACAACCAATCCTCCCTTCAGAAAATATCATCTGTTAATGGGCCATTGAGTCTCACTGCATGACTGACAAAATTACATCATCCCACTGTGAGATGCTCCATCCAGGGGGAGGAGCCAAGCATTCCTACCTAGATATTGTTGGAGATTTGGAAGACCAGGGGAGCCTTTTCCAACTGGATTCCCAGAGGAAGACCAGGCCCATCTACACACCACTGGACCTTCAGAGGAAAACTCCAGCCTTCTACAGGATCACTGCTTGAACAGAACCGCACCAGTCACTGCAGGAGGACTGCAGCCACCATCTAACTGGACTGCTACCAACACCCTGACCCACAGGGTGTCAGGTTGTATTCTGACTCTATCAGTGTTGCTTTGTATTATTGCATTTTTTGGTGTGGTTTTTTTTTTTTCCCTAATAAAGGACTGTTATTCCTTCTCCCATATCTCTGCCTGAGAGTCCCTTAATTTCAAAATTATATTAGTTTGGAGGGAGGGAGTTTACATTTTCCATTTCAAGAGAGGCTCCTGTGTTCCTTAGCAGACACCTGTCTTTTCAAATGAAAACAGTGATAAAGCTCACTATTTACTATATTTCTGTCACAGGGAAATCAGCTACAAGGAAAACAACACGAAACTAGAAAAACATTAAATACTATTACCATGGATGGTAGGAAGAATGAGAAAAATGGGAAGACTAAGAGTGAAACTCTGTCTCTTGAAGGCTGTTTTCCAACTGTCTTATGGACAGCATAAATAAAATAGACTTGGCCATATCTTTGAGACCTTGAGGAGTTGGTTTTTTTTAGCTCTCTCCAAGCAAAACTCAGCATACAACCAATAACTCTTGAAGAAACGAACAAGAACAAAAATGCTAATGAAGAATGGAATGTTTTACTGCTAGAAAACATTCCCTTGAAAATAGTTTGGTAAACTGAAGAAGAGCAGTATATCCTCATTACTTTCCCAGCTGAAACTAATTGGAGATTAGTGTTATTTACGTGCCTCCCTCAGCCTTGAGGGCATTCCTGTATCTCAGTATGCTGTACTATGTTTACAACACTGCCTTCGCTCACTCCTCCTAATACAGCCTAGAAAGATTATGTTGCAAACACAAAGGTTACTGGAGAAACATCCTTCAAAATGATGAGGTATTTACTAGGGAGGTAACTGGTATGAAAAATTAAAGCTGAAGCCAAGCACAGAGGTAACTTCCCAGCAAGGAGTACCTGCACTCACTCCTTATACTTCCTTTAGCTGTATGGATTCAACAGTTGGTCTTCATTAGGCTGTCCATAAGAGAATTGTTCTCTGTTTCATATTTGGTTCCCACGAGCCCTTGATTAATAGCTGTCTGCTATAATTTATATAAAGTCCTCATTTAGGCAGAACAATTTCCTTTTTATGCCCTTTAAAAAATATTTCACTAATGCTGTTCAACTAAGTTTTAATCTAAGGGGAAAAAAAGGGGAAGGTGACACACCATGTCCTGATTTCCTAGGAAATCTCCACGTAAGAAGCAAAAAAACCCAAACCAAAATAATACAATAAAACAAAAAGCCAAAATGAAAACTAGACCCAAAAGTATTATGCTCTCAGAATTTGACTACAGAGAAAAGAGAACTTCAAGAGTTGCCCAGTCCACCCCGCTCCTACTTCTGAAGCAGTATCAGCATCTATCCTGAAAATGTCCATATAGGTTTTTCTTTAATGGAAGACTCCACAAGCTACTACACAATCTACTCCACAGCCTTATTATCCTTGTTGTATCTCTCTTGTTAATACTTAAGATCATTGTTTCCTGTCCTTTCTACCGTGGTCACAAAGAACAGAACAACCTGTGATAAACAAGATCTCATCCAGCTTAATATCCTCTTCAAACCAACTAAAAAAAAAACAACAAAACCCCCCAAAACAACAAAAAACCCAGACATGAAAAAAAACCTAAAAAATCCTATGCCAATAAATACTGTTTTATATTTTCTAACCTATGCTGTGAGGTTCTATTCTAGCCTTTTCCAGTCAAGATTTGAGTTTGAATAGAGCTGAGGGCAAAATGAAACGTATTAAATCCTGTGATTAGAAACGTAATGATATTTACTAGTCTATTTCCACCAAACCATAAATGCACTGTGGCTGACCCAGGCATTCTATCATAAACACGTTGTGTTACAGCAGCAGTTAAGTATTACGTATTTTCCAAAAAGTATTTAAAGTAATGTGTGTGGAGAGTAGGGATGTTTTTAAGGACCAACTAGGAAAGACTATTTTGCATTGCTTGTAATAGAAACCTCTTGTGAGGTCTTCTAAAACAACAATTCAGCAAAACGTGAATGTGAAGACAGAGTCAGCCCCTATAAGCCTCTTTTTTTTTTTTTTTTAAAGGCAGCTTTCAATGAATCCATTTTAAATGATTCTCATTCCCCTTCCCCTGTTATTCTTATATAAAAACTCTGCCTCCCAACCCTTTCTCTTTGGAAATTTGGTAACCATAGTTTCTGTGTCCTGCTGAGACTTGCTATGTGAAGCTGTATTATACCTGCTATTTAGCTGCTGATAGCAGTGTTTCTGTTGCAATTTATGAGAAATGTCAGTTGAAGGCAGAAAGTATTGTACACACTATATTTTCCCAGCAGGATATCTCCGTGAGCAGAAAGCAAAAACATGAATACACATGCACCATACACTTGGGGGAGGGTAGGAAGGCGACTGCAGGGGAAAAAAGGCTGCAGGTTAGATTTGATGTTGGGTGGTCTAAAGAAAATGAGCTTGTCAATGGGAAGGTACATCTAATATTATTAGAGAACACCAGAGGTTTTTAACACAGTCCTTGTTGCTATAGCACCAATGCAAAGACCACACTGTTGACTCCACAGTGTTTTTTTTTCTTTACACATGGGAGTTGTACTGTGGCGTTTTGAAAACAGTCACATTCAACTATCTGCTTCTCTGACTCAGATATGTAGGTTCTTGTGTGATGTTTAGCACAAGGACATTTTAATCCTGAATACAGTTTAGCCACTTGAACAGTATTTATACCTGAGGGTGTTTTGGGGTCTCCCCAGAGAAAAATGAAAACCAAGTCACGAAGCACAGGAAATACAGTTGAGTCTCGTCATGTTCTTCAGTAGTACTTTACTTACTATGATAACAGTGGTATCATATAGCAATATGTTCCCTTGGGAAGCTGTCTTTCCTGGATAACAATGATAGCAATTTTCATGCCACTTCATTGCACTGACAGCTGAAGGTGTTTAGACTTCACAAGAGAGGAACTGAAGTCCAGTTCAGGGAAGAGTAGGGATTAAAGCAAAATGTTGGCTCTGTCTCCCAAAGACATGATGTAAAAATAATTTTTTCTTCACCAGAAAGTACTGAAGATTACAATAGAAGGTATACACCAGAGCTTGCTAGTCTTCAAGCACCGCCTCTCTGAAGATCAGCACTTCATGGCCATGACATTTTCTTGAGAGTGTACTGTATTAAACCAAAGGTTTGCAGGCATATAGTTTTAAAAATCCCATAATTTGTACATAATTCACAGTCCACACAGTACAGAAACACAAATCTGTCAGTAAGGAACTGTTCTAGAAGTAAAAGTCACCAGTAAAGAAAGGACAAATTATTAGAGCAGCAAAATCATTCATTATGGAGCACATGTTGTTCAAACAGTCTACGTGACTTCCTAAACTTTTGGCACTAGCAACTAGCTTCCAAATTTGCAATTAATCTTTGCCATTGCCCAGATCACCTCCTCCATTAGACACACAGAACTGAAAATACGAAAACTCCAAGTCTACTGAAGATAAAATACTCACAGTCGAACTGAGGATAGATCCAATTACCATTTAAATAACAACATTAAATTCTTTGAAGGAAAGGCCTTTTGATCTCAAAGATCCAAATGCTGAGTGAGCAGTAAAAAAACTCAGTTCTTAAAATTTCCAGGGAAAAAGTGATGACAAAAAAAAAAAAAAAAAAAAAAAAGGACTATGACCCAGGCTGTCAGTCATGTGCTTAAATTTCTTTTTAATTTTTTACTGTTAAATGTAGCTCTCTTGGTGTGTAATTAGTGGCTACATCATCATCAATACCAGAGTTAATAAAAGCTTTAGTATCTTTTGTTTGCAGGTTGTTCTGGCGAAGAGGTGTCAAGAGTAGCATGAAGTAGTGAGGGACAGCCAAAAAGTGAAACATGGGTTGTATTTTTCTTCTTTCTCCCTTGCAACTTTAAATTTAGGATATCCAAGTTTTGATCACCTTACACTTGATTATTACCACAGATTTTGAAAATATGAATGACTTGTTAATTTCAAATACAAAACAGTGCAAGGTCAAATGCTATTAAAAATCTCATTTGGGCAGAATTACAAGCCCTGTGCCTTTTGAATGGCAAAGAAAAACAATAAAAGTGTACTGAACTGCAGTTCAAATTTATATCATTTTTTAATTCTTTCTCTGGAGAGCTGTGAATGAACGATGCTTTGAAAAGTGCTTTAGCCTTTGACAGTCTATGGAGTTTGCTGATGTCACTTTTCCTAATTGACACAACACAGGTTCTGCATGGCACACTGCTACAACATTTGTTTTACAAGTGCACGTTTCACAGGAAGCCAGTGATTAATTTCCCAAAGACTTACAGGCATACATTTCTAAAAAGGGAAAAATAAAACTGTTACATATCCATACAAATCAAAATTTACAGAACCATGGCACCTAGCCAGCAAAACCACTCCAGGTCTGCTTCCCCATCTGTTTGGCCTGTTAGCTGAAAGAAAATAAAATCAAATTGCTCCTTCTGTAACTAATTCTCAGAACTCCCAAAAAAACCCAGCTTCCATGACCCAATTTTAATAACTCAGAACACCTTACAACAATCAGTAAACTTTGTAAGCACTGTATAATGTAGACAAAATAGTTCAGAAAGGGCTACTGAGACAAGGAGAGTTCAATCCTCCCCAGTGCTGAAAAGGTGCCGTGCCAAGCCACTACTGCTGGTCACCAGAGTGACCTCTTGACCCTTCCAGTAAACGGTGCCCTCCAGCAGACCAACGTGGCCAAATCCTGGTATAGGGAATGCTACACCCTCCTGTACGTCAGCGCCTGTCCTCTGCTTGAGGCCCTGGACCTTGAAACAGTGAAGGTAGAAGTAAATGTGTGTCAAATGGTAGAAGAAATGGAAGGCAGAAATACATTTGTGTCAGCTCCTTGGTCACCCGCAATCACAGCTTTAATGTAAATGAAACTAGCACTGGCTCACGCAGGTCTGTGAACACGCTGGCACCGGGAGTGCGCCCAGTCCCTGCTGCTGCCTCTGCTAAACAGGAGGCAACTTACACAGATCAACTGGCTGAGCAGCTGAGGTCAACAACGCCTTCAGCTATATGTCTGCTGGAGCCCTGACAAGTGGTTTTCATTTTATGGCAATGTACCACGTCAAAATCATTACTTTTTCCTTTTAATCTTTAATTTATAAATTAAAAACCCGTCGTAAAAACTTGCACAGCTTTTTTCTGTCTACCACTGGAATGGTATACAGTAATTAATATACTACAGGTTTCTACTTCACAGATTAAAAAATAATTTGACTAGGAGCACTTTCAACAGCTGCCCATAAATCAGCCCACTCTCAAGAGTTCAGCTCAAGAGTTATTGTGTCTATTGTGCATCTTAAGGTTCAAAGAGAGATTATTCATGCATTCATTCATAGCCAAGAATGTATCCCAGCAATGAAATTTACCCTTCAAAGCTGACCCAAGCTTAACCACTGGATTGATTAAATAATTTAATTGCTCAATGATGTGATAAATAGGTGTGACAGGGGCCGCGGATTGTGTGAAGAATCCACGGGAATCAGGAGCACCGGGGAACTGTAAGGAAAGTTTCCTGGAAGGGAGCATTCCCCAGGACAGGACCCTGGGAGTGATGATAAAGTTTTGGGATAATTAGGAGTCCCGAAGGGGAAAAAGTAAGCAGAAAATGATTAAGTATTGTATGTTTGAATGGACAAAGGAGATGATCCAACAAGATAATTTATATTGGCCTAAGTTTGGATCATTTGAGGATTGGATTTGTCAGGCTCTGAATATATGTGAATTCAAAGGACTCTGTTAATCAGGAGGAGAGTGAGTATGCTGCCCTGTGGAATTTTAGTGGCAGCAATCCAGGAAGCACAGGCAGCTTTGAACAAGGAGAAATCCTTGGAAAAGAGCAAACAGCGGATTTCAGGTCCTGTTTTTAGAAACACAGGACCAAGGTGCTTTTCCTGCCAAAAGAGGGGACACCTACAAGATTCTTGCCCTACCTCTAAAGGTACAGAACCCACCTGTTTTTATTGTCATAAAAAGGGGCACTTTGTGACCATTTTTTTTTTTTAGAAAGATTTTATGAGTGTGTAAGGATATTCAAATTGGAAAACAAGTCACCCAGGGATGTCTCACCTGTCAAATGTGAATAAAAAGGTGTTGAGAAGCCCTCCCTCTGGGGGACGTAAAACGGCCTATAGGCCATTTGAAAAGATCCAGGTTGGCTTTATAGAATTGCCAAAAGTGGGTCGGTGGAAATACTTATTAGTTATAATAGATCAATTAACTCAGTGAGTTTAAGCAATTCCAGCTGTTCGGGCTACAGCTCAAACAGTAGCTAAAATATTAATAGAACATGTAATTCCAAGATTTGGACTAGTGAGGATAATTTTGGTTTTGGCATATATGATATTAGCTTGGTTCGTATGTGTAACCCAAAGGTGAAATAAAGGACACCTGAGGAAGGGGAGCGGCCTTCATCTGGACGACCCCCAAAGAGTGGTGCGACCCCCTAAAAGATGGTGGCGCATGCGCGGTGAAGATGAAGATGAGGGTGGAGATACCGGAGTGATGAATTGAAAATAGGAGGAGATGCTGATAATAGACAGTATAAAGGGGGGAATTTTGGGCTTGGCAAGCTTGTACGTGAGGTGGCAGGGGTCCCAAGGCCCTCGCACTCTGTACCCCGCGGTAATTTTGCTTATGCGTCATTACCCGAACCAGACTTTATTTTATTATAACCAAATTATACTGCCAATTTATTGAATGTATTCAATTTTATAATTTTCAACTATTTCATTTAAATTTTATTAAAATTATTGTTACATTTAATTTTGTTTGACCTTTTATTTTGTGATTGGATAATTGGGCAAACATAACAATGACGTGCTACATCCCTTTACTGAAGACTGTAGTTTTTAGTGAATTGAGCTAGTTTTGAACCAGTGGTATATTAATGGCACATATTCCAAAAGCGTAAGCAGCTGCTGCCCACCAACAATGCCAAACTGAATAATAGGAATGCAAACAAATCTCCTGGTGCACAGTTAGCTTTTTTTGCAGTACATAAAAATTGTAGTGTTACAAAATTACTTCTGTGAAAGAAAGAGGCAGAAAATAGATGAAAGCAAAGCTGTTATTTACAGAGAGCCTCTAATAACCGAGTAATGTTGCCAGTGCAAGAACATTAGTTCTGTCACCTCCTTTTCATACCCCACAATTTATTTTCCATTCTGCTTAAAAGGGTTTCTGCCACTAGATGCAATGATGAAAAGAACAGCCAGTGTTCTTCTCTCATACTACAAAGTCAAGAGTGCTGGAATAACTTCCCCTCACCTGTTAGGGTAAACTATCTGGTGCAGCTAATTCAGTCAGCATTCCAGCCCTCTTCTAGCCACATTAAGCCAATGCATCTAGACTGAAGATTAAGGGGAAAGGACACAATTACATTGTGTGTTACTGCCAAAGATGCAAGGACTCTAAATCTCCTGGTCGCTGAAAACAAATTAGCAGCTTTGCCCACATCAAGCTGTCTGTCCAAATGGAGATTTCTTTTCACAACAGCATTACTAACTGTGCTTCTCAAAGATAACGCTTTGGGGATACAAAAACATTTTCTCTAAGTTATTTCCTGTCATTTGCTTGTCTAGACCAACAGAATAATTTGTAATGCAATCACCACCTACTGCCTTGAAGCAAAACCAACTACAGATTTACTCCTGCCCCTCAAGAGTCCCTCTTCCCGCTCATTTATACTAATTTCATGTGGCACTTGTGTGGGTAGAATCAAAGTAAAAATAAATGGCATTAGCCTATCCATTCATATTTCATATGAAAATTCATCAGTTATTAAATCTGGACCTCTGTGCTGCCTTTAATCTTTATCTGAGGGAGAAAGGGACTGTCAGTTCTTGCAGAAGTACCTTCAGTTCATCAGTATATGAACTCAAATCACTAAAATGAATAATAAATTCAAACAAATCAATAAATCAAATAAATTACTAAAATGTTATACAAATTCACCACCACTGTCAACAGGAAGGTGTTTGCAGGGGAGGTGCAGTCATTCAAAACCCATATCCAATCAGCTGGCACCTACAGCTTCCCTGTTCAGCAAGTGGCAGTACCTTGGCACAACCGCACAGTGGCTGGGGCCCACAGAAGTTTAGGTGCTGGAAGAAAGAAGGTTCAAGGAAACCAGTTCTGTCCAGCTTTTGGGATACATAAATCCCACTCCCCTGCCCCTCCCCCCCAGTAAAAAAACCAACAAAACCCCCCAAAAACAAAACAAAAAAACCCACCAAAAACCCACCACCATCACCAACAGATATATATATATATATGTATATGTATGTATGTATCTCCAGCAACACTTCCACCACCAACACTGCTGCTGCCTTTTCTCCCACCTCTGAAGTATGTTTGTACATTTTCCCAGACAAATCTGCTTTTAAACAACCTTGACTATGCAGTTTAATGAAAAATAAACTGCTATGTAATTATGTTTCAGACCCCAGATCTTTCACTCCCATCTTAAGTAACCTGCACCCTGAAAGAAATGGGGTCCAGGTGGGGTTTGCAACAAATTTATAAAGTTAAAAAATCTCAGATAATAGATACTGTCAAAGGACTAGATTATTTTTCCATTGAAGAGTCACGTGTGTTTAAAGATACTAAATTTTAAACTTTAATAAGAATATCAAGGATTTTGTTTTCTTTCAGACAATAACAGAAAAATTAAAGACTTTTTCAAATGTCTTCAAACTATGTGGGGATGCCATTCTCTCCAGTGAAAAATAATCTGATTTTCATTAAAGGAATGAACATTAGTAGCATCTATTGGCCTTCTGCCTGGTTATATCACCTTTAAATAAAGGTGTCTGGCTGGAAATTGCTGGAACCCTGAAGCTGTTTTTTGTTTTGTTTTGGGGTTTTTTTAACTTTTTTAATTGCTCAGTCTTGTAACCAGTGGTTATTCCTAGTCTGAAGCTATGTGAATTCTATCAACAGCTAGTGATACTTCTGGATGAAATTGGCCTGGATGCAGACAAACTTGTACTGCTTTCACTGTCAAAGGTGAGAGTGACATTTGAACAAAATTCCTCAATATTAATTCATTGCAAAATTTTCTCTACAGAACCTACAGTCTTAACTTTTAGGACTTTCAGAAAATTGTGGAGAATAACCTAGAAAGTAAGCTTCTTTTTAAAATCTGTAACATACTATAAATCATACTCTGCTAAAAGCTGACATCAGCTTCTCTCTTCTCTGAGGAAAACAGCTCTTTTAGAAACCTGAGACTCTTCTTACTGTTTCTAAATCCTAGCTAGAGCAGGTCACATAGCCTCAGGGCTTTCAAAGATCTACAAAAGCCAGCTCAATATGAATGCAAGGTTAAGAACTACAGGTTCGGCCACTGCAGGGGAAAGTAAACAGGCAGTAAAACATAATTACTTGCTTCAACCGACTTAAACGAAGAAGTTTTAAGTGATGGGGAACACCCTCCCCCCCAGATTAATTGAAAACTGATTTGTAACTACCCCCGCTTGAAACTGATTTTCCACAACACTTATCCTCAGTGTAAGGGGCTGGCAACAGAATTGCCATCTCCTGATAACTAATGTCAGTTCCATTTTATTAACCGAGATCATTATACTGTTAGCTAAATTACTACAGAAATAGCAAATAGCTTGATCTTCCTCTAACACTCCAACAGAAACAACAAAACTCAAACAAAACAAAATCACTTAAATGCACAAAGTACTGATCCAAGTGATGGCCGAGTAAACATCCCAAATAAACTTAACTGACATCTTAAAACAGAAGGAAAGGAAGAAAGTTGGGGAAAAGAAGGTGCTTAAGGCTTTTCTTAAATATTCTTCTTTATTCTGGTTAAATCTTTAACAAGGATGGTAAAAATAATCTGCCCTTAAAAATTAATTCTACAGTCTTTTATTTCCATAGCTATATCCCCTTTAGGTTCTATTAAGATTTAAATTTACAGCTAGTATACTCAAACCAATGCTAATTTTGATGGATGTATGTTTTGCTTTAGTTCATTCTCCTTAAAAAAAAAACCCAAACAAAAACAAAAATCAAACCAACAACAGCAACAACAAAACAACAACAAAATAAAACCAACCCCAAAAACCCAAATTGAAGCAAAATGCTCTAATACTGGTCTTCTGTTTTTCATCCCAGATCTTTCTAGGGGATTTTATTACCCTAAATTTCATAGCACTTGGGGATATAAAATTGATGAACTTCAATTGTGCTTTCCATTGCAACATCAGCTTTTGTAAATCCAGACCTACTTTTTCAGACTAAATCAAGAAAGCTATTTCCCTTGAGCTTTTAATTTTTATATATATTCTTTTTCTTCTCCCTCACCCTCTACATTTTCAACCTCTGTGTTTCCTGTCTTCCTCTTCTAGAACAAAAACATAAGCAGTAATCTTTTATTAACCCTGAAGGTCAAAGGGCTCTTCACTGTTCAAAATTTTTAATTGAGTTTTTCCTTCTGCTTTTTGGATTGCTACTCGCCACCAAAAATTCCAGATTAGTAGCTAATTACTACTACATCAGTAGCAACTAGAAAGAATTACAAATATGCCTCAGGATACCAAAATGCAAGTGTCTACTCTTTCTTTAAAAAATGAAAAGCTGCTTGTTAGGGCAGACACTGATCTGATACTGGAAAATTAGTCCCGATGCCAAAAGCAGCTTTTCATGACGTAGCCTCAAACAGTGGAGAAAAGGGATTATTTTTTAAATTTATATTAATCTGTATTAGTAAAAACATACAATGTTATCAGCCAAGAGAACCTCTCATTCACCACTGCACAAGATTGGAGCCAATTAGGAGTGTAGTAAAACTGGAATACAACAGTTTTTCCTAGCTATTTAAACTATGTACAAAATTAGTACTAACCAAGAGAACATCTTTAAATAAGTGGGTTAATCCCTGAAGCACACCAGCTAAAGATGCCATTACAGTTGTGCTTTCATTCCCTACTCCAATGGTATTTATTTAGTAAGGAAACACTTGGATGCACACACACTTCATTAGCAGTCATCTCTCCCCCTGCTATCTACAGATCCAAACACTGCATGTTCCAAGTATTTTGTACTGGAACAGTCTCACTTCTAAGCAATCTGCTGCTACTGAGATTTTGCTTTTGAGCAATAAATGCTCAAAACTGTTGCTTTTCTTTAAGCAGCTCCTTCAGTGTTCATAACCTCACTGCTTGAGCAGGCTCAGTTTCACATTCAAATAGCTCCAAGCAAATGTTTCCAATCTCAATTATCCTCCTTCCTTTTTCTAGGCACCCTCCCTGCCCCCATATGCTTGTTTGTAAAAGGGATAATTTTCTATGTATGTACAAGCAGCGCAGGGAGTCTTCCTCTGCAGGAGTCTGGCAATATGCAGAGTTTTATGTAAGCACTGTCTGGAATCTGTTAAGTTTTTTCATTCTCTGCTTTGGGTTATACCAAGAGAATTACACCCAGATTCTCACTCAGTTGGAAAATGTGGCATTTGCCAGGTCCCTTTAAACAAGCTGCCTGTTAGTACCCAGGGAAAATATGACAATTCTGATGTTTTTGGTCAGTTATTGGGACTGCATTGTGGCTACACTTTGCTTAACATTACATCAGTATATTAAGAGTGTACCAACAAGAGAAGCACTAGGCAGTACAGAAACCACACATTCCTCCATGCAACAGAGGCATACAGCCTCTGTAAACAAATCTGTAGGACAAGCACTGGTTAGAGCCTGTGGGGTGTTTATGTTCAAGGAGGAATGCTGACATTTAAATACCAAATTAAACATTTAACAGCACAAATTTCCTAAGTGCTTTTCTTCCAATATTGGTCTGCAGTCTTCAAAAATCTGAAGCAATGGTACTGGGAAGAAATGGAAAGGGTGATGAGCTAGCATAATTTCTCTGCTCCACTTAGAAAGCCTGGAAATTAACAAAGGTTCTGTTTTTACCTCTTTTTTTTTTTTTTTTTTTTTTTCCTTTTTACACCTCTTCACTAATCTGTGGTGCTTTACATCACCTAATCAAACAGCTTCAAACTTAAATTTATGTTTTTATGAATGACTAATTGAAATTTTTGGGAAAAGGAGCTCTTTGCAACAGAATCAAATTTAAAAGTCAAGAAACTAAAAAACATCTTCCATCTCCCTTCCTCTGCCAGCAGGGACCATCCATAACCTTTTTTGAATTTCTGCTTCACTGATGTTTATACTGACATGATTTATGTACTGTTTGCTGAGAACAAAGAGCCTGCAAATGTTTGGTTATTGTGACCTAGCTGATTCAGGGCAACTCACTGAAGCAACATCACAACCTGTGCACCTGGTTCATAAACTCAGTCCCAATGGTTTAAAACAAATTGAGGGGCTTCTGTGGATACTCTAAAATTACTATTTGCTTCATTTATTTTAGATGAAAATGGCATAAAACAGGCTACAAGTAGTAGGCACTCCTAACACTAGCCAGCACTCTGTGTTTCAAAGAAGTTCACAATGAACAGTGTAGAAGCAAGTTAGAGGACAGTGCCAGAATTTATGTCCCTAAACAAGTGCATATTCTGATAAGGTCAGACAAACAGCTGAGATGATCAAAATGGCCCCTTCAGACATTACAAATCTTGGTTTAGCTACAGCTAAATCCATCCTGTAGTCTGAATTCTACAACTCTTTAAACTTGTTTCAGACAATATGTGTACATCCCAGATTCCTTCTGTAAAGTAGGTAGAGCTCCCACAAACTACAAACATTTTTATGCAAGACTGTGGCTTTCCATCGTGAGATGCAGAGCATATCTCTTCTGATACAAGTTTCTATGTAACACATAATACCTGTCAGAAGCCAGCTGGAAGTCTATTAAAAATCACATACTTAAGGCTTCCTTAAATCCACTGATTTAATGGGTCTGGCATCACATACAGTAGAAAGAACAAAAATTAAACATAGTATGTAAAAATATAAATACATGTAAAGGCTTTTTCTCGGCAGATGGCATTTTGATAGTGGGTGATGTTCATACTGGGTCAGCAGACGGCCCATGCAGCAGGAGAAAACAAGTGGATTTTAGGTGTTCTGTTAATGTAGCTAGCCCAAAACCCTACTTATCTCCACAGACCACTTCTCTGTAGTGCAGACATAACAAAGCCTGATTTTTGAGCAGTAGTTCTCTTTATGCTTCTGTCATATAAATAGACAATTCTGAATAAAATATGGTGGTTAACAATACCCAACACCTATACCCAGCAAGTCAATGGTCTACATCACACAGAAATGTAAATGCACCCAGTATAAAAGCGAACCTGTTCTTTACAACTGTACCACTTGGTTTAATAAAGGATATGGCCTTTCACAATAAGCCTTGCTTGAGTTCGAGACAAAAGTGTGATTTAACACGTTTCTCTAAATTTCTATGAAGTGTTGTAATGTTCTTTGATAAAAATCTCCAATTGCTACATTTGTTTCCTTACATATTTGACATGGCTTTCACCATTAAAATTTCATTGTTTGATCATGCCTCTGTATTTCTGAAAGTAAGTTGTTAAACCACAAAAACTGCTAACAGGAATAACAGACAGCCAGACTACTCATTCTTCTAATTTTATTTCTGTTGACACATACACACCCTTACTTACACACATGTACAAACACGTATCTAAACAAAGATTTTTAAAACAGACTGTTGTTTTAAAGTAGGCTTTAAAACTAAGATCACATAGTAAGGCAGAGAGGAATCCACATCAGCTCTTGTGCAATAGATAACATTTTCAAAACAAACTATGCATATTAGTTGCAAAAGTGGCAGGCTGGAAATCCGTATACACAGCATGCTTCTTTGTCATCCAAGCCTTCTCCTTTCTACTAAATTTCTCTAAAAATTTTGCAAAATAGTGTCAGAACTGATGTTATGACAAATTTGGAACACCCTAGAAATGATCCCATCAGGTTTCTGAGATTCTCGTTTCTTCTATTTGGCAACCAGTCTCAGGTTATAAAGACCAACAAGCTATCACTGATTAAAAAACACAACTCATTTCCCCATTATTTTCACTGTACAACAGCAGGTTGCACCTGTTCTGCACAAAGAGGAAGAATGTCACCACACGTAGACAGCTTGTTCTGCACACAAAGGCAGCAAGGGCTGTCTCCTACGCAGTTTTCAGGAAAAGAAGACATCATCAGAACTACTGGTTCCCACCTAAAGGCAGACTCTACTACTAGATGCAGAACCAAAACCAGGACGTGACCCAGGGCAACTGCGTGTGAGAAGCTGAACAAAAACGGGAGCTCTAAGCAATTCAGAAAGTTGGTTGGTGGTTTCTCTTTTTTTCTGGGTCATTTTTATTTCCTCAGACAGTAAGAAGCAATTATTGCTCACTTAGAAATTGTTTTCCCAGAAGATAATCACACAATTTAGCAAGTACCTGATTCAAGATAAACTTTTTTCTCAGTATAGCAATAGAGACTTTTAGCAGCTGTTTCCCAGCACATCAGAATAACAAACCAAACCAAAACACACAGGGGAGTTAACATTACCAAGCTGCTCTCTGTGAAGGACTTTTACTACAGATAGCTTCTGGTGTCAAATATCCACATCAGCTGCCAGTTTCAGGTTGACTTATCCACATAATAATTTCTCTTTCCTCTCCCACAGGATAGCCTCAGACAGTTCCTTCAGTGCTCTGTTTCACAGCCATTACCACCACTTGGACACACTTCCAAGTTATATTCGAACAAGGAAGGCTGTGATGCAGATGACAATGCCTATGGCATACATACTAGCAATTAAACACTACACAGCTTAGTGGAGCAACTGAGAAACCCCCATGTGAAAACCATATGATAACTCAGTCAATTTAAGAGTAACCACCTATGGTTGGTTACCATCCCCTGTAATTAAATATCACAGACTTCAGATGCCAGCTGCCCTCTACACCTCTAAAGATTAAAACTCTCTGGGAAAAATGGTTTGTCCGGTTTATTAAATCAAGTCAACTAAATAAAGTGGTGTGGAAGTAATGAAAAGAGCTGTAATAATGCTCTTTTTGATCTTTCAGAATTTTGTCTGAAATCCAGTGTTGCTTTCCTCCCTTGCCCCCATCCTTGAAGTGATTATCTTAAAAATATGACTCAAGCCTGAACATCATCCTTTTTCTGACCTCAAAGAACAAATGCAACAAAATGTGACAACTTGCTCAACATCCACAAAAGAAAACTGGTTACTTCAGACAGCTTCATAACAGGAATTCTCAGTATACACCTTCTCTTTTATGATGTATGTTTTACATTTATGCTAATAATGAGTTCTGCATAAACTATTTGATTTTATCTTTCTTCACTCAGGTTACTATTCTTGTTGTACTAACTGTTGTGATTCACCACATTCTTTCTGTATTTGCATTCCCACAACTGGTTGCTGCAGCACACAAAGGCTGCTCAGCAATATATTTGGCTCCTATGAGTATGCAGCCAGCCTACAGGCCTATCCTTATCACATCACAACTCATTTTACAGAGTGGCTAAACTAGATACAAAATAATTCAAATATCTCAAAACACAAGCCAGGATTAGAAATGCTCATACCTTCCTTAGTTTCTTCAAATTGTTTTACGTTAAGAAGCTACGGGATATATATAGAGACAGACAGAGAAATGTCTGTTTGCATGGGTGTTTTTATTTACTTTTGGAAAGCAGTAAAGGGAGTGAAAACTAAAGAAACACATGAAAATCACAAAAAAAAAAATGTATGTCATCATGAATGTCCAGACAGTTTTAGATGTTCCTAGTTACAAAGACTTTGGTTAAAGTAAGGTGGATTAACACCAGTTCAGGAAATGTTGTGTTCTGCCCTAAAGTCAAAATCGGAACTTGAGAAAATGAGTATCCGATAATTTTTTTTTTCTGTTAAAGGTAAAAAGAAGACCCATCTGTATGTTGTTTCCTAGAATTTGGCAGAAATGGCCCCATGCAAGCTTTTATATAGCTGCTTTCATGAACATGTCATAAAGTTTGAAAACATGTACATATATACTTATATGTGTGCTCCAAACATCAAAATTTAATTAAAATGCAAAAATCATCATTAGTGTTATGAATAAAAAGTTATCTATTTTTGTTTAAGGTTACAGAGCTAAAAACCGGTGGGACCAGTTGCTGTTAAATTAGCTTAATTGTTAAAGAGTTCTTTAATTGCCCGTTAATGGTTGGTGATTTAGCCATTGTCCTCCCTGGTGCTTGCCCCGGAGCTACACCTGGACACGGCAGCCCAGGAGAATAGGAGTGGCCTGAGACCACGTATGCAGATGAGAAATGCACTGCTCCAAAATTTTCCCGTTTTCTAGGAAAACCCCTAAAAACAACGAGCCAATATAGAATTAGGGGACCCTAGGTGATGTCTAAGGATGGGCGTGAAGTCCAGTGCCTGCTTGGATCCTTTTTGCTTCACACCCTGACCTCAAAGGATGTTCACTAAGGAGGGGACCCGGAGCGTTGGACTGAAAAGGAGAAATCTGCGAATCTCCCGTGAGGACGCAGTCCCCAGCTCTGCCTGCAGACCAGCGGACAGAGCTGCATCACCCTCCTCCTCCGTGCCACTCTTGGGGACAGCGGCGGCGTGGGCGCGACCCGTCGATTTCTCCCCACCTGAGCTGAATCTCTTTAATAAAGGCATTAAAAAGGAGAAAGATCTCCTGCCTTATTTATGTCAATTAGGAACTCATTTTTCTTAATACGGTGTTGATTGGGGACTCTGGGATAAACCAGTCAAATTTGTATTATTTTCTTCAGTCAGCAGGCTCTGAAACACTCAAACAGAACATAATACAAACCACACAATATGTCATATCACCTATCTTCAGTTCTTAATCTACACTCTAGCTATATTTCTAGAGTATTTTAGAATCCCATTTTATCCATATTTGTAGTCACTCATAGCTCTGGTGTTCACAAAGAGTGTTTGTAAAGCTATGAAAACAGGTACACTCATAACAGCTTCACTCAAACGTGTCAATTGAGTTGTTTCAGAAAATTGTTTTAGACAAAACTAGGAAAAGGTTAAGGGAGTTCATTTCCATTAACTAACAAGAGTTTTTAAACCATTAGAGTGCTGAGATACTGGTAAATGGAATGTCACCCTGACCAGAATGCACTTTTTTTAATACTTCATTTCTGGTGTCAAACCTTTCGCAAGGAAGGCCTCTTAAATTCAGTGATGGGTCAGAAGTTTAGTTTATTCAGCAAGAATAACACTATTAACAGCTACTGTTCTTTCATGTCAACACAGTTAACACCCACACATTCCAACTCTGGTTAATACAGGCCAGTCAAGAAAGATTGGAGTTGCTAAGGGCAGTCATCTCTGCAGGGATATTTTAAACCAGAATTTATACCGTGCTTTAAAAACAATCTAAAAGGATCAATCTACCTTATGAATCTGCTGTAGACATACACAGAGAGAAAGATGGATGGATGAAAGCATATAAAAGCAAGTAAATCTGACTCTCTCTATTGATTTTTGAGAGGACAGCGTAGAGCACGTTGGTGAGGTCTTATATATCACTGCAAAGGATGAAATGCCATTGTGCATACAGCCTGAACCATGTCAGGATTTATCATGAAGTGCTGCATCACCATATTCTGTCATTATATCATTTTGTAAATAATCATGTTTTCACTGTTGAGGGAGGTAGATCACTAAAAATTAAATAATCCTCAAAAGAAAGATTTTCACACAGCTATAAATGAAAACATCTGCTATTATGAAATGAAAAATTGCAGAAGTTTAGTGTACACATGCAGTATTTTTAGCAGGAAATAGCTGGTATTTTAATAATGAGCTTTTGAAATCCAAAATGGAAAAATCTGCATATCACAGAATAATTATCTTCCTACTTTGTTCTAAATCATAGCAAATCATAGCAAATCAACGTTTAGTGCTCCCCAAAGCTCTCCAGCACTCCTACTTGGACAAATGTCTTCAAAGGATATTAAAGAAATCAATCTGGTTTTGATATCACTTCTTCACCACATGGAATGCTTTTCTTCAAGGCTGAAAGCTTTCCTCTTAAAGTATATTTTAGATAACCAAAAAGCAAAAATAATCATATAAAATTGAATTTTTGCAGGGTCTCTGGGGCCTCTATTGTTATGCAATCGTGGCATTCCTTACCAGCTGAAATATTCAGTTATGTATTCATCTAAACTATTCATACGTCCACTCCCATCACAAAAACACCTCCTCACGATGTACATTTAAACAAGACATTTATGCTATTTTATTAGCAACCTCTTCATATGTTTTTCTTAATATAGCAAGAGGAAACAATGCTATTATTACCTGGCATTACATGGTAGGTCATTTGGAAAACACAGCTGCTTTAAATAATAAAAGACCTGCCATTTGTTTTTAAAATTAAAGCTCACTAGCTGAATTGTAAAGCTGTGACTATCATAGCATATCACGGTGTCCCAACAGATTAGCAAGACTTTAGCTAGCACCCAGGCAGATACAGCATATACCCCCTTGCTGACATAGCTCAGAGACAAACCTAATCGAAAAAACAATTTACCTTCTTCAGTTTCATGCCACACAATTCCTTCCAAGTTCACGCTGGTCCCAGGCTCACAGGGTCCAAGGCATTCGGGTTCTGTTACTACTCCAACCTCGCAAGTATTTACACCCACTGAACGTGTCCGTACCAAAAGCTGCTCGACTGGTGCTGCAATATTGGATGAAGATGGGGAAAAGTAGGAAGGCAGAATCTGAGGTGTGATACTGCTGGAAATCGGAGGTGGAGGTGCAGGCACTGTAAACAGGGGATCAACCTGAAAACAACAGACAAACTTACTATAATGGTGCTGTGAAAGTTAAAAAAATAAAAAATAAAATAATATAAAATAAAATACATAAATAATTTTTAAAAAAGTAATAGAAAGTCCAGTTTGCCAATACTGCATTTCTTTATGTAGGGATTTGGTGTATCATAGGTAATTTCAGTCTTAGTAGTTCAAATTTTTTGACATTAGCTCAAATGCTACCCATGAAAAATTAAGTACAAAAATATCTATCATACATGCTAAACAAGGCAACTTGCCAAGTTTCTACTAGACTATTCCCTTTTGTCATAGACTGTTAGTATGAAGTAATAATAAATTTTTAAAACCAGGATTAAGTTTACTTTTTCTTGGCAATGACAGAGACTAATTTGTAGATGGAAATCAATTTTGTGAACTGGGAACTTCATTTTCTATTTACAGAAAAAGAACTATAAAGACAGGTACAAAGACACAAATGCTATTCTTTCATGTATATCATAGAGTAATCAGTAGTTGGAACAATTCTAATATCCATACGGCAGCAAATATAATCTCTTGTCATCCAATCAGTTAAAATACATTAGGATGACCCACCTAATTCCTTCCAGATAACATTTAGATCTTTCTACTTGGAATAACAGAGAGGAATTTTATAAGAATTGAGCCAAACCATCTAATTTCTCAGGGTTTCCAAAATGCATATTTAGAAGAATGCATCTTGCCAGACAATCAGTCTGAACACAAGACAATTCACAGAGACAATATCAACATATGAACTGAAGAAATTGTCTCTCCTATATGACTTCCAGTCTACTCAGGAGCAGATTTTTGTATGAAGATTTGGTTGAGGGTTGTCAATATTTCACTCTGGCTCTAAGGTCCCTTGTCCCGTAAAGACAGCTAGATAAGGATATGAGTGTGCCCAGTCAACTAGCTAAACCACCTGGAACTCATGTTCATTTGGCCCATTTGATCACAGATACCATGCAAAGAAATCACTCTTCAACCTAATAGTTTGGTTTTTTTTTTTTTTTGTTTTGTTTTTTTTTTTTTTTTTTTGTTTTTGTTTTTTGGTTTTTGGTTTGTTTTTTTTTTAATAGCTGATTTTTAGCTGTGTTGAAATAGAGGATCAGATATCATCATGACTATGCTGTTTTTAATTTTGGACCTCATAGGAAGACTCAGCAGAAAGGACAAAATGACTCACTGTACATTATCTAGGTTTTGCTCAAATGTATATTAACACAAATCAAAGTTAATTTTCCTTCTTGTAAAGCACAATGAGGATACAAATAACAGGATAGACTAAACAGTATTACACATGTATCATATATCAGCTCACTTCATCAGATGGACACTTTTTAATGAGAACATAAAATGACAAATTAGGAAGAACTTTTTAAAAATTGTAACAATTGTTACCATTGGCCTTTGTAACAATTCTGGGGTTTTAGCATTATTCATAGAAACAAACTAAGCACCGAGGCTTTTAATCATGTGTGAAAGCCTTATGTATGCTAAATTATTCTCAATAACTTTGTAAAAAATATTTTGCATGATCTTTGTATGACCAGCGTGGAATCTGATCTCAATTACATTAGAATTAAGCAGGAGAGGGCAAGGACCTATAACCACAGTCTTCTCCAAAGTATTCTTCATCTAAAGGGGACTCTTTTTATTGAGAATGAAATATTCAGGTTAGAGGTAAGTAAAAAAGCAAACAAACAAACCCAATTAACCAAATAAAAACCAGAACAAACAAACAAAACAAAAAACAAACATTTTTTTTAACACCACAGACAAACAACCACAAAAAAAACCCCACAACACCAAAAACAAAGCAAAACATAAATACTGAAAGCATTCCTAAGAAGAAAAAACCTAATAATGACCAGTAGAGTTTTTATGGTAAAGCAGAGTTCCTGTGGCATAGAAAAATGCAATCAAGCAATGATATATTTATTCTTCTCTATGACAATGGAGTTGCAAAGTTAAAGCATAGGCAGAAAGCTTTGCAGAGCAGACTTGAATGCACACAGGAAAGTCAAATATCAACCGACCCCCAGCAGCAGCTGTTACTTGCAGTATCTAATAGCACACATCACACAAAACCACAACTTTGGATGCTGTGCGTGGGGAGACACTGATCCTGTGCTCTGCAGCTCCTGCTGCCTGATGCCAAGTGGAGGCACACGTTTGGATGGCACAGAGCCCCACTCTGGCACTGGCTGTGTAATGGTGCTCTGTCAGTGAAACTGGGTCAGCGTGTACCCCCGCATCATTTAGGCGTTCTTAACATACCTTATTTCAAACCAGAAGAGAACCGGGGTCAGTGACTGGCAGGTAAATGGAGCCTAGCACTTAGGAAAAGCTAAACCACATCCCATTATAAACCCAGAACATGCTGATGAATAGCCTGTTTGATAGTTTACATGGTGTTCTGTAAAGCTGTGTAAAACCTCCTACTACACATGCAACATCATTCTTCCATAAAACAGAGTTATCACAAAACCAGAGGAAAAAAATTCCTAAGTGTTTTCTGTGGTCATACTAAATTAGCCAATGTTTTAAATGTTTTTAGGCTAAATTGACAGATATGTTTTCCGCCTTTGACTATTATAAACAGTGAGGGGGAGCTAACGAAAGCATGGATCTGACAGTGTATCCTATTAAGTTCTTTGTTACAAATATTTGTGCTCAGTTCTGTTTTATTTAGACCTGCTAATAAATGCTCATGTTTTCCACTAGAAACATTCACTCAGGACCGGGCCAAATAGGGGCGGGCGCTTGCACTAAATGGGGCTGTTTCTCTGTGAATTAAAACACTAAACCTAAATTAAATTAATTAAAACACTAAAGCTCAGAAATAAGTGGACACTTACTGTCTCTGAGATACATGTTCCTTGCAGGAGTACGACATTAGCCGCAAGAAAAAAAAAAAAAAAGCTTAAACATTGCTCTAGATTTCCATGTTTTAAAATTATCCCATCTTTTTTTGATAATCATAACAGCACTGCAAAGTGGTGGTTCTTAGAGATTATTGTGGTGACACAATTGTTTTCATGAATTCTCCAAAGGGCACTGATGTAAGCTATTAGAGGCAAAGAGAGAGGCAGGAAGGCCGCCATCTCCAGCGGAAAAAAAAAGGCACATAAGACTAACATCTGGTCATGGCAGTCTGTCAAACTGAGGAAAGTTAATGTCAAGAACAGATGCTCTGCAGTTTCTCACTGTTATTTTTCCATTATTATTCCCAGGTGTTGGCGCATACTGAGCAGTAGCCTTGCTGTTTATCACACAAGAGATTCCAATATGAGACTGAAAATCTGAATCTGAAGAAAGCTATTTACATAGATGCTCTCTTCAGACACACAATCAAAGGAGTACAAAAAATCAGAAATATTCAAGCAATATTTTCCTCACCTAATTCCAAGAGCTTTTGAGAGCTGATTGATGACAAAGGCTACAAAGTTGCAATTTTATTCATGGCTGTTTTCCACTGCCAAGTGTTTGATCCTATCAGGGAGCTATGATGCTTAGTAGCAGAAAGCTCACACAAAATGAAGACCGCCTGCCAAGCAATGCAGTCACTGCTCCTTGGAGCAATCCTTTATCTGAATATTGACCAAAAAAGAAAAAAAAAAAAAAGGTCTGTTTTGGTGGCTGCATAACATTCATTAGTAGGAGGAAGCACACATGGAAGAGAAAGGAACTATCATGTGGATAAGAAATATCTCAAAGAAAACATAGATAATATAGTCTACCTATCTAACACCAAAGTGGTCTTACACTACTGAAGTGTCATCCACCAGGGGAATTTGAAATGTACATGCCAAAAAAACCATTTAATCCATCCACCAAGACAGCCAGGAGAAAGGCAGAGGAGCAGGTTTCAGGCTAAGTACAAGGTCTTCCCAGAAAGCACCACTTTTTAAATGGTGAACAAAAGAAAAATCTACTGTAAGCATTCCCAGTGGGAATGTCTGCCCTAATAGAAAGAATGTGAAAGGAATATCTGAATCCTACTATAGGATCTAACTAAAAAACCAAGCCTGGCCCTTTGTAAACCTAAATCCTCCCACTAGAAGACAGCAACATAAAGACAGAAAGGACTAAGAAACTTCCAGCCTTGAAAATTACATTGACAAGTTCTTTAGAGTTATGAATTAATACATCACAGAATCAGTATATCTGCAAAGTAAAACAGGAAATAAAGGAATTCAGCCCTATCTGGAAGTTCTGAATGCTACAAATTGCTTTTTTTAGATTTTACAGTGAAAAGGAGACTAGCTTGTTTATACATAAAGTATACTTGTCTCTATCCTAATTTTCTAAAGTGACTCCAGAAGACTTCATTGTAATCCCATGCATAGAATCAGAAATCAGAAGCAATTTTAATGAAATTAACCTAACTGCTTTGGAAGAGAACAAATACTGGAGAATGCAACATGAGAAAAAGGTCTATGTGCTCTGAAGCATGTCTGCACTTCCAGATAACTCTCCTCATGCTACAGACCTTGTCCCAGAGAATTTACATATTCAAAACTGAAAGCTATTCCTTCATATTCTACCACGTAACAGGAATTACCACTGTGAAGAATCTCCATTTTGTCTGAAATATCTCAGTTCAGTATTTCTTGCCTGTAAATCATATCAGAGGCCAACTCAGAAGCATTGTGACATCATGTTTAACAGAACTGATATTTTGTTTTCTTTAAATATTCTGCATGAAATTGTTGGGGGAAAAAAGGTCAGTGCCATAAAGCACAGCACAGAAAAAAAGAAATACTGTAAGACATGGATGTAGAAAAGAATTTTTGCCATAGGACAGACATATCTATTACATACTTTCATACTTTACATTCAAGGAGGTCAGAGGTACTAAGAAAATTACTTATTTTGTTGAACTTAGATGAGAATCACAAGAGCTTAAATATAAAAGAATGACAAAGGTGATTCAAACTGCCTAAGTTTCATCCAAATATCACACTTTGAAACCTTTGTTTGATAATAGTATTTTTCTTTAAAAATATTTGTGCTTTACAAATATTGTATTGTGAACAAGAAACCTGACATGTAGTTGTGTTGAACTGAGTAACACAAGTAGCATCTATTTGCAGTTTCGGAGTATTTCCACTCTTAAAATTAACTTCTCCACTTCACTCAGCTGAGTAGTTGGAGAGTTCAAAAAGGCATTAGCAGAACTGTCACTTTTTTTCCTAGAAAAGCAGCAAATCACTCACATCTGGAATGATTTCAATATTCTGAACAGTTCCTATTAAGCAAAAAAAAAAAAAAAAAAAAAAAAAAAAAACCAAAACAAAAGCCACTTACAACTTACTCTGCTACTATGCTTTCAATACAGGTAACAAAGAAGAAAAGTCCCCCTTGTACCGAAGATATTCTTTGTCACTCGCATCAGCTGCATTAACCAGCACAAACTCTGCAAACTCATCTTTTCACAGTTGCATCTTCTTTTTATATGGTGACCTCCAGGCCTCCTCAGACTTTATGTGACTACATGACATTATGGATTTGCAGCACCTCCACAGATATGATAATGCTAGTATTTTATTTTTAGAACAGTGTTAATAAAGACTATGATGAAAAGTCAAAGTTCTGAGCATGGTCTGGTCTAATGCAGCAGAACAGTGCTGAAAAACAGGCAAGGAAACTTCCTTGTCCGCTCTTGGATCTCCTGCTCTAGCTCAGATGAGTGGGATTTCCCAAGCCATTCACCCATTTTACTGTAAGAGACATTAGCATTTGACAGCTGCCAGTGTTAATGTTTTGCCAAGGCTGAGTCTGTGAAAAATTGTATGTCAACTCTAATGCTTGGCAGAGCTCTGGGAGGATGCCCAGACCACCACCTGCAAATTTCTTGTAGAGACATTTCTCCTCATTCATCCTATGTAAATCACATTCGTTGAGATAATTGTCTCTAGAATATCTTACTGTATTCAATCTTGATTTCTCCTGGTCAGTCTGCACTTCCAAACTTTTCTTCAGTCACCCACTAATCTTTTCATACACTGAGGTTTAATACAAAAAGAACAAGTACTAAAATTCACTCAAGATATCTATCCTGTGTAGAGATGTACACTATATCACAATCAATAAAGGACTTTATTCTGAATAATAAAGGAAGAAATTTCTCGGTATTGTCTGGGGCTAGACAGACACTGCATAATGATGTCCAGTATCTGTAAGCATCATGCAACTGAATATGGTAAAAAACAAGGCATGTCCACTTGATGGTGAAGATTAGATACTGCTTTATGCGGTTATATGAGCCTTTAGAAGCTTTTCATTTTAACAATGGCAATCACTTCTTTTTATTCCAAAGTTTCTGCTACACTCAACCTTTCAGGGTTCTGAGCCTGAAAATAGATATGGTATTTGCTTACATAGGTCTCATAGCATTATAAATAAATATTGTCCTCAGTTTTCCTATGTGTATTTCTAATACATGTGAGATTTCAACCTGAGAAAAGAAGCACAGTTGCTCTATGACAAATCAAGACTACAAGACACCAAGGAAAATTTTCTCATTCTCAATTGTATATAAGAAGTTAATGTTTAACTTGATGGCATCATCATTTAACTGCTCCACTGCAAATTTTCATTCTTAATGTCCAAACAAATAATGACCCATGACTCCAAAACAGAAGTTCTCCACTGATGGTTTCAGCTACTTGATGATGCAACCACAGTCTGGTGGAAGAGCTGCCATTTCAGCCATTCCAGAATACAGAAAACATTTAATAAAATGTTTCGACTTTTTCCAGGACTCTAGTACAATATATAATAAAGTGGCAACAAAACTCAGAAGAGTTTTTTGACTTTCTGCATGTCAATAGCCCACTGTTGCCTTTTACCAATTTGCTGATCACACCCTTTGTGAGTGCAAAGTTGCACACATTATGACAGGCTGTTGCTTCCTGAACTCAATAATTTTTTGGTGAGAAAAATCGTCTAAATTAATCAAAAGGTTATGAAGGACCTTCTGTAATCCTCCACAACAGAACTGAAATTCCTTGATGTATACCAAAAGCTTTAACAGGCCTGCCTACATTCTTATGGATAGCATTTTTAGCATGTTCCAAAAATTTACCATTTGACTTAATGGCCCCATATTTATTGGTGTCTACAGACCCTAATTTTTTTTTATTTAAAAAAGCCCTTAGGCTTTTTAGGCAAGACATGTGGGGTTTTGACAAATATATTCCTGTATTATTGCCTCAGAGGCCTCCTTCTTGTGCTTTTTCACATGGTGTCGGAGCCATATCAGTTAGGTTTTTTTCTGTATTCCTTAGACCTTAAATATTCATGGTATGAACTACAAACACTACCAAATGTAGGATATTGTGTCCTAATTTTATTTAAAGAAGAAGACAGTATTATTACTTTCAAAATTTGATTACCTACTTGCCTCAACTCTGAGGCCATTCCGTTTGGGCAGAGAAGAGAAACCCAGATTCAGTGTACTCAGTTCTTTTTCATGAGGGCATCTACACTATCAACACCCAAGTTATCTGACTAGAGGCTACCTAATAGACAGACAAATCTTGCTGTTACAGTGGCTCAGAATTCAGGTCACCTTGAGATCTCTGGTTTTATGTCCCTATCTCAACAACATTTTTACCTGTTGATTTTGCCTTAGTACCTCAAGATCCTCATTAGCTTGCTTTCTAGGAGGGCAAACACAGACAGAAGTTTGTATTTTAGACTTTTAGTAAGGATTTTTCATTCTTGCCCTGCTGACAAGAAAGGGAGGCATGCAAAGGACCTGACTTCATCCAGAAAATCCCAGATGCCTTGTTGAAATGCTTTGTGTTTGTTTGCCTGTGTCTTTTCTTATACTCTCATAGACTATTTTTTATAGTGTATCAGCATGACCAACATATACTACAAACAAAGCTCCCTTTCTGTTCAAGTAAAGCAAAAGAAATTGACAGTCCAAGTATTCCGCTTTTCATGTGTTATTTTCTCCAGTTATTTGCACCTTCCAGGGTGATCTGCCCTAACTGTGCATACCCTACCCACTGCATAATAAGCTTAAAAAAAAGACAAACAGAAAGGAACATATTTGAATGCTTGGTAGAAATTCAAATATCTTGCTCATAAAAATAAACCTAATCTAAGCCGTCATGAAATCATGAAATGGTTCTGGCAGTTGTATCAAACTATATAGACATGTACAGACCCTTTGAAGAAATGAAACTGCACTTTATCAAGTGTGATTTATAAGCAACACTGATTTAGCTGGGAGATAACACTGCTGTCTAATCATTAGTAGTCAGACAACAGCCATGTGAACACATCAATTATGGGCCACTGCCAAAAGCCCTTGAGATCCCAGAGATTAACAGCCAATCCTCTGTTTTACAAGCTCACATCAAAAAGAATATTAATAAGAGGAGGGGCGATGTGAAAGCTTGTCAGAGTAATTCACGCACTAAAACAAGGCATTTTTCCCTTTGCTCTGCCTTGAACTGGTCCATGAAAAAAGCTGGCATTAGCTACAAAGCATGAAGCTGCCAATTTCTCAGAAAATGTTTTTCATTAACATATGTGAAGTTGTGAAAGGCTGGAAAAGCTCTATTTGGTGGACAAAGGCGACAAGTTCTGTGTGTTGCTTTCCTGAATGTATCAATCCTGCAGCTATTATTCAGATATTTGGAATGAACATCCATACACAGAAGTGTTTGATGACTTTTCTCATCCTCAAAATCAGATCTATTTACCATTATATACAAATTAGCCAGACTTCAAGGCATGCATTACTCTGTATTGCTAATAATTTTGAAAAACTGATGTAGAAATACTACCAACACGTTTTCAGGTTTATGTGTACCTTCAAATGTGTGGGGGGAAAAAAATCGACAATTATGCCTTTCTTATTGACTTCTGTGGAGTGTGGTTGAGTAAAGGTTTATTCTTCTTGCATATAAATGAAAGGAAATAAGCCAAGAATGTAACTCCGAAGGGAACAGTTATTCCTCTGTACAAAAGTAAACATACCTATAAAGATGGACCTCAAACAACTTGCTGCTGACATTTTAAATGTATTACTTTTAGCTGGATGGTTTAGTCCCTTAACTGTCCTCCCTCTCTGGACTCTGCTCAAGAGTCTAAAAATAGAGAGGTTCCACAGCATGGCTGCAAATAACCTGAATCTGATCCTGCCAATACTGTGTATTTAAGGGAAGAGAGAATTTATTTGTGGGAATTTTCCAGAGCTACCTTTATAAAAGCTATCTCAGTTACTGCCAGTAATTAACCTCTGAGCAAAGAAGGAGCAAGAAGCAGGAACCTTTTAGACTCTTCACTGTCCCAGAGCCAGTAGCTTTAGGCACAGCTCCAGAATATATATTCTGTTCTGACATGAACCAGCTTTAAAGGTTCCCACTTTGCTGTGGTCTTCCAGACAATCATTCCCTTCATGTTTCTTACATAGATACCACACATCTCATATCCTACCTCAGGATGGCATACTGTTAGTCAAATTGACACAGCTAAGAGGGTCTTAACTACTCGAGGAAGCACATTAAGGCACCAAGTATGTCAAGCAAGAGATTGATATTGTGGAACTCCTCCTTCAGTAAACAGCTGGACTAAGGAGGTATCAGTCCCAGAATGTTTGTTCAGGCAGCTATGGTAATGCTGGCTTCCACAGCTTTACTGCTCCAGGGACACCTATAATGACAATTTTAATTAAGGGTACAGTTCTTCATCTTGTTGAATCGGACCTAAATCCCAAAACTCATCTCATACTTTTGGTGGTATTCATCTTGATGTGTCAGTTCATTGCACAAGGTTCATGAGAAAGCATGGCAGTGACAGCCCAGTCTGAAATCAGCTTCTGCAGAGGTGGAACCACAGTCTCCATGTGAGCCTTGCACCAAAGGGCACAGAGCTCTCTCCCACAATCATTCTGTCAGCACATGCAGATGGCAACTGCTGCTAGAGAAATATAACATTCTAAACTCACTTGAATAAGCATCAGTGAGCTTAGTCACATAGTTTAATATGTTGTGTGAGAGTCCCCTTGTTCACTCAAATTTATACTTACCTTCCCATATCAAAAGCAGTGTCTCTAACACAACAGGCCCTTTAAGGACCTGTAGCTTAATGGCTGACACAATTTTAGAAATATATTGTCCTAGATGTGTTTTTGAAATAGACTGGTTTAAAAAAATTATCTCTGAAATACACCCAAAAAAGAACACCATGCTATGACCTTCACCATAAACATCTCAAGATTTTAATTTCAGTGTGTTCTCTCTTTCTGTCATTCTATGATGTGATCTTGCAATTCAATTGCTTAAAAGCTAAACTGAATGTGACAAAACACTCATCAGGCAGACCTCTTCCAAAGCAGTAACTTTATAACTACAGCATTAAACCAAGAAACTGATTCAACCATTGCAAAGCTGCTAATGACCAAAAAAAATTCAGATTCAAAGTTAAATTTATTAAGAGGTCATGTTTTTGTTAAGCTGTCTGAGACAGTAAATTTGTTTTCCAGGTGTTCTCTAACACTGTCTTCAAATTTGAATGATGAACTAATACAAACTAATACCAAATGTTGACATTAATGCACCAAGTGAAATGAGTTTAGTTTCACAGGAGTGGCCTACCCATATCCAGCAAATTAAAAAGGCAATATTTATCTATTTTTAGACTCTTACAAAAGGGGCCAAGACTTTCTAAATCTCCATCTAAAATACGTCATTTTCAGAAAGAACTCCATGAGCATTCTTTGTGTAAAAATATGGTAATTTTCAGATTAGATCTCTTAAATCATCCCTGAAAATGTTAAGAACATGAACAACTAACAGATCACCTAGATCAATGGGATTCTACCAGAAAAGCAGACTTTAGGTGACCACAGTGACTCTTATATTGCTCAAACTATGCTGCCTAAGTCACTACTAATAAATGCAGGACAAAAGAATAAGTAAAAAGAAACCCTTTTATAAAGTGGAGGGCAGTACTTAATTAAGTTATTTTCGTGGCAGCCCTGTACAAAGTGCTCTGCAGGTTCTACACCGCACCACTCTCAAGGAAGTGTCAAAACAGTATAGACAGGAGTGCTGTTAAACACGGAATGCATTAGAATGGAATAATTGGATGACGGCCCTAATACAGAGCTCCTGATGATGCACAGCAGCACAATCTTTACTCCAAGCAACACTGGTTACTTTTCAAATTTACTATTTAGAAAGGTTTTCAGCACTAACTGTGTCAAGCTCTAAACATTTATTTGCTTTAAGATAGTGTTAATGAGTTGGCTAATCACACAATTTTATAGTTCTATAATGTACTGTGCTGTAAAAATTAAATCAGTGTTTATTACACCTCTGCTGCCTTTCCTTCTCATTGGTCTGACTCTTGGATGGATTAAATTGATTAAAGCAGGAATATAAAAAGTCTGCTGGTTGACAACACTTCTCAGTATGTATGTAAACGGTATTTTAGTTCAAAGGCTACCTGCGAACAAAGTAGTTCAAATACTACTTTCAGATACTGAAACTGAGGACGTTTATTTTTCAGTTTTGAGGCAGCTGCTTCGTTTTTTATTTGCTTCTGAAATTTCCCTCCTCTTGGACTTTAAAACCAACCTGCTCAGCTTTCCTTCCCCCATCTCAAATACAAAAGGCAACATAAAACTGAGTTTGTTTCTTTGCAAAATTACACTTTTTTTGCAAATTCTTTAATGTCAACAGTGTTTCTGTGACAGACCTTGACGCTGAACTGTTAAAACGGCATTGAGAACAAAGCTTCCTTTATCACTGGAGAATCAATATGACTAATGGCCAACGAGAAAAGACTGGATCAAAGACACCTGAGGGTGCATTGCTTGTTTGAGGATAGAAAAAGAAGGCACACACATACAGACATTAGAAAAATCATACACCCAAGATACAGAGGTCGAATTAGTGGATCTTTGAATACAAACAAAGAACTTCATACACATTCTTATATTTCAACCTAACTTCTCCATAGAGGAAAAAATAGCAAAAAGAATTGGATAAACACAACCTTCTCTGATTTCAATAGGTGTGATATCAAAAGTTCCCCTCTCTTACATAGCAAAGAAATACATATTTAAACTACCCTAGACTGAATTAATTTGTGTATTTCCTGAAGACTGACCACTTGCTTTCAGTATTATTTATAATTAGAAGAGAATGATCATGTATTTTATTAAAATTAGTGTCACAGCACTTGAATTCTGATGAGTATTTGTTTACTGCTCCATAGAACAAACAAAGTATCTGTTGTTCTGCCCTCAAACAACTGAAAATTATTTTGTATTCCCAAATCATGGTAAAGAGTCTGGTGATTATACAGGAATGGATACAATCATGTATTGCACTATGGCACGGCATGGCAAATTTTCATGCCATAATGTCAGAACTTGCTTTGTGGTCTTAACACCTAAGAATTCTGAGATCACAGACACAGGTGGTTTGGTCTGTATGTAGGCACCAAAAGCCACCTTTGAAGGAAATATTCAGTATCAAAATATACTGACCATTTTCAATAACTCTATGGTCTCGCCATCTCAATTCCACTGACTACAAAATGAAGATAGCTTTTCCCCCCTTCTTCCTTTCCACAGTGTATTGCAAATCTTATGGCCAGACGGTGTACTTTATTTAATTAGAACTTAAACCCCAGAACTGATGCCAGATTTTCAAGATAGCTCACAAATCAGAACAAGGCACCAGATGTTCGAAAGGACAAAGCACATTGGGTACATGAGCTTTTCCTCAGATCCTTATAATGACAAAAGGAGGTGCTAGCCTTTTCTAAAAAATCTTGACAAAGTTGTAGGTGTTAACCACATTAAAAACCTGCCCTTCATAAATGAAGCCATAATGCTTCCAAATGCAATTTGGTCCTTGGAAGATGAGTGAAATCACCATGCATTGAAATATTTAGACCAAAATCCCACTTTTCATTAAAAAAAAAAAAGAATATTGTGCTTAAACTTCCCTCTGTTTGAGGGCAATTTTAGGGGCAAGGAAGAGACTGTTCTTGACATGTTTTTTTCCTTAGTATCACATAGAAAATTTCGGGTGTTTTTGTTTGGCTTGGTTTTTTGCATGTTTTTTTTTTGTTCTAAACAAAATAAACAAAAGACAACTAAAACTGGAAGAAGATAGGATGCCAGTGGATAACTGATAAATTATGCTGTCTTTCCTTTTGCCTAACACAAGCCTTCAGCTTAGTGCAATACATCACACAAGCACAACAGAGAAGGATGTATTGGATTTTTCTGCTACACTCACATTTGCATGAAAAGGAGCAGTCAAACGAAAATTAAGCACTTAAACAGCTTAAAAAAAGCACTGATTCAGAATACTGTACTTCAATAAAACATTCATTGTTATTCAATGCTTGGCAAATGACATTGCCATCACATACTAGTAGAAGAACCGTGAAGAATAAATGCTGTCTGAAAAAGAGGCTTGTACTTATGCAGCGCTAATGACCATCTAAAAGAGCGATTCTGCATGGTTACATCCTCTTTGAGATTCACAGCTGCAGCTTCACAAGAGCAGTCATACATCATAATCTGCAGCCATTTTAGGCTACCCCTGTGCTTTGGAGAGCAATATGGGAACTAAGGAACTGCTAATCTGTAAAGTTACAATCAAAAACAACTTTGTTCAGCGGTGATGAGTGAATGTGATGACCCACCTTTCCCTCAGGGTGGGTCATCACACTGAGGAGGAGGTGGTATTTAAATTTTAATACTGACAACACCCTTGACTGTAACAGCCGTGACACACAGGGAAAAGAGCTCCACATTTAGTTTCACTAGAGAGAAAACATACTCATTATTAGATTTCGATTTCTAATTCAATATAGCAGTGGCACAGAGCAACACACAAGCCGTTCTTTCAAAAGGTCAGATAACTGCATTTTAAGATTATAACACTCACATTTTAATTAATGTGAAGGATTTGCTTATTGAAGAACATGCTGATCCTATAAACATCATTAATTAACTGAGATGCAGTGACTTTTCAAAAAGTTAACAGCTTGGGAAAAAACCAGTATGTCACCGTACTTTGAAACTGTTAATCAAAGGCTATATTATTATCCCCTAGATTAACCACAGATTTTGCAGACAAACCAGAGACAGCCTCCCTTTCTCTATGCTCAAGATTCGCAGGCACACCCATCCCACGAAAATCTTTCCTGCAATTATGCACACTTCTTTAAGCTTAGTTTTATGGAAGTAACTGTGGCTCTCAGCACAATACATGGTGTATAAAACAACTCTCTGGATCTTTAATTAGGCTAGACAAAGGAGAATCGTCTGGAAGCTACTGTCATTACTAGGATTGTTTGCCCCACACATTAAATACTTTTGTCTCTACAACTACTTAAAGCGCATTTCTCAGATCAGGTTAATCAAGCTAGTCCTCCACTGCCCTGTAAATGGCATCTATCATCATCCTAGTAATTCCGACATATCTGTATGTAGAAATTTGGACGAGGAAGCTCTGGAAGAAATGGGGCTGGTGCCACTTTGCATAGTTAAGAGTTCAACCAGAGGTTAACTGTAACCAGGAAGGAAAGACAACGTTTTGATTTCAGCCATCAGTACTTACACAGTCAATACACATCTCTTGTGTTTCTTAGGCTTCTCTTGATGAAAGTAGCTTGAAATCCAAGTAATTACACACATAAACATCTATCTGGAAATGCTGGCATACTGAAGAAAAAACTAACTCTTGAACAATTAGTGCCATAGCTTTTTCTGCACTGTGAAAACACATCTAAGAGGAAGGAATTTACAAATGTTTGCTGATTTATAATCGTTACTGAGAAGCTACATTTCAGCATTAAACACAGAACCACCAATAGTATCTGGCCTAGGCCACAGAGAGAAATAAGGCAAGAGTCACTTTTGTGCTACAAGATGGGCAACACAGTCAGTGGAGAGACTTTCCCTTGACAAAGGCTTACACTCACTTGCTTCCTATTCCTTTACAAAGAGGTGATTTTTAACTTCCTCATCACTGACTATCTTATGGAAAGCTACCCAACATGTATTAAATGCAGAGCAAAAGAATGTCACACCTGGAGCCTTGCAGTTCTTTGCGCTAGTAACTGTATGCTTACCTATTTCCATAGGTTATCATAAATTAATTCATTGGGTACACAAGACCATCAACAGACCAATGAAGGAGCAACAGACTGTTAAATGTAAAGATGAGACTGTTCCTATCTCAAGCCAGCTACAGCAAATGCTTTCCAGAGTCTGGTGGTATGAAAACAGTGGCCAGAAAACAAAACCACAACAACAAAGACCCAAACAACAACCAAAAAACCCCAAAACCACAACCAAACAACAACAAAAAAATCCCAAACTCCTCATGACCAGATGTTCAATCTCCACGCACTGAAGAACTTAAGTGTGAATTTTCATCTGAGCTTCATTTATATCAAATGATTCAAGTGATTCAGTTCCAGCTTCAACTATTATGCCCAAAAAATCTGTCCTTCTAGCCATCTGTGATATTCTTCCTAGTTATATCCAGCACACCTAGCCATCAGACAGCCAGGTAAGAATTTCAAATGTTGCTAAAGAGGTGATGCTACAGAAATGGAGTGTTCCAAAACAGGACAGCAAACAGAGACAGGGATTTCAGCAATTAGGTTTCTACAAGCATGTCTCTGCAGGTTAATGAAAGCTTTTGAAAAAGGAAAGCCCTGACAAAATGTTCCAGATACACAGCTTACCCTCGAGACTTCTGTGCATTTTTGTGGTTTCACAACACATTTTCCTATTAATTGGGAAATACTTTTCTCAGTAGCCAGCTGATAAGTTCACAGAAACAACAGGGGAGACAGACAGAGTACCACATGGAACCAGAGACTTGACTTCATATACAGCCTGCCAAATGAACAGGGGAGTCTTGAGAAAACTTTTCTTCTTACATTCCACCTCTTCTACTAACACTGCATGTAGAATAAGATGAGATAAATATTAAAAGGCACTACAATGTACAAGGAACAAAAGTATCCCACAAATTCAAGAAAAAGTCCAAATAATAATTCATCTTGTGGGAAAGAGAAGAAAGAATTATACATAAAGTAGTGATGGCTTTCATGAAGAAAGCACGCAATGTAATGCTTCTTTTTAAATAAATTTCTCTGTTTATCCAGGAGATTCCAAACCTCAGACTAAATGCCGAAATAATCTCAATAGATTTAGGTTGCAGTTATATATCCTTTAACAGCTGAGGTTAACAGAAGTGAAGGTATCAAAGCTAGGTACTCATCACCAGCCCCACCACACCTATTCTGGAGATCACTGCCTTTCCCTTCACATTGTCTGCGTACTCTCCCCTTTCACCCTAGTCAACGTGGACACGAGATTAGAAAAAGCACACTACTGTGGATCACCCGGACCTTTTCTCGAAGCAGGCTAGGGATGTTTCACCTTGTAGAAATACTCCTCAGTGGAGTATTGGTAGTATTCTGGGAAGATGCTGTTAGAACCCCACATGGGATTACAGCTCAAGTTTGATTTTCAGAAACCTAACAAAACTGTTCCACTGATACCTGCAGGCTGAGGCATGATCTGGTTATCAGCTTCCAGTTTAGTCCTGGCACTGATCCATTCCTACCCATGCCACATATACAGCTTCACTGCTTAACCAGATGCAAAACTAAGGTACAGCCAAGACCTGTACATACACGAGCAGTGAGCAAAACCTTTTACAGAAGAACTGAGCAAAACCATGACTTTTTGTGTCCAGAACTGAAGAAAACAAGATTTACCATAGATAGCCCACTTTGACAGAGGAAAAGGCAACTGAAGAACTTCTGTAGTGCTGTAAGAGGAGTTAGTCTTGAATATACTGGTTCCTCTAAGTGCAGCCTAACTTAGACCAAACCAAAGGAAATGAGTTTTCCTACTTTAAAGACATGTAATGATGTTTTGCTCTCACCCCAAACCAACAAATGCAGTCATTCAACTCTAAAGTGGCTATAGGTTTGATTTTAAATAAGGCCACAATTTAAAAGGAGATTAATTTGACCTCTAAGTAATATTTCCTCTCTGCTCATAGCCTGGTCTGTTAGCAAAAGCTTTACAAATATAGTAACGATTAAAAAATAAATTAGCCTAATTACTTGACAAACCTGGTATACTGACTTGAAACTTCCACATCAACTAACCTTCTCTAAGTCAAAACACTGAAAATACTGAAAGTACAGGAATGAACAACTGAAGCGTCACACTCCTTATCCGCGGAGCTAATTTTTATTCGCAAAAGCAAACACAGTGACTTATTGTGTAACAATGGCAAGCCAAACAGGACAGAGAAAACTCTGCTCTGGCCTCCACACCTAAACTTAGCAAAGGCTTGTTCCCTACAAAATACTGAAATCTGATAGTGCAAATTACACCACTCACTGCCTATTCAATTTTGAAAGTAATATTGTATTAGCATGGCTCTTCCAGAAAGAATTAAAAGTTGATAAACATAATTATAAGAAAGATGAGCTCTTATGACACCATAAATATTATCCAGAGCTATTGTTATCCTAATGAGCTAAAGTATCGGCAACTCCTTTTTACCAACCCCTTGACTTTCAGTACAAGAACAACAATAACAGAAAAATTAAAACAAATTTCTGTCACATTTCTTCAAATCCTAATATTAAATGATTTCTTTGTCTAACTGTTGATTTAGAATGCAAATTTCCTTTTGAATTTACTGAGACTCGCATTTAGGGCTACATTGCTTAATCACTGGTTTTTACCCTGCCAAGGATACAAACAAGTTTCTTAAGTCTATCAAGTACTTGGTATGGTACTACTGATAAAGAAAAATATGGTCCTACTTCACTACATTGATCAAAAATTAAAGACTTACCCTGGAGTGACTTTGTCTACTGGTAATTAAGCCTTGCATACATACACACACAAAAAAAAAGGTGTCATTTCGTTTTCAAAATTTATGAAACTTTATTTGCTATCTCAATGTTATAATTTTTAACTTGCAGTCTGAAGACCAATAGTGTACCTATTAGAAGCAATAATAGCAAAGAAAATTATATATGTAGTCCTACCACATATAAAAAAATTGCTACCATTTTGCCTTAAATTTTCCTACAGAAAATTTCTTATTACAAACTGGTTTTATAGTTCTGCCAGTCATATTATACAGCTTTTAAAGTACAATGTGAACAAAATCACAATACCATGCACATAATGTAAAGTGCTTTAATAGTCACTAACAACACTGCTTTCAATCACTTCAAATATGTCAATGCTCATTTTACCAAACAGCTATCAGATAACAGCCTGGTTTAATGTTCCCACAGACACAGTCATTTCAGAGCCTAGGGAGTATCCAGAGGGGCAGAAACATAAACAAATATGTTTATAATTAATATATTGCATATAAAATACACAATTCTTACATAACCTCTACAGTAGCATTCTTCTCGCAGAGATGTCAATGCTCACGTTGCTGCTCATTTTAAAGCAATCGGCTTCTATGCCTAAAAATGGGATGGGTGAAGTGGCCTGTTACTAGGGAATGCACTAGGAGCACTTTTCTGTGCACTACCTTTCATTCTTGTGATCAGAAAATGCAACTGAAGCTAAACCTGAAGCAAGAAACGCTATTAAGAATACCTTCCTGGAGGTTGCTACTTAGTAGACTCTAGTTTGAGGGAGATATATTCTTAGTAGCACAACTACTGGCAACACACTCTGCATTTGTTTATACCTAAGCAGAGTGCAACATTTTACATCAGATCAGTGAATTTCAATCAAGCAATATGTAAAGAAACAAGGCACAGAATTGCCGAGCACTTAAAATGTCACACCTGAAGCCCATTAACTTTTTCCTTGTCCCCTTACAAAAATTACACAGTATAATTACACAATAAAAACTCTCCTGTTCTTATACTGGATTTCAAATAAGAACTGAAAAGATTTTTTTTTCCATGCATCTTTTGATTTTTTCTTTACATAAACTTGCCACTAGCCAAAGGAGAAAAATGTCAATTTTAGTATAAAATAAGTCAAACTAAAAATGTATTTTATTACTAGAGATGGCCAGACACAACTTATCAAACTCAGCTATATATCTACTATTTTTCCCATGCAATTTACTACAGCCGTTGAAGACAGAAAATTGAATAATTGTTTTACATAGGCCAAACATATTCTTCAGATGGTTTATAATCTGATCAAATCAAAGCCTATTTCCACACAAATAATCATGACTTGTTTTCTGAAAAAGCTTTGATGACCAAGATAATGACAGCAGGGATATTATGTAAAATAAAATGTTTTGTTTTCTATGACCTATGGACCTATTTCCTTATTTTAATTCTGTACATTCATTTTCACAGCAGTGATGAAGAGAAGAAGTCATAGAAAATTAAACTCAGAAAGTAAGAATTTTGAAAGGCTGTAAATTACTGAAAAAGTGAATTTTAACTGAAGAAGCTTAAACAACATTTACTGCAGAGGTTACTCCATTTCTGCTACAATGCTTTCTTGGCTTTGATCTTTAAACCAATGACTCATGAAAATTATATCTTCAAATTTACAGGCCACCAGTAAGTGGGTCTTTTAAAAAATGTTGTACAACAATAAAACAGGAACCACAAGCACTTCTTAACCATTTGAACTGTCAACTAATTAATTATGATACTGAAACAAAGGTCTATTTTAAAAACTTGCTCTTAAAAAGGAGAGAGGAGAAAAAGCATGACAAGAAAGAAAAAAAAAAAAAAAAAAGGGCGGGGGGGTAGGCCGTTCTAGTGAGCAAACTAAACGGCATATTGGGGAGAGAGGTTCAAGAAAATGTATTATGTTTGCTCAAATTAACAGAAGCATTTTTCCCCACGCCATTCAAAAGGAAAACAAAATAGGGCAGCTCTCTTGCCACAGACTGGTGCCCCTTAGCTGGAAGCAGCTCTAGTTGTCAGGTTCCTGTCAGCACGTAAGTGCACCAACACTTCCCTTCTCCCACTCTTTTGTTCCTACTTAATATGTGTGGTTTGTTCAGCAGTCTTTGCTGTTAAACAATTCATTTTTTTTCCTTGCCTCCTCTCCTTCAGGAGGAGGCAAAAATAGCAGGACTAAGGCACATAATATAAAGCTCATTTCCTGTACCTTAGTGCCTCATTTTTTCACCTCCTTGTCCATCGGATTTAGCTACCAAATAGGTCTTAATCTGTAAACAAATGATTTGCTCTACAATTAAGCCATTCACTTCTTTTTCTTTTGCCTCCCTCTCTTTCTTTGGCTGCTTGGCTGCTGTCCAGTGTGGAGGCTCATAGGTTCTTCTATTATTTAGTGCTGGTTAAAAGGCAGTAAGCTCATTCAGAGTTTATAAAACTATAAGCTATCAACAAAAGCATTTAATGCTTCTCTGAAGCACTGTGATTTTTGCCTGAAAAATTAATAATGTGTGGTTGCATGTTTTTATGTGTGTACACACATGTGGATGATGTGTGGGGGTGTTTTTTTAATGTACTGGCCTGGTAATTCACTCGGCATGTCCTTAAAAAGTCAGTTATTGTAAGCTACAATTTCATATATTTCACTCGAATTTTAATTGACTGTGTACTTTTTTATCAACAGCTGACAATCACAGGAACTGTGATTCACCATGGCTACAACCTGGTTCACAAAGCTGAACCTCAAATACTTTGATGTTGTATGAGAAAAACAAATGCCATGCTACTGCGGTATTTCACAATGTTTGCAAATATAGTTTCTTTATAGAACGATGTTGTGAATCACAGGAGTCCACTAGAATAAGTGAAACCTTCAGGGAAGTAAGTAATATGTTAGCTTTTTCATCTCTGCAGTTAAAAGTCACTGATGTCTCAAGAGAAAATAACATCGAGATAATTTTCCTTTACTTCTATTTTTAAGTTTTTGTTCTTTCTGGAAAATACATTCTCAGGGATTAAAACCTGTATGTATGTATTTGCCTTCATGGAGATGTTTCTATATACAACACAGGATTAGCAGGCTACTGCCTCAACGTGGGATAGTAAAGACAATTAAATATTTTTTTAAAAACTTGTCTGTAAGTTTTTAATACTTAATACTTTAAATAAGATAAGTATTGTAAGTGGATAGATAAATTTACAGGTGTAAATCTCATTTAGAAATGACAGGTACTTAGCCATTTCAATTTCAGCAATATACTTCCAATGAAATTCTGCAAGCCTATTTAAAGTCTATTACAGCTGCTGACATCAATCTGCCAGGCTTTACAGTGCTAATCTCCACTAAAGATTTTCACCTACAAGTTTAGCTACTGGTATATTTGAATTAAATATTCAGTGTTTCTCTGTATAGGCAACCACAGACATGAAGCATTAGAGTTGGATGGGCAATAGGGCAGAATTGACACAGAGCACCTAATGTTAGTATTGTCTGAATAAGGAATGAAGTTCCGACTCCCCTTAGATTCCAGTCCTCTCCTCAGTGTTTTAGTCCTGATTTCCACACTTTGCACTCAAAATCTCATTTCTGCCCCACTGAATATAACATATTCCTACTGTAGCTACTCATAGGAGAATGAACACTGCAGAAAAACCCTTTTGATTTAAGGTATCTATTTCAAATGTACACCCATGCGCTCATGCATACGGATGCATAGACAAGCACAGGTCCATACAAAAGGACACACAAAAAGATTTTAATGAGCTGTACCTATTAAGACCCACCAGAGATCAAATGAGTCTCCGTTCCTCCCCCCAACCGAATGACAACTTCTGAAGTTGCTGATAAGAGGTGGCAGCCAGACAGGTGTCAGGTGTGCATGCTCATCCTGAAAACTACTTAAAGGTTCCAAAAAAATTTTTGCTAACCCTACAGAAAAGAAATGCCTCTTATCCTGAACTGACACAACAATCAAATCTATATTTAAGTGTTAATAATGTGTATTGTTAACTTGTTTATCGCAACACAAGGTACCCTCAATAATTACCAACCAGTTAAAAAGGGTTTGTGAAAATTAAGCAGTAAGAGGCATTTGAAACCTTAAGAAATATTTCACTTTGAGAAAAAATATAAATCTTGGATGTAGTTTGAATGCAGTTGGCAACTTTTCCACCTAGAGTAAATCTGACGGCTCAAAAATAAATATTCAAGAGCATTAATTTGTTTCTAGATGTGTGCGTGCAAGTAAAACAGCAGCCATAATGTGGAAATTTGAGTCACATTTTGCAACTAATTGGAAGCAGATTAGAATTCTGCCTCAGGGGAACATTGTCAAACTAGAAGCTGGAGCAAATGAAGAAAGAGGTGAAAGCATCGTGAAGAGCTGACAGATTTACAGTGCTCAAGGCAATAAACGGGTACTAGATGAAAATGAATGTGCTTCACTGTACCGCATGCAGTTTTCAGTCATATCTCAGCAATAAGAGCATACAGCCATGAAACAATTATTTTCAGAGAGATGGTGAAGGAAGGAGCAAGAATGAACAAAACACTACCCCGGTGGCATGCAAAAAAAACCCTATAAATCATACAGTGGCTCAAGTTGTTACAAGAATAATATAATTGGTCATAGTAGGTCCTGTTCTGCAACCTGGACTTATCTCAAGTAAGGGATTACAGAGACATAACACAAGGAACTACTTACTTGAGTTGAAAAAGGACAGTAAGCCCTTGCTCAGTGTAAATAAGAGGCGAAACATTACGCTCTTAGGAAAAAAAAAAACACATAGATTTTACATTTTTAAAGCTAAGAAAAACACAGAACCCTGCAGACAGATAAATCAGAGGCAGAAGGGGAAAAGCCTTTTTAGGGGGTGATTAGGAAAGGTTGGAAGAGATCATAAAATGAAAATAAAGTGCAGAGGCTAATGTACCAATGCTGTAATGGAAACAGCTGCTAGCTTTCTCCTTCAGTGCTTGGCATCCATTGCAGTGTCACAGGAAAGACTATTAAAAGATCTGGACATGAAATGTAAATAAAACTATTAGCCAAAACTCAGTTGCTGTATTCATAAAACAGTAGCAGCTCTTTTTTGTTGTGTATGTACGTACATGTATGTGTGTGTGTGTGTACATATATATACACACACCTCCAGCATATATGTGAATATCTGTATTGATATATATGTACGCACGTATGTGTTTGCATGACTCTCTCTTTAAACAGCAACTGCTAACATTATTACATAATATTGCATCTTACTATTGGCTGAAGTGGATAAGAACATCAATTTTTGTTTTCAGTAAAACTGGGTGTGGAACAAGCACCCTCATTGTTCTCAAAATGCAGCAATATTTTTCCTTCAAATTCCAGAACTTCAGTGCAATACAACATATAGTGCCTAACATTAAACCCGGAGCAAATTAAATATCAAAACTTTATGTCAAATATGTTCATTATATCCATAAATATTCCTGGAACATTAGATCCTTATAGTCAGGGCAAGCTAACTAAACAAGCGCCTCAACGTTTACTAAATCAGATTTAAAACTCCTACCAGCAAAACAAAGTGCAATGAAGTAACCAGGTCCATTTCTAATTGTATTTGCTTCTAACTATTACCTTTTGTTGAAGAGATACAGATCTAGTTTCATTTCCCTCCTTCAAAAAGAAAGAATTGGCAAGAACATGAAACCCTGAAACATGCAAATACTGCCATTACTTCACTGCTACAAGCCTATAATAAAGCACAGATTTGATAGTACTATCCGTGTAGTGTGGCGAACCGCACTCAAATAAACAGTTCTCCATGAAGAATGAAAACCCAAAGACTAAACCCTTCCAGTTCAAACAGTATTGTTGCTTTTAACATAAGCCATCCACAGAAATCAGGCAAGGAGGTGACAGGAAATCCAAAAATAATTTCGTTTGGCCTCGTGCACTGTGAGAAAGGAGACTGCAGTTTGCTTTTCACTCTTCTTACTGGTTGAGGGAAGTGGTGAAAACTATGAAGGCTATGCTTAAGTAGCAAGCAACGATGGTACCCACAGACCTATTTCTACCAGAGTTCAGCACAGCATCACTGAAATTCATCAATAAAGGTGGCATTTGAATAGCATGAACTTGTGTTGCGGGGCGGTGGGCTTAACAAAACCCCTGAATTAATTAAATGGATAATGCAAATGACTAAATGTGTGCAAAATCAAACTGTCTAGTGAACACAGTTAAAGAGGCCAGATGTGCCTCAAAATTTCCTGGGAAACACAGCCTAAACTTGGCGCTTTCTTTTATCAGAATGAAGAAAGCAAGCTCTCAGAGTTTACCAAAGTGTGACCAATTGGAGCTTAGTCTTCTGTTGCCAATTGAAGAATGTAAAAAAAAAAAAAAAAAAAAAAAAAAAAAAAAAAAAAAAAAAAAAAAAAAAGAAGCTCTAGTTTCTGAGGGCAAACTACAAACATACTTTTTATATTCCAGTGCCACATGATAAAAAACAGAATCAAGCTGACTGGTTGAAATTCGACTGGCAACCAAAGACCAACCTATTATTTCAAACTGTTATGGGAAAGCAATAAAATTGCTACCAGGTCTCCTCATGTTACTCTTCAATAAAAAGAAGCCATCAGGGAAATAAGAGGAAAAGAAAACACATCAAAACCTCTAAAGTTTCTTTAAGTAAAAGTACACTTCTGTGTGTTATGCCATCTACTTCTTGGTTAACATGACAAGATAACTGAGCAACTAGAATGCTAGTGTTTTGAAAACACCAAGCAACCACAATCAATGGATTTTATTTTGCTCTTTTGACTGCAAAAACTTCATTCACATGACAGTATTGGCATATGCTTCGAACATCCTCATGAGGTAATTTTCCTTCCAGTATTATTTGGTGGAGTTTCTCTGGAGACAAACACCTCAAGCTGTGTTTGTGCACAAAAGTGAGATTTCAGCTAGGAAGAATCAGAAGCTGTGAGAAGATAAAGGAATCAAAAGTTTGGTATTTTTTTCTGAAGATCGGCTGGCGAAAATTTATCATAAAGGACGTACAACTGAATGTAGCACAATTAGACTTCAAAGTTAGTGAAACAAAGAGCTTCACATTTAATTCCTAATAGTATTACAGGCAGAATCTAGAGAAGTTGATCCTTTCACCTTGAGATTTAGCAGTATTTGTCAACTTACCATAAAAGCAGACATATTATAAATCTCTGTCACTAAATGCAACTTTCTTACTTGCAGTGTTGGCTTAAGATTTCAGAAAATTTAATCAACACCATAGTGGCCCTAGAGCTGGAAAACCTATCTATACAGACATGATTCCTACTTCATTGCATGCAACTTGCCCTGTACGCTCACTTGAGCTGTTTAATCAAGTAGTGTTACACATATATAAGCATATATATATATATATATATATATATATAATGGAAGCATACATTGCGGCCGGTGTCAGAGCAAACTACCTATTCCACCCCTTGATGTTTCTCTCAGCTTTTCCAAAAGAGAAAAAAAAAATTACAAAGAACCTGCTTGTCAGTCAAGCTGCTCTGAATAGTTTTACAACCTTTCATTCAAATGTAAAGGCTTTGTTCCAATTGCCAAGACCATTTTGTAAGAGTTAAAAGAGAAAGTGCAACAGAGAGTGCTTACTGAAATACTACCGCACAACCAAAAGTCATTCTCTGACCTTCCTCTTTGTCCAAATGGCTACTCATTGCCTTCAGTAAATTGTGGTATTAAGAATGTAACAATAAATTTTAAAATCGTGCTTTTAAATCTCATTTAAAAAAAAACCCTCAAATCAAGCTATAACAACTAGTAATTATATTTATTAAAATTATCACATTTCAAACTTATTTTTAAGCAAATTACGAAATGATAGATTGTGTTATTGTTCACTGTGGTGAAAGGCTGCTCTGACAAAAGCTGCACTGGGCGGAAATAGTGTTACAAAAAGAGAAAAAGAAAGAGGTTTATGAAACAGAATATATATGTATACGAACTTTTCTGATTTTTTTAGAAAGGTATTTACGTTTTGCAATTATGACATCATCAGAAATTTTAACGAAAGACTCTTTTGCTGTCTATCACCCAACTCGAAATATTATGTATAGACCATGTTTGTTTTTTCTTTTTTAATCCATATATATTCTGTGACTGTTAAGAAATAAAAATAGTTCCTTGATATGTAAGCACACTAAAACAAACTCTATTTTTTAGCAAAAAATATGGCCAGCACCTCTGTTGAAGACAATCCACAGATCCACAGGTGTGAGCCTACATGAGGACTTAGGGCAAGATGTATTTCTGTTGTAAAACATGAAGCACACTCAAGAAGTCAGAAAATCTCCAGCCATTCAGAGAACAGAGCAATATATCACCATGTGAATTAGAACATGATATAAGTACAATATAAAGCTGGAACAATGTTAAGAATACTATAAAAATAATAACTTCGTTGTTGGATCATTTGTACAAAGTATCTTAGCTCAGACCACAGTAGACTGGTTACATTCAGCAATTCCAACTGTATACCATGCAACAAATCTGGAACGTGCACTCAAAAAGTGAATTCATTCTTTGAGAAATACGGATCATGTGGCATTAACACAAAACAGCCTAAACTGCTGCAGAAGAAATCCAACCTTTTTCAAGGGTGGGTGACAGAAATCCAAAATATAAATATATCCTTATCCAAAATAGAAGTAAAGGTGAAGGATAGCTGAAATGTTAGTACTTCTGCAACAATACTCCTGATGGGGAACATGCTCAATATCACATGTATCAGTAAGAGTGTAAGAGGTGAAGAAATACAGGAGTTTTTTATTCTTTTAGAAATGCAAATAGCATGGATAACACAGGGCACATAAAGGGGAACCTGCATTCGACGTGCAAAAGATGTGTCCATTTAACAGAAAGCAGACCCCAGGCCCTCCCACTAATGTCAGTACTATGGCAATAACACATTTCTTATACGGTGGAGAAAAAAAAAGGCACTAGTTGGAGCACGCAAAAAACCCTGCAGATTTCAGATTTGTGATTTACTTGTTGTCGATAAAATAGCTTTCCAATTATTAAGGAATGCATTCTGTGTTAATGATCACAACCAGGGGTCCAAGCTTTACCCTTTTGTCAGAACTACAGCAGATCCTCCCCGCAGCTTCACCATTAACATGTCTGTTTCCTGTCAGACCACTCAGAGATAATGTCATTTATCGAAGGGCGGCACAAGACCAGTCATTAGCTTCAGTAAAAGACCTCAAACAAAGGCCGGATGGCGTTTTATCCAGGGCTCATAGGCTGCAGCCAAGAATCTCATTGCCTAACAGTTTAGAACAAGTTATCTTTAAAAGCGTGATTTTGTCCCTATCAAGAATTCTAGAACACTTCTCTGAAGAGCAGTAAAGTCTGTATGGAAAAATTTAGTCAATGGTTTCATCATATGCAATTAAGTGCCTGATAGGAGCTTGCTAAAGTTATCCTTTGGGTGGCTGGGGTGGTTTTTTTTTGGTTGTTGTTGTTGTTGTTGGGGGGGTTGTGGAGATTTTTTTCCAGTCGTTTTACTTCGTAAGGAAAGACAGAGTAAATCAGGTTCTACCTCAATAGCAAGACCTTTGAAGAACTGACCCTTATTGTGTTTGCCTGCAGGAGGTGATTCACTATTATAAATTCTTCAATGACTGAGCTTCTGGAAATCTCTAAATGAAAGTGGAACTGGTTAACTGTATGTACGAACATGTATTTTCACAGTCTCTCTTGTATTATTGCATTTCAGAAAGCTTCTATAAAGTGCCAGGTGAACTTTTTAAAATAATGACAATAATAATTAAAAAAAGAAAGAGTCGGAAAAATACAAGCAAATCTCAGCTTTTCAATTCCTGAGCTTATGCTGAAAACTAGGAACAGATGGTACTTTCCATGTTACTTGAATCTGGTTATTGAACACCTCTATGGTTACAGGAGATTTTGCTTAGCACTTTTAACATACATTTCATTTATTGGACTATAAAATGCTACTTTGGAAAAACAAGTCTTTATATAGCTATAATTAAAACAGTCTTGCAGGAAAGCCCTTTAACATAGAGAACACAGTTAACCTCATGACATCTGGACAATCAGTCCTTTCCTCTTTACTGGGTATTTAAGAAGTTATTAAAATTGTAAAATTACTAATGCCCAAAGTGAAATATTTTCCCGTAGTTCTGAATATGGTTATCAGCTTATCTACTTTGTTTGATAGATGCTCTAGACCAGCCTCCATTGTGCTACACTAACTCTTGCTTTGCACAGGAATTCAATAGAAGATCTGGTCATACATATTGGCAGAGGTCAGCAGGTTCACACGGAAAGCTTTCCTCGGCCAAAGGGCAGCACCTCTTCACCCAGCTCAAAAAGCACCGTCACACTACTAGACAGCACTACAGAACTTTAAGAACCTTGAGCGGTGCTTATTGTTAGACACCCATACTTATCAATGTTTTTAACAGCTAAATCCCTTATGTAGCTTTCAAAACAGTTTGCTGCCAAACAACAATAGACTTTGTTCTTTAATTACAGCAAGTGACCTCCCTGCCCTTTTATTTCACAGTGAATAAACTACACACAAGGCCAGCAAGAAAAGTACATGAAGAGCATATCTCCATAACATCATTAATCAAAGCATGTACTTAAATGATTTACATCAATGGGTAAAATTCACTCAGAGATTCCTGACGGCATAAAAAATACTATCAAATCCTAACACTAAAACACAACAAGGAAAGTGAAGATAAAATAAATAATACTAACCAACATGCTAATTTGCTAAAGACGACTTTCGAATGCGAAATGCAATCTTAAGGAGAAGCATTAAGCTAAAAAAAGAGAAAAATTCCATCCTGGAGTATCACTAGGCTGATACATTTAGAATTATAACTAAACCCTTCTGATTACAGCTTTGTATCTACAGCATTAATTTCATGTAAACATACTGTTTTTCATATACTAAATGAAGTTTTCCCATATATCTCAGAGTAAATTATGACTGAATGAATTCCAAAATCTCCTCACAATGCATACAAAGCAAATTTTGTAGCTATTCTGAACACTTTTCAATGAAACAGCTGTTAAAAAACAAAACAACAAAAAAAAAAAACTTAGCTGAAACAGATGAAGGGTTCATGCTGACAAACAGTCAGTAACTGTGCTAAAAACAGTATGGATAAGAAATGGAAAATGGAGACAGGTTTTAACACCAAAAATTTTAGGAGTGGTTAGCCTACCTGTCAAAGCTACTTATTCAGACATGTCACTGTTGGCTTAGCCATAAAATGGACTGCACAAATATAGCTCAAACATCTTAGAATTACAGCACACTTTGACTTTATCCACATATTAGGGGAGTGGCGACTTTTACAACATACTTGCGGTTTCTGCATAAAAGAGCCAGCAGAACACAGTCATTGATTTAATTAGGCTTCATAAGATCCAATTTATCATGTTTTACATGACTTTCTGCAGCAAGGAAACATAATAAATAGACTAAAAATAGAATTGAAGCATGCTGTGAAAGCTAAACAGTGACTACAACTCCTGGGAATCTGCTCCAAGCTTTTCACAAATAGTAAACAAATGTAGTATTATATTCCATACCACATATAAAAACATGTAGATTTTTAATCAGCAGTCACGAACTCATCTGATTCTAAAAGGAAACTTCCAAATTCATGAGGCATGTCTTGCACAACAGTAAGATAACTGAACATTGATTTCAACATGCAGGCTGAAAATTATGTATTTATCTACAGATACAAGTTGCTTTGTGCAAGTATGGCATATATGTTCTAGAATATAAACAGTCAAAGCAATAACACTTCAACGATCTAAAACCTTTAAAGAATTCTTTCCAATAACGATTAATCATTTGGAGAGAGAAAAAAAAAAAAAAAAAAAAAAAAAAAAAAAAACAGAACAACAAACATAAAACACTCAAATGTTACTAATGTTGCCACTGGCTGGACTTAAAATATCAACCATTATCAGCAACAAGCAACATTATTATTATTATTATAAAAGGCAACATTATTGGCTCAGAAAAACGCTAAGGGACTTTACTTAAGATAGCAAGCAAGCACACCATTGTGCCAGACAATGGCCAAGGCTGCACGACTCTGGTGTGCAGAGCCTGTATTGAAGTCGGTGTGTGCCAACAGCAGCGGCTGTTGCTGGAAATGCAAGCTCCAGACCTCCTCCTGGAGCGACATCTACAACACACAGAGTGTGCCACTGACGCTGAACTCCTCCATACGTGTTTGCTCTGAATTTGCATGCCATCCCATTTACATTGCACCTAAGATTACTCGCACGTATATAGATTCTTCATACAATTTCCTGTGTGACTAGAGAGTTGAAAGAATACAAAAACGGGAGAAACCACACCACCCTCTAATCTCCGTTGCCATGGCAGCAGCCTTTGAGATACTGAAATGTTCAGATTGCCAGCTAAACAAAATTGTTGAATGTGAACATTTGGCTGAGAGATTAAAAGGCTAAGGGGGTTGCAAAAGGGCAGTACCTCCCACATTCCAGGCAGCCACTGAATCCAATCAAATGGCTCTGACTCTTTAACCACAGCCATTGTGAAGACCGGATTAGGGCAATTTATCTAGATAGTTAAAACAGATTAGAGAACTGCAATTTGAAGACTATTGGCAACAGAAGTAAATGCCTACTGTACTAAGATAATAAAGAGACCATGAGATTTTTGGACACCTTTCTGCCGTGAACAGCACTTTTCATAAATCAAAATGCAAACATATACACATGAATTACACAGCAATCTGGTTTTCTCATCTGCATTTAGACAAGGTCATAAGGCTCATTCAAATTCATCGATAGATATGCTATCTTAAAAGCAATAGTATGCATACAATATGAAATTTAATTTGTTCCTTGCCTTGAACAGAATCCCTTGGAATTATATTCCAGTACTAACAAATATCTGCTAGCACAAACACCCAAATCTAATCCTCCATGCGACTTAGTATTACAAAAACTTCACGACTGAAATACAAAAAGCTGGTAGCCAGTCACGAGAAGACATAACTCCCCACTCCCTGAGACCTTCAGCTCTCCCAGACATTTGCAGAGCATACAGTTAACATTGACCCGAAAGTCTCCCCATTGCTGAATGTTCACTCAGGGAAGTTGTAAAAGCAGGTAATTTAGGACAAACAGCTGACAATACAGTCACAATATTAAAACCCTGAGATTGTTCATTTGGAGGATGTTGGTCTGCTTTATTTTTCAGGCAGAGCAGGTTCTCTTTGTTTAACAACCTGTAGCATTTTCCGTACTTGTAATCCTGGGCCAACACTCGCCCTCTGGACCCCCAGAAGACTGCTTCTGCCCTAGGGACAGAACTCCCATCAACACCAGAACATCCTTGAACCAGCAGTTGACAAAAGACGACAATGTCTCACTCCACCTTTCCCAAATAATAGAGTAGCAGCCGTCTATTCATACAGAAAGCATCCAAAATAGAAAGGAATAAAACCACACACTCCCATCCCATCTGATTTCTTTCACACATTTCAACCGCTCAACAAACAAGCACTTCAAATCCAAGAGCCAGCATGGCTCAGAGAGGAAAACTCCTCCAGACAGGAGACAAACTGCTCCACTCTGTTCCAAAAGCTGTTTTGCACACAAGACTCTCAGCACAAGGTGCATTTCCCTCCTCCCAGCATCCTCCTTCCAGGAAGACAAGAGGCATTGCCTGTCTGCTGGCTCCTTCCTCCCAGTTCCCACACCAGCTTCTGGGGCCTCTGGGCTACAGTGCCACGGAAGCCCCCAACACAATAAGCATCCTGCACCTCCACGAAGCACAACGGCGGAGCCCCAGTCTCTGCCCACAGCGCCTGTTTCCTCCCCAAGCACAATCTCAGCTCTAGGCAGAGGTCAGAGAAAGGGAGAGGGGTTCCTTTAGACTTTGGGAGAGGAATGGCCATGAATGCCTGCTGATATTGTGGAAGAGTCAGCACACACAAGACCTGCTGCGCCTGGAGCCTGAGCTGCAGCCCCAGCCTGTGAACACATGCCAACCCACTGGTACTGCTGCTCTCTGCTAAAACTGGGGACAGCTCAGTCAGGGTCATCACTGCATTTCTCCTTCTGGGTAAGTGCAATTAAAACGAACAGACAAAACAGAGACATTCTCCAGGTCTGAAGACAGGAGAGGAAATCACAAGTAAGAGCAGCACACTGGAAACATGGTATCTTCCTCATAGGGAACAGGTCTCTGGGTTGGTTTTGGTTTTTTGGGGTTTTTTTAAGGGAAGGAGGAAGGACATACACATGTCACAAATACACAGCAGAGAGGACAGAGGAGCCAGACATACAGTCATGGGACACTCATGGGACACTTATTATAGACATGGGGAAACACAGAAGAGGTGGAGAGGAGCTTTGTCCTACCTTTTCTGTTTTCAATTTCTTGATTCGCCTGTGGCTCTCCTCCTCCTCCTCCTCTTCCTTCTTTACCAAAACAGAGTTCCCCATTAACCCTGAATCCGGGGTACTTTTGCTCACATCCCCCACAGCAGAGGAGGTGCAGTGGAACTGGCTGCTGCTTCCACCACTGCCTCCCTTGGCCCCGAAGCCATAGAGGTGCCCAGAGGGAATTTGGCTATTGCCACCCCCACTGCCATTGGGGTGGCCCTGCTGCAGGTCATGCTGCTTGTCCTTCCTGGATTTTCCTGCATCCTTATCCCGCTTGGAGCCTCTGCTGCCTGGGGCTTTACCTGGTTTCTCCTCTTTGATTTTCCCACAAGAGGCAACGGTGGTGGTGTTGCTGGTGTTGTTGTTATTGCCGTTTGGGTTACTGCTCACACTTTGACCCAGTGCTGAATTCATGCCAGTTGCCTCTCCAGGGCGCCCTTGGACTTCCTGCCTTTTGCCAGCACTACTGATCTCAGGAATCCCATACAAGGCAGCAGAAGGGAGAGATTTATTAGCATCCTTAGAAGTTTTACTCCTTTTCACTTTTGATTTGCTAGTCTCTTTGTGAGAGGAATTCCCCTGGGGAGCAGAGGGCTGAACAGAAGCGAATTTTAGGCCATCAGCTAAGGCTGAGGTAGCATTAACCCCACTGGAAGCCAGACCCCCGCAATCCTTGGAACTGGTGTTGCTGCTGCTGGTGGTATTAGAATTATTCATCTCAAATTTCTGTCTGTCCTTTTCTAAGTCGGCGTCCAAATCGATTATTAAATTCCCAACACCGATTTCCCAATCATCGCCACTGTCATAAGTGTCAACTGCGTTTGGATCCACACCTTTTCCTGCAGTGGAAGTGTTCAATGACATCCTGAAGATAAGATCTCTAGAGTAAAAATCCGATGAACTTTTCTTTGGAGATGTGGGGACATTCGTTTATCTCCGCTGGGCTCTCTTTTAAGTTCAACTCTTCTTGTCTTCCTCCCCTAGGTGTGCCTAGGCTCACAACCTGCAGTCCACATCCACGTTGTCCTGTGAGGAGGGAAATAGTCAAGTATTTCTTGTCTGGGTGTTACCATGATATAACGTCACTCAATAAAGAGGGGGCAAGGTAGGGGGGAGCAAAAACATTCAGCATTGCCACGTTCTTAAGTTTGTTAAGCCAGAGACAGTGGCTGTGGTGTTTCTATAATGAGCACTTTTAATCTAGTTGTATACCAACATCCACAACCTCACTTTAATAGCCATGTCCATAAAAAAAGAATAAAAAAAAAAAAAAAAGAAAAAAAAGAGGAAGAAAAAAATTTATCTACATTATTTAAATCCACGAAGTGCAGGAAATACAGTCAGAGAAATGGTGCCTAGCTGTTGGAGCACATGTTGTAATCTAACCCCTTGGACCACCACCTAGGCACGAAAAGGAGAAAAGGAAGGACACGGATTCACTCTTCAGTGCATTGCATGGATTTTGTGGCTTTAAACCAGACCCTTGAAGTTTTGTGACTCTCCAGTATTATCTTTTACTCCCCCCCTTTCCACTTAATCTCTTGGGGGGTGGGGGAGGAGAGTGCTAAGGGAAGTGGGAAATCTCATTTTCCCTGCCACAATGCACCTTCTGTTAAAAACAACAACCTACAAACTAAAATGTTTACCTGAAAATATTAAAATCCATAGGCTAAAATATAAAAAAAAAATGTGATAAGAAATTTAAAAAATATCATTTCTTTTAAAAAATATCCTTAAGGTAACAGTTCTAAAAGCAGCTCTAATGTATTCCTAGGTCACACAATTGTTAGGTCTGTTAAATATAGTATTACTGACTGTACAGGAAACTGATTAAGACATACACTTTAAGTGATCTGCACCAAGGTGGCCTCAGTGACCGCAAATGAGTGTGTGTTTGACAAAGCTTAGTTAAAACGATTTTTAAAGGGATGTCTCCCTTTTACCATCGACTGCCGAAATATTTATATATATACGCATAATGCTTACCTTTAATCCTTTATCATTTTTAATTAAACAAGCAAATCAAAATGCTGTTCCCACTCGTCTCAGCAACAACTCTGTGCCTCATTTTACTTAAAGAGCAAGTGATCAAGAAGTAGAAAGCAAGTATCATCTCAGCCAGTATAAATCGGTCAATAACATATCTCCCCCTACTTTGGCACACGGATCAGAAGTCCTTTTTTTTTTTTTTTTTTTTTGTTTTTTTAGGTTTTTTCGTCCTTGCTTAAAGAGAAGCAAAAAAAGAAAAAAAAAAAAAAAAAAAAAAAAAAAAAAAAAAAAAAAAAAAAAAAAAAAAAAAAAAGCTGTGCCTCTCAACTTTACGAGCTGGGAGGTAATATTTCACATTCAGAAGTGAAGCATCAAGGACCAGATTTTTGTTTGTTTGCTTTTCCTGAATAAGCACCGAGAAGTAATAATCACCACAGTAATACTCAACCACAAAAAAAAAAAAAAAAAAAAAAAACAGAGTAAGAAAAAATGTTTCCCCAACTTCACACTCCGTCTTCAGCCCCGGACCTGGGAGCCATCCCGATCAGTAAGTAATGATCCCACGAAACAAACCTACAGGCGCCCGGGTGTTACAAGACAGAATGTGCTAACATCGGGATAAATTAGTGAAAGGGAGGAAGGAAAAAAAGAAGAAAGGACTGAAAATCTGGGCTGGATTCCGCCTGTTAGTTGGGAAGTGGCATTTTTTTCGCCCGTCCTGACAGATCTGATTTCTTGAAGTAACTTGAGGGGAAACGGGCGGGGGAGGCGGGGGGAGGGGGAAGGGGGGGGGCGAGGAAGAGGAGCGGGAGGGGGGAATCACTGATCTGATAAACCGGTTATCAAAACATTTCGTGGGAGTGGAGGAAGGACTGCGTGCTCTCAAACGAACTAAATTTTCCCAGGGGTAAGATTTCGGGGAGGGGGGTGCCTGTCCCCGTCCGTTCGTCTGTCGGTCCCTCCCCCACCAGCCTTAGATCAGCGCTTTTTAAAAATAGGAATTGGGGGGGGGGGGGGGGGAGGAAACCAACAAAAAACAAACCACCAGCATAGGCACGTATCAGTTTCGAATGGCTGTCTCGGGGGCAAAAAAAATAATAACAGCGAAAAACCCGTGAGCTTGTGCTAGTCAGTCATGCGGTAAGTAATTCAGTAATTAGAGTCCGAGGAGATAAAGCAGACGACCTTTTTGTCAGGACAGATCGCTCCCACCTTATTGTCTCAGCAAACCTCGCACTCTACCGTTATCACCCCCTCCCCCTTCCCTATACCTCCCTCCCCAAGTCAGACGGTCTCGGAGCTTTAGCTTAGTATTTTTAATTAGCCGGCGATGGGAAGCTAAAAGCCGTAATGAATTGCCGGTGGCGGGAGGGCGGGGGAGGAGCGGCGGCTCCCGCCGCCCGCGTCACGTGACGCCACCGGGCCCCATTGGCCGCCGCCGAGCGGGGCCGGGGCCGCCCCTCACACACCCGGCGGGGCGGGCCACGCCCGGCCCCGGCCCGCCGCCTGAGCTGGAGTCCCGGAGTGCCCCCCAGCAACGCCTCGCCGAGCCCGCCGCCACCTCCCTGGGTGGGGGGGCCCATTTACCTCAGGGCTTTCCCTTGCCTGCACCTCAGGGCCGGCAGAACGAGACGGCGATGGAAGCGGGCAGCCGCCGAGGGACGAGCCCACCCCCACCCCCCAGCTCCAGCCTCGCGTTTCTGGTGTCTCGGTGTGACATGCGAGGTGCCTCCCGATCTGTCGGTGTCCCATCGCTCCTGCTAACGAGCGCAGTGCTCTAGGGGCCCGGGGGGCGGGGAAGCAATGGAGACTTGGCTGTAATGGTGTCACTTTTGTTCCCCCCCTCCCCCACCCTGGGTTAGTTAAAACCCAAAAAAGGCACTACGCTTTAACGCCCCCCAAGTGCACAGTCAAGTATGATTTGTGTGGCTACAGTGCTTTCACCCTCTTACTTCCCTCAAATAACTCACCCTGTTTGTGGGATTGTTTTGGGGTTTTCTTCCTCTAAAAATCCCCAAGAACTCTAGTAATTTCAACTCCCAAAACTCTTTAACACTCCCGTTAGCAGAGAAAAAAAAAAATCCCCTCTAAGTGCTACAGACACACCACGCAACCGTACTTACGGTCTGTATTGGATCGAGTTGACCTTTTCCTTCTAACTGCATTGAGTGTGTTTTTGTTGCAGCCGCTTTTTATTTTAGGAAAAAAAAAATCTAATGTCTTCAACAGATTTATTGTGTTTGGAGGAAGAGACCACCAGATATCATGAACCTTCCTTTCTTTCTATAAACAAAATTAAAACAACAACGACAAAAAAGGAAAAAAAAAAGAAAAATAAAAAGGAAACCAAAATAAAATAAAAATAAGAACTGGGGAGAGAAGGCAAACCCGGCATGTGTGTCTGTCCCCTCACAGGCTGACGCACAGGGGACAGGGGCGCTGCCCCCACAGCAACGGCCGAGGCGGGGGAGTGGGAGCCTCGCTCCGCGCGGTACCTGAGAGGCACTTTTCTTTGTTCGCGATGCCCTTTCCCTGCCGGCCAATCAACACCCAGCTTTTATGAAACCGGGCCCTGCCATTGGCCCGCCGCTCCTCCTGCCTGCCGGCGAGGGCGAGAGACACAAACACGCACCCGCTCACACCCCCGGCGCCCGCTCGCACTCCCGCCTTGCAGCCCGGCACACGCTGCAGCTCCGCACTCGCTGCAGCCCCGCACACACACCCGCCCGACACCCGCACACACTGCACCCCCGCTCATTATGCACCCCGCAAAAGCAGCACCCCCGCACCCCCGCCCGATGCCCTCAGCCCCGCACACACCCCCGGTAGCCTCGCACCACCCCGCCCCCCCAGGCATTGTACACTCACACGTTCCGCACTCAGGCGCACACGACGCACACGCACGCAGCCCCTCGCTCTGCAGCCCGCAGCCTACACCGAGCCTCCTTGCTGCAGCCAGATACAAAATCGTGTTTCCCATTTCAATTATCCTACATAACATTTAAAGCTGAGGGAGAGGAAAAGAAATGAGGGGAGGGGGAAAAAAAAAAAAAAGAGAGGGGGAGGAGGGGGAAAAAATAGAAAACCAAGGTGGAGTGTAGCTCTGCCAAGACTCACACTTCGGGAGGAAGACTCCCTCATTTCGTTTTAATTTAATTTCAGGGCAATTTTCGAAGCCATGATGAATGATTTTTCTGTGCCGGTTTCAAAGAGGCAATTTAGAATCTCAGTCATAATTTTTAAATGCCCCCTCATTCAAAATTATAACAGCTTGAAGCCAGCGAGAGAGGCTTGCTGATACACATGTGCGATTATTTTCGTGCTTAGTGGAGGAGAAAAGCAAACAGTGTCTGGAGGAAGGGGCTGAGGGGAGCTTCAGGGTAGGGCAGCACCCCCACCTCTGCTTGGGGGTCACCGAGGCGCTGCTCCGCTCTCCGATCAGCCCTCTTTCTTGCATTCACTTTTTCAGCTCCTCATGTATTTTATTACATATCCATTTTTACAATATGGCTTAAGTTAGATAGGTCGGGTTTTATTCTTTCTTTCTTCTTTTTTTTTTTTTTTTTTTCCCTTCCTCTTTTTCGGAAGGAAGGGGAGCAGAAAATAACCCTTTTGTTTCCAGACTGCTGATTTACTGCCGCACGCACTGAAGTGTGAATGCCAGCGACCCTATAACTACCACGTGAACATCCTTTCACAGGAATTAGTAACACAAATCTTCCCTATCGGGCTTTGTGTAGCTCGAAAATATCCCCCTTAATCATTCCTTTTGTTTACGTAGGGAGCCATTATGCTACACCACTGCGTTAAATTGCGTTTAACCCTTCGCGGACGGCGGGGGTGGAATGGGGGCGGCGGCGGCCGCCGCCCGCGGGCTCTGGAGGATCGGGAGGTGGGGGGCACTAGCCCCGCGGACACCCTGTTCCTTTTAATATCCTTAAGCACGATCTACTCTTTGTGTGTGTGTGTGTGTCTTTTTCCTCGCTTTGACTTTTTTCCCCCCCTTCCTTTTCCCCTTGATCTCGCTGGGACTGATCTCCCTGTGAAAATCGATACGGGATGTTTTTCTTGCCAAACGTACGCATCGCCCAAGTCAAGATTTCCGGCAAGAAGTCAAAGCGTGGCATTTACGACGTCCTGCACACCCATGACAGGGTGACAAAATACCTCTTTGGATTTCGTCCAGCTGAGCAAATCACGCGCGTCAGCGTCCCCGCGTTGCAGGCTTCCCAATGAAGGGGCGATTAGTGGAGAGGTGCCAGAGGAGCAAAGCCCCCTCAGACCCGGCTTTGCAGAAGGTGAAACAAGACTAGTGGGGGTAAAAACCGCCCGTGGCGTGGCACTCGATCGCGCTGTGGCCAGCAGGTCACAGCGACGAGGGGCCCCGGGAGAAAAGGCTGCCCTCCAGGTCCAGGAGCCCCTTACGCCGCGGGCACTGGGGTCACCAACACACGCTACCTTGGGAGGCCTTGCGCTGCCCAGTCTGAGACTGCTCCGTTTCTCCTGTGTAAAAATACTTACTTTTCAGGGGCTGATAAAGAAGGGTTTATTAGCAGGGATATGTTCATTGTCAAGGAGGCCCTTGATCACATTAAATGTTTAAGCCATTAGAAAGGGGGGGAAGGAAGCCAAAAAAAACCAAAACAAAACAGCGACAACAACAACAATAAAAAACACCCTCATGGCATGTGTCCAGCACAAACAAGAAATACGGTGAATACATCCCTGTCCCGCCCGGGTGTCGGGACAACGCTGGGATAATCGCGAGGAGGACCTGTGAGCGGCCACTTCCCAGCCGGTGTGGCAGCGGACACGGCTGGAGACACTGCCACACTCCCCCAGGGAGGGGACACTTGTGCCCAGCATGTGCAATTTGTGAAGGAGTGGGCATGCATAATGTTAAGAGGTACCGAAAATCACAGTTTCTCCGGGGTAGCTCTTGAGTGATGTCATTCACTGGTGAGCAAAATTTAAAGATCGGCAACACCAAGCTTTTGGTCTACTTAGTCGTGGATCACTATTCCTGTTTCCTTACAGTATGTATTTTTCAGATTTAGGTAATGGCCCTGAATTTTTCAGTATCGACCTCTGTTTAGACACGTTTCACTTTGGGCTGCTTCTCGTCTGCAAAATTACAGTCATTTTCACATTATTATACAGTGAGTAGCAGACAGTTTGTATTTAGCGCTGGGTGGGGGAAGGGGTATTATGGGAAGTGATCTGCTACGGTCAGCACATAATTTCAGCCCAAAGAAAATTGCTTCTGAATAGATGGTCTGTTAACTAGCCAAGGAACAGTCACTGGGAGAGATTACAAAAATGCCTCTGCTTTATCTGCCTTACACCATCATTTTAATTTTTGAAAGCAGCCATCAGTGGAAGAGCCAGCCACAGAGGGTTACTAACTAGAGAGGCCAACTGATGGGTAAAGTATCCTTAAAAACCTCCTTAGATCACAAATTTCCGAGGGGAGCCTCCCCTCTCGCCCCATTCCCTCCCGGCATTTGTGATGAGTCTAGAGGGAAGGAGCCTGCCCAGCGTACCGCATGGTTGCCGAAGAAGGTTTTATTTATCCACTTCTGTGGCAGAAATTAGAGCAAGGTTGCTCGCCGGCCCGTGGGTGCATCTGCAGCGGCCGATTCCCATGAGTGCACGCAAAAGGACCAGTGAACTCACATTGTCCCGCCACTTTGAGAATGTCGGTATTTCAAAAAGCGGCCCGGGCCCGCTGAGTGATTTCGTGGCTTTTCTGCCTCAATTTATAACTGCTCTCCAAATTAGATTACAACTTTATTTCTGTGCATTTTACAAGACAGACAAAAGGCCAATAAATTAGCGATGTTTGTCTAAAATAGGAAACCCGTACTTAACTGATGCAGCTGCAGACCGCTAGTAATACCAAGAGATCAGCATTCACCCGCCCTGGTCCCTGTCCGATTTTTTTGTTTTGTTTTGTTGGGAGGGTTGTTTGGTTTTTGTCGGTTTTGGTTGGTTTTTTTTTTTAACCTTGCCAGACATATGCATCGCACACGCTAGGAAAAATCACCGCCGAAGGTCTCTTTGTTTGGCGGAGGGCCCGCGAGGCCGCCCTCGCTGCCCCGGGCCGGCCGCAGCCCGCGTCTGCCGTGAGGAGAGGCTCCCGCCGCCCCTCCCGCAGCCGCGCGCTGCCCGCTCCCCCGAGTGCTGAGCGGCCGCCGCCCAATCAGCACGCCAGAAATCGCTTTCGCGGCCCGCCATTGGCCGGCGGCGCGCCGGGCGGGGCGGGGGCCCCCGCGCGGGCCCGGGGGAGCGGCGGCGCCGCGCCTGAGGGGAGCGGGGTGGGCCCCGTCGCTGGGGTTAAACTTGCCGGTCTAAACTGCGGTAATGCCACCTAGGCTTACCGTCGTTTACAGCGAAGCCTTAATTGTCTCCTCTCATGCAGTCTCTCTCCACTTCTCCCCTTGTTCCCGCGTTCCGTGTTGCAGGAGCACAGGTACGGGTCCGTACCTCCGATCTCGGCATTATAGACAGCATGTCTGCAAAGATAAGCCCATCTTTTTCTTTTCAACTTGCACCAAAGAGAGGGCAAAAATCCATTTCTAATCAGGACTTACTTGTCAGACTAATTACATAAACAATGAGTGGCGTTTCTCTCCTGCACAACGTTTTGCACATAAAAGTTTGCTCATAGCAAGCAGTGCACTGGAAATTGTATTGATCCGAAAATTTTGGGTTAGCGCATCCTTAGAACCCTCAGAATATCCCACAGTGTTATGGACAAACTTTCAATTGATATGCACAAACTACTGTCTCTGCAGATTAGTTGTGGGTAATTTATTATAGCATTGCTGACTGCCAGTGATCCCTAGACCAGAGTGTGGGAACTGATGATGCAAACTGCAGAGGAATCATTATACACTTGGCAGATACTTCTGTTAGATACCACTCTCTTTTTTTTTTTTTTTTTTTTTTTTTCTCCCAGAGGAAAACTTCTTCTTTAGAACAGTCCACAGACTCTTTTACATTTATCTGCATATTCACAAGGAGTCTCAGTTTGATACCTAATCTAGAGGTCAGTGTCTCTGATGTTTCAGCATACAAATACAGTTTCTATATGGAAGTAAAGTGCTGCTATGTTGTTTACTGAAGAGCAGCAAAGATGACCTGTCAGCTAGATGGAATGATCTATGAAAGAGCCTCTATATATATATGTATTTATTTGGGAGTACAGAGGGAGTGTAAAAGGTAAACAGGATAAAAACTATCCTTCTGAGAGCACAGAGAAAGAAAACAAAAACGAAGGAAACAAAAGAGAACAAAACAGAAAAAAGTGGGAAAAATGTAGAAGAGAAAAAAAGTAAAGGAAAATAAAAAAAATAAAAGAGGAAAAGAGAAAAGCAACAGTTGAAAATAAATAAGCAAAAATCCTACCAGTGTAATGTGATAATCAGTGAAATAAATACAGAAGAAATAAATGAGAAGGAAGTTCCTAAGTCCCATAGCATAGAACTTGAAAATTAGGCTGGAAAAAGCACTAAAAATAAATAATACGGGTAATTACTACATGTTGGCATTAGAGCGAACTGAATGACCCAGTAAGTCTTTTCTATTTTGTAAATTAACAGCTCTCCAAGGTTCTGCTGTAGAATTTGAATTACAAACCTTTTACCTAGACGTGAGTATAGCCTTCAGTTCATTGTATAGATAGTAAATTTTTCAAGTAATTTAAACAGCATATTTATTTATGTAGTGCTTTGTGTAAACATTCGGAGAACTTTAAAAAGCATTTTTTTCTTTCATAATAAAGAGTTTGTTCTTCAAAACCAGCAATACATGTAGAAATCTGTAACAGTCTTGTCACAGCCTAAGCTTAATGTTTCAGAGTCCATTATAATTTGTAAGAGAAATGATAGATGCAGTTTCAATATTTTAGTAGGACAGCATGTCCATGTTGTAATATTGCTAAGGTGAAAAATGTACAGAAGGCCAGTGGCTGGGTACAATACTTCACATTTTCAGAGAGAACAAGTGAGCATGGGGAAATTAAACTGAGGCTTAGTGAATAGGATTGGATTGCTATTTTAGAGGAAAGGCTAGGAGTCATAGGCCAGGGAGAGGGAAGATGGGTCTTGAAATGGAATTTGCAGAGGAGTAGCCAGTTAGGCATAAGGAGTCTGCAGCAAAAGCAGGTTTGAGAGGGACTTTCCCAATGTGAAAGGAGAGTAAGAAGCATGGTGTTGAATAAGCCAAAGGAATAGGCCAGATATCAGATAGCATATACCAGGAGTAAGATAAAGGTGACTAAAAGTTAGAATGTGCACTGTCTGGTAAAGTGAGGAATGACTCCGAAAGTTTTCAGAGCCAAGGTTAGGTATATCATCCTCACAGGAAGAGTGAAGAAAACATGCTGCTACATTTTTGACAGAAAGGAGCTCAAAGATGAATGACCCTTGAAAATCCACCAGAGAAGAATAAGAGTTGTTTGGGTGTAGGTTTGAACCCAGTAGTTTTAAAAACTGCAGAGGTGTGGAAGGAGAAAACCTATGCTCTGGGACAAGACAAATACCAAAGATTTTGATAACCAGGATGAGAAGCATTTAAATAAACCAAATATGTTAGCTGCTAGAGCTGCAAGTGAAGAGAATAATCCTAAGAACGTCTCTATGTGTACCAGAGCAAGGAACTGTGACCTCTTGCTTTCATGACTGTCCTTGTTGCTCTTTTCTTGTTTCCTTTGCTGTATTGGGGCAGGAGAGAAACACAAAGAAAGCTTTCAACTACACAAGAAGGGACCTGCACTAAAAGCAGCATGAGGAAACAGGAGTGAGACAGTAGGAGAGAAGAAGAGGGGGTGATGAGACCAAGAGAGGGAGACAGTAAAGATGACAATGTAAATGCGAAAAGGGAAGATTAGTACAGAAGATGGGGAACCGGGGCAGTCTGGTATCAGTCTCCCAATCATTATGTGACAGCTTCTGTGATTTGGCCATCTTACCTTGAAATAGTAACTAAACCAACAAGTGAATGTAAAAACACCAGTGATTCCTTTAGCCAAAAGTAACACAGCTATGTTTTTTAGTTGATGGTGACACACAATCAGGTGACACATTACTTATTTCAAGGTTTACATTCTCCATGGAGTTATCTGAAACATTGCTGAATTGCACTATTTACATTTGAAGAGAAAACCCATCCAGCTTTTAGACATTTTCTTCAGAGGTATGATTGCAAAAATTTAATTATAAAAGAAGCCTGGTAAATAAAAGAGAAAATTAAAAACCAAAACAACAAAACCAAACAACAACAAACAACAAAACAAACCAAACAAAACCAAAAACAAACCCCCAAAACTGGAAAAGAAACCCAAAGAACAAACTAACAACAAACCAGACCAAAACTCCAGGGAATGCACCAAGGCAGAAGTAAGGAATATCAAGTAAAAAGGCAAAAAATACTTGCAATGGGAATTTCCCAATAAAGGCAGTAAAACACCTGGGAATCTAGAATATATTATACAACATACAAAATTATCTGAGTTCTTACTCTGTTAGTATGTGGTATGTGTATAACACTCTGATAGACTTGTTATTCACCTTTTTATATACAACTTCGAGGAGCTGTACCACAGCAGGGCCCATGAAACATAGCTGGTGTTGCACACCACAGCTGTGGTACAAGAAAGTAACATAATCATATCTGCTAGATCATTATTTGTATTAAAGGAAGCAAGTTGTGATTGTAGCTATACTAAACACCTCACATCTGTCTGTTTCAGAGCAGTGGTGTGAGCTAAACGTAGCACCGTTTGTGTCAGACAAGAAGGCAGAGGTGGTCTGTTTAGCTGGTGAGCCTCTGCACTGGACTTTGAAACCTGCAGGTCTTCTCATCACAAAGCTTCTGCTTCCTCACTTGTAATTTCGTGTAACAGTGATTACTTCCCTTACAGGGTGCCCTGAGGACTGTGTTTGTTAAGCATATTGAGATCAAGTGTAATGTGATTAAGAACATCTGCATTAGATTTAGACCTGTATTGCAAATAGCTGCTATTAAAGCAGACTTTCCAGTGACTGCAACTGCTCTCTTCTTTGGGACCAGAGAAAAGAAATGCCAAGAATCACACAGGTTTCTCAGTTTTATCTGCCTTATGTAAAGATCCTCTGTGCTTTTAAACCCTTAAGCTGGGATGGAAGCAGGCTTTTTGTCCTGTTCTCTGAACTTCCACTGGGGATGTGGAAAAAATAAAATGTGGTGCACTTTTTGTAATTGTTGTGAAAGAAGTCGTGAGTCCTTAGGAGATGTTTAGGAATTGTTTTGGAGCCTAAGCCTGTGGTGTCCCAGAGCCAGAAGTGCTGTTGCAACTATCTTCCCACAGGTGTACTATAAAATAACCTGGAAGAAATCCTGTGAGGATCACTGCTTCTACAGAGTATATTCTAGCGCATATTCATCAAGAATGCCCAAAAGATTTCTTGTATTTAAACAACAAGGATACTTATGAATTGTTCCATGCTCTGGCCCATGGAATATTATTTTGCAGACTAAATACCTCTCCTTCCTTTTGTCCCCAGATTTGAAATTTAAGAATTAATTATATGTTGCTTGTTATAAAATTTTGCTTTTTCATTTTACAATTTTATAATTTTAAAGACACAAATGTAATGCCCTCAAAAAAAAAAAAAGTATTGATATTTTGCCCAAATCAAAGTTTTATGTTATTTAAACAGATTTGTTCGGTTTTAATTTTAATGGTAATATAAAAAGATATCTGCAAGTATATCAATATTAATCAGGTGTATTAAAGTGCAGTGGCTTTTTATTTGGAGAAATTAATTTATGTGAGCAGTTTCTGGCTCTAAATCTTTTTATCTAGCACTTCATATTTTCCTGGTTAAAAGCATTCCTCTGAGGTCAAATAAAAATTTGTAATGAAATGCAGGCCAACTCTCTCATACTGCTGTTCAAAATGGTGAACTAGATCTGAAATATAATCTGTTAACATATTGTTAATGAAAACATTTGGCACCGAGGTCAAGGCTTTTTGGGGGAGGGGAAAAAAAAAAGTAAAATACACTTTTTTTTCCCCCAGAGAATATTTGCTGTCTAGCCTTCTTAGTTGTTCTTTGTAAAAATACATGGATTACAGTTTAGGGAAAATATTGTTGAGAGGAATGCATTGCAAATGCACAAATTAAGTGGGTAATTGCTTCTTCCCACTTATTATGCTTTTACCCAAAATTATTATTTTGCAAGAAATAAGTATGAGAACTGTCCTGGGGTTGAGCTCTGCCTTTATTGCATCCTTAGGCTTTAGGATGATGAAGAATACCAGTGTGACCTTAAGCAGAAAATATGAAGCCCTAAGTCATAGAGCCCAAAATTTGAATATGTTCACATACTTCATAATGATCAGAAACTTTCATGAATAGTTTGCTACATTCACACCGTGTCCCAACTCAGAATACAGATAATTGTTCCTAAGTTCGGTTATCCAGAAGGTATTTATAGAAAGAGCTTTGAGGAAAATGTGATTGTGTTCCTTTTATTTCTCTCTATTTTAGCCTTATTATAAGGAGAAATTATGCATCTGAAAAGAAAAACATGAAGAGGAGACCCCTTTGCCATTACTTTGGAAGCTGAGATGTGGAGAATGAAAAAGCCATTGGTCTCAGTTTTACTACCACAATGGCCTTTTATGAGAGGGATTAGATACGCCTAGAGCTGGTGCAGCATTCAGTGCTGCCCTGGACAACAATCTGGAAAGAAAGACGATAAAAATCAGTTTGTCATAAGGTTAAATCACTACAGACTAGCTAGATTGGCTTTTCAGATTGTTTTTCATTTGGGGAAACAAGGTAAAAAAAAAAAAAAAACAGCAAGAAAGAGATAAATATGGTTCTAAAGCTGCTTGGGTTGTCTGGTGGTTTTTTTTGGGTTTTTTTTTTTTTTTTTTTTTTCTCCCTTTTTTTTTTTTTTTCTTTCCTGCAAGATGTAGCATTCAGAAAACATGTTGAGCGAGTTGAGGCATTAAAAAGATCAGTCTTTCGTTGCTGAATGAAAGACTGTTGTGCGTGTGACTCACATACTAAACAGAAATCTGCCTTCAAAGCCTATTTTACTGTGTAATTACATATACACAAAATGTAGCTGTCTGCTTCAATCAAATCCTAGGAAAAAGAATAAAACTCCTCTTAAGATGCAATTTTCATGGTTTTTCATAACCTTAGAACACACACTGCTAATGCAAAAGGGGGAAGTACAGCTGGAAGGTCCAGATAAGGCACCAGTCATTGTTTTGTATTTTTTTTTTTTAATTATTACTTTATAAAGACATTATACCTCCTACTCAGAATGAGGAAAATTAGTGTCCTCTCATTATTTTTCCTCTTTATGGGTTGAGTTTTTTTCCTTGAAATCTTGTTATGCATTTCAGGAGCAGCCAGTAGCTATGGAAAAGTGTTTTTTTTTAAAGCAATCTCTGTTAATAGTAGCAAGCTTTGAAGAGAAATCTAGGAATTCCAAACCTATACAAACCTTTGTATTGCACTGAGCACTCCATATGAGCAAAACCAAATGTAGAGTGAAAGAATGCATCATAAAACAAAATAATTGCTGGCAATCAGCTCTCTTGGAAACTTTCAAGCCGGACAACATGTGTGAACCATTTCTTTTGTGAGACACAAAAAAACATGTGCTAGCATAAGTGTGAAACTATATGTATATACATATATATATACACATATATATAGATATATATATATGGGGTTTTTTAACACTACTATTCAGAAGTCTTTTTAAATAACTTTAACTGTAAAGTTTGTTAATTTATGTCTTGTCCTCTTTCAGAAACAAATCATTAAAGTGTTTTTTATGTATGTCTAAATGCACCTTAAAAGTTTCTTACTTGGAAGACATCCCTGGTTGTCTCCCTGGGAGACTGTGGCAGTAGTGACAAACAATGTGCTCCGCAAATAGCTGTGCCAGTGAAGACGTACAGCTCATCATCTGCCTGGGGACAGTACATCATATTCCCTCCACCTGAGCACGCTCTAGATCATTTCAACCAAAATGAGGCAAATTAGCAAAACTATTTTCCCCACTGCTTAAGTAGTCGAATCCATTTCGGCAGAAGTGATTTCGAGGGGGCTCTTCCTGGAAGAGATGCTATTTAGTTACTTCTGGGAGGAGACATGGGAGTGCTGTGATAAACAAGTCACAATAGACTTAGAAAATAACTCTATTTCATCTGCAATGGTTGTTTACAGCCCAATAGTCATATCCTGGAGCTTCCTCTATTGTTGTTAAGCCATTGATTCTTGTAGAATATTCTTGCTAATTACTGAAGGGAATAGGTTAAAACTGGTCACTGAAAATTTAATTCAAACCCACATTTTCTGTCCCAGTCACTGGCATTGCTTGCCTTCACAAAAAGGCTGATCTCTCCAAAACAGGGCAATGTCTGTTAATTACAGAATTAATTAGATGAGGGGCCCGACATGTTCCGCTGTGCAATGTATGTGCATTCAGCCAGAAAAGTTTTCTGGCAAACCTTTCTCCCACCTAATCAATGTCTAGTAATTTGAACTCTGACATAATGCAGCGATGGGGTGAACGGGTGAGATTTAGGATTTCTGGTTGGTGTGGTGAGCTTGCAGGTTTTCTGTATTTCTGAATGCCCTGGCAAATGGGTATCCAGGTCACGTGGATTGTGTCCTCTCTCTCCCGGACTCGTTACAGTGGGGGCTTGTTGGACATAATGACTGTACTTTCGACAGACAATAGGTATGCTAAGGGGATTAGCTGAAGCTACTTCCCTTACCTGCCTGCAGGGAGGGAATTTGGAGAACAAACACAGAACAAAAGAGTTACGGCTCAAGTGAAGTTACTGCAAAGTATGCAGGGGTGTGATTTTACAGCACACTACTGCACACTTTCTCGTATGGGCATCCTTTGTGCACGGTGAGGGTGCAGTTCAGACAGACACTTCAGCTGCTCTAACAGCTTGTTGCTGCCAAGAGAGGAAGTTCCTTTCTCTAAGGCCTGGGTTTCCCACTTTTTCTCCAGCCCTTCAAGTTGTGTGGTCTCATCCTCTCCATTGCACGGATGTGGCAGTCATTTGACCCCTAAGTGAGTTGGTGGAGTTTGTTAAGCCAACAAAAACTGTTGACTGTTTTGTGGGGTTAGTTTGCTGCTGGCTCAGTGAACTGAATGAGCACACTCTGCAGTCAGAGAGGACCAGATGTGTCACCTCTTAAGGGGCTCAGTGGTAGCATACAGTTTAGGTGGGAGTGAGGGTGAGGAAACTGAGGCCTGAACAGCGCAAGACAACCCCTTTTAATTGCAGTAAACTGTGAAATACCATTTCATACCACTGCACCATAAGGAAAGAGACCTACCATCACCAGATATGTGGGTTAAATTGCAAAAAATCCCAAATCCCAAAACAACCATATTTTAGACATAACTCGCTCCCATTCATTTTCCAAGAGCAGGCTAAGGCATACTCATGCAAGCACTTCATTCAGAGGAATAGCTAAAAAGTTTTGGTACCTAGGGATAGAAATCCGTTCCTCTGGCACAGCTGCAGTAAAAAGAAATGATCTGCCTCTGTCCTTAGATCATCAGCATTGTGAGGGATTTAGTGCAGAAGAATGACTGTGCTATAAATTCACAACAGTATACTTTGCAGTAACTTTCTCATTGAAAAGAATATATCAAAGAAATCAAGGTGGAACTTACGGAGACACATGGGAAATCCTAAGCAAATGAAGGGAAGAAATAAACCTGCTTTCGTAGCAGACTAAGGAGGTTTGGCTGTGAGATCAATGTATGCAATAGATGATGAGGTGAGCTGAAGGCTGTAAATGGTTTGAAAGACAAATGATTTAGAAAAGTCGGAGAGAATATTCAGGCTGTTGACTACAAAATAATCTTTCAAATTTCTAAGAAATCTTTGAAATTCAAAGTAAATCTTGTGTGACTTCTTTCAGGTACATGGGCTCAATGGAAAATAACTAGATTTCTTGCTATGTTATACCCACTGGCTTTTTCCAGATCTTTTGGGCAGCCTATGTACCTGTTAATCAGACTTATTCATGAGGAGTATTTTGTATGGTATGTCCCTTGGCATTCAGTGCATCTGTCTGGGAAGTATTTACTGCACATACACAAAGCCACAGTTTTATATTTTTTTCACAAAAGATTTCAACAGTCTTATCTTTACTGTGATTAATTTAACTAACCTAGGACCATTTAGTGGCATTGTTGAAACATTAATTTTGTCTCTTTAGCTCTAAAGTTGAGCACATAATTATCTCTAAGAGGCATCCCTATTTTTAGGACTGGCATAGATTTTCTATTAATTCCAAATCAGTAATAGGGTATCAGGAATTCTTTCAATCTGTCAATCAATTAATTAATCAATCAATCAACAAAAAACAAAATCAACAAACAAAACCACAAAAAAACCCAACAACAACAACAGCAGCAGCAAACAAAAGAAGCCAAAAACAACAACAAAAACCCAAACAACCTCCTTCCAACAAAATAGAAACAAACAAACAAACAAAAAAACAACAACAAACCAAATTTAAAAACATGAAAAAAAATGAAACAAAAAACCAAAAAAGACTCAGAAAAATATTGTCAAGTTGTTATGATGATGAAACCTTAACTGTGTTAATTCTTTTACTCTAGCATAATATTATGGCATCACCTAAGGCTGATGGCACAGGTACTGGTACAAATTGGGGTCCTAGTTGATGACAAGATGAAAAAGAGCTCACAGTGCCCTGGCAGTCAGGAGGGCCCCCTGGTTGTGCCCTGGGGTGCATCAGGCACAGCATCACCAGCTGTGCTTGATGCAAGGGACAATCCCCAAGGGAGGGGATTGTCCTGCTCTGCTCTGCACTGGGGCAGCCTTACCTGGGGTGCTGGGTGCAGTTCTGGTGACCCAACACAAAAAAGACATTGAGCTGTTAGAGAGTGTCCAAAGGAGGCCATGAGGAAGGTGAAGGGCTTTGGGGTGAAGCCGTGTGAGGAGTGGCTGAGGTCCCTTGGTCTGCTCAGGCTGGAGAAGACTGAGGGGAGACCTCACTGCAGCTACAACTTCCCTGTGAGGGGAAGAGGAGGGGCAGGCACTGATCTCTGCTCTGTGGTGACAGTGGCAGGACCTGAGGGAACTGCTCTGCTCTGCACTGGGGCAGCCTTACCTGGGGTGCTGGGTGCAGTTCTGGTGACCCAACACAAAAAAGACATTGAGCTGTTAGAGAGTGTCCAAAGGAGGCCATGAGGAAGGTGAAGGGCTTTGGGGTGAAGCCGTGTGAGGAGTGGCTGAGGTCCCTTGGTCTGCTCAGGCTGGAGAAGACTGAGGGGAGACCTCACTGCAGCTACAACTTCCCTGTGAGGGGAAGAGGAGGGGCAGGCACTGATCTCTGCTCTGTGGTGACAGTGGCAGGACCTGAGGGAACGGCCTGAAGTTGTGTCAGGAGAGATTTAGGCTGGATGTCAGGAAAATTCTTCCCCCAGATGTTGGTTGGGCACTAGAACAGGCTCATCAGGAAAGTGGTCACAGCACCAAGCCTGACAGAGATCAAGAAGCGTTTGGACAATGATCTCAGGCTCATGGTGTGACTCTTTGGGTGTCCTGCATAAGACCAGGAGCTAAATGCAATGATCCTTATGGCTTCCTTCTAATTCAGCATATTCTGTGAGTCTATGAATTTGATCTTGAATAAAGCCAGTGGTAAACTGATTTCTGGGGAAAACATATGCAGTTTGATGAACAACAGACATGTAAGATCCTTTTAGTTTACTTTTAAATTGCAATAATAAAAATTTTTTGAGCAAAAGGCAAAAAGAGAGAGATAAGCGCTTCTTTTGGAATTTTTTTTTAAGTTATCTTAACTTTTATTATATACAAAGAGTTAAAAAAAACCTGAGAAGGTGTGTTAATTTCTCATAAATACTCTTTCAGAATATAAAGCAGAAGCCAAAATATTACAGACACCTACTAGACAAACTGCTAGATAGGCAGGTAGTATGGAGAAGAGCAAGATCAAATGTCATGCGTCACCTCTGTGGCAAAACAGTCAAAATCACTGAATCCCTAGGGTATCAGTTTGGAGAGGACACTGTGAAAGAAATCCCAATCCCTGCCATTGCAGAAAACCTTGTAATAAGTACTTTAGGAGGTTCACAGAATATGTATTCTATATACTGCTGAAACATCAAAGGCCACAGTATTCATTCCCATGTCCTACAGCAAATATGAGACCTATATGAAAATGTAAAAAGACACAGCTATTGTAAGTCCAAGGAGGGAAGCAGATTTTTTATCCTATGTTGTAAGCCTTTGCAGCAGAGAGGAACCTTACACAAAACCACAGGGAGAAGATTAATTCTATGGAAGAACATCAAGAATATAGGCAATTAGATCTGAAGATTGTTTGCAGACATCAGTTTAGCATAAAGTTGTGGCAAACAGACATGACACAGATGTCTCATAAATGTCATTGCTACTAGAAGCATCTCCTGCCTTCAGCTGTGACCATTGCCTCTGATGATCCGCAGGAGGAAGGCTGTTTTCTAAGTGCAGGAAAGCATTAAACTTTCTCACTACTTTCTCTGCTGGTCTAATACAAAAAGCCCACTCTTGCTGAGTGAAGGTTCATAAAGAAGGAGATAAAAGAATGCTGTCATGTCTGAACCCTTGTAGAAACTACAAGGTGCTAGGCGTCCTTTTCCAGAGAGATTTTGCCAAGGTAAAATGCCACTTACCTTTCCTGTAGAATATAGCCTTTCTCTTGAGGACCCTGAGGTGGGGATATTGCTCCTGCTGGTCACAGAAGTCAGGCAGGCGTAGAGAACTTTCCAAGCAGAGAAGGATTGCCTTCAATGCGCAGTCCATCAACCCCCAGCTGGGAGTGTTTTGTGTGTTTGGGTGAGTTGGTGGTGTGAGATCATGTTTTATATGCTTCTGTGACCCTGTACTGCTGTATAAGGACGCAACCGTACGTAGTTGCAGATATGGCAAGCCCAGATTTTGGATGTTGCTGTATGAAAAACTTCCTGTTATCTTTGGAAAAAAAAAGCCCTTGGTATTGAAGGCCATCGCTAAGCCATTGCAGAATGGCAAAATAATGTTAATCTGCTTCCTTTAATTTTATAGTTCAGCAGTTTAGTTCCCATTTATGTTGTTGAATTGCCGAGTTTCCTAATTTTTTTTTAAAACATGAATCTAGTCTTTCTGACATGCCAATATATTCTCAAGACAGAAATAACTGACTGTAAACTTCATGTCACAGCAGGGTTTTCTCCTTGGGGTTTTGAGTGGAAAGTATTTGTCCTTCAATTATCCTTTTATGACTGTGTGACATAAAAAATCAAACAAATGCTTAATGGAAGTTTACAAGAATGGACAAATGAATTCTAACTGTCTACCATGTAGAACATAAAGGCATAGTGTAAAATGCATCTTTTACACTTCCAGCAACATAAGCACAACATGTGAAGCTTTATGGTACTGTTGTGTGTGCACAAACAAAAAGAAGTGCCAACAAAAAGAAGTGCAAACAAAAAGAAATTGATATGAAATACAATTTATTAATTTTTCTATCTGAAAATATCTCATCATTCTACTACCTGTTTATTAAGAATCTCAGAAGCCAAATTTCAGTCACAAAAGAATGCATTAATGCATTTTTAAAATATATGAATGAGTAAAAAAGGGGGGAAAGAATTCCTACAATCTAGAAAGTATTTTAGTGGTTTTATTTAGAACTTCTTAAAAATGGGCTAAATGAAGGAGACAGCCACAAGGCCTTAAATATAGATGAGCTGACAAGAGCATAGGAGGTAAAAATCTAAAATTGTTCTGAAAGCTTGCTACAATACTGCTAGCATATTTTGTTACAGTGCTCTCTTAGTCCTTCCCCAAATGTCTAATTTCAGATCCGTTGCACATGCTTTCCTTGCAGGGTTTAATGTACATGATTAATCTTGACTTGGCTTAATACTGCTAGGAATGTGGCAATGACCTCAGCTGAACACTGGCAAAGTGATTAATGTTACATGAACTGGGATATTTTTTACTCACGATCCTGAATAAACACAGACATGCTGTATTCTGTTACCGACCTTTGCTCAATTGAAAATATACTGTGGTTTCAAAGAGTAATGTTTCAGATGCAATAAACAACGTTAGAGGAAACATGGCTCTTGTTAAAGAAAATGCTGTTTCAGGCTAAAGTCCCAGTGATCATAAAAGATATATGATGCAATAAACAAAATGAACCACAGGCAAGACAGGTCCATTTGATGACTAACCTCTGATTGAATTTTCCAACACTCTTTGACATTCTGTGAGATAAACTATTCAGAAAAGGTCCCTATTAAATATAAGGTTGTAATTTTTTTTAAAAATTTTTTATGGTGAGGTCTAAGAACTGTGTGAATGTCTCCTATTGGTTGTTTGTGTTTTTGAATATTTTATGATATGGGAAGACAGGCAAACAGTTGCTATGATTGTCAAATGTCTTAAATCAAGTAGAGAAAATGCAATAAAACACAGTTTCCATGGCAACACATTGTAACCTAGTACCTCTGGATTATGAACCAGCTCACATCTATGATCATTATTTGTTGACAAGCATAAATTGGGCCTAAAAGCATAAATTTCCGAGATAAAACTGAAAGCTTGAGCTCAGTAATTTAAATATTTCCAAGGTAGTGGCAGCAAATCAAGACTAGTTATGTTGTTATTTGCATAGTGTTAATAAGCTAAATGAAAATGCTTTTATTTTCAAGCCTTTCAGGAAAGATGTAATAAATACATACATCTCCAAACCTGTTAATAGTAACTGATTGTATTCTGTTGTGCCTTGCTGAAGGAATACAATAGGACCAGTAATACAGAATGATACACAACAACACTTTGCAATAAAATACTTTAATTCTGAGTTGCAGTTGTTTGATAAAAACCAGGACCAAAAAAAAAAAAAAAAAGAACAAATATTTGAACACCTGATTGCTCACACCATCTCCTCTTCTTTGCAGTGTTTTCCCTGTTGCCCATTGGATGTTTTTGTAGGTCACCATGACACACTAAAGCAGAAAAAAAGGAAATTAACTTTGCTGGCAGAATTTATGTACATCTTTCATCACGACATACATTTCAAAAGCAGAAAGGTGATCACTTTGTCTGTTTTTCACAACTCAGTAAGAAATGACCAAAACAAAAGGGTAATGAATCTTGTTTCTGAGTGCTCCTCACTCTTTACTGCTCCTGTGCACGATCACCTGAGAGCATGGAGTTGCAGGTCTCCATTCTTAGAAGCTCCAGCAGACAGCGCACAAAGCTCAACCCCAGGAATGCTGGACCTATTGTACAATCTCTGCAAAGCTGCTCAGAAGCCCTGCAGGTCCCTGAAGCTGCCTGGGCAGCAACAATCAGATACAAAGAAATAGAGGGTTGCCCACATACTGGAAGTCTGATCTTTCCACCTCACTGTGCAGTCACAGAAACCATAGCCCAATTATTTGAGATTATCCTGTTTCCACAGAGGATCCAGTTTGTTAGTCTGTGGTTTTTCTACAAGCAAGTTCACTGTTTCAGAAACCTTCTGGTGGCTTATGAGTAGGCAGGAATGGATGTTCATCTTCCTTGCTGAATCAAAATCTTTATGTTTCAGAGACTTCAGCATAACTTTCTTGAAGACTCTGTGTCTTATTGCCTTTATGTGGTTGATGGAGTTTAGGGAAGAGACTTGATAATAAAGGTCCTAAACATAGATCTTTGCTCACATGAACTTGGGACCTTAGTGGTTTGTATAAATAAAATTAATTGTTCCGCTTTGCACTAAAATCTAGACGAGTCTGACCAGCACTGAAAACTGTAATGGGCCAATTCAATAAGTACATGCAGCAGCTTTGGGACCAGTGGAAGCATACAAACACTTACAGCTGTAAAGTCTAGTTATGTGAATGAATAAATCCTTCTTAAAATATAGATTTTTTTTTTTTTTCTGGCTATCTGACAACAAATTTGTAGACATTCCTGCAACGCTTTGTAACAACCTCTTGCCAGTTGCAGAAAGAAGTGATTCACAGAGGTTTTCATAGCAGAACATACCTACTGGGTCTTCACAGGCATTGTCATGTAAATGTCCACTTAAAGACCTTTAAAAATACAAGCTACTTGGGCTTCTTTATGTACGACAATTGCTGTGACATATCTTAATGTGTATAAATAATACAGCAGGCACTCTAACTCTGTCATTATGCCTTTCGGCTTTTGACATTTTCTGTGGCTTAGGGAAAAATGCAGAACTGGCTTTCATACAAATACAGTGGAGCTGGAATTTTATATTCTAAAGATCACAGACATTCCCAGACATTGTCTGGGTACCTGAAGGGCAACACCAGTGCCTTAGGGGATTGAGGGAAAGTTGAAGTACCAAAGCTAGTTTCACCTGGTTTTGGAAAATTTTGTGTGGACTCGATTTTCTTATAAGTTCCTAATTCACTAAATGATGTATTGTGCATGAAAAGGATCTTCAGTACAAAGGGAACAAAATGATGTTTAAAAATCAGAGGCATGTAGTTCTTGTCACTTTATCAGTAGCCTGCCATAAATAAACTCCATGAGGGAATGAAGAATTAGCAATAAATCATTGTCATACTAGTGTGGGCACACTTTTTTTTTTTTCAAATGATATTCAGTAGCACCAGTAGAAGCCAGTGGAAAAGTAAAATATGTTCACAGCACACTGTGCTTGAAGCAAAACCTTTTCCTCCGCATGTCCCTGTGATCTGAACACATTGTCCACATCTTCGTCAATGACTTTTATTCTAAAGTTTTTGACTTTACTTTAGAATAAGGATCCTGCTTGTAGATACTCATACCAGATTGTTCATCCAGTACGAGTATCTACCTTAGAGGCTAGAGGTCCTTAGCTTAGCACTTCTGCACTAAATAATGTCTGAGATGAGACTTGCTCTGTGTTCTCAGACCTTCACCTGTCTTGCATATTGCGTCTTCTCTGTGGTTTGCTAATGATAACGTGACTTAGAAATCAAAGTCAAAAAGCTAGAATTTTTAAATATAATCTGAATTCTGAGTGTTATTTCTGAAGCATATTTCTATATGAATTAGTAACCCCATAACTTGCTATGCTATTTTTCTCAAGACAATGTTCAAGCCCTACAGTGATGGACAAAATGTAAAAAAAACCCATTCAGCTGAGATAGCTATAAATTTTTCTCAATTAAGCTAGCAAAAAAAAGAGTTCATAAGAAAAGTAGCTAGAAATGCTGAACTTGGTAGCATCAAGTGTAGGCTTTCTTCAGAAGGGACTATAGTATTGTAATTTTAAGGTGATTCTTGGGATATATTGGTTGAGGGAGATGCTTGTGATTTCAATTACAGGATCAAGCATTCTTCAATGCTCAACAGGCTTTGCAATCTCAAAGTTTAGTTTTAGTGTCAGTGGCTGAAACATCTCTCAGTAATATGGTGGTCCTTTTGGGGAGGCTGTTTCAGCAGACAGCATAGTTACTTACTGTGTTTTACATCTGGATTTGTTTCCTCCATAGTGGTGTAAATTCTGCTTTTTTTTTTTTTTTCATCAGCAAAGTTCTCTTGGGCCTGTTTCTCTGCCTTTTTATTTTTATTTTAAATTGTGTTCTAACTGTAACTTCCTCAAAGTCAGTAGAGTTATCTAGAATTAAAAGCAGAAGAACATAATTGTGAATTGGAAAAGCACAGGAACATCTATTTAGCTCATTAAATTCCCAATTAAACACATCATTGGTCCAAATCATTTGCAGAGGCCAGCGCAAGGTCATGTAGTTTATGTCAGGCAGAATAGTTTATAGTTGGCTTATCTGTCCTGCTGAGCAGATGATATTCAAATAGGAAATGTCTAAGAATTTTAAGGGGCCCAAGCAAAATCCACAGGAATGCTTTAAGCTGAAGAAACTGTTTAAGGTTTGGCACATAATACATGTTTAGAGGCTGTTTCCTTTGCCTTCCTTACCCCTGCACTTCTTTTCTTTTTTCATTTTTCTTTTTCTCCCCCTTCTTCACCCCCTTCTTTTCTTTCAAATTGCTTATATGCTTCTGTGGATATTCACAACACTTATACATTTATCATGGCTTGTATACTCACAGTTTTATGCTAAAATCACAATGAAAGTTGTAAAACAGAATTGGTGAATATATGACGTGTCCACTTGCTGCATTAGCTATTGTGTTTAAATGATGTAGCTCACTAAGTTCACTGAGAATTTCCACAGAAAACCAAATTAGGACTCCCAAATGAAGTTACATCATACACGAGTTTAAAATTGGGCCGCCTGCATCTTGGCCATTAACACCTGTCTCTCTTTGATTCAAAAGTAGCTTCATCTACATTACAAAGTATTTCCGTTAGAAGGGATAATCTATGTGGAGTTACAGAAGCTTGGAAGTAATAATGCAACATAAAACTCCAGGGTGTTTGTACTGCTGCTTTGTCCAAAACACGCTAGTAGGGATGAATTTCCTAGCGGCAAATTCGTGGGGTTTTGTGGGGTGTTGTAACATGCTGCAGCCTTTTGCTGGTCACTGTGCCCCTTTCCAAAGGCTACGGGAGTGCATTGCTGAGCAGCCCGGGGCTGCAGGACAAACCCCTGCAGCGCAGCCGTGACCTCCGGGCTGAGGTCAAGGCACCGCTCTAGAGCCCTGGCGAGTCTGGCAGGGTAGCTCACGCACTGCTGCTCACAGCCTGGCTGCTGAGCCCCAGGGACACAATAGCAGCTGACAAAACTGTTTGGAAGTCCTCCTTCCTCCACTGTGCAGGCTGCCCCATGAAAGGCACACTGCAACCCTAAAGGCTTATGACGTTTGCATTTACTCTAACGCAAGTATTGCTACTGACTTGCATTTATTAAGATTATGTTGCACTGGGACGAACATTTTTCTAGGGTTTTTTGATTGCACTTCATGCTTCACAGAGAACATTTTTTACTCTACTTTAATTAGTTTGCTCTTCTATTTGGTTTAGGAGGTAAATGGTGTATTTTTCTAGCTGCAAGTATAACTTCTGTATTCCCCACCTTCACAGAATGAAGCAGTAGCTGTCATAGCTAACACACAGCATTTAATTTTTTTCTAAAATTAACTTTGATGGGAGAAAAAAACCGTCAAAACAAACATCAAACAACAAACCTTCTTACCTTGGGAAAAGAAATAAGACCAACCTAAACTTGAGAAAGTTGAAATTATGACCTACTCAGACTAAGTGGGTGAAGGAAAGGCTGCTCTACTGGCATGCCCTTATTCCACCTCCTCTTATCATTAGTAATTCTATTCCATTCTTATCTGATTATGCAGGGACATATTAACTCACTGGCAAATGAATACACTATGGAAAAAACTCCTACAAATGCAAATTAAACAGGAGTTGCTGATACTGAACACAAGGAAGCTTCTTGTACTCCTACCCGTCTGCTGACAAGGAGCTGCCAGCCACTCTTCCTATGAAAATAAGAGCCATAATCTAGCAAATATTGCAGAAATTATGTCTTTCTCATCTCCTTGGATGAAATCTGATATTCAGTAAACCATTAACATTCACCCTTTTTCTTATCTGACATTGTCTTTGAAATGCCACATTCCAACCTTTAAAATAAAGCAAAGAGCAAGAATTAGATTGCTCATTTGCATCAAGCCTAGCTGTTGAACCCATAGACACACTTGGGTCTCAGTAGTGCATAATTTTTCCAGGGGTTTATCATCTCTCCCAGATCAGATCAATGACAACAGTAAAACTCTGGCATCTTACAGTGCAGCGGCGTGGCCTTAAGATACGTCCCGGCTAGCTGTGGCCAGCACCGCCAGCAGCACAGGGGCACTCTCCCGATCCGGGGCTCGGTCAGGGGAGCGCCTAAGGCTTTCGCCTTAAGGGACGAGGATCCGCGGCTAAGAAAGAGTTAAAGGGCTGCTATCCCACAGGAGGAGAAAAAAGAGACGGACTCCAGAGGTGGTGCAATCCGGGTTTAATGCCCAGGGGACCCACAAGCTGGAGACTGACCCAACCGGGCTCCGACCGGGGTTTTTAAAGTGGGGCGGATACAGAGAACAAGGGTGGTCTTCAGCAAATCACCTGAAAGGTGGGAGTGGTGGGAGGATAATAGGCAGGTAGGAAAACCAACGGGGGAAGGGCACGGGAGGAGTCCTGGCCCTTGATCCAGTCACTCGATGCCCAGGGTGGAAAATTCTAGACAAAAGGGCTTAGCACTCTCCTTCAGTACCTCCTCCGGGATATACCACGCTTGGGCGTGCCCATCTCCCCAATCCTCCGTCCCACACGACAGGGCGATCAAGGAGAGAGAGCCAGGGCAGAACCTTTACAACTTACGGGGGTACAAGGAACAAACCAAATCATCATATAATATAACAAAACACAATACAACACATTTCCACCCCTTTTTGGTTGACTTTACAGGGGTTTTGTTTGGATTTCATGAATTAATACCTCATAGACTTCTACATTGTTAAATTCTGCTACATTGTTCTTGCTAATTAATGGTTTTGCCCCCCAGCTTCAAGGCAACCAAAATGAAGTTCATTTTCAAAACAGAGATTTATATAACAGAAGATGCATGAAACCTGGGCAAATTATATAATTTTCTGAAGAGCTAGTGTCTGAATCTGAAGTTCTTTTGGTCAGTTTGCTTTCCTGACCTCCTAAACCACAGGGATCTCAAGGTTCCTAGCATACAGGCTTCTTTTTACTGCAGTTGAAACAAACCTACAGTCTGAGTAAAAAAGGATTAGCGCTTTTACCCAGATTATAGTGAAAAATATCACAGCTTTTTAATTCCTTGCTTTCACAGCCAAGTTTCCTAAATGACTAGAAAGAAATAAAGTAATAAAACTACTAAAATCTAGTGGTCCAGAAGAAGAAACTTTCTGTTTCACTTATTTAGGACAAAGCAACACACCTCCTTCCTCCTTTTATTTTATGTCATCATCCCATGAAGTTTTCATTATGAGGTTTTCAGCAGCTAAAAAACAACAGTTTACAGCTGCAAAACAGACAGTGTACCACAGAAAGTTCACAATGTATTGGCTGTGGGCAAGAAAACACCATTCATCAATATCAGTGCTTTTACAGCATTGATATTAGTGCCTTTTCAATCTTTGAAAAAATTTTTGACACAATTTCAAGGTTTTTCCTATGAATAGACTTCTCTTCAGACACAGCTTTAGGCAGCCATTGCTCTTCTATTTCACTAATAAGTATATTTATGACAACTATAAACACACCTTTGCAAAGCACCAACACATTATGGACCCATAGATGGGCAGTGAGAGAACCACCCTGCATGAAGATTAAAAGAAATCACCAAAAATTGTTGCTAATTTCAACAGGCAGAGGTCCCAGAAGGAATTATATTGCAGTCAAGCATGGCTGCTTTTAGAAAGTAAAAAAAAAAATAAATTGAAATGTTTAGAAAGTTATGTGTTCTGTTACACCAGGTTGCATATGTAGGAACACTGTAATTCAAAATTGTCACCTATTGCTTGCAAACACAGCAGAGACTTTTAAGTTTGTCCACCCATATCCCAACCTTGAGAAATAAATAGTTAAACTCTTAGAGAAACATCCTAGCATGATTTCTGGTTGGTTCTTTACGCCAAGGTGTTTTGACTCTTCATTTTAATTTTGTGCTTTGGCACAGAGGAAGGCCAAGGTATCTAACCTATATATATCCTTATTCAAATTCACCATTCACATGGCAAAATAAGCAAACTGAGAATGCTAGGATGGAGAATTTCCATCTTAGCCACACGAAGATTGAACCAAGTTTGCTTCTGGGACAATTTTACTGGTTTCAAAAGCTGCAAGCACCACATTCCCCCCCACCCCCCAAACCATATTATTAAGCATAAGTGTATACATATGTGCCAAGAATTCTGCCTGGTTTTGATGACTGTGGACAAAATAACGATTTTCCCCTTCTGCTTTATCTATGTAAGACTCACTTAACTCATAATAGCTGCAGAAAAAGGATGGTCTCATAATTATTTTTAGAGATTTAAAGACAGAAGGCATAGCCAGCAAGATACCCATACAGAGCATATTCCCTTGAAAAACATGCAGAATTCATCAAATAGGAGGCTCCCTGCTAGAAATGGTTAGATAACTACAAATATTTCACTAAATAAAATTAAGAATGTAAATGAAAATATAACCTTTGACCTAAAATACTATTTATGCTCATTTACCATCCTGTTGTACCTTCTGCCATCTGTATCACTATTCCTTGCCTAAAGCTCTCTTAGGATGACTTTCAGCATTGTGCAGTAGAACATGCATGTGACTTTTCCCTTTTTTTTTAATGTTTTGTGAAGAAATTACGGATGTCCTGTTAAGTTTTTTCTCCCTCAGTTTTCAGTCTGAGAAGACAGGAGAAGGAAGGATGGTTTGGTTAGATAAGAACGTAATGTGAACAGAGTAGAACATTTCCATAAATGCTTTAATCACAAAGAAGAGATTTTATGGAAATTGTAAAAAAAGCTAAAAAGCAACTGAAGTATGTTATCTAAAGACAAGAAACGAGACCGTATGGAACGGGACAGGTAAGACTAAAAGAACAATTTAAAGAGAAGAATGAAATGGGAGAAGTAGCAATACAACAGCTAAGAGGAATGTTCTACATTTAACTGGAGCACAGTGTAGCAATCAATGCTGAACAGGATGAAGCAAAATCTCAACAGACAATTCTGAGAAAAAGTCACAGCAGAAGCACCATGTGTGATCAATAATAAACTTTTCTGCTAGTAAGCCTGGGCAGAATGGCCTCATGCTTAACAAAACTCAACATTTTTCAAGACAGGAGAAGGAAAACATATTAATTAAAGCAATTAAGAAAGGGAGAGACCTAGTCACCTGTGGAGAATATTATGAGGATAAGTGAAAACAGATACTGCATACAGGTGAAAGCAGAAGAAAATAGATTCATCATTTCTATCCCTAAAACAACTGGGATTTGCACCACTATATTCATTTTCTATGAATAATCTAGCAAATGTTTGCAGCTTAGTGGGGCATCAGTCACTCCTTTTCCCCATGTACGTTTTTTCCTGTAAAGGTTATTACTCTGCCCACTGCATCATAGTTATGTGCTCCAAATAAAATCTCTTTAAATCATCACCTACAAAAACTGTCTAGCTTTTTGGTAATTTGAGACCAGCTATTGCAAAAAAAATAATGGAGCATCCTTGTATAACAGAGAATACTCCTCACACAGAGGAGACAAGGATTCATTGCAGACAGGGCAGAAAACAATAGACTCACTGTTGAAGAAAGGCATAAATAATTGAGAACGTCTGCAAAGGGACTAAGTTCTCACAGGAACTGGCTTTTAGCCACTTGTAAATTAAGTGTGAAGCACACAGAAGTAGGAGGCAAACAAACCAGAAATTATTAGGCAAAAGAACAGCCAAACACAGGTCCCAGTGAGGCAGTCAGCAGATCAGCTCTGTCAGCTCTAGCTGTAGGTAGAGCACAGCAGATCTTTTGTAAGAGTTTTTGAGGTATAGGGCACTACTTTTCATCTCCAGCTGGGCAAAGCTTGGTTCTGTTTAGTGGTACATATCCCACGGGATCTCTATATATAGTTTAGTCTTCCTTCATACATTCAGTGTCCAAACATCATGCAAACCCCACCAGATCTCCCCACAGCCTTTTTCTTCCAAGAGCTGGACTTTGACTGGTCTCTACCACAAGGCACCATTTCCTGTGAGCTTCATCACCATTAGGCTGGATCAAATTTGGGACTGTAATTTCTCCTAGAGCCTGCCTCTTCTGTGGATGTCATGAAAACAAACAAACAAACAAAACCAAACAACCAAGCAACTGTAAACCACTTCTGCATGTCTTAAGAAGATTCCCTCTTAAAAGCAGTGAGCATCACAACACAATTTGTTTCCTCCTCCTTTGAGTGGGCAGTTCCATGAGCAAAGAACCAGAACTCCAGGAATTCCAGTTTACATGCAGGTATATACCCATGCCACCCATGTTTCCCTCTGTCCTTCCAGGACTAAAGATGTTCTGCTAAGAATCACAGACATCTGATGTTGTCCCAGCTGTGAAAGAGCAAGGCTGTGAGAGTCAGAGACTTTGGTCAGCCAGAGCCCATTGCAGGAGTGGTGGTGAGCTCTCACATCTACTAAGAAGGAAGGATACTTCCTTCTTACACCCTTCTCTCAGGTTTCCTAACAAACCCTTACCATCTCACAGAAACTCTCCCAGCTCTAGGGAATCTCACATGGGGTCGGTCAGTTGGTCGGTCGGTCAGTCCGTCAGTCGGTCAGTCACACATCTCCCTTCCTTCCAGCTGGATAATGGTGTATCTTACCCTTTATTTTGAGCATGTTTTTTTTAGTAGAAACCCTTTGTGTCAGCTGGCCCTGTCTTTTAACACTTTTCTGACTAGCAGCTGCTAAAATCAGCTTGAGTGCTAACATGTGCAGGACAAACAGGGGATGAGGCCCAGATAGCTTGGATTTAGGTAAGGTGGGTCCTGCTTGACTGACCTGATCTCCTCCTATGGCAAGGTGATACACCTAGGGGATGAGGGAAGGGCTCTGGAGCTTTCATTAAAGTCTTTGACACCCTTTCCCACAGGATTCTTATGGAGAAATTGGCTGCTCATGAGCTGGAGAGATCAAGTCTTCTCTGGGTAAAGAACTGTCTGATGGCCAAGCCAGAGAGTGGTGGGGAGTGGAGTGACATCCAGCTGGGACTGGGCACCCCTGGGGCTCCTCAGAAGTTTCTACTGGGACCAGCCCTGTTTAATTTCTTCACTGGGGACCAGGATGAGGGGATTGAGGGCCCCTTCAGCCAGCACCAGACTGGGTGGGATGTGGATCTGCTGGAGGCCAGGAGGGCTCTGCGGAGGCTCTAGACAGGCTGGATCCATGGGATGAGGCCAGTGGGGTCAGGGACAACACCATGAAGTGTTGGATCCTGCTCTGGGGTCACAACAACCCCTGCAGCTCTAGGATGGGGGAAAGGGGCTGGAAAGGGCCCTGGGGGGCTGTGACAGCAGCTGGACAGAGTCCAGGGTGCCCAGGTGGCCAAGAGCCGATGGCCCCTGGGCTGTGCCAGCCGTGGGCGGCAGCAGGAGCGGGGCAGTGCCCGTCCCTGTGCCGGCCCTGCTGAGGCCACACTCGAGTGCTGTTTCACCTCTGGAATGGAGGGGCTGGAGCATGGCCAGGGAAGGGAATGGAGCTGGGAAGGGGCTGCAGCCCCAGGAGAGGCTGAGGGAGCTGGGAAGGGCTGAGCCTGGAGAAAAGGAGGCTCAGGGGGGCCCTTGTGGCTCTGCACAGCTCCTGCCAGGAGGGGACAGCCGGGGGGTCGGGCTGTGCTCCCAGGAACAGGGACAGGAGGAGAGGGAACCGCCTCAGGCTGGGCCAGGGGAGGTTTAGCTTGGATAATTAGGGGAAATAGCTGAAAGCATGGTGAGGCACTGGAACATGCTGCCTGGTGAAGTGGTGGAATCACCATTCCTGGAAATGTTCAAAACACGTGGATAAGGCACTTGGGGATACAGTTTAGTGGTGAAAATGGTAGTGCTGAGTTAATGGTCTTTTACAATCTTGACAAGTCCATGAATCTGTAATTCCAAGATATGCCACTTCAGATAAAAGTTTTTATTTTATGTTTTTTCTTTCTTTTCTTCCCTTCTTTTTGCAGGGAAGAAAACACCCTTACTGACATCATAAAGTTGTTGGGTGGTATTTGTGGAGAACTCCAAGCAGGAACTTTTCCTTAAGATAATAAACCTTTAATGTAAGAGGCTTAGCATCCTTTCTTATTAAACCACTTAACAGAGCACAGGCAGTATTGTGCACCTTGTGCATTCTCAACCATCACCACTGCAGACAGGGCGTGGCAGAAAATGCTACCACAGAGAAGACACCCACAAAACCCAATTCAAATAACCATCCATGGTTTGAAAAAAAATCTAACAGTCTCACAGGCTTGTGTTTTTAAAGCTGGTGTATGCTTTAAAGAGTGCTTGGTTAGCTTAAACTCTTCTGCAACAAAAAGAACAGGAAACAGTCTCTCCTCCCCTGAAAAGATACACCCAAAGAAAGAGGAAGCAACCTCTATTCTTTCTAAAACAGTCTGTGTTTTAGAAAGACAGTGCAGGACCTCTGTCACTTCAGCACTCTGCAGATTTTTAGTAAAAAAAATCATAAATAACCAGCAACTCTACTGATGCTGAACTTACCATTTTACCAGAAACCTGCACCAGCAGGTTTCTGGTAAAAAAAAGTAAATTTTTTTCAGTGATGGAGGGGATCTCTCAGTGTAACCAGGTAGCTTCATGTGGTTTCTTTGTCCAGGTGCCTAAGCATCATTACCTGCTCTTGTAAAATGGAAGCTCAGCACCAGTAGAGTTGAATCACTGTTACTCCACACTCTTGTTTTTTGTGTCGGGCATGTCAGATTTGGTACTGTTGTATACCTCTGTTAGTATGTGTGAAATTGATAATTTCTCTTTTCTTTCACTCTGGCTATGCTTCCCTGTCTTTCTGTTGCATTTTTTTTCTCATAACAGAGAATTAACCCGATTCCTAAAAGCATCTTTGAGCAGAGGCCCTCTTCAGGGACATCCAGTACACATCACCCCATCAGGGAGAGGCCTGTGGCAATCATGTACTGCTCCTTAAATTTTGCACCCAGTAAAATGTATGGTTTCAAACCAAGCAGCCTGCTGCCACCACACACAAATTTGCTTTGCACGCTGTCATGCAACTGTTCCATAGCCCGAGTGGTCAGCTTTTCACTCTTTAGCAGATGTTTCTCAAGTGTAACTGACATGATTATCATAATATTTTAATTAATTCATTAATGATGAAAGAAGCCATCTTTATCATCACTACATGAGCAGGACTGCCAGGAAGGGTGATCAAACCAATCTGCATGAGCCAAAGTCTTTTTCCTACATCCTTTCCATGTTATGCCTACTGCCAAGAGTAATTTAGGTCATAGTTACTCTAGCAAGCAACTGTACCAGTTTACACCAGTTGTCCAATTCATTATCGAAACTTGAACTGAAAGGTTAATAAAGTCAGATTTATTGGATTTACTGAAATTGCTGCACTTCTGATGTAATACTTTGGGCTTGAATATGGAATTTTCTGCTCAGGAAAGACTGAAGTTTAGTTAGTCTTGTAAATGTCAGAAGCCGGTAAAGAAATCCTATCTACATGGGAATAATAAATAGCCCATACTTGCAGTCCAGATGTGCCATGATTTGTTTTACACTGTGTAAGGAGAGGCTGAAAACCAAGGAGATCATGAGGAGAAATCTCCCAGTAATAGCACATATATGATCCTCCCATCCTGAACAATGAACACACCTGTGGCAGCAGACACCTGCTGCCTTTGTCCCTGACACTAAGGTTCTCCTTCAAGAATTTTGTTTTGTCTCATCCTCAATGACGCTTAAAAAGACAACAGAAAGCCCAGCATGAACTCAGATTACAGGAAATGAATGTTCAGAGAAAGTGCTGAAATAAATGCACCAAAGCTATTTTCCATGGCACAGCTTTCCTCCCTCCAGAGGTCAGTGGCAGGAGCGAAGTGCCTGCTTTGTCCTCCTGGCTGCTCTGGTGTCCTGTCACAGAATCATGGAATATGCTGGGTTGGAGGAGACCCACAAGGATCCTTGAGTCCAGCTCCTGACCCTTCATCCTCAAGAAACCCCATGTGCCCAAATGCTTCTTGAACTCTTGTCAGTCTGGGGCTGCAACCACTTCTCTGAGGGGCCTGTTCCAGTGTCCAACCACCCTCTGGGGAAAGAACATTTTCCTGATATCCAACCTAAACCTCTCGGACAAAACTTCAGGCCATTCCATGGATGCTGTCCCTGGTCAGCACAGAGCAGAGATCGGTGCCTGCCCCTCCTCTTCCCCTCATGAGGCAGCTGCAGAGCTGCAGTGAGGCCTCCCCACACTCTCCTCCATCTCAATAAACCAAGCGCCCTCAGCTGCTCCTCACGCAGCTTCCCCTCAGGCCCTGCACCATTCCCGTGGCCTCCTCTGTGCACTCTCTGACACTTTAATGCCTTTTTTATGTTGTGATGCCAGAACTGCACCCAGTATTCCAGGTGAGCTCAGAGCGGAGCAGGACAATCCCTTCCTGGCCCGGCCGGCCATGCCAGACCTGTGCCCCCAGGACAGGGATGTCCCTCCTGGCTCCAGGACACTGCTGGCTCATGTCCAGCTGGCCACTGACCAGGATCCCCCCATTTCCCTTCCCAGCCTCTCATTCCCCTTTCTGTCTGTGCATCCAGGCTTGCACCATCCCAGGGCACAATCCGACACCTTCCCTTCTTGAGCTGCACTTGGTCCGCCTTTGCTCAGTCCCCACCTGAGTAATCCCGAACCTGTCCCTGCAGGCCTTCCCTCCCACTCTCTGGGCCAAGTTTTCAAGCTCATCCTTTCACTAGCAATGGGCACTGTGGAGCATGACTCCGATAACAACTGTGAGCCTCCTGGGCCTGATCCAGGCCTGACATGTTTGATTCATGGCACTTCCTGGGCTCAGGAGGATTAAGCAGGCTCTCAGCGCTTTCCTCATAGCCTCGAGAGGAAGGTGTGTGCCTGGCACAGCTGATGCAGTATTGCATAGGCTGTGTCAGCTACTGACTGACAAAACTGCTCCTCGGGGCTCTAGCGGAGAAAATCGAGCCAGTCTAGCTGTGTTTCTGTCCACCAAAGGCGACACCAGTGGTTCACACTACTAGGAAGATGCAAAACAAGTCTTAAATAGCCAATGTTATCCACCTCAGATTCAGTTCAAACTGTGGTAGGCACTAAAGAGGAGGTTCAGGAGCTCCTTAGCTAGATGTTGTTGTAGAAAAGAAAAGAGAAGCCAACACTTCCAAATATATGCCTTAAAATACTTCTGTCTCTGGAGGATAAATCTTGAGTTGTTTAAATATGCTGGCAAGGAAGAATGGGAGTCAGCCATGTCATAACAAGGTCACAGAACAGCCTTTGACATTTACACCAAGTGAGGTGAACACTTCCTCAGGAATCAGCTGGGAAATAGCTGAAGCAACCTCACATATGTTAGCACTGTGTATTCAGTTTTATCAAAGCCTGCCCCAATCCCAAATATAGCCGCAAAGTCAGAATAATTTGTAAACAAAACTGAGTTTTTAAATCCAGCACTGTGATGACTGAAAGTTGGGCAACTTACCAAATTTATAGGCTAGTGATTATATTTTTCAATCCTTACACAATATTCTAAGATAGACAATAATAACACAAAACCCCCCTCACTGAGCATATTTGTTAATTTCAGTTTCAATTTTACATGATCTGATTATTGTGGGTATATCTAGCACCTTCATACATTGCAGATGTGAATTATTATCATTATAACATGGAGAAGAAACACATTAATTAAATGACACATAAATGAGATGAAGTAGATAAATGGATCAGATACAATGGAAATTTTTACATATTGTTTTCCAAGTTACGATGAATATCAAAAGATCTGTTTCATTTATAACTTTTTAACAGCAGGAAAAAGCAAATTACTGGCTATACAACATAACTCAAAGTAGCTGCCTGAATATTACTAACAATGAAGCTATCAAAAGTTTAATACTCATAGGGAAATTATAGTAAGCACTTCAAGTACAGCAGTATGTCTGCCATTACTTGTAATACACAGATTTAATTCTATTTTTAGTGGGAGGGGAGGAGAACAAAAACCACTTCATTCACTAAACACTTTATTACAGTTTTTAAAACCTCACATGCAGAAATCAAATCAGTGTTCATACCAGTACTCACTAAAGGTATTATTATTCTCCTGCTTACACTGTGGCGCTGCCAGCTTTTGGAACATTGAACTGTGAAAAAGTCCATTTTTCCCATCATCCCTCCAGGGCATTCTCCTCTCCCAAAATGGCTTTGACCATTTTGGCTTTATTTTTATGACAGACCTTCTGTAAAGTCTTCTGAAAACTGTATAACCAAACAAAGTCATCTAATGGTTTAGAAGGAGCTGAGACTCTCCTGCTGCCAGGTTAGTCCATCAGCACAAACCCCAGGGATAAATGAACATTTCATGTTCAAGCCTTGACCATCCCATCTGAGCCACCTGAAATGTCTCATTATGGCTGATCCCACAGAATGCTTTTCATCTGCCCCACACACTTGCCAGGCAGGATTATTACAGCAGAAATGGTTTAGCTTGGAGTTAATTTTATACTGTGCCTCAGCACGGCTGAACCAGATATGATAAATAAGGGTGATGCTTCAGAAGAGGGTCAGAGGAAAAACAAGCTGTACTCTGAACTGAATAGCTCTTGGTATGTTACACACGAACAATTTCCACAAATGATGAGCTTTTTTCCCTGTATGACTTTTACTGGCATACTGAAAGATGCAATGAATAGCCTGAAATGGACTCTGCTGCGTGGGGAATAAGTGCACTAATTAACGACAAAATGGAAATAGCTACTTTTACACTTTTTTTTTTTTTTCTTTTCATATTCCATTGAATTTACCATTGCAATGAAGCATCAAATGCTTAGGTCAGCTAAGAGCAAACTGGTTCAATTTTTCCGGGTTAGGGTCTCACATCAAATGTCTGCAGTTGCTCCCTGCCACTTCACCCCTCTGTAATATCCACTGTGTGCAGAGCAGAGTCAGTATTTGCTTCTGACTCTGTTTTTATCATTCCTGCATGCACATACCAGATGAGGTTTTTTGTTTCTTTCCCAAAGTATTTTTCTTTTTGATTCATACTGCTTCTGATACATTCTGACTTAAGTTAGCAGTTTGTACTGTGTGTACTTTCTGGTAGGTCTATGAACATGTCTGCAGTTTATTTATATTCAACTAATAAAAACAATCCAGTAATTATTTCTTTACATTTATCAAGGTGCAAAAGAGCTTGCTTGATCTGGTGTTGAAAGTTGGAAGAAAGGGCTTTTTGTCCTAACAATAGCAGTCAACTCCTTCCAAGTTACACAAAACCATAGTTTTAATTATCAAGCACCCATTGTAAGCCATCGGTTTGTACTGTCCTCAGATTCTATCATCAGGCACAGAGTCCAATTTTGTTTTATTGTGCACAATTCAAAGGAACAGATGCATGGACAAAAAGAACAGAGTCTCAGTGATCACACCTCTACGACAATAACCTCAACAGAAAACACCCTAGTAGCCCCACCATACAAAAGCCCTCCATGATAAACATTTTGGCACTACAAAGAGCAAATCTTGACCATTTCTGAGAAGGCAGGCAATCCTATTTGAAAGAAAAGTGGTGCTTTCATAGGTTTCCTCTTAGGTTTGTACATGTTATGACTTTTGGGTTTGTAATGCTTAGCATGTTCAGCTCTGAATCTGCAGGAGACAGGGTTTAGCTGGCAGGAGGTGCATTTTGTCTGCTAACCACTCTGTGAAAATTCCCCTATGTGCTCTCACCTCCACACCCCCCCTCCCTGATGGGACTGCAATCTCTGAAAACATATTTTACATTCAGTGTGACAGAACCTGAAGCTGAGGACACTCAGACTCAGCCCCACAGAACTAATCTTAGGTGAACTTTACCTATAATGTACCAGTGAAAATCAGATGTGAGCCTGGAAGAAGCAAAGTCAAAATACAGATCCCTACATGCTTGTCTTGATTTTGCAGCTTGAAAGCTATGAAATTGTTCTGGATCAATAAAAACAAAATAAACTTAATTGAATTACATCAACAGCTCACAGGTCATGAACAAACAACACTCTCTTAGCAACTTCTGCTTTCTAGTGTATTTGTTTGGCTATTCATCTTCTTGTATCATCATTCTACTGACATGAGATTTTCTTTTCTATGGAGGGCTTATAGATTTCAAAATAACTTTCCCAGAGAAATAATTAATTTTCACAAGTAATGAGGCAGATGGTGAGTCCTAAGTGAGACAATTTCCATTGACCCTGTTCTCAGATTTGGGAGGGATTTGAGAAATAGGCACCTCTTTCTCTTCCTGTCCTATTCAAAATTTCTGAATGAAAAATGACAAAAAATGACAGCTTTAAAAATATTTCTGTATGTTCTTGTTTTCTCTGGGAAAAGAAAAAAAAAACAAAGAAGGAAAAGGATACTGGGGATACTGGGGATCTGTAGAGGAAAAAGAAAAAAAAAGAGTTCTCTAAAAACTGAGGTATGTGGAACTAGCCTAAACCAATAGAAATCGTTCTTTTTAGAAAAGCTGTTATTCAAATTATGTCTTTCCCTAGATCCATACAATCTAAGCAGAGTGGAGGTGTTGAAACTCTATACCTAGATAAATAAAACCAGGAAATCTGTCCAAAAGTCTCTAGTATACTCAGTATTTGAAATAGATATCAGACAGAGTGAGGAAAACAGCTTCATGATTACTTCTGGGTGGGTTTGCATTTCAGCAGCCACAATGATTTGTCACTAATCCTTGCTCTCAAAAGCTGGCTCCTGAAATGAAAAGGTGTGTAGGCAACACTCAGCAAACCACGACACAGGAGACTGTCCTGTTCTGAGTTGGAAAAGGTCAGTTCTGCCCTGAGTAGCTACATAATACCTTGGCATTTCATAGCTTTAATGTTGCTGGAGACAAAATGGTCTAAACACATCAGGCAGAGCATAGGGAAGCAATACTAGTATGAGGAATATAGTTAGGTATTCAGGTAATTTGAAAGAATTTACCAAATGGCTTTATGAAGGGGAAGTGAACTGTAGATCAGTATCCTTCCAGTATTAAGAAAAGAACTATTCTTGCATGCCCAAAGAGCCACTGAAATTGATTGCAGAAAAGGGCTTTTTATTTGGTGCTTGTATTTATCTCTCTTTTTTTTTTTTTTTTTTTTTTTTTTTTTTTTTTTGGTCGAGGTGTGGTTTGGAACAGATGAAAACTACAAGAAGGATTTGAAAGAGGCTTTAAATAAAAGGAAATATATTGTTTTCCAATTTTCCAGTTTTCCATCACTCAATCATCAATTTATTCTTCTTATACTTCTCCATTAAGAGAAAAAAAATAGACAATTAGGTTACCTGCAATCAGCTCTCTGGTTTTGTAATTTGAAAACTTGTAGATGAAAATTTCAAAGAGAAAAATCCCCCTACTACTTAAATCAGACCATGTGAAAGAAACCCTCCAGAAATTAACCTCCATGACAGCAGACTTCAGGCAGCTGATTGGCCTCCAGTGTGATTGCAAGAAAATGCACTTGGAATGACTGAAGAGTGTTGCTGTGAAAAAGAAACCATAAAGCCAGCAGTGTGCCCTTGTGGTGAAGGCAGGCACGCACATCCTGGGCTCTCCTGCACTTCCAGGGCACTAAGGATTCTCTGTTCTGCACTGGGGAGGGCAAGTCTGCTGAGCTGAGTCTGTGGCTTGATGTGTTTATCAACAACCTCTACTAATGCTGATACTAATGTGCAGACAGAAAAAAAAAAAAAATCCTGTCTTCACCTCTAATGTTGATGTATCCTTTTAATGCTAGCATAACCCACACTTCCCAGACATGTCCCAAGAGAATTAAGAACAAGGACTTTTTACTCTGAGAGTTACATGGGCCTTGGCAGGTGCTATGTGGGGATTATTGTGAACTCTGTATCTTGGATATCCGTACCAAGAGCCTGACAAGGAATCTATCAAGGACTTCTAAATCAGTGTTAAGTGCTGAGACAAAACATGCTGTACCTGGCCTACTAGAAATCTTCTTACTCCACATTTTAGTTGTAAATAATTATTTCGTTAACACATCGGAGACTTCCTGATCTTGATATACTGCTGTATATGGCATTTCTGCTTTATCCTTTTCTTTCAGGCAAGAAGTTTCTCCATCTGTGTCAATATATCTTGAGGATATATTTAGCAAATTGTGGTTCTGTTTATTATTTGTGTGCCTGCTGCTGCGTAACCAGCAACACACACGCCAATCACTGAAATTCCACAGAACTTTATATTGTGCTCAACTCAAACCTTTAATTTTCATTAATCTGTACACAAGCATTATGCTACTTTAATAACAGCAATTTTCTATATGGTCCAGAGAGAAGCTCAGAAAAGCTGAGAGCATTGCATCATATGGTAAATTTATTTGTGTTAAAATAATTGCCAGTGAGATATGTAGGGCCAACATACCAGAGTACCTCAGGGAAATAAGCTGCATTTTTGTGCACAATTCACTTAGGGTTAATGGATGTGATTGCACATTAAAGGAACTGATTTTTCTATGTTTATAGTAAGAAATTACAATGACAAAAAAAAATAATATTGACCAGGTAGCCTGTAAATGACAGGGGAAAGGAAAGATGAAATGAAAATCACAACTCCTCAAGAGATTTAAAACGCTGATTTTATATTTTGTTACCTGGGCCACTGCAGTGTCTTCTTGCTTGATTACATCTGGCAGTGACCCTTCATAGGAGTAGAAAAGCTTTGGCAACAGGCAGACAGAACTGGTAACCCTAAACAGAAGGAAAAACTGCAGGGGAAAAAAAATAGTGCTAAGGCATGAAACTCTACTTATGGCATTCCACTCTGAAATGACAAGGTAGGAGGAGAAAAAAAAATAATTGCCATGTGCTAATCATGTTTAATAAAGAAAAGCAGCAAGGTACAGTGCACAGGCACATTGGATTTCTGGCACCAGGAAATCCAGATGTTAAACAGAGGAGGAATCTCATTTTTACACAACTGCCCCATGCACAGTTATGCTTTGTGGTCACTCCTTTCTGGTTATGCAACTTTGCTTGTAAAAGACAATACACAGAAAATACCAGCAAGATTTTTTTTTTTTTTTTTAGCACAGGGTTAAACTTTGCACAAGTGAGATTTTTTTTTAAATCTATCCAAATTGATTAGAAAGCTTTAATGAAAATATTCTGAAAACCTCAAAATGAGATTCTACAGAAAAAAGGACAATTTTCAAGTTGTAAAAAAACCTGTCCAAAGTAAGAATAAATAAAAAAGCAAAGCAAAAAACCAAAGATTTCATTCTGTTGGCAAAGCCTAACCAAAAATAGTGATAGAATACAGAAGCGGTGCTATCAATGGCATAATATATACATATAAGGCCTGCTTTATGAGACTAAAGTAGCAGCCAAATATCATGAATAAAGATATGTTCTGCTATATCTGAAAGCTTGTGAAAGCATACTGTCACCATGGCAACACTGTGGCATTTATAGGAACTGTTAGAGCTTAACAACCAGTGACGTTGCTCCTAAAAAAAAAGGAAAAAAATTTTGAAATTGACCATACATGTATTAAGCACTTCAACATGGAAAACACTTCACACATTCTGCTTTAGAACTGATTAAAAGCTTTCTTTGTCTCTGCTGCCTTGAGAAAGACCTTTCACTCCTTGATGGTCCTTCTGGACCATGAAGATGATGATGCAGATGTTCAAGGGCATGATGGGGATTGTTCATGGGTGTGCCAAGAGGGGAAAATAGAGAAATTGCTTTGGTGTCAGCTGCTTTTAGAGTAATGTCAACAAAAAAAGAGGAGCCGTGGCAGATTCACATGTTAATGCTGCAGAAATTTCACCAAATCTGTCTATTAAAAGAATCCAAAACTCTGCAGCAGAACCCCAGAAGCACTGAGAACAGGATGTGCAAGGTGGGAAACCAAAAGCTTTATTTTAATGCAGACGACATCAGTGTGAATAGAACATTTGCCATAAGCACAGACATATGACTAAGCATATTTAAATAAACAAGGCTGGGAAAAAAGAATCAGTTTCTGTGTTGAAGAAAATTCAGGTCACTGCCACAATCCCAGTCTTGCTGTAGATCAAAGGTTTTTGTCTTCTTCCATGAGGTTTGTGGGGGTCTGGGGGCTGCTTCTCTGTGGTCATTGACATGGGAATGTTTGTTGATTTTTGAGCCCAATTTAATATAAAGTCCTACCAGACAGTCTCCAGATCAAAGAGGAAGTTATAATTCCTTAGCTAGAGTCCTTGAAGTTATCCCATGAGATCACAACTCATGTGGGTAGGTGTAATACCTCTCTGTAGGGCTCTAAATCTCCAAAATCCTTCTGTACCCATCCCAACAGGCTCACAGGCCAGGCAGCCACGCTTCAGGTACCTCCAGGTCTCCTTTGGGGGCTCTGTGTGATAAAAGATCATTAATTTATGCTTCGTGGGCCACTTTGTCAAAATTAAGCATTACACATTGTCTCAAAGTTCACCGCAGAAAAACTCACAAAAAAACCCAAATAAAACAATTATGTTCACAAAAAAATACAAACAAGAGGACTGTTTTATTAATTCACACAAAATCCTCTTTTGGAGAACATTATTTATGTCCATTCATCCTCACAAACCCCATCTCTGGTTTCTAGAAAAGAAGTTTGCCCTGCTGACAGCTGCGTCAGTCGACTGATGGGTTATTTTTCTCTCCCAGTCAGCTGTTAATGATGGATGCTTCCTTTAAAAGGGAGCCCAGATCCTGCCAGTTGTGTGGCAAGGGAGGGTGCATTTCCCTGAAGGTCCAACACATACCCATCAGTAACCCCTGCGTGGTTCTGGCAGCGAGCTGTGGATTTCTGTGTGCCATTCCTGACACGTGAGCTGCTCTGGAGTCAGCTCATGCCCACACATGTTGCACCCAGACCTTTTGTTGTGTGTGTAAGACAGAGAAGAATCAAATTGCTCTCTCTGCAGGAGAGAAATATGGAACCACGAGTCAAGGTCCTACTGAGGAGACCTGAGAACAAGACAACGCCATAAATCTACCCAAAAAAGTGAGAAGCACAGGAGGATGGCACCATAAATCCACCAAGAAAGGAGATAAAGCAGGAACAAGCAGCTGATGAGGCCAAGCAAGATTTTGGGTGGAACTTTCCTGCTAACCTGTAGCCATTTCATAAAGTTCGCACCCACTGGCTGTAGATGCTCCTTAGTCACATAATCCCCTTCCACACAGAGCATGAGGGATAAAATCAGTGGTATTTAAATGAAGGTGAGAAAATATTTAACCAATGAATGTAGTTCAATATTGTTTTTTCCAGGGGAAATGTTGATCACTCACTGTTGGAAGGGTGCAAAAGTGGGGAGCAGGCATGCAGGGAGGGTGCTGCTCTGTGGATTTACCCTAGCACCCATCTCTGTGCAGGGAGTAAACAAATATTTCTTCTTCATCTATGTATTATCTATCTAAATATCTATTTATCTATCTATCTGCCTGTCTATCTATCTATCTGCTTATCTTGCACTCTGGGTACGACCCATTTTTGGGATAACACTGACTGCAGTACAGAAGCAGCATCAGGGCTGTTCTCCCACACAACCCCAGACGTCACTGAGAACAGAATCCCCTCTCAGTTCCCTGCTGTTAGTCCAGCACTTTCATTTAAAGGTCATGGCTGAGATATACAACTCTTGAAATCCTCACTGGAGTAAAAGAGCTTTGCTCCCTGGTGTCTTCCAATAAAGAGTTGTAGCCTGTCCTCATTTGGCCTTATCTCTCCAGGGTGAGAGTAAACCTTTCACTTGAACTCCTTGTACTGACACAGAGGAAACTTAACATAAATGTGGTACTTAAGAAAAAAAATATATATAGTAAAAAGCACATATTCCCTCCAACTCTGCAGCACGTATAATATATTTGTTTTAATTACATCAAGAAATTTTAGTTCCAAAAAGAATTTGTAAAGGTTGCACAGGATTTTCTACAGAAACTGACAGAATAAACAAAAGCCCACAGCAGAGTGATGCAGAGCTGTCTGAGCACAGCTGCATTAGCACATAAGCCCTCCCTTTCCAATCTTATTAATATTTCAGTCTTTCCAGAGCAAATACATATCATTGTGAGACTAGTGATGTGCCAGAAACTCCTCTGAGGGCTGGAATAATAATCTTTCCATTCAAAGTGTGGTCTGGTTTCTCAAGAGGAGAAAAGAGAAAGTGAAGTGTCACAAGACTGAATCACCATCATGTTTTCAGAAAGCTTCTGCTAGACTTTGGGAGTGTGATGGAAAAATTCTCTGCTGCAGTGGGGGAACTGGTGTGAATTTCCTATCTTTGCTACAGTCAATTTAGCAATATCCACAGATATGCTGGCTTGAAGTGACTGCCCAGCAGTATTAAATTACCCTTAATAGACTGCCTTATCCCAGCGGTTTACAAAAATATCTCCTTAGGATGCTTCCAAACATACCAGAGATGCTGGCCAGCCAAGTTCTCCAAAATAGTCCTCAGTTAGCAACTTCCATACTCTACACAAGAATCAAATTGCTTCACTTGAGCAATTGTTCCACATCTCCTTGATCAGAGTCGTCATCTCCCCCTTTGGGGTGTGATTATAAGGAAACATCTTTCTCTTTTAAAAGAAAACAACATTTATGGAGCCCTCAAATAAACAGAACCTGACAGAGGAGAGAAATCCCAGGCGAGTGGGAGAAACGCTGCTACGGCTCCTGCATAAATATTGTCAACACATGGCTTTGGGCGGCGTTTAGTGAGCCAGCAGGAGCATTTCTTGTACACCACACTGTCACTGCCTTTGGGAAATTATCTGAAAGCTTTGCTTTGTTATGATCTGGGCACCCTGGCACCAACAGAGATGCAGTTAGTGCCAATACCTCCTGGCTTTTGGAGAAGGTGGCTGTGTTCTTGTCCCTTCCTGCCCAGGTTACCTTCTGCCAAAGGTTATCACCCCTGCAGCGAGCTGTGCTCAAATTTCAGCGGTGACAAGTCACAGCCCAGCTCCTTTATGTGAGCTCATCAGGGAGCTGTGTTTGGGGTCTGGCTGCCCTGCTGTGAACTGTGATAGCCACCGCTGAGAGCCACCCCTCCTTTCACTGCCTCTGCTACAAATAGCGGCAACCTTTACCCGATGGACACGGGACATGCAGCAAAGGGAAATAAATAACTCCAAGTGCCACAGCTAGAGCCAGAGCCTCGGCTGGGATGAGTCAGCACAGCCCCAGCTGTACCAGCTACAGGGCTGGCTTTGATTCTCCCCTTGCAGCCTGCCAGCCAAAGCACAAAGGAAAACCTCCCAATGGCTTGGTGTTATTAGAGGATGAGCAAAACAGCTGCATCCAAAACTTTGCCTGAAAACAGGCAGCATGTGCCTTCCCTCCCTACTTCATGATGTTTAAGAAGCCTGGCATCACTGGGAATGTTTTCAAGACCCATCTGTGTGCAGAGTGTGGTTTTTTTTTTTTTTTTTTTTTCCCTCCTGGCAGGACAAGAGATGCTGTTACTGCTATAGTGTTCCAATGCTGCTCAATAATGCTTGCAAATATCCACTTGGACTACAAGTAAATCTACTAAATTTTAAGCAATCTTTAAAAACATTTTTTTCCCTGACCTGTCCTGCAGACAGGTTTTTGTTTACAGTGACTTCCAGGAATGGATCTTCCTCATAGAAATGCTTTCAAAGACGTTTATAGATAAAGGTGTGTGGTGGTTACTTGTGGACTCTTAGCAGCAATGTTTCAGTCATATAAACAGACTCAGTTCACCAAATAAACAGACTGGTGGAAACACAGGGTTTGAAACACGTGCAAGACTGAAATTCATTTGCGTACGCTATTGCAAGAACAAAGCAAAAAAAATCTATCTTAGTAGAAATCAGTTTGGGCAGGAAAAGAAAAGATAGGCCAAAATAATTACATATCTTACTTGCAACAAAGATTACAATGATTTGCTAATATTAATCACTGCTTAATGCTAAGAAAAAGCATCTTATTGAATACATGGGAAAACAGAATTTTTTTCTGGATGTCTTCTAGACCTTTCAATCTTATGGAATGGGACAGTTCCTCACTTGCATTTGGATATAGAGATAGAAGAGCCTTGTGGAGCTTGAAAAGCTAAATTATACCTTATTTTACAGACTGTTGTTAGTGCAAAAAAGGCTGTGCAAAAGATTATATACTCTAGTGTCTCTTAGCTTTTTGTAAGAGATCACATACAGTACATATTCCAATGGATTCTGAAGTGTTCTGCTAACACAAAATTTTATGTTTTTCACAGTGAGAATAGTCATTAATCTGCTTTCAAGAACTTAATTTGCTTTTGTATTTAATTAAAATAATTTTGCAACTCCTGCAATATTTGGAAAAATGTGAAACAGTAAAAAATAATGAGACATCCTGGGATATTTCTTATCAAGGTGCTAAATAAACCTCCATAATTCTAGCCTTTAAGCAAGAGCATTGCAGCAGGATGGATGAACCTCCTCTAAGCTGGTGGGGAGAGGATAAAAAAGCAAATGTAGCTGTGGTTTCATACACAATGACCAAAAATATTTGGATGTGGGATGGACCAGGGTCTGCTGCAGGCTGACAAAATTCATGTGCCCCCCACGATGGAAGGCACCAGCCACTCAGTGCCTGTAGCACTGCAGCATTTATCCAGAGGCATAAATAACTTGTGTTTGAAATAAGAAAAATTTTTGGAAGGATTCTTGAAGTCAAGTAGTAGTTTAGTTCAAGGTCAAACGTTTCCTCTTCTTACTTAAAACCAGAGTCAGGCATACAGACACAGTTAGCAAGAAAATATTTTTTATACCACCAGATCTGCCACATCAAGAGAATTGCCAGGATTTGGGATTCAACTTGGCTGTTTCTAGAGAGCAGAGCATATGCTGTGCTACTGCCTGCCTGGCATGTCTGCTCCCTAAAATGTCTGTCTGGCTGCCTGCCTACCTTTACTTTCTCCTCTCTTGCACATTGGATCTTCCCTCCAGCAGGAAGGAGGAAACTGGATGCTGCAGGCAGTCTGGGCCTGGTCATTGGCGCCTCTGAAATTACCTGCAAATTATTCCCAGGAAAATAAATGCCTCAAAAATGGTCAAAGAACAGGGCTATGTCAGCTGAACATTGTCTTAGGGGTGGGAGGAAGGAAAAGAAATAGAACAAAAAGCAGCCTGAAGCACGGATAGGTGAAACAGTCACAGGATTACAACCACTCTTTCATGGGACTGGGGGCAGTAAAGATTTATAACCCTCAGTAACAACAATGGCTCAGCCACTAACTGATAAAATTGCAGAGCACTGGCTAATATAAGGAGATAAAACTTCAGGAATAATCAGTGTAATTAAGTTTGAGGGTTTTTGGTTTTTTTTTTTTGTTTTTTTTTTTTTTGGGTTTTTTTTTTTTTTTTTTTTTTTGTTTTGTTGTTGTTGTTTTTTTTTGGGTTTGTTTTTTTTTTTTTGTTTTTTGTTTTTTTTTTCCCTGAGGACTCGGTCACCTGGTGAAGGAAATACAGAATTCTGGTGATAAAGAACATTGTTCTTCAAAAAGAGGAAAGATATAAACTGGGACAGTGTACCACTGTGGCCAAAGGTGGTGGTGCCCAATTCTAAAAGACCTCTGGTATTCTGGCTACAGGAAACTTTTCAGCACACACATTATGTCACAGCCTTTAATGTTATTTAAGCATCATACACACATCTTACACAGTTAGAAGTCTTTCTTGAAGCTGCAATCACACAAGACAGTAACTGTGCTTGCTTTCACAGCCCAAGCTGTTTCAGAAAAGGTTTTCCTGGCATTTTTTCCGAGGCATTATCTGGATGCAGTTGACAGCCATGGGAGAAAAGTGCAGCACATGGAAAATCTGTGAGTGCCAGGAAAGATCAGCTTTTGATACACTGGTTTTAAACAGCAAAACTTAGAATACACAAAGTTTTGCACACAATATCTTTCCAGTTTTGAAGAAACCTGATTAAAAAAAGATAAAAGTAGTTAATGACTCAGTGATAAGCATATGTAGTCTGTTATTTTCCTTTTGGGATCAGGCTAAACACCTGAGAGTGATAATAGCTATTCATACTTGTGTATCATTCCAGCCATATTGCTGCAATACACCACACATTTCTCTGAGACATAGAAGCGTTGGAGCTGACCTTCAGCTGCCATAAATTACCTCAATATAATCAGAGGTACACATAGATTAACAATAGTGAGATACTGGTAACTCCAGAAACTGTTGAAGGCATCCAGGCTGAAATGTGGCACACACAATGTATGTGTGCATGAATTCAAGGCAAATATTTTAACTAGAAATATTAACAGTGGACTGGCAGAACCCATTTATTGCTATTTCTTGATAGGGCATTCACTGCACAATGGGCTGTGTAAATTATATGTCAATTATATTAAATTAAGAAATAGATAAACCTCTGAAAAAAGCAAGTTCAAAGGAGGAATGTGATCAGCAGAAAACTATGTGAGGCACTGGGGCCTGCAGTCTTGCTAAGCAGACTGAAATATTCTACCAGTGCAGGTATTTGTATAGCGGGCCTGCAGTCTTGCTAAGCAGACTGAAAATACAAATACCAGTGCAGGTATTTGTATAGTTCTGCTGACTTAACCACTTATACTTTTTGGCCTTTCAAAATTTGGTGGATAAAAATTGCAATTAAGCAATAAACACACCCAAGAAGATCTTCTTCTCTCTCTTTTAAGTTAAGGCCTGGGGACTTCTTTCGCCCTTCTCTTCCACCTGAAGAGAAGAGAGGGATTTGACCAGTCCCGTGACATCCCTGGGTGCTCCACAACACAATCCTGATATGCAGGTATCCTATATTAGTGGAGCAATTGGTTTTCCATTATGAAATATCTCGTGGAATGTAGCAAGCACACAGCTGTGCCAAGACCATGTGCATGATTTTCCTATACCACCCATACTAGTTTCACTGATTACTCACTTCCTTAGCTACAAAAACACATGGCAAGTTTCTTCAGGCTCAAACATCTGTACACAAACTATTTGGGCAAAGATGTTTCCATTCACTCACACCTCCGTTGCTGTGACTAACATTTTAAACCTACCTTCACCAAACAAGACTTGATTACAGAAAACACCAGGCTAACAAATTAAATTACATCCCTCCAAAAGGTATCCTGTACTGTACTTTGCTGCACAGTCTAAATGGGTACACCAGCACTGCCCTTTTCACCTGTGCTTCATCCTTTTCTTCTTGGAAATTTGATATCAGGCTGAAATTGCCCTCCTCCTGCAGGCACATATTCCCCTTCTTTGAACAGCTTTTAAAGACAGATCTCTGTGCAAAAAGAGCCTCTTGGTGCACTATCCAGCTGTTGGCATTGTTAAAGGGAGTTGATTGGTTTAATGTCAATAATAAAACAGAGCTAGAAATGGATCTGTTCTTTTTTTCTGCAGACCTTCCCCAATGCCATTTAACTGAATGCACTGTGGAATGTTTAAAATGCAAACTCCCCTTTAATGTGTAAATGTGCACACAAATTATTTTAAATTCATCTACGTAAGGTGTGTGAGGATGATTTGTACATAAAAAAGAGTAAAAGTTATTCTAAAAGCTTGAATTACTCACTGCATTTTCAGGTACAACAGACACCAGCCCTGCAACCCTTCTCCACAGCAAATACCTTAAATGTGTACTTGTAATAACAAAACCAAAATTGCTAAATCTTTTAGAGGCACCAATATGGCTGACATCCAGATGAATCAGCAAGCTGAAAACTTGTTATCTTACCAGGCATAAATCCACACCAAAACAATATTTGCAGCTGAAAATTTCAATAAATGGGTTTTATACTGAGCTTTTTGGTATCAGTGAAAGATGAACTGTAATATACCTTCCACAACAGAAACAGGGAATGCACAACAAGATAGTCAGTACACATTAATTTAATTATTGCTATTTTTAAGCCTGATGTCAGTATTTTGCTCTCTTATATAGGACATAATAGACAGTTATAGATTTATTAAATAAATGAAGAAAATTAGACAATTTCCCTGAAAGGGGATACCTTCATCTAGTTTTGAAGGAACTTGAACCATCTCCCACAGCAGTTAGAGGCAGTTACAATAATCTTCAGTTTCCATTCTTCTGCACTTATATTTCTAAGCATAAATGATCAGGGACTGTCAAAGGAATGGTGAATGCATAAGTTAAAAATCTGCATTTTTAAGGCTTAGAATTTTGCACAAAAAAAGCCCCACAAATTCAAGTGAAAATCCTCTTTCTGTGTAAAAAGCAATTAGCTCACAGTGCTGTCGTTTTCTTAAAGCAAGGCTATAATTGCAGCCCTGAAGCTTTGCAGAGGATCCTGTTTGGCTGAGTACAGCAGCCACCCTGTCTGAAACATTCTTCAGCAGAATATTAACATTCAAAAGGTGTACCAAAAAAAACCCCAAAACCCACCAACAAAAACAATGAGTAAAAACCCACAGGGTATTCCCATATCTCTGAAAAATCAGAACAAAAAATATCCTTCTCTCTTCTACTCTATTGATTGTTGCCAGTAATCTGTCTGTTTAACTGCAATTAACAAAGCTTGTATCACTCATTCTGAATACTGATGGCAATTTATGGTTTTCAGACAAATTCCCCAATCCCTTACCTTAAAATAGAATGGATGATAGGATGCCAGCAGTGTACTTTATTTAGAAAATTATCTGACCATGCAATGGGAGAGGTATAGTCAGTAACGTTTCCTGTTTAACTCCTGAGCTTCTCTCTAGGTGTTTTTGCCCTGGGACCATTACTTGTTTCCGTGTCCTAAAGCTGCCCTTGATCTAGCTGCTTTTTATTTTGAGGGGAAAATGCATGACTAAAGTAAAAAGGTCCCTGTTTCCCTTTCCCATGAGAAAAATGAAGTCAGTTTTAGAATGTCAGTCTGAGTGATTAAAAAATATGAGGGTTGTTTTTTTTTTTAACTGAGAGTTTCTACTTAAAGGCAGTCAAATAGGTATATTCTCACACAGAGACCCCAAACTATTTTAGGTTAGTGATTTACTTTGTCCTCTTACAGGGAAGTTCAGTTTTCAGATATTCCATATTTTCACGGACCAGAGAAAGAATACGGGATATTATTCTTCTCTCATATTTCTTTCAGACTTCTCCTATGTACAATAGATTTGAAGCTCACCAGAACTATCTTCCTTTTTTCTGAGCCATGAGGATTTTCCCGTGGAGGCATCTTTTATTTTTATCCATCAACTGTGTCAGCTGCGTTGTGGTTGTCAGGGTCAACCTCTCGGAGCGTGGGACTGCGGTTTTGTGCACGTAACAGGACAAATTGTGCTTGCAGAGATGATGCAGAGCTGCCACCCAGGTCACCACAGTGCAGAGATTGTCATTCTGTGGACACCCCTGTGCACCCTCTGGGTGGTCTGGCTTGGGGCCATTCACCACCTGGCTTCTCACGGTTTATGTGATGCTCTAAGATTTTAGCTTTTATATTTTTCAGGTGCTGTGCTGCATCAGTGTATAGCTCTGAACTCCATGTAGAGTGTTCACATTTTGGTCAGACGTATCAATCCTTCCAGACCTGAGAACCAAGGCCACCCTCTGCCTCAGGCCCCAAAAAGTATAAACAAAAGTGAATTGGAGAGGAGCAAACTGGGGGAATGTGACTTCATTACCTGAAGCTATAATGAGAGAATTAACCCAGAAATGCAAATGGACAAAACTGATAATTGTGTGAAAAACTCCTGACCACCATCCAGCTTGGGTGTAGCCTCTGCAAGGCTTTTTCACTGCCTAAGGTGCATCTGTTGAAGGCCTTTAATAAATACCCACTTTATTCTCTTAACTCTGTCTAGCCTCTGTTCTAGGCAACCATTCCAAGGCGTCATGCACAAATATAAACAAGGAGAAAAGCACCTCTTCCTGCTGTCACATAAAAACCTCCATTCATGCCTCCCTCGGAACCTTGTCCTTTGCAGGTAGCCAGAGCAATCCAGGAACACAGGTCTGGCACACTTTCTGAGGGAATGTGACCATTATTTCAGCTGCCTGCACATCTCTTGGCACAGTATTTACAAGAGAACACACCTCAGTAAAATCACAAAGCTGTCTGCTCTATGAATCCATTAATCTCACATCATGGTATGCCTCTGCAGGAAAATGTTTCAGGAAGGATTTTCCAGCTCCTTGTTCTTCTTCCTTGGGATCTGTTTCTCTAGATGAGCTTCACAAAGGGTGTCCCAGGGCCCCTTTGCTACAGGAAGCAATCTCTGGAAGGATAATTCACAAGGTTTGGAAACCCTTCCTTGTCTGGAAGATTCATGATGAGACTTGACAAAAGACGCTGAACTGCATTCCCAGAAGACCTCTGACATAGGTTTCATAATATTGGACAGAAGCTTTATATTTTGACTTTAAGTACTCTCAGATCACACAAGGTGTTACAGACTCAGTAACAAATTTCTACAGCGCTGCTGCTCTGTGATCCAGGCAAGCTGGTGTTCTTCCTAGGAGTACCTTTTTGTCAGGAAGAAACTCGTCATCACACACTTCCCTTTAAACGATCCTCATTGTGAAAAAAAATTGTTATCCACTCAGCTCTAAGAAACCCAGCCAGTCTGCAAAAACAAAATGAATGATTAATCTCTTAGAGGAAAAATTATCCTATAAGAGTGAGAATCTTTAAATCCATAAATCCTATAAATTTAGGAACTCCTAAGGAAAGGGAGGTTGGCTCCTATCACTTTATATGCATTTTATGTTAAGTAAATATTGGATTTTAAAAAAATGAACCAGAAGTAATCCCAGGAGACATTTTATGAACATGTAAAAGCTGGATGCTGCTGCCACACAGTGAGCTGGACCTCAGAGGCAGCAGTGTTTCTGCTAGGAGCTGGTTCCAGGAAGGTCAAAGCAGGAGCCAGGAAATAAGAAGGAAAAACCCTGAGGTGCCTCTGACCAAACTGGGAATCAGGAAAACAGCCCTGTGAATTCCACCAGTCATTAGCCAGGGAGGGTTTGGGATTTCAGGGTTACATTCATATAGTCCCCTTAACGTTGCTCTGGGCATCTAAAGTTTTTGGGTGTGACTTTTGGGTTTCACAGATGCTATAGGGTGAGTTCTAGTAGGGCTTGCAATGAGTGCATCATATCCTGGCTTCCACCCCCAGACATGGCAAACTCCAATACTCTTATTGGACTTGAAAATATTATGCTTCACAAATGCCTTTGTAAGAAAATAATGTAAAATTCTTCAATAAATACCATAAAACATTGGTATTTCAAGTAATTTCCTGCAGCACTGGTAATGGGGTGAATTTGCACCTCCAGGTATTAAACAGAAAAGCTCCTTTAGTGCCCTTCAAAGAAAGCTTTTTTCTGAGCCAATATCATTAAAATATTTTCCATAGCCTTGACTTGCTTTGCTGTGAAGCTGTATCTTACATTTTTGAAAATGGAGACTTGATGATAATTATGTCTAATACTTACGTGTGCTTCAGTTCCAAACTCTAATCCATTTCAAATAGTGTAAATAAAGGCAGCCTTTCAGGAAAAAACACCAATAAAACTAAACAAAAACACCCAACCAAAACCAACAACTAATTTTGATTAAAAGCCATAACTGCAATTCTGAGACATTCACTGCAACTCAAGAGATGCTCCTGCCAGGTTGTTAGTGTGCTTCTATTTTTGTCTGCCCACAGAATCTGTTACTTACATTTGGGTGCTGGAGGTGGGGGCCCTGAATGGCTGCTCCCACGAGAAGAACATGCAGCAGTGTGCCACACACTCTGTACCAGGTGTCCTTCTTGCAGGTCCTCTGCCACCCCACTCAGAGGGGAAACGACCATGGAAACCTGATTTTTCCTGCAGAGGTTCCTCTCACTGATGCTTTTCCTGTTTTGGGAATGTTTCCTTTGGCAGGTGTGTGAAGGTGCATGAAATATCTCCCTTAATACAAACCATTCAAAATGTAATTTAGACATTATCTGAGGGTAGTAAGCAAGCAGTAGGATGCCTAACTTCTCATTTGTAGCACTATCTGGAGCATACCTGGCTCCCCTGTGGCAACCTCAGAAGAAAACATTGAAATGGCACAACCTCTTTCTCTGCCTTGTCTATTCAGCACACTTCTACATTGGAATTTCATCCCTGTGATCCAGATATCAGCCAGCAGCATTTTCCACAACAATTGCTTGTGCTCTCACACTTATGTTCAGTTTGCCAGATTAATTTTTTTTCTTTTTTCTTTTTTTTTCCTTTTTTTTTTTGGTGGGACTGTGTAAAACTGTGAACATTTTAAAAAATGGAGCATTTTTAAAGGATGGCTCAGCCTGGACAGGAAATATGTACCTCTGCCAGGGCAAAGTGAGAAGGATAAATATTGGGGAGGTTAAAAATGTTCAGAAATTTTGTTCAGAAATCTGAAGGAACAGTCACACCATAAATATGGTTTACTTTGGAAACTGTAGCTACCCTTCTCTCCTGTCCTAACATAAGTGATTATCACACTTTTGCATCCACTGCTGTAACTTTGCCTCAGCCTGTGCACAAAGCAGAGAGCCTGGAATCCTGGCTTGGCCAGAGGAAGACGTGAAAGATTTGGTTTTGCACTGAGTGTAAATATAATTAATTATCTGATGATCAACACTGACATGTGTTTATATGATCTCAGTCTAAGGAGACTCCTAAAATCTGCCTAAGAACAAGGTGGAAACAGCAAATGTTGGGGCACAGAAGGCTGTTTTGTCTGTCTGCAGAAGGAAGGAAGAAAAAGAAATAAGGATAAGTTTTAGGGTGACAGCACCTCCTCAAACCATCAATATGATACAGGCAGCTTTAAATCATCTTAACCTACAGGTGGCACTGGATGCACAAGTAGAGTTTGCAAATTATATTGCACTCATATTGATTTATTTTTCCTTCATTTGTATTCTTTAGTGTGCACTGTGATGACACCAAAAACATCCCTAACATCATTTACATAACTCATCATAAAGCCAAGATTTCAGAGTTAATTTTTTTTCTCCATATTTTCCTCTACTTCCCAATTTTGCCTCAATACAGCCTAGATGTGAAATCTAGCACAACATGACAGCAATTCTGTTGCCAAAAATATAAAGGTTTGTAAAAGATTCTGCTTCTCTACCTTCAGCTGGGTTATGCAGGCAGCTGGGTTAAATTTGGGTGGTGTGTACAAGTAAGAGATTACTAGATAGCTGGTGGCTGGCAGCCCTAGAAAAACAGATTTAGACTTATACTTTGCATGGACACAGCAGAATAAGAGTGGGCAGATAGATCTATCTTTAATCCATAGGCTTACTGGTAATTAAACAAGTAATGTGCAATTTTATTGCTATAATTCCAAAGACTGAAGAAGGATGCCTTCCAAAAGGCATTACGCAGGAATTGTGATTTGGTGTGATGCAGTTCAGTAATGTCAGCCAAGACACGTTTTATGTCCAACTCTCATTAAAATAACCCCAGAATAACATCACTGAACAGATTTTAGTAAGAAATTATAACCACTACCTAACCCACATTTGTTAGCTTGCCTTAAAAGTCATCTCAAAACAACATAAAGGCCTTTGGAATAATGAGGATGAAGAGACATGTGAAAGCTTAATGAGCAGGCTGCTGGCTTTCCTGCAGCTTGATTTTGCCCTGATTTTAAATAATTTTGCAGAGCTGAGAGCTGCTGCTGAGAAGTGAGGCAGGATTGTCTCAGCAGAAAGGTTGGCTGTAGCAGCAACACAATTGCTGACCTTCAGAGCAATTTGGAATGATGAGTAGTTTTTTTCCGTTTCAAGAATCCTGCTTCCTCTACCAAAAAAGTGCCCTTTCTCACAATGATGTCATCCTTTGAGAGTGTGTCATGAAAGGAAGAGGTAGCTCCCTTAAGTAAACCCATACAGCTAAAATTTCTCCACAATGTGCTGCAGAGTCCCAGATGAGGAAGCTGGTAACGCCCAAGTGATTGTTACTCACTGTTTTGGTTAAATTGGGGCTTTAAAGAAATTAAAGTCATCCTTCTGGCTAACCCAGAGACACCAAAGGTGGCAGTGCTTTCTCACTGAAACCCACAGAAATTCCATGCTGAATATTTTACACACTCAGCAATGCAACAGCTCACACTGACACAGCCAAATTGGGACATCTCCCCCCACAGTTTGCTGTTGTCACTGATCTAATGTCACACACTGCATTTGGAGCAAAGAAATAACCGAATATAATGTACAGTAATTTAAGAAAATGGTCATAAAAGCAGTTATTCAGTGTAAAGAATACTACCTGAACAAAGGCTGCAAACATTTCAGCTGTTAGCATAAAGATTTCACATGACAAAAGATCAGCTATTCAATTCTCTTTTCCAAATAGAATAGTAACCAGCATATCTTAATGCTAACCACTTAAAGTTCTGACGCATGGAATTTATAATTCTCCAAAAGTAAAACTAGTGTCCTTAATTAAAGCTAAAAGCATGTGAACCCACATAAGGAAACACACACAGACAGAGCTATTTACTACTGCAGTTAATTTACATTCAAGATAAGCTCACATTTTCCATGACTGAGGCAAATGACTTAATTCTGTTTTAAAAGGTAATAACAAATGTAATGGGTTTTATTTTAAAGGCCCACAACACATTAATTAAAATGAATCTGAAGGATTCTGTACTAAATGGAGCATACTCTTGAACTGTGGCAAACAAGGGAAAAGCATGGTACATTGAAAAAGATATTTCAAAACCAGCAAAGCTTCACTGTGTATTACTACATTTTTCCATGTCAAAAAAATCTTTTATTTACTAATAGAAATACACAAAAAAATTATAGCTATTAACTTGAATCATATCATAGGTCAATAAAGTTCATCTACATTCCCATTCTGAAAAGCAATTTGTTAATACAGCCCTCATTTTCTTTAGCCTGATATTTCAAAAATCAGCAATGGTCTCAAATAACACTATTTTTTCTGCCTTTTTCCTTTGCTTTGAAGCATTAACGAAAAGCCTCCAAACCAATAAATAGAACCTAAGCTAAAGTGGAATGCTTTTTGAGAGGAAGCAGGTGAGAAGTTCCACGCCGTTTCCACTCCCTCCTCCAATCTCCACTGGGTTGTCCATATCTTGGTGCTTCCACCCAGGAACTGAGGACATTTTCTGCTGGAAAAATCTGCAGCCAGCCATTCACCTCCCTGCTTCCTGCTTCGAGAAAGGCTTTTCACAGTCCAACAAAGTTGGTGTGTGAGACAGAAACAGGAGAACTCACCCCCATGCCACCTTCCAGCCCCGAAGGCTGCTGCCACTCCCTTTGCATCAGACACAGCTGTTGTGCCACTGCAGCATCAGTCAGGTGTGGAAAATTTACCTGAGGAATTAAAAATGAAGCAAAACAAAGGCATTGTCATCAGACCAGCTAACACCTCGAGAGATGGGCACAGAGGGAGGAAACTGAAGACAGAGGAGCAGGGCTGCCTCTTCCAGCAGAGCAGCTGATATTATTACATTGGCTTTAGGCTGCAGATTGAAAGTGCACCCTAAGCCTTGGTGCAGAGCTGGGGATGAAAATGACTGTGCAGTCATCTCTTCTTAGAAACAAAAGGTTAGAACAGAGGGGAGGATCCAGGTGTGGGAACCACACCTGCAGCAGGACGGGAGCAGAGCCAGGGTAAAAGGGAGCAGACAGACACAGTGATTTCAGCAGTCTCTGAGCATGGAGAGAGGGGAAAAATCAGCTGTGGGAGGGGATAGGGAGAAGATGTAGGAAAAAAGGCTGAAGGCAAGGTAGACTGGGGGACAGAGAATTGCAAAACCATGGTTTCATTTAAGTGCGCGTGAGAACAGGAGAAAAGTCTAATGACTGAAAGGAAGGGGCAGAAGTTTCCTGCATATCAAAACACCTGGAAGAAAGCACGAGAAAATACCAGTTCAGAGGATGTGTGCATACTTGGAGACACTTATTAAGGTGTTAAGGTTGTAATCATGCCATAAACCAAAGGCATATCTGGTAAAGCAGCAGATTATTAATGGCAAACTGCAAGAGTCTCAGCCATCCATACCCATACGTTTTCACACTCACTTCACACCCCCTGACACCACCAGCAGTCACCTTTCTTATGTTCTTGTTATGAGACCATGAGACAAAACAAAGGAAAACTACAGGGCCCAAATTCTGGGGAGTTGCAGACTGAAAAGTGTGATTGCAGTGTGTGTAAATTTAAAAGTGTGCTTTTAAATTTAATGTGATAAAGCTAAAGCTTTAAATGGTCAACCACTTGAATGGCTTAAGCACTTTAAGAAAATAAAAGGACTATTTAAACATCTTCCTTGTGTTATCTATCCCTCTTAAATTATTTTAATAAGAAACAGCAACCATTTCATCTTGAAATAAGACATAATTTTTTCACAGAGAGAACAATAAAACACTGGAACAAACTCCCTACAGACATGGTGGGGTCTCCATCTCTGGAGGTTTTTAAGATGGGATTGGACAAGGTGCTGGATAATCTCCTTGGTGTTGCTTTCCCACAAAAGGGATTTCCAACCTGGCCTATCCTGTGATTCTATGACTCTTTTGATATATCTGATCTGTTAAAATTTAAAAAGAGAGGAGCAATAAGCATTGCTCTGGGAGATCTTGTTAAACATTATAAAGATAAAAAAATGTTTTCATTACTCTTAAATTGTTCTGATTAATCTCAACCACTGATTTTCAAATCTCCTTCCAGTATCTTGACATTCAGCCCTGTTGAAGACAGGTTCAGGAAAGGAACAGGGATGATTTCTAACTAAAGGTTGCAGCACTGAACACTGAAAATGTTACCAAATGAGGGTGTCATTGCTTTCACCAGCACAAGGTTATTTATCAATAAACCTTCCTGATGGTGTTGCATCTTAGTAGTCCTTAAGGCTTTCCACATTATGAAACCAAATTTCACATGAAATGCATGTAAAACTAAGATATAAAAGAATACTGAAACACTTGTGAAATTTAAGAGAGAAGATGGCTTGTCAGAACTGGAGACTCTTCATTTTTGTTTCTCAGGCTTCTCAGTGGTATGACAGATCTTCTCCCTGTTGCCTGCCTAGGTAACTGCTCTGGTTTGGTGGGAGCTAATATTGATTCATTAACTCTAATTCACTCATTTATTGCCAGTCAACTGTAAGATAAAAGAGATATTGTTCAAAATCCTCACTTGACTTCAAATAGAGGCCTCAGGCTTTTTAATAAAAAAAAATAAAATTGGGATATATACTGCAGGGAAATACACAGCAAGCCAATAGGGCTATTATCACTGGTCAGAGAGTTTATTTAACAAATCCAGTTTACCTTTTTCCTACTGACAGACATTATTTGAAATACTTCCTTTTGAAGGGGTGAGCAATAAAAACTCACAGCCCAGCAGTGCCTGTGGATGTGCCACAGCCTCTTCTCCTGTGATCCCAGCACTTGATGGGGCAGAGCTTCCCCCTCCTCAGTCAACTTGCCCTGTCATCAGCCCTCCAAGGAGTTGGCAATTGCTCATTCAAAACACACATATTAACCTTGCTCTCTGCTTTCTCTCCATGCCCAGCCCTTCTGACAATCTGGATGCACAGCCCTCCCTGTCTCACCCTGCTGTCCCACCTCTCCTGCCACCTCAGAAGCCCTGCCTGGCACAGGTCCCATCAGAGGCTGTCACCCTCTGCAGGCTTTCACCACTTCCAACTGCACGTGCTGTCAGCAGAGACACCTCAGCATCCTCTTGTCTGGGCACCTACCAAGGAGCTGTGCCAAAAAGCTGCACTTGAGTCACTTCTCCAAGTCACCCTGGCTTCACAGAGAGCAGCCAAGCTATCCAGAAATGATTGATCAGTCCCTGCTTGTCAGCACTGCATCCAGACCTGCGGGGCACTGAGGGTGCCTGGGATGCAAAGGTGCTGGATTTTCAGCAAGGCAATGCCCTCACACCACAAGGCACAGCCTTGCTTTGTCACTGCTGCAATAATATTAGGAACAGCTGCAAAATCAGCTTTTTCTCCCCTTCATATGCTGCTTGTCTAAGTATATTTCATTGCAGAGAATTCTAAATGGTCACATGAATATTTCGGCTTAAATTTTCTGTCTTCAGCATCCACCTAGTTCTTCATCACAGTTGAGGGGGCACAATATCACACTCTCTTTGATTTTTTCCAGTTTCAGTTCAGAAGAACCTGCTGTCCTGGTACACTGGAATGATTTCATTTTGCTGCACAACATTAACAAATTGTTACACATAGAGGACTTCTTCACTGAGAAAGAAAAGACACTCTCTTTTGATAGATACTTATAATAAACTCTTAATTGTGTAAAAAATTCTCTGAGTTTGCTTTCATTTCAGAAAAATGTTGTCCCCTGCAGAGGATTTTGATCCTGCAGATACTGCATTTTCCAATGAAAGGCATTTCTCTGAAAATTCTCCAAAAATTTTCATATTAAATGACTAAAAATACCAAAGTGACGTCTTCTTTAAAAGATAAAAATAGTGATGAAAATCTCATTGTCCCATTCACAGCCTATTCTTGTCATTACAAACAAAACTTGAAATCAATGTTTTTTCAGTGCACTGTTTGGAGCCAACATAAGTTTTTCCCAGGGCAAAACCAATTACAGCAGAATTACTCTGGTAGATGTTTGTCTGACATCCAACAAAGAATGTTTCTCCTCCTCCTTACTTTGTGAGATGGTTGTGTGTGTGTTTAGGTCCCACTTGCCCTTAAATCCTGCCTTTTGATGGCCAGAATCTTCATTTTTTTTCTCTAAATGGAAACTGAAGTTCTCACGTGGTCACAAGCCAGTAGGAACTGGGTTTTAAGTAAAACATCAAATGGCCGTAATTGAATTTCTGGAGCTGGCAGCACCCCCTGAACTTGCTGAGAGAGAAAAGCAGGCAAGTTTTTGAGTAGCTGTAGGCTCTCAAGTGGAGCTCTGACTCACACAGAGGGAAAACACACGACATTGTTTTGAGAGCTTCTCTGTGCACATTATTCTAATTTGGCAGTCCTGGGGCTCAACTGGTTTTCAGAAGTGTCATAAATCACTGTCATTTCTGTCCTTAGCTACCAAGAAAAACAGGCACCATGTTGTGGGACTTTCTTACACTCCTGGCACAGGTTTGTTTGGAAATGCTTTGAACTCCACATCAAATGCCCCTCATAGTACAAATAAAAACTTCACAGAAATGTTTAAACAAGAACTGTGCACAACTGACCACAAATCACTGAATCTGTGACTGCCTGACTGACTTTAAGGTGCAGTTGTAATGCTGTGATGAAAAAGGCTGTGTTTTCCCTGATAAAATATCTGCCAGACATTTGTGGATAGGTTCTCTGTTCTCCCAGTGATGAACAAAAGTAACAATTGCAAAAGAAAATAACTATGATTTTGAAAATGTATCATCCTTAAAGAAAATGCCATAAATTCTTGGGAATTAGGGCATAAAAGCCCTAGTAAGGAAGGGGCAGCACAAAACAAAGAGCTACCTGAAAAAACTGATTGTCTACATAAGCATATGGAATAAGCTAAAATACTATCAGAGGCTCAGGTGTGACCACAAATACAACTGGAGTCAGCAGCAAACAAGATATGGGCTTGAAGGTCTGATGGAGAAAATCATAAAACTCAACTGCATCCAGGTCTGGGGTCCTCAGTGCAAGAAAGATGTGGAGTTCCTGGAGTGGGTCCAGAGGAGGCCACAAAGATGCTCTGAGGGCTGGAGCCAGGCTGGGAGAGCTGGGGGTGTTGGCCTGGAGAGGAGAAGGCTCCAGGGAGAGCTCAGAGCCCCTTCCAGGGCCTAAATAGGCTTCAGGAGAGCGGGAGGGGAACTTTTTAATAAGAAGATGTAGTAACAGCACATGGGGGAATGGCTTGCACTGCCAGAGGGCTGGGTTAGATGGGATCTTGGGAATTAGGAATTGTTCCCTGGAAGGGTGGGCAGGTGCTGGCACAGCTGCAGCTGCCCCTGGATTCCTGACAGTGCCCAAGGCCAGGTTGGACACTGGGGCTGGAGCAGCCTGGGACAGTGGAAGGTGTCCCTGCCACGGCTGGGGTGGCACTGGATGGGATTTAAGGCCCCTCCCAAACCAGACCATTCCGTGATCCTTCAACTCCGTGATCCTATGATTTTGACAAAACAGAGATCAAGAAAAGAGGAACTGAGCAGGAAAAGGTTTGAGATGGACCACAGCACAAAATGGTCTTTTAAAAGAGGACTTTAAAGTCCTACTGCTACAGCAGAATTTGTGTAACAAATTCTAAGTGTTGTTAGAATTCTAATTCTAAGTGTGTTGTGGAGGACTGACAAAGAAGGTTATCTCCAAGGCACAGAATTTTCTCCCTGGAGGAAAAAGAGCTGAAAGAAGCACAACAGAATGAGTTGTGGCTGGTGGTAAGTTTTTCCTTCTCAATGGGTGAACTGTGTGACACCTTAAGTCTCTTAAACTTAGCTGAAAGATCTGGAAGAACCCAGAAAAAAAATCTAAAGTGATTTTCTGTTTTCAGTTTATGCCCTTAGTAAAGACAAGAGCAAGTACAGCGGCCTTTTGCTGTCTTAGTGTTTGGTAAAGAATAAATCTGGACATTAGCCCTAGGAATAACTTGAGCATGCTGGTACTTTTTTCTCCAGTCTGTATATAGAAGAGAAACAGTGAAAACACAAAAGTTTGAATACACATACAAAATTAAATAGGAGAGGTAAAGCACAAAGATACTTGTGAAAAGAGAACACCTTGTCAAATAAGAAGCGAGTAAACTGGAGGGCACAAATAACTGAAACCTGATTTAATTTTAGAATAGAGACCCCTGCTATGCACACAGGGTCAAATGGAAAACTTCTGTTTCCATTCAAGCTGAGAATTGACTAAAAAGTGAAGGGGAAGACCTGAAAGTATGCGCCTGACCACAAGATGAGTACAAGCACTCCAGATAATGACTTGGAACACTTAAATTAGATTAATTTGATGTGCCTTCATATGGCTATCCATCTCCAGAGACCACAGAAGAAACTCTGAGTCTCATAAGCCCTTGTTGGTCATGGGTGGGCCCAGCAACAAAAGACAGTTCGGATATTTCTGTGAACAATAACATTAACCAATTAAATCCTTACTAATTTCTGTGGGGAAAAAAAGACTTTAAACAAGCGACCAGAAAAAGCTGTGCACTACTAAGTCTTGTCAGATGCTACGCTGATTTTTCATTATTTTCTACTTTGGCAGAATGTCCAGGCAGCCCTGGGAAAACACAGGATGACTGAGTGTAAACATGGCTCTACATGGCTCTGATTTAATAAAGAAGTGCAAGCACAACTTTAACATTAGAAGAGAACCATCCTCTCTGGTTCCCACAGTCTATCCTAGCTGCCTCTGCTTAATAAACTACTTAGTCTGATTTTCCCAGCTTTTACCTACAAATCTGGTTGAAATTCATATTGTTTTATAGTAATATGCAAAAAGTAAGACAACATAAAATTCAAGGTGCAGGATAGTGCACTATTCTAACGTTGTAACTCCTTAAAGCAGTCAGTGAAGGAGAGATGAAAATCTGGCACTGTGAACATGCTGGATTGGTGGGCACGGGTGCTCCCTCTGGGGAAATTTGTTCCCAAGTGGGTGATCACTGTCATTTTTCCTGTAAGGATGGTGGTAGGAACAGGGTTTCCTCACCCTGAGGTCAGGCAGCCTCTCAGCATTCACTGGAGTGGACATGAGGCACACGTTTCCTTGCTGGCTGTGCTGGGACCCAGGTGCTTCCTCTTGTTTCAGTGGCTGCACTGTGGTTTGTGAAGCATAACTTGTATTTCCACAGGAGTAACAGGATGGGAGTTAAATGGCACACAGACGAGTGTCTGATTTTTTTTTTTTTTTTTTTTTTTTTTTTTTTTTTTGTGTTTGTTTGTTTGTTTGTTTGTTTGTTTGTTGTTTGGTGGTGGTGGTGGTTTTTTGTTTTGTTTTGTTTGGTTTTTTGTTTTGTTTTGTTTGTTTTTTGTTTTTGTCTTGTTTCCCAAGAGAGCCTGCCCACTCTGGAGGGAGTGGAGGTTTTGTATCCAGGCATGCATTCCTGAACAGGAATATGCATGGGGTTAATAGGGACAGAAGGAAACCTGACATTTGCTTTTTTATTAGCAGAGAAATAACTAGCCAGGGCTGATGGCGGAGCTCTGAAAAACATCACCACCTACATCTAATCAAGTGAAACATTCAGGCCAAATGCACACTATTATATAAATGTCCTTGCAAAGATCCACAACACTGAGATACTTAACAGGCTTGTATTTTCTCATGTATATTTATTTTTTTAAAAAATGCTGAAAAGTGGTATTCTCATTTCCATTTAGCTGAAAATCCAAGAATAGGAGGTCTCTGCTGTATAAGGGGAAGAATATTTCTGCAAATTAATTAACTTACAGGAGAAGAAGCACTATCAATGCAGCAAGGCTGACATTGATGTAGTTGGGAGTCACAGCTGGAACAGAGAGAGATGATACTTATAAATATGGCTAGTGGAAGTTATGGTCATGAATTTTATCTGCCACAGCTTCTATTGAAGATCTTTTATTAAGCAAGCATTATTTCCAGCATTTTCTCCAGAAGCCTGAAACAATTGGCTAAATACTGCTGGAATTAATTATGCTTCCCAATTTTCATATGCGTTTAAACTACCCAAGGATCTCCAAGGAGTGGGTTACATGTGAAACACAGAGGACTGTTAAAAATAGTTGGTTTTAATTACTTTCTTCTGTTTAAAAATACCTGTCTACCACTGTTGATCCTGTGAGTTTTCCTTTCTTTGGCACTACATGCTAAAAAATCCAAGGGGGAAAAAAAAAAAAGAAAAAAAAAAAAGCAAGATCTTTCTGAGGATGGGAAAAAAAAAAAAAAATTAATGTTTCAATTAAAGAAATATCTTCAGAAAGAACAGGAAGGATAAGAAGTTGAGACGTTTCCTGCAGATGGGAAGGTACATCATCTCAGGGTAATGATTATTTTCGGTTTTTTTATTAGAGTTTTTTGGCTTGTTTATTTCTAAAGCAAAACTGACTAAGCCAATTTTAATTATAATACCTCCACAGTCAGATTAAAATTATCTGCCCAAATACTTTTAGTATTTTCATATCTCTTTTGCCCAAAACATACTTTTTTAACATTTCCTGTAAATTTAAGAGAAACATTCAATAGGATTTTACAACAGTCCCATCAAACTGCACAAGAGTACTTTTTACAAGGAGTTGACCAAACTATTGGAAGCAGACACCTGAGTTATCTCTGAGGTATTGTGTTCAGGGCAACACTTCCAGTGGGAAACAATTTTTGGAACACACCAAAATCTTTTAAGCAGAAGTTACTGCACTGCTAACACTGAAAGCAGCAAAATGCTTTTTTAAAATGACAATTACTGAGCTCTTCCATTCAGATTCATGACTGACCAGGAGAGCTCAGGTTTTCAGACCATGCCTAGCATTTATGTGTCACATGGCAGGCAGATTATCTCCCTTCTGCTGGCTAATTAAAATAATTTTTTCTTCACAGGGCTGGACTCCAGTCCAGTCCACTCTCCCTGACATCCAGTGCCATCATGTGGAGACAAATTGTTACTCTCTGGATGCCTGAGAGGAGCTTTTTCTAGGGGCAAACAATTACACTCACTTAAAATCTTGTATTTGCAATAATGAAACAATTTTTTTTGGGAAAATATCACATTAATAAGGTGTTTGGCAGTGAAAATTTCCTTGGCTATTAAGAACCTCCTCAATGACTCAGATCTGTATTGCTAGCTGCCATGACTTCTCCCTGTATTAAAGTAAAAGAACCTTTTCTAAAACACAGACAGAATCTCTTTTGCTCTAATCTTCTAAAATGGCGTGAAAGCATCATTCACTGGAGTTTATTTTTTGGTACTAAAATTTTCACTGTCTTTCCTCAACGACAAAGTGATCTAAAATGGCGTGAAAGCATCATTCACTGGAGTTTATTTTTTGGTACTAAAGTTTTCACGACAAAGTGGCAGATTCCTTCCTTGAGAAGAAAAAAGAAATCAGTTTTATCTTCCATTCTTATACAAATATACGCACACACACACTTTCATATGCACACATAGACAAAAAAAACCATAAAAATATTTAGCCTTGAGATAGAATATGGGGGAGATGATGGTCTTCTTGTGGTCACCAGATGTTTTCACTGCCCTGAGACAAGAGCTCCTGCCCTGGCAGGTTTCAGACGGAATGGTGGCCTGAAGGCAAATCCATGTGAAGAAGCAGAATTAAAACAGTAAAACAGTTTTTGCTCACTTCCAAATTGTCAGAAGCTGTACATCTGGACAGAAAATACATGTGACAGATGAGTGTCCTATTAGCAAATGTCAGGTGCTGCAATGCACTGACTCCTTTTGCTCCATGTGCTTCCTGCCAGAGAGCAAACACATTTAGCTTTGGCACAGCAAGGTCAAAATTTTGACCTAGGGAGGTCAAAATGGCCTTCAAACAAGCAGGGTATCAGTTCTTCTTCAAAGCAGGTCCACAATGCTTATCAGAATCCATTACTGAGGACAGCCACAGCACATTAACTTTATCCAAAATGCTGCCCTGTGGTCTGTCTCACTGCCCCAGCCCAAACATCCAGTGTGGAGATATAAACCAAAAGAAACAAGTGGTCCTGTTTCACCTTAAGCCTTAAGAGTCTGGGAAGTAACCACAATTAGCTGTTTGACTTTGGCAGGAGCACTTTAATTAAACAGGCAATGAATTGGGATCGGGTCTGTATGTTGGGAGAAATGAAACCTGAAATGAAATTCTGAAATTTTCCCCCAAATGCCTAGAAACCACGATGAAAAGCATGCACAAAAACAAGCAGAGAAGCAGGAATTCTGTATTTGTCTTTGCCTCAGACATGGAAGCACTGACAGCATCTCTCAGGTCTGAAGCAAACAGGTTATCATCCCATACAGCAAAGTCCTAATCAAACCACTGTGACACTTTTAAAGACTCGCTGCACCAAAAATCGTTTTACTAATCTGGATTAGCAAAAGAAAATCACAACAAAGCCAGGTTTCTTTCCCTTTTGCAGAAACTTTTCTTCTTGAAGCCCCTGGCACCATGAATGATTGTATGTTATAGCTTAGAACTGTTCTTGAAATACAGTCCCTTTTCCACAGGTCTTATACTTTTAGAAGGAAAAAAAAAAGGCAAAATATTCAAATGAGGAGGCTGATTTGCTTTCTTTTAACATACACTTTTTAATATACTACAGAAAATACATTATATATTTTAATAATCATGCATATATAACTTCATATACATATATGCATGTGACCAATGTAAAAAATCAGCCAGACTTCTTAATGAGAGCACAATTTCTGCCCTGTTTTGCCTAAGCTTTTATAGGTTGGGCAACTACAGCCTCTTCATTTGGTGGGCCAGTTTAAGCAGGGCCGGTTTAAACCAGGCCAGTAATTACCAGGTCCTCAGGATTGTGTCCATGGTGAATAAACCAGGAAGATTCTTTGTTAAAGAAGCATCAGTAAACTAGTGTCTGGGCAGCACTCAAATCAGAAAACAAGCAGAACTGAGGAAGAGGCTCAAGCACAGCTTACTCAGAGGCGTCACTGGTTTATGCCATCCTGTGCTCTGTCTCATGATTCAGAGGGGCCAAGGTAGAAACCAGAAATTAATCTGCCTACTGCTGCAACAGACAACAAAAATATTTTTACAAATAGCTCAGCATCCAAAGGAGGGCCAAGGAGAATCTTGATTAGATGCAGGGGAAAGCAGTGACACAGGAGCAGGAAAAGGCTGAGGTAGGGTACTCCCATTCATGAAATGGAATGAAGGATGACATAATCCAAGGAGAAGGGGTCAGCAATGTGCTGCATGACTTGTGTTTCACTTGTGGCAACCACAGATCTGTGGGGCTGGATGGGATCCACCCGAGGATCCCGAGGGAGCCAGAGGAAGGCCTCGCTGAGCCACCTTCATCCCTTTACCAGCAGTCCTGGCAACCCAGGAAGGCCCCAGGTGACTGGAAGTTGGCAAACAACTTACCCACCTCCTAAAGGCCCGGAAGAAGGATTTGGGGAAGCAGATAAAAGCCACTGGAGTGAGGGACAGCACCATGAGGTGTTGGATCCTGCCTTCGGGTCACAACAACCCCCTGCAGCTCCAGGATGGAGGAAAGGGGCTGGGACAGGCCCTGGGGGGCTGTGACAGCAGCTGGACAGAGCCCAGGGTGCCCGGGTGGCCAAGAGCCGATGGCCCCTGGGCTGTGCCAGCCGTGGGCGGCAGCAGGAGCGGGGCAGTGCCCGTCCCTGTGCCGGCCCTGCCGAGGCCACACTCGAGTGCTGTGTCACCTCTGGGCCCTCACACGGGAACGGAGGGGCTGGAGCGTGGCCAGGGCAGGGAACGGAGCTGGGAAGGGGCTGCAGCCCCAGGAGAGGCTGAGGGAGCTGGGAAGGGGCTGAGCCTGGAGAAAAGGAGGCTCGGGGGGGCCTTGTGGCTCTGCACAGCTCCTGCCAGGAGGGGACAGCCGGGGGGTCGGGCTGTGCTCCCAGGAACAGGGACAGGAGGAGAGGGAAAGGCCTCAGGCTGGGCCAGGGGAGGTTTAGATCGGATAATTAGGGGAAATTTCTTCACCCAAAGGGTTGTCAGGCCGTGGAACAGGCTTCCTGAGGAAGTCTTGGATCCACCACCCCCAGTGCAAGGAAGTTTTAAAGTCACCACGTTCACCTATTATCTACGTTATCACATGCCTTCTGTTTTTTTTTTTTTTTTAATTTTTAAATTTTTAACAGTTCTGTTTGTGCAATAGCAAAAGAAATGTCCTTGGCTTCAGCTGAAGGAGGACACAGCAGATTTATGCAGGTGTTTGTGCTCAGCAGAGAGAGAGAGACACAGCAGACACACACAGCTGTTCTATCTGCAACCCCTCACACCGGAGTCTGGCACCTCTTGTGATTCCCCTTTCTTGTTTTTTCGCCTCCGTATCCCTCAAGTGGGTAATTACAGGATGGTTTTCAGGGTAGCTCATCTCCCTTTCAGAGAAGCACACAGAAGAAAATACACACTCAAGGATTACACATCCAGAATGTAAAATGCCAAATGATTTCGGCCCAATACATGGCATATGCAACCCATAAAATTAATACAGAATTACAGCACTAAAGCTGATTATGAATAGTGCTAACTGCAAGCACAGAAGAAAGATGTGTAGAAGACACAGTTACATCCTTTGCCAAGAAACATTTCCCTCCTACTATACAAACTTCAGAAAAAGATAGGCACTGAATTGTCATTATTTTATTGGTTTTATTCACACCAGATTATTAAAATTTTCTAGAATTTCCCTGTACAAGCAGGAATTTTCTGAGTAGGTACTTTGAATGGTTTCAAAAAACTGAGCAACAACACGCCTTTCATTAAAAAATTAAATTTAAAGGTTATTAGGCAACTCCACAGTTGAAAGGATGCAGCAGAGGCAGGACATTCTGCTCAAGTCCATCCTGAAAATGTGTGTCAACACTGACTGGAAGAATCTCTCTCACAGAACAGTGTTTATTCAGCTCTTCTTTCACTTCCAGATGAGTTCATCCAGCACCAAGAAGGGTGGGTTTGGTCACAGCCAATGAGCAGACAGATAAATTTTTGGGGAAATCTGAACTCCCAGTTCTCAACACTAAGAGGAATCTGCAATCTTATGTTTCTGTGGGCTTCATTAAACTTTTTTTTTAGATGTGGATTCAAACCCAATTTGTTTGTTTTGCCATGACTCAGAAGTCAAAACAAACTGTGAAGAAAACCCTTTTTTCTCCCTATTCAATTAAGGGAATGGGAGCAATACTTTGGTGTTAGACAGTTCTCCAGATCTTGGAAAAAAAAATCTCTCATGACCTCTGCTGTCTTTAAATGAAATAAAAAAGTTAAAACGTGGAGCTACCTTATCAACCCACATGAACTGCTGTTAAAACACTGATTTAAACTAGCAAAGAACCAGGATTTTGACTAGAACCAGTCATGTTTCATTCAACAAAAAAGTGAAATGTAGGCTTCCTTAGGAAGAAAACAGAGAGCAAATTGTGTATGTGGAATATAAACAGCCTGCAGTGAGAGGAAACTAAGATTAGCAGAGTAAATTAAACAGAAACAAAAATGCAACAGACGTCTTCTGTGGGCAAAAAGATAAAACTTTCTCTTTCACAGCAGGAGAAACTTCACTACTAGAAATGAATCTCAGAGGCAGCACTCCTGCTTTCTTTTTCTAAAAGTGTGCATTCAAACCCATGACTTTATCCAATTAATGTGTGGACTTTGCCAATACTGCTTCATGTGCATCAGATAATGGGACAAATCTTACAATGCTTATTTTATCACAATTACAACTTTCTAAATATTGGGATGTTCAGTTCTGTAAATATTCTGAGGATCACAGACAAAAAGAACAAGGTAACAGTGCAATTACTGATTACAGCAACTCCCATTATGTTAAAAATATTCTCCTGCCCTTTCCTTTTCAGACACAGGTCTTTTGATTTTTAATGTGTTTTATCAAAATAACTAATTTCAGTATCTGCCTTGCATGTGTAATTCTGTTTACCAAGAAACATTTCTCTCCTACTGTACGAACTTGAAAACATATATGCACTGAAAAGTCATTATTTTCTGTTTTATTCATACCAGATTATTAAAAGAGCATTATTATCCAAGAGCAACATCTCAGGTCCACCACAACTAATAGCACAATTAATAATAGTAATAATTATATTAGTAAAAATGTATGTAATGTATAATATACTACACGTTGCATATTATATATTATTAGTGTTATTTTATAATTGATCTGCCTGGGAATTCTTTCTAAGCATGCTGCTGTGCCAGACACTGTTTTTCACTTCTTGCTGGATGGCACAGCTATTCAGAAACCCACTACTGGTCAAAACAGCCACACAAAACTGCACTTTTCCAAGAACCTGCAGAACATTTAGCACTTTGCAATGGCTGCTCCTGCAAAAGTAAGGATTACATAATGAAAATTGCCCCTGGGTGCTGTGTTACTGTAAAAGCAGAGAAAGCAGATGATACTTGAGGAAAGAATAAATTAGGGTCCTTCTCACAGCAGTGAACTCAACTCAATACACAAATATTCAGGCTAAGGCAAGTGAAAACTTTCAAAACTCAGAGAACTCTTGATGGAATACAGCACTAAGCTGAGAGAGGTACTTGACTGAGTGGCTCAATGCATTATTCACAACAAAACTACAGCAGTAGCTAATTTTAAGTTTGATCTTTATCAAAGGCAGGCACTGTTTGCACTGGCCTGATAACAGAGATTAACACAAGTTTGAAAGGTTTGATGTGTAATTTCCAATACCAGATTTTTTATTTAAAAAAAAAAATCACATTCACTTGTGCCATGGAGCATCCTTTAACAGGAAGCATGCTTTTGTGGTCAACACCAGGCATAACACAGAACTCCATGTGACTTTGTTGTAAAACAGCCAACATAATCTTGGAAAACCATCTTACCTGCTTTCTCTTTTACTTCTATGAGGTACTTCCCTATTTTACAGAGGAGGCCACAGCTATATTTGCTCACACGTGTAGAATAGCAAGACAGTTGGAAATAATTTTCTCAACATTAATTTTTTTTCCTGTAATCTTAAAGCTACATCTTCTTTCAATCCAGTAAATGAAAAAAAAAAACTAACAAAAAAAACTGTGTTAGCTCAGAAGCAGCTGTTGAGTGGTTTTGGACCTGTTATTCCTCTGTGTATTCCCAGTTTAGCTGACAGGCCATAGTCTGGCCACTTTGCAGAATCAGCCAAAGCTTTGACAGAATTCTGCACAATGAGATGATAAATCAAACCAATTGGCCCCTTTTTCTTTTAGGAACTTGAAATCCATTCACCATTAGTTTTACAACTTTTTTCCCTGAATTATGTAACTATGGATGGAACAAAGCCATAAAGTCAAAGGCAAATGACTCCAAGATTCAGGATTTCAAAATATGATTCTTGATAGGTTACAAACAGAAATGTTGAAGTTAAAATCTGCATCAGAAAATTAATCAAGTTTGAAGCTATTTTACTCTTGCTTTTAACAACTTTTAACAACTCTTGTTAACAACTTTTCACGGGATACAGAATGTTCTCATTTACGACTTGTTCCTGTGTCTGCTAACAGTAGGAAATTAACAAAACCTTTTTTTTATTTTAAATTTGCTCAGTCAAAATTATTAAAGGTAATTGCAAACTGAACACAAAGAGTTCTGTGGTGAAGAGTGGACACTACTCAGTGATGCCTTACTTTCACCTGCAAAGTTTACTATTATGAAAAAAATGGGAGTACTTTTACTAATATCCTCAAGAACTGTTACAAAAATTTTCATTTTCACAGGTTTATACTTTCAGAAATCCTTCAGAAATCTCCCACTTGAAAAACACCCTCTGAAAAACCTCCCCTATGCTGCATGGAGAGGTAAACATCAAAAGACACTTGTAAACTTCATTAGACAAAGATGGAGAATCACATCTGTGCTAAATATCTCTGCTGCAAGATTTGCATGTTTCTGTTTGTGCTCTTCTAAAGATGGCCAAAATTGGCAATAGGAGTTATTCCATATTCCTGATTTCTCAACTACCCTCTATCACCTCCTGCATTCAGGACTCACCAGACATTCCTATTTCTCTGGCACTCTCCCGATTGCTTTCACATCCTTCCACACTCTGTTCTTTCCCTTGTCCTCTTCTGCCACTCCTTACTGTCTTGCCTAAATTGAGCAGGAGTCTAAAAAAGGTAACTGGTATTATTATTTCTAAAAGCCTTTTGATGAAGGAGAACACTCTGGAAAGTGTATGAGCAGTTATTGAGGCTGTTTTGTTCCTGATTTTGGTCCAAGATGTTCCACCAAGCTGTAATTGCTGCTCCATCAGACCCCACACGCCCCATCCCTTCACAGACATTTAGGGCCAATCTTGAGAGAGAGGCAGCTGGGTGAAAGCTATCAGACTAATTCCAACAGAAATGTGTGGGGAATTTTATATCCATGGTTTTTCTGACAGAGCCATGCTGTTCTGAGCACTGCTGTGATGAAAAACTGAGGCCAGGAACAGAGCAGTAACTTCTCAACAAAAGCAGCAACAACTACAGAACTTTTTCCAGCATTTTACAGAATCTCAGTTTAAGGACCTCATAGATCTTCTTAATGTAATGCAAACTCAAAGAGCATGGTTGGATTTTTTATGTGAAACACAGTTAAAAATGGTAGTATAATAGTAATACAATTAGTAGTTTTTATGATTTCTTCTGACACTCACATCGGAGCAAACTCAGCAGAAATGTCTTCTGCAGCTGCACTTTACCCAGTCACCCCCTGCCAGGATGTGGCAGTTGAGAGTTGCAACAAAAGTTACGTGTCCAAAGTGTCTCTGCTTTTCTACATTGATCAGTGTATAAAGTTAACACCCCTGTTGAGCTTTCTCTCTTATTATTGCCCACAGCACAACCCTGGGGGTGGTAAAAAGCTGAATTCTCCATAATATGGTTCAGAATTTATCCATGTAACTCAGACCCTGAGCAAGGCCTCTAGAAAAATGCAGGAAGCAATTTCCAACTTTTTAGCCTCCCAGATCACAGTCCAGACATTTTTCCTTCCCTTGGCCTCTCAGGGAAGAAGCTGAGCTTGTGGTGTTCCTGTGAGGACGTTGCTTTTCAATACACAAGCAAAAAATGCTCCCCAAAGGGGAAGAACTAATAGGTAGTTGCAAAGCTACACCATTTAAATTCTTTTGGGAGCTGTCAAAAATAAATCACAAGACCTTCATGAGGCAGATAAAAACAATTTCACTTCACCACATCATCTTCCTCTACTCCTCCCACCTCTTAAAAAGTGAAGGCCAGGGGCAGGAAAGGGAGAAAGAAAAGGGTCGTTCCTCTTCAGTTTTAATTTTAAGCCATGCCAGGGCACCTAAACCTCCTGATGACTTCATGTCCTCCTCCTTTGCATCACAGATGCTGCAAGCAGGGGGTAAAACAGCAGCAATCAATTTATTATATGCTGCAAATTGAAATTACAGTAAATGCAAAGATACTTTTGCTGCGTAATGACAAAGAAAACTCTCTGTCACCTTTTTGGTTTAACATGGAAAGAAGCAGTCTCAGTGAGGGACGTCAAGACTGAGAGCTGGATCATGTTTGTTTGTTTAGTATGTGACAAATCTGCAAACTGACCATGCAAATACAACTTCAATAAAGATGTTCATCATCTGTAAAAAAAACCAAGCCTTTACAATAGATGCAATTCTCTAGGGAAAACATTTATTCAACTGCTTTACAGAGTAAGCCAATTAAGGCCAAATATATTACTTGGAAATAGACAGGCTTTCACTGGGTACAAATATGAGCTGGCTTAACAGTATATTGTGTACAAAATGTTTTTTGAAAGCATCTAAGAAAGGTAAAGGCTGAGCAATACAAGCTGAAAAACTGCTTCTTTAAGGCAAACAAAAAGTATTTGTTTCTTTGTTTCTTAAAAAAGTATTGTTACCAAAATATTTTCTTCACAATTACTTCCATATTTCTAAGTAAAGATTTAAGATTGTGTGAGCATAGATGGAAGGTATTTATAGCCACCAAAAAATCAGACACCACTGAAAACTTATATAAAACCAGCGAAACTCATGACATCATGAAAGCTTTCAGACTTAAAAGTGTTTAGAAAACCCAGAATAGCAAAGCAAGTGATACACACATGACCATTTTCCATAATCAAATTACTGACAACTGTAAATACATAGAAAAAATTACATAATTACATATAACAGATGACGTCTGGAAGCACTGGAGTAAATCATGTCATTGAAACTGCTGAGATGATTTCATGTGGGGAGTGCAGTACCTGATCTAAAACCCACTGAAGCAACTTGAAATTTTGTCTGTGGTTCTTCAGCTGGCCACGAATTACTGTTACGTTATATAAAAAGCAGAAAGACGCAGCATAGAAAATGAGAAATCAGAATTATTTAGCAACGACTTCAACTAACAGGACATGGATTTGTGCTCTTCTTCAGCAGCTCACTCTCAGGTGCTGTGGAGACTACTGGGCATCACTCCTGAGAACTACATACAGACACCAACCCAAGGAGGTGATAAGTATCCCCTGAACACATGCCCCAAAAACCACATGTAATACAGAAGGTAGTCTCTCTGGACTGAAATCCATATATAACATACATGTTATGCTGTCAACATGTTTATATTACTAATATAATAGAAATAGCTAAACAAATATCCCCTTTAGAAAGAATACTAACTGTCTCAGCAAATGGCTGGTAAGGTGTCACACCACAGCACATTCCAGTTAAAAAACTGCAATGCTGCCTGTAGCAGTCATAAATACATGTTTGTTTTATGAATCATACTGGAAATCACACACTAGCTAAGAACTGCAATTGCTCACTTCCACTCCTGGAAATCACCTTCACTTCTCAAGAAGCAGAGACAGCTTAGAGTAAAAATCACAAATCTGCCTTGCGGAGGATGGGAACACAGGGCTTTCACTTCGATCCTAGAATCAAACCCAGCATTCCTGGTGTGAGGGTGTCCCCGCTGTCACATGGTCCTGGGTGGCAGCTGCTGTTTGTACATCCCTGCCAGGGCCTTGGCCGCGCTGTAGATCATCTGCCGGCGGGACATGCCCGTGAACACCGCGTGCCAGTCCGTCCTGCTCACGTTCAGCACGCTCTTCTCCAGCACCTCGCCCACCGTCACCAGCAGCCCTGACCACCTCAGGCTGTAGTCCTGAGGGGTGAGACTCTTGGCCTGCGTGTAAAAGTTTGGGAAGTGATTACTGAAACAGTCTGGAATTAGTAGATTTGCGTCTGACGTCAGATTTAACCAACTTTTACAAGGAATCATTCTTGTATCAACAGAGCTGGCAAATTAAAGGGTGTGAGAATCAAATTTCAGCTATTCAAAAATTGGTGCTACTGAAAAAAGCCCCTAAGTTACTATTTGCTCTCCCAAAACAAAATCTGAATATCAAACCCCAAACAGTTCTGGTTATAAATTCTTCATGGAAACATTTATTTTAAAAGAATTTTCAGGCCAGAGTTAACTAAAGAATGACTCATATCTGCTGTCAGGCAACATGCAGTGACTGGAGTCTGTGCCCAAAGAAAAATAAACCACCTCCAGAAAAACTTCTTTTGGTGGTATTTCAGAACTGCACACTACTGCAGTTCATTCCATTATTTCCACTCAAACGAACCAAGGTATTTCCAATATTTAAATATTTTGATTTCAGAATTGTACATCCTTGCCATGTGTCAAAATAGCACATTTGAAATCAGCCTTGTCTTTTAGGTGGGACTCTGTGTTCATCAGGGACTTAAGTACAACTATTGATCTGGAAAATGGGAATGTTTTGTTTTTAGGAAAGAGTTTTCAGAGAGTATAGCATGCTGCCTGCTTGATTAGTATTTCTTGTTCTTAAACAGAAGAGTAAAACTTGTGCTCCAAAGTGACAGATATTGCAGAATGAGACTCTTGACTAAGAAAAGCTTTACTATAAAGCTTTTCTTTGCCTAAAGATTAATTCGTAAACATGGTGCAAAAATATTTTGTATCCTCATTTCATAAATGAAAATATTTAAGTGTAGGAACTTCCAGTAAGAACTAACAGCATAACTAAAATTAAAACTTCAGTCTTATGTCTCAGCTGTTAATTGGTAAGAAAACTGAAAAAGTTTCTCACCTGCTGAACATATTGCAAAGGCACTGGTGTTGCTTGGGTGAATGCTTCCAGGTGAATTCCATGAATTGGATCCTCAATAATCAGACATCCAATGTCAAACCACCTGCAGTGATGTGCAAATTGTTTTATTTCTGAGTACTGAGTAACACTCTGTTGAAAACCAACATGCTAAAAGTTGAATTATGAACATTTTACAAGCTGTATTGCAGCTGTAGTAATAATTTAATAATGAAACTCATCAAACAGTTGTGGTATTTTGCAAGTGAAATGTGCATGTTGTCATTTTCCATCTATCCATCCATCCATCCTTCCATCTATCTATCTATCTATCTATCTATCTATCTATCTATCTATCTATCTATCTATCTATCACAACAGTGCATGTGTATGCATGTAAAATGCATAATACAAAGAAATACAAACTACCCGAAACTTACAAATCAAAATAAAAAAACCCAAAAACTGGAGGGGTGGGTGTGTGGGCAGACATAATCCCTTGGCCACAGGTATTCTGCTACAGTTTTCATTCAATCTTTCAAGAAACATTTCTCATTAAAATAACCTTCCCTAACAATTTTTAAGAAAATTGTCTATTTATCATTCATGTTCTACATATGGAAGATTTTTTAGAAAGTCGAATACTATAGCAGTAATTTAAATTATTTATTCAGGGAAACATTTCTGCCTGTCTGGGCCACATAAGCCTCATGGTAAGAGTTTAGTGGAGCCAGACAGGAAGAAGCAGTTCCATCATCTTTGTAGCGGGGAATAGAGCACTGGAATGCTTTGACTGGCAACTATTAAAGACTGCTGAGAAAGCCTCATGGTTAAATATAACTTGTTTCCAATTAATAGCAAAGCTATTGGTATTTTTTGTCTTCTAATGTTTGCATTTTTATCCATGTGATGGGCTTTATTTTTATGACAGATACTCTCCTTTTGCTCTATTTTTTCATTTACTATTTTTAGTGCAATATGAATGAGGAATTTTATAAAGTAAATAGAAGTAGGAAGAAGTTTTAATTTTCGTTCAGCATTTATTTCTGTCTAGTCTGATTTAGACATTTTATTGTCTTTTCAAAGAGGATTAAGTATGACATACATCATTAGTAGTGTGGGTGATTACTTGAAACTCCTCACCTTTGGACATGTACAAACATGGTAAACAGTGGAAGAAAACTATTTAAGTTTGTATTAAGAGGAACACAGCATTGTCCCTAATATTTTGAAATTTGATTATAAAGGTGCTTCAAGATCTGTCTGTCAAACAACATGTTACAAAATCAGGATGCAATGCATTTTGAAACAGCATTTTTATGTCTATGCAGTGCAAGTTAGATGCAATAATACATTCTCAGTGAAAGGAAAACAGAAAATACATTATTTGATAAAATCATATTGTTCTAAATGCTGGAATATCTCCCAACAGCTCTTCTGATACAATTTCAGAGGGAGAAAGCAAGATGCACACAACAATGCAGAAATTATTAGCCAGATTCCAAATTTTACAGCTCCTTAATTTTTTTCAGCTCGCTTCACCGTGTTTTTACATTGTCAATCTACAAAAGCTGACAAGGATTTCTTTATATTAAGGTCTCAAGATGCCTGACAAAAAGCTGAACATCATCACCAAAACCAAGCCTGGCAAAATACTTCAGACAAGTCTTCTCCTTCTTCTTTATCCTTCCTTCTCCTTCTTCCTTCTCCTCATTCTCCTTCCCCCTCTCCCTCACAAACTGCCACCAGCTCCTTACAGGCTTTGAGTCAACAAGGAATATTCCCAACTTGTCCCCACCCTCCTGGAATAAATTCAAGGCTCTCACTTGTCAGGAAGCAGTTCCTCAATGAAGTTTTCCACTGACACAGCAGGCTGCTTCTCATGGATGACTCCAGTCCGGCGCAGGCTGTCTATCCTCTCCTGGGCTCCCTGGGTGGCAACACAAGCTCTTAGACAAAACTCTGAACCACAGCTTGGTGCTGTGCTTGCAGATCAATCCCAAAAACACTTTTCAAAATGACTCAATAGGAAAAAACCCAACAACCCAAAGGAGTGAAAGGCCAGGAATCCCAAACAGTAACAAAACCTATGATAAAGCTAATTCAATTTTTTAAGGGTTTTTTACATTCCAAGAAAAATACCCAGCGTAGCATGCAAAGAATTCCTAATCTGTGACAAGAATTCCTAACCTGTGATGGTTTTAACTCTCAGTTAAAGCATCAGTTTGTATTTGTGGTTTTTGACATTTCTACAACATAAAACTTCTTGGGTTCAGAGACTTTAAGAGCTTTGGACCAGCTTTGTAAGAGCAAGGGAAAGAATCCATTTGTTGTGTTACATTTCAAACTAACACAAAGGAATTTTTCTCCTCAAAACTGTTATCACTCTGAAGTTGTAACAGAAATATACAATACATTGCAGGAGATAAACAAATAAAGGAACACATTATTCTGCTTTACATCAATATAAAATTGCATCAGATAATACACTGCTATGAGGACAGGCTTCACTCTGCAAACACTGCCACAACAGTTAGGGGGAAAGGCTTCCTTTTTCACTAACTTGCTTATATTTAGTAAAGAGAGTATGAAACAGCTGTTTTCAGGATTTTCACTTATTGGCCAGAACTGGTGAAACAACCTTTGCTAACCCTTCCTCTGGAGTGGCACAGCAGTTGGCAAGGCTGCACAGGGAATTCTTATTTTTCAAAGAGAACACAGATCTGTTCAGGAAGATCAACTGTTGATCAAACTGTCTTTGATCTACAGAATCTGTGTGGAGGAAAATCACTCTTGGAGACTTTTAATTTCTAACATTTCCAACGTGATGTGCTGGTAACAGACTATTCAAAAAATGCCTAATATACTTTGAAACCACAGGAACAATGTATGCAAGATGTGATGGCAATCAATGACAGTACAAGAAAATTGACATAATACACGGACAAAGGTACTCTGCACTTGCTGCAAATGTGTTTGCAAGAAACCCAGAAAATATTTCAAAGAGGAAACTTTGGATCTAATGATCCAAACTGAGGGAAAAAAGAGAAAAAAACCCCTAAACTCCTTAACCCCCAAATAACAAAACTAACCAACCACCCACCAAAAAAAACCCAACCCTGAACAATATAAAACAAAAAATACACAAACAAAACAATAAAAAACCCATAAAAACCCAAACAAAAAAACACACCAACAAACAAACAGCAACAAAAAACTGAATACCAAAAAAATCCCCCAAGAAAATGTTTACTTATCCCAGAAACTGAACTTCATTTTACAGAAAATGAGATCCTCCAGGTGACTTTCTCTTTGCTACTGCTATATATCCACTTACCTTTAAGCCTGCAGCATAGCCCACAGGCTGTGGTGCAATGTTGGACTGTGCAGCCTCTCCAGTCACAACAGCCATCCCAAAGACTTCTTGAAAAGCATCCCGAATTGCTGCAACTTTCACCTCTTTATTAGAAGTGACCACTATGTCCAGCTCTCCCCCAGTTCCTGCAAAATAATTTTGTAAAGAAATCTGTAAAAAAAACATCCACACATGGAATATTCCTCCTTCCCACTGCTGGATAGTTCAAACACACTTCTACACCTTCTTCAGCTGCTTTTTTTTTTCTTTCTCATGCACTGGACAATAATTCTTCCATGAAGCAGAAGTCATTTAAGTTAGGAATTGAAATTCAGATGAATAACTAAGGGATACAAGGGTGAAAGACAGGCAGCAGGAACTGACCTATTTTCAGGTTCAGCACCCGAAAAAAAATCATACCAGTAATTCAAGATGACAATTCACAGAGCTTTAGGAAAATAACTCAGAAACATCCATTTCAAAGGATGTTTTGGTGTTCTGTGAAGCATCAAGGAATACTGCAAACTCTTATGAATGGGATGAAGAACACTAATGCAGGTCATAAAATCCAGTGAACAGCAACCAAATTACACAATATTTAAAAGAAAGACTCCCATTACTTTTTAGCTGTCCTTGGAATGTGAACTTCAGTGTCATTTTATTGCTCTATTTAGATATTAAATACCTATGGAACCAAAAAGCTTGTATACACTTCTAAACATTTTCCATAGGGTTGTATCTCCATAAAGAAGCACGAGCTTTCACTGAACCTTTTCAGAATGAAACAAAACAATTTATTAATGAAATCTAAAACTACTATGTAAGACTTAATAACACCTCACGTCTGTCTGTCACAGCTGTTCACTTTTATTGTGTAGAATCACATAATAAAACTCATCCCTGCTATGAGAAGCTTTCTCAAGAGCAGCTGCATCTTTCCTCAAAAGTGGAATACGACATCAGAGAAAGCTGCTGAAGTAAACTGCATCAACCACAGGAGCTTACAGAATTTGCAGTATTTATCCTGATTCAAGAGAAACTCCCCCACTGATAAGGGTAAACCCAAATCTTAAATTTTAATGAAAAAAAAACAATTAACTTTTTGGCTCATATTACTCAGCAGACCTCAGTAACAGGAATAACCTTATTTTTATGAATAAACACCAGATAGGCTACAACAGTAGCAAAACCTACTATTTTGGGGGTTTGGGGTAATTTTTTATAATTTTATTTACCAATTGCTCTGCTGAATGGAATTAGGTGTACAGATCACTGAACTTGGAGCAATTGTTTTAAATGCTGTGCAAGTACTGGACTAAAAATAATTCAGAGTTATCTTTTTCATTGATTCCTTCTTTATATAAATCAATTTAACATAATTAAACAAGTGCTTAAAATTGATTGCAGGCTTTTACTGAAGTTAGCCTTGTCTGATTGCTCAGGAACAGAAATACTGTTCAACAGCTTTTAATGAAGTTAAAAACTAATCCAAAACGTATCTAGTAAATTACTGCCTAACAGTTTTAAGAATGGCAACTGTGACTCATGTCTGGTTGCAAAATACAGAATATGTTATTTTGTATTATGGATCATCAAATATCAAAAGCACCTATTTTTTCATCAGAGATACTACAGAACTTAAACAAAGATATTACATAGGTTAAAAAAAAACCATTTGTGACAGAATCTAGTAAAATGGAAACCTAAAATGTAAAAACTAGATAAACTGGTAAACTCAGGGCAGAACTCTTACATCAAGTTAAGCTCGGACACCTGAATGTGAAATTTCATTGTACCTTGTGCATTATAAACTGAAATGACAGTTCCATATTTAAGATTCCCTGCTGTCTTTTGTTGTAGAAGTACTGTTTATGCTTATGAGGTGACCATTTCCTGTCTAGATAGAAATTGTTCCAGGACTGCAGCTCAGATAACATTTTCACCATGTGCCAATGAAAACAGTTCAGCTCTTTTCAAGAAAGAGATTACAGAAATACTATTTGCTCAGAAGAGGAAAAAAAAAAAAGATTTTAACCATCTCATCCAGAAGCTTTCTAATTACAGGTTTTGGCAAGGGGAACATGAAAATTCCTTTGGCATTGTAGTAATGGAGGGAGAGCAGACAGAAGTGGGGATATTGTTGAGGACACAATTCTTGTGGAATACATTTCTACAAGGAAGTACAGGTTAAGTTTACAAACCTCTGCCCCATTTTCACAACCTGAACTACAAAACCAATGCAGTATATAAATGGCCAAAAGGAATACAGATGCTCCCCCTTCTAACAGGACTTTATAGAGAGTTTAGAGGTAACCATTGACTTAGTTTACTCAACCTAAATCCTACAAACCAAGCATTGTATTAGTATTACTTCCTCCTCCAGATAAAGATGTTCTGTCAATAAACACTGGGTCAAACTCTCCAGGATACCAACAGATCCTGTTTCTAAAAAGGGACAGTGATGACTGCAATAGAAACCTTAAATACACTTTGTCAAATTGTGCATAAGTCAACATTTACTGTAGCTTTGCCCTGAATCCTGCTACTCTTCTCAAATACCTTTAGAAGGCATTGCTGGCTGGCCTCACTGGTTTTATTCCCACTCCCTCCTCAATAGACAGCTGCTGGGAAATTTTCCCTTAAATGTAAGACAATTAACTACTACTCAATAATTAGGTCATCTTCCCCTGTCCTCTGCACTAGTACAGAAGTGCAGCAGTAGTGAGCTGGGTCAGCTAATAGGTTCAGTTGAAAAAAAAAAAAATCTCAGGATAAAATAATAAAAAAATCATTTCAATGGTTTCTTCTTAGTCTTAGCTGTTTCCTGACCAGCTTTTTTCATAGGCAGAACAAGGTCAGTACCAGCACACCTAGGATGGAGAGCAGCTTATCAGCAGTTTAAAAAAAAAAAAAAACCATGCCAAAAAATATCAAAACCAAACCACCACCCTGGACAACTGGTGCCTTTTGCTTGCTTATTTTACTCTCAGGTCAGTGACACACAGTGTCCTCCAGTAAAAGAAAAAATGGTGAATAGCACAAAGCTTTTCTTTCCTGTTAATTTTCAACCTGTAACTGAAATGCTTTTACACTTCAAGTGCAGAAGTAGTGGCTATTGCCAGGATTTGCAAGCAATACTTGATGGTTTATCATAAACACTCACGGATATATGGAACCATGCCAGGATCCAGCGTTGTGATCATGGTCTCCACTGAATGCTTGGTTTTATCAAGAACAGACTTCACCATGGGATTCTCAGCTACACCCTAAATTTAAGCAAATACATTTCCATATTATTTTCTGGGTTGTTTTTTTTTTTTTTCTTCTCAAGAAATTCAAAATGTTACAGAATTAAAAAAACAACAAAAAATTAAGCTGTTCTGTAACATCTGCTGTGCATTACTCAGCACAAACACTGCAGAATATGACTATCAGTGCATGGCTTTTCTGTTACTACCTCAGGTTTAAATATTACCTTCCTCATTAATGCAGAAACAGCCAGGCAATGCTTCTCCAGCATCCTGGCTACCTAACTAATATAAAGTCATTATACAGATGGTTCCTGAACACTCAGACTGCTTCTACCTGTGGAAGATGCCCTTATGTATTCATCTGCCTAGCACGAAGAGGGTGAAATAATCCACGTTTTTATACCAATCCCAAACATTAAGTTATTCCAACAATTATGTGGAAATCAATCTTGGAACTGCAATGGGTCTACTCAGGCATCTTTGAATGCCTGAAGAAAGTGAAACAGTCCCACCTGATTCCAGACTATTAATCTGTCAATTTTAGATTGTCATAGTTTTCAGTATTACTGAGCTTGAAGGAAATCTGAAAGGAAGGTGTATGATTTTTTACAACACCAGAGGAAAAAGGGTATATCAAATTACTTCAACAACAGAAATAAATATAAGTGCGGCAACAACTGCATGAGCTCCTCAACAGGAAATTCAGGATGCATTCCTGTAAAAATTCCCACTACATCTCCCAGAGTCTAGCTCACCTTTATAAAGCACAGACTCTGATGTGGGTTTACATACATCAAAAACTTGATGGTGTCAGTATAATTAATGATTCCTCATTATTTCATTTAAGAAATTCTCAAGAAGTAGTTACTGAACACACCAAGCACATGGAATGCTTGATACTTCAACCAAAGTCTTTATTACTGCAGTCAGTAATACAGACTATTAATGCTCCATAAATAGAAACAGGACCCTTCTAGATTCTAGTGACAGCACTAAAATGTGGACGAGATTGGCTTTTCAATTAATTTGCAATTGAAAGCTCTGGTACTCTAAGAAGGGCTAAAGAATCATGTTACAAATAAAATGTTTTCTTCTAGAACACTGCCACCTACTGCAAATATGAGGAGGAATGTAAGGACGGAAAGGAAAACATTGTTACTTAAAGGAAGGAAGAAAATGTGTTTTTATGATCATGAGGAGACATTTCTCCCTGAAAACGGCAGCATGACCACTCTGCTCTCAGCAGTGCACTGATGGAGATTTAGTCCTCCTCTTTAAGACTGTGTCACTGGAGAAACAGAGGGTTCAGTCTGCCATGTCACACACAGCTTCTTCTGCCAGGTTTTCATGCTTAAAAGGGATCAAAACCCAAAATTCTTCAAGTGCACTGGGACAATAATCTTCTTTATTCCTCGTTCACACTGAGTGTGAGATGGCACAGAATGTGGTGCGGCTCTTGAAGACAGTGCAGTGCTGATGTACACCCCTCAGATCTTTAGATCTTTCAGCCCTCAGATCTGGTAATTCCTCATGAAGGCAGCAAACCCCCTACCTTTATAAACCCCCAGAGTCCTCCAGCAGGGGCTCCACTCTGGGCAGTAGATACTCTGGGATCTTCATGCTCCTCAGGAAAAGTGATTGCTGAACCACTCCCAGTAGACAAAGATAAAGTTGCCTGTTGAGTAATGGGGTCTGCCAAAACACCTGTAAGGGAGAAATATAAAACACAAAGGTTTAATTTGTTATATTGAAGCAACATGTAATTGTTTAACAGGAAAATAGCAGGAAGAATAAAACAATTCCAGGCAAATTCACCTCACTTCTTGGAGGCACAAGAACAATTCTGTTTGTTAAAGGCTAGCAGATCTAATGAATGCAATCATATTTGCTAAGAAAATTGAGACTGCTTGCACATTATGTACAAAGTTAAACAATTATTCTTTTTCTTATCACATTAATTTAAAAGCTGTCCTTTTTATTGTATTCAAATTTTCATAATAAACTCTCAGTAAAGAGAGGGACAAGTGTTAGTCTCTGAACAACAGCATAGGAATGTTCTCATACAATAGGAAAAGTAAATTTTCCAACACAAAGTACTGGAAATTTATAGTAGTAGAAAAAAGAGGAAGCTTTACATATTTTGAAGGAAAACAAACTAAAACAGTGGAAAAATAAAGTGAGACCCTTTGTCCCATTACTCAAGCTTATTTTAACAGATTTTCCAACACTAGCCTTAACTGAAAGTTATTTTTGTTTTATGCCGCACAACTGATAGCTCTTTTTAGACATCTTCTTAATACAGACTACTTGAAAGAGATATCACCAGTAATAATAAAAGCTTGGCCCAACTGCAGCTGAGGAGAGAAGTTTCCATTCCACAAGCTGAAAATTACATCAGTTCAGCAACCACAGCAACTGCCTGCATGGCGGGTATGTATTATTATGTATTTTCAGCTATCCCAATGCAATTTTGTGGCTGCAAACAAGAAAATAGAAGCTGGTGTCATGTGACAGACAGCTTGTTAAGAGACAGATTTTCAGAAGAAAACCCTGAAAATTATGAGTTTACAGCCTGTGATTGTCATTCTGGGGAAACATAATGGTTGAAGGTGGCTCTCTGAGCTGAAGAAAAGCTGGGCTTTGGTGTGCAAGGCAACAAAAATAAAAGTTCTCAAACAAAAGAACCTGAACACCACCAGAACTTAAAGTGGATTCTGTTCTGGACCATGAGCGTATTTTAAAGGCTATTTCCTCTGAGTAGCGCTACATTAATGAAGAGTATTATCCCTTCTTCTAAATACAACTAATTAATTAAGAATACCCAAAAGAATAATAAGCCACCAAGGAGATCCTCAGCCTGTCCCACAAACAGCACAGCACATAAACAGTTACCTGTGACAGGAGGTGCAGAAAATGAAGGCATCAGTGGGCTCTGAGGTGCTCGGCCAGCATGACCTCTGGTGATATCATAGGTGGAAGACATGGAAAACCCTGAAATGGGGGGACCAGTGGGAGGTGCAGGAAGGCTGGTGCTAGCAGCAGAGCTCAGAGGAGAAGGAGAAGCAGAGAACTGGGACACGGGGATGCTGAAAGCTGCAGGGGCAGCAGGAGGTGAGACAGGGCTTTGGGATGGTGAAATTGTAGAAACAGTTGCAGAAGGCACAAGTGGAAGAGAGGCCGAGGTCATCATGGGAGGAGGAACTGGGGACACTCCAGCTGGCAAGGGCGGTGAGTAGGCAGGAGAAGATGGCATGCTTGGTGTGGCAAGGGGGCTGGAAAAAGCTACAAAAATAAGGGGGGGGGGGAAAAAGAGAGAAAAAAAGAATTTTAGAAGCCTTAATCTCAGACATTGAGTTATATAATTGTTCAGACACTTCACAAATAATTTTTTAACCAGTCAGGGTTTTTTTTTTTTCCAATTCAAAGTGAATTTGAAACTTCTGCTTGAGTTTTCACACAGCACCAATGGCACTTAATCCTTGGTGACAGTATCTTGTAGGAACATCTCTTCCTGCATGACCCTACTTGTCATTAGCTTAAAAAGACAAGTCAGCATTTGACTACCGAGTTTACAGCAGCTGAAACCTGCCTCAGAAATTTCTAGCTAGCTCTGTTACTCCTGAGTGACTGCTGCATCAACTGAGGTTGCAGGAAGTGCTCATCTTCAGGAATGAAACACACATTCCTAATATCTGGGAGGGTGGGAGTTGTTTTAGAGGTGTGGCACTGGAAAATGGACTGAACCTACGGCAGCTCTCTCTTCTCTGGCACTCATCTCCCTGATCTCTCTGCTTTCCCTGTTTCAGGTGATCCTTGGATAAGCCAATTTTCCTGTCTACAACCAAATTAAGCCAGGAAATTAAGCCCTGATCTCTCTGCTTTCCCTGTTTCAGGTGATCCTTGGATAAGTCAATTTTCCAAATTAAGCCAGGAAATTAAGTCAGAAAAACAGAAATTGCCTTTTTTGATGGCAGTAACATGCAAACCAGCTTAAGCATCCCACTGGCCTCAGCCTAAACACCACATTCAAATGATATGCAAATCACACTAATGCCATGGTCTCGAAACTTGGTCACACACACCCATCAGTAAAAAAAAACTTAAGCATCCATTCCCCCATGTAAAATCTATTTATATATTGTTTACATGCACCACTGTGCCAGTATGGCGTGTATATTACAACACATTCACAACAAAAATGTTAAAATTATGAGATAAAGACAAATGAAAAAAAATTCCTAAGAGTACAAAACATCTTCTGTTTACACTGGGAATTGTTTTGATAATATACTATCAATATAATAATATAGTCAATTAATAATGGCTAACATACTATATAACACAATCATTGATAGTAACTTTTTAGGGTGAGCAGTGCAACTGAAGAAACTTCAGTGATTTTTACATCTTGATTTAACACCTCATGGTGCAGGAACTTAAAGATCTGGTTCTACATTCAGACAATTCTGATGCTTGGGTTTAAGGGCTGAAGAAAATACCTCACAGAGATCCACATGGAGGAATTGCCTCCTTGGCTGTGCTTGCTCTACCATACTATTAGTTTCCCACTTCCACCCATAAACCATGCATTTCCTTGGAATTTAGCTGGCAAATTTTCATCTTCCCTCATATCCAGCAATTGCCCTTGCAAGATGAACATGCTGAATTTTTATATTTTTAGTAAGTGTGTTCAAATTCCATAGAAAACAGTCTGGAAGATGTTCACACAGGTCAGGAAATTCTCTTTGCAGGTTGATGCCTAAAGATCTGACAGTTTTTATGTAACACTTGCATTGGTTTTGGCTGCAGGAATGAATAATGATGGAAGTTATTTCCAAATATCAGTTTTGGAAATGGTTTCTCAAAAACATGACTTTCTTAAGAAAGTACTTCCTCTATGACTCCTTGTTAAAATGTCACCTTTACCTGGATGGGACAAATTATGAGTGCATATTTTTTTGAAAATATCAGCTAGGTAGTACACTGCTGACAGCCTCTTATCACCACAGAAAACATCAGCAAATCTGAGACTTTTTGTTAAAAAAAGTTCATGTCTGCGTTAATTTCAACAACTCTTTTAACTGGTTGCCAGCAAATCTCTGTGCCACAGAAAAAAAATATTAAATCTTTCATGGTCACTCCCTATGTAAGTAGAAAATTGTCGCTATAGGACACAAGACAACACGACACAAACACATTGTTGTTTTTAGGCTAGGAAGAGAGAGATTTATTTTCTGACTCTTATTTTTATAGATTTCCAAAGGTGACATAGGATTGGAGGGTGAAAGTGTCACCTCTTCAGGGACACTGGACAAACGAACAGTCTATCTAGTTTCTCCTCTTCCATAAAGGAATGCGAAACAATAAGTTGTTTACAGAAAGTGTGTGAGAAAGTTTGATACAAGAATGCAAACATCAGAAGGCTTAAAAAAATCTTAAGAAAGCAGGGCGACATCAAATACTGCCAAAACCATGGTATTTAAAGACCATTTTTATAGAATTAACTTTATTGATGACATCCTGTAGCACTTTATGCACTTCTGGCTCTGGTTTCTTTGCTTGTATATGAATGAGGCAGTGAGTACATTTTGTATGTGGTAACATCTCTGCAAGCCTTCTCCAGAATCCATTTTCATCCTAGCTAAAACAACTGCTCCATCATAGGTTACATTTCCACAGTTTTAATTTTAAAAAATTGCTTTTATTATATAACTCATGTAATGTCGTGGGTTGAGATCTTCTCAGTATACTCCTCCTTTAGCATATGACAAGAGAGACTGCACAAGTCTGACTCAACAATACCACATCTGCCAAAAAATTCAGTATCTGGTATTCAAATATGGTGCTCAGAATCTTGCAAAGGTCTGAAAAAGCGCTCTGATTACCCTCCACAAGTGAGACCTTACAGTACCCAAAGGGGCTACAAGACAGATGGAGGGACTTTTTACAAAGAGGTGGAGTGACAGGACAGGGGAAATGGTTTTAAACTGGATGAGGGCAGATTTAAATTATTAGGAAGAATTCTTCCCTGTGAGGGTGGGGTTTGGAGCAGCCTGGGACAGTGTCCCTGCCCTGGCAGGAGTGGAACAAAATGGTCTTCAAGTCCTTTTCCACCCAAACCATTCTGGGATTCTATCAGTATTACAACACAAGTGATTACTCAGATTTACCAGTAACCCCTAAAGGACTGTAAATCTGTTTGAACTCCCTTCTATGCTGCTCATCTAACTGTGGACTGTAGTGGAAGGTATTATTTCCCTGGCTCTGCATCCTTAAAAAATACAAGTGCATCCACATCACTTCCTACAACAATTTCAAGAATTAAAAAAAACCTGCTAAAAATATTCTGTGTGATATCAGATGCATTACAGATAAAGCACCCACTTCCAGATCAAGAAACAATTTAAATCCTTCCAATTAGCCTGGAGAAGAGAACTGCAATTATGCTGATTGCAACTGGCTTTGTAGTGCTTCAAAATACTGAATAAAGGTTTCTGTACCTAAAGTGACAGGTGCGGCAGCAGCAGCCTCCCCTGCTGTGCTTGGAGGGGGTGTGCCAGGCGGAGTCGTCTCTATCCCACTCTCTTCCATCATCTTCCTTCAGCTACAAAAAGCTGTGAGAGGAAAAAATATATATATATAAAGTGCTCTTCCATCATCTTCCTTCAGCTACAAAAAGCTGTGAGAGGGAAAAAAATATAAGTGCATCTTGAGAAACAAGGGAAAAGATTTTAAATTTGAATGCAAAGGTGACAACACAGTTATTTGCATTCCTGAACAGAGCAGGTAATTCAAATACCAACTCTAGGAAAAAAAAAGAAAACTACTGACTTGTCTCAAGTACAAAATTACCCAGTTTGTTCCCCTTCTCCTGTATCTTACCTTTATTTTTAGCATTGTGATAATACCTCAAACTCCCAGACTCTTTCTAAAAGCCTTACTGTGCCTACCCAGCTACTGCTCCCAAAATATACTGGTGGTACTTGGAGTAGTAATAATAGAGAAGTAATTACACATCATAAAACCCATACCCCATTGCAAGAAAAGCTTAACTACAGGGTACAGTTCTGCTGCATTGTTGAGCTGTAATAATGCAATCCAGGACCTGTTACTTCCAGCATGATTAAAAATATACTGACACCAAGTTTTCCAGTATAGTCAATTCCTGTAAAATCCTTACACCACACTTCTCTGGTGATGTTAACAGAAGTGGCAGTAATTAAAGGCTTTTGTTTTTATTTTGAAGGCCAGAAGAATCTTTTGACATATCTGAATAAACATTTAAGATGTACTACTTCTAAAAAAAGTAGTTTAACAATATTAATGTAAAAGGTCTTAGAAAAGTGGAAAAATTAAGATTTTCATGAACACCAGGAGATTTTCCATGCTTCAGTGCAGCAGCATCTTACAAAAAATCTTGCTTCTTCACAAGTCTGGTAAACTACCTGTACCACTCCCTAAGGCAGCAGTTCTTAAGGAACTTCTACTAAAATAAAAGTCTTGTATAAAGTAATTATATATATAAAAAATAGGCTCAAAACATTTTCCACCATATCCATTACATCGGTGACTGCCAGCTTATTCCCTTCCAGAATTCACAGAGGAAAAGGCTTAGATACTATGCTGAATAAAAATACTCACATACATATATATATATAAAAGAGCTCCACTCACAAAAACACAGGAGCTTTCCTCTGTTTAAAAAACAAAAGTAAAAATTCCACATTCTCTCATCACTGTTTCAAAGGTATATACAACTCTTAGTTTAATGTGAAAGAAAAATTACTACTATTACCAAACTGAAAAATCCAGACAGCAGGACATCAAAGTCAGTCTTGACAAGCACTAAGAGTTTCCAAAACAAATGAAAGCATCAAAATCACACACTAGAAGCCACAGATCCTCTGACAAATTAGTGTGATCTGCATTAAGTGATTCAGGATTAAATGCTTCCGCCCAGCCATGGAAAGCAAGTCAGCGTGGCTTATGTGTAACACTCTTCAACAAATTCTTATGACAGATGGATTTTGGGTTGTGAGCATCTCTAATTTACTTAAAGGCTTCTCTTCAGATGGGATGAAAGGGTCAGAACTGCCTGGTGGGGAACAGACTGTCCTTGCAAAGTCCATCTCATCATCCCGTAACAAAGAAATGCAAACTCTTCCATTAAACTTTACTAAGGGCAGTAATTTGAAATTTAAAATTTTTTGTATTTTAATCAGTCTACAGGAGTTTACATTCCTCTGCACAGGAGTATTTTTAAAGTTATTCTTCCAGTTATACTCTGCAAAGCATGAAAGAATTTTCCATGGTGCAATTAAAGTAATTGCTGACCAAAACCTAGAAACGTTTTTTGAGGCTCTTGCAATCTGCTGCTTGATTTCACCCAATGCCATGATTAAAAGCTGCTGAGAGGTGCTTGCTACTTAAAATAAATTCTGTGGCCATGCAGAATGACTGGTAAAGTTCCACAGAGCAGCTTTCCAAAAAGTATGTGCAAGGATTTTTCAGATTTTCAGAGACTTACTACAGTAGTAGTGCTGGGGGGTGGGAGAAAGGGCAACTCCCCAAAAAGCTACCTGACATCTGGAAAGTCAGGAATTAGTAGAAATACAAATAACTCTGTACCTGGTTTTTGCTATCAACTTCACAATAAAAAAGAAGTAGAACAGAAACAGTAATCCCAAATGTGAAAAAAAATCAATTGCTGAAATATGATAAAAATCCCATATGGAACTGACTTCAGTGATGTCTTGACTACAATGGAGCCTGCATAAACAACAGCTTTCTGTACACTGATTTTTCAACTTGATCCAGATGTGGTTTGCAGGCACTACATTATGAAGAAAGTAAATAATTTAAAGAAAAAAATTAAGGGTAAAGACCAGGCACAGGAATAGGCAAAGGAAAGCAGAAAGCACAATGGGTAACTTAAAGTTAATAGCTCACAGCGTTGTAACTCAGCACCACAGATTACTGAAATGATCCTACAGAATATTTATGAACATAACTGGCATACCCAAACCCACTGGCATGTGAGCAATAGATGGAAAGAGAAAACCATGGAAAAAAGGACCCAAGAAACCCATTAGCACTATTCAGCCCTCAATGAAAATCCCAGAGGGGGTTCCCAACTTCCCTCAGAGGAGATGCAGGACAAAAGTTTCCCAGTAGGATCAGCCTACAATTCCTTAATGACTGCTGGGTGCAGAACTGGTGACTAGAGAAAAAACCTGTAAGTTATTATTATAACTCTTCATAATCCAAGCCACAAACACACAATTTGCAACAGGGAGCACCTGGAAACTCAGCCTAACTTCTGAAGGAAGTGACTTCTGTGCATTCTTGCAAACCAGAATGTTTTGGTTTACTAAACTGAAGGGGCAAAGGAGAAACCCAGAGACAGGGAAAGTGAAGCACATGGAATTTAGGTGAAAACAGTATCAGTACTGCCATCTAGTGATTTGTGACCAGAAACTGCAAATTCCATAATGCCATGTCTTTCTAGGAGGAAATCCTAGTTCGTTTCTATATGGAAATTAGAAGTAGATATGGTGATGAGAAATAGAGGAAAATGTATTTTCAGTGACCAGCTATCCTTTAGGAAGTAGAAGCATGAATTTTTTTTTATCAACTATTTTCTTTTAAAAAAAAACCTTTTCAGTACAATGAAGACACTATAGGGATGATGCTTAAACCCTCATATTACACAAAGGAAATACAGTACACCCACAAAGTCTGTCTCTAGAACTGATTCTCACTAGCTGAACATCAGCCATTAACCTAAAACCAAATCTCAGCCATTACCCTAATTCCCAACTAGAGAATTGGGCTGTGCATACTGAATGGAAAACCAGGCTAAAACTCTGTCATGGACTGACTCTGGCACAGTGCCAGTGCCCCTATGAAAGGTGTATTCCCCAAAATGGTTACTGTGAGATGTGACCCGGGAACAGAACAAAGCAGGCTCTAACTTGGGAATGGAGGGAAAAGACAACATTTTATTAATCTACACAGACACGAAAAGGAAGGGGAAAACTACACACACAACAATCCACAATAGAACACTTTCAAAACACTCCTCCTCCTCCCCCCAGTCCTCTAACATTCAAATCCCCTCTAACATATTAATTCTCACTCCAATACCCTCCTTTCACACAATCTCCCCCCAGTCCATCAGGAGAGAGATAAGCCTCCCTCTTGCACCGCAGGCTGCCCGCGGAAACACAGTAGAACTTCTGTGCTTCCATGTCACACATGGCAGCTGCTCCAAGAGAAATCTGCCATGGTGACCATCTTCCTTCCATGTCCAGTGCTCTCACCACTGTCCATGGATCCAAACTACTTCCTTAGGTTTTTTTAAGAATGCTTTTTGCCCAGTTCCAAGACGTGGCCGCCTCCTACCATTTGGGACACCTGTGCCCCCCATATTCACTCCCCTGGGGCCTGGGGCTCAGGAACAGAGATCCTTCGCTGAAGGCCGAGGGTTCTAACACACTCTCCCTCTCAGTCTCTGTTCCCTCTATTTCTCCTCATGGCCTTATCATTCCTGGCGTCTGGCCAACCGCCTCTCCCAAGGTGCAGTCTCTGCATTAACGGAAGAACCTGGCTTCGCCCCTGGCTATGTAAGAGGAAAAGTCCGGCCCAAAGCCACTCCAATCATCTCCTCCATCTCGGGTGCTCTATCTGCTGGCATTCCTTCACTTACTCAAACCTTCTTCATCTTTCCCATCCTCCATCCCTTCTCAATTTCCAGCTGAGGAGGATCAGTGTTTTTGCAGCTTCTATTGTTTCAACACTAAAAGGGTTAAAAGCACAGCCTGGTCTGGCAGCGGCTGGGCACCTTGCCCACCCCTTCTCCTCCTGACCGCTTATCCTTCTCTCTGGGGGGGCTGCCCAAACCATCCCAGGAACTCCTCCACCCCTGCATCTAGCAAGGCTCCGGCTTCCCTCTCTCTCTCTCTCTCTCTCTCAGGCCGCACGGCGTCCCCCACCCAGACACAGCTGGGCAGGGGAGAGGATCCGATCTGCTCACCTGCCAGACTCCAAAAGAGAAAGTCTCTCTGGGAATGCTCTGCTTTTAACCCCTGTGTGTTCTCAGAAGCGTATCCAAGTCCCCAGTGGCCACACCAGGTGCCAATCTGAAATTTGGCCACTGACTGGTTTGACCATAACTTCCCAAAACCTCTCTTCCAGGTCAAACCTTGACAAACTCTGACTGAAATTTTTAACAGGGCTTGTGCTAAAAGCAGGAAGTAAATAATTTGATTTGGAGAGTAGAATGGCAAATTATTCATCGTTTCACTTTAGTTTAATAGAAAATAATTACATCTGTGCTAATATTTTGCAATAATTTTAACGACTTAACCACATTTCAAAAGCGTTCTTCAGGTTATTACTCTAAAATACAGACATGCACAGCTAATGATAAGATTACCAACAAATGGAGATTAGCAAATTTCATGTGGATAAAAACACGTTATCCAGAATCAGCTATACTTCAGAGGTTGCAATGAGGTATATTTTCACTCATCTTTAATTGATCCCGTCTTCTGTTTCAATAGGTGCTCCTGCTAATAAAAAAGCAAAAACCCCACACAAACAAAAAAGCAAAATAAAAAACAAACACCCCCACCCCCCGCCAAAAAACCCACAAAAAGAAACCCCAATATATTTAAGCACACTAAGAGAGGAAACTGCTCTCTAGATAGAGCCTAAAATGAAACATAACCACTAAGCAGGAACAATGAATTGAAATGCCACTAAACATTTTGACTTTAATCACAGTAGGCATAACTTTTAATTAAGTTTTCACATGCTGCAGACACTGCTCGTGGCTAAGCACACGCTGACAACTGTCCAGAATAAGGTGCAGCTAACACCAAGAAAATGACAACACTCTTCAAAAACCAGAATTGGACCCTGAGTACGTTTAAAACTTTCATCTGAAAAGTTCCTCGTGTTTTGGGTTTTTTTTTCCCCCCATCACTTTAAAAAGGGAGAGCACTAAGGAGATCACTTTTCTCTGTGCAGAGAAAGTGCACAGAGAGGCCATCAGTTTAATCCCCTCGTGTGAACGACTTGTTCCAAAGTCCGAAGTCTTAAAGACAGGCAATTAGGAGAGGGGATAAACAACACAAAAAACCCCAACAAACCAACCCCCCCCCCCGAACTCTCCTGTACCTGATTTCTGAGACTTTGGGCTCTTTACTGATGTCATACCTCGAACAATGCACCTGTGTGTGAGGTGATCCCTTGACTTGAAACTGAGGTGGCAGATAATTTTTCATGATTAAGGCCCTAGAGGAGGAGTTGACTAAAGCTAAGTCAACTTTCCTCCCAATTCAGAATGAAGCTGATTGCACCAGGTAAACACTCCTGTGCACTTATTATTTTGGGGCTCTGTTTAAGTTGTGCTTCCTCCAAGTTAACATGGGCACTTCAAAGATGTGACGTAAGGCAGAAAACCCACAAATGAAATAACTGTGCAATGTGCTAGTTTACATGTTTTGGGGTATAGCTTAATGTAGAATCTGACGTGCTGAACTATCAGCAGGTAGTGAAAAACATTCAAACTAAAAGAGAGTAGGTTTAGGCCAGATATTAGGAAGGAATCCTTGACTGTGCGGGTGGGCAGGCCCTGGCACAGGGTGTCCAGAGAAGTTGTGGATCCCTGTAAGTGTCCAAGGCCAGGATGGACAGGGCTTGGAGTAACCTGGGATAGTGGAAATTGTCCCTGCCCATGGCATGGGGTGGAATAAAATTATCTTCAAGGCCCCTTCGGTGACCTTGCATTCATCACTGAAGTTATGTTAACCACAACACCTGCACAACTTTTTCACCTTAAAAGAAACCCCAAGAACAACACCAGAGAAGCCTTTTCATCAGTGTGCATGAGAACTAACACACACCAGGACAGCTGTAAACACCAGGCATGACAGCAAGGGCTGCTGGCCTTCCCTTGTCACTAGAGCAGACAGGAGTCCACAGACACCATAAACCCAGCTGGCTCCATTTTTCCAAAGGTTGCCTGCCCTTACCAGAATCATCAGAATTCCACTTATTTAATTTCACCCATTTTCACGCCACTGCCAGCCCTCAGGATTTGCAGCAGACAACACCCCCTGCGTCTCCTGCCTTTGCTATCAAATATTTCGGTGTCGCAAAACCCTCTCGAAACCCCACACAGCGGTGAAGGCTGCAGCAAGAGAACTACTAAAAACTACCATATAACACCATGGAATAACAGCACCAAAGAAACAGCCAGACCCAGCCCATTCCGACAACCCGCACCCAGCGTTTTTCCAGGGTATGGATATCACGGGATGCGGTGCCAACAGCTCCAGCACTTTCACAGGTATTCTCCCAAAAGAAGTGATGTGTTTTTTTTCCGTACGATAATAAAACCAAGTCAGTCATACAAAGAGCAAATTATGCCTAGGGAAACACCACAATAAAACCATAAGTGAAGCACCATTTCCATCCGGCATTAACAGATTCCCGAGGGTGAAGAATGAACCCGCAGGCATTTTACCAGGACCAGCACTCCCATTTCTCGCTGCAGGGCTGGAATTCGGTGCCCCGAGGCTCCCAACAACCCGGCACCCAGATTCTCCACGCAGGAGGAAACCCGGCCTGAGGCAGCAGCAGGACGGCACCGGTGAACCCAGCGGAGCGCCGGGATAAATCCCACCGGGAATTCTACGCAGTGCTGCTCCCCGACCCTCACCTCACAGCGAGCCTCGGAGCCCGGCAGCCCTCGGAGCGCAGGAGCCGCGGCAGCCCTGCAAGGACGCGCCGGGTCAGAACACGAGGAGCGAGCCCCGCACCTCCCGCAGCCGCTCTGGGCCACGGCACCGCCCGGCCCAGCCCTCCGGCCGCTCCTCCCCGCCGCCGGGAACGACGGGTCACAACACGGCGCTTCCTCCCGCCGCCAAAAGCGCCCTCACCGTGACCGGTCCCCCCGTCCCGTGCTGTCTCTTCCCGGCCTTTTCCGTCCCAGGGATACACGAAAGAAGGCCACGGTCGGCGCCGTCTCGGACTTCAACTCCCAGCGTCCTCCGCGCCGCCGCAGCCGCGCCATGCCACGTCTCTCACGGCCGGGTCCAACGGCCCCTGGCGGGGGGGGGTCGCACCCCCGTATTGGTCCCTCAGCTTGGTTCGCTCCGCACGCATATAATGACGGCGGCGCGGGCGGGGTCTCAGCAGCGCCACGTTGGCGGTGTGAGAGGGCGGCGGGGAAAATCGTGGGTCTGAATTACGTAGTGCCTTTAAATCTGAGCCTTAAAACGACAGCCTTAAGACACCATCGGGCACTCTGTGTAGATCTTTGTGGAGATTTGAAGTACGTCTCAGTTGAAGTGATTTTTGTTCACAGAGTGAATTAGGTTGGGAAAGGTCTCTGAGGTTGCGGAGTCCAATCTGTGACCAGCTCCCTCAGCCTCTCCTGGGGCAGCAGCCCCTTCCCAGCTCCGTTCCCTGCCCTGGCCATGCTCCAGCCCTTCCATTCCCCGTGTGAGGGCCCAGAGGTGACGCAGCACTCGAGTGTGGCCTCAGCAGGGCCGGCACAGGGACGGGCACTGCCCCGCTCCTGCTGCCGCCCACGGCTGCACAGCCCAGGGGCCATCAGCCTTCTCAGCTGCCTGGGCACCAGCGCCACCATGGGCATGAGTAGCCCCTCTGATGTCTTTCCCTGCCTACAAGAAAACAAAAAGCTACCTCGTTAATCAAGCCATGCCAGCTTGACACTGTATTAGGCGCCCATTCCAGCTGATACAAGACTTTGGAGTGTATCTCAGTTGAGGCCTGAAAAGTCAGACCTGAGACATACACTCCCACTTGAGTCTATGTGTGATATTAAGGAAAACTCAGCAAAACTAAGTACCTTAGAATTAGACAAACTTCCAAGATTTTTTTCATGAGGTGGTTTTCTCTGTGGTATTTGCATTTTGCAGTAAAATACAAGGTTAGAGAAACAACAGTTAAGAGGGAATGTGAGGAACAGAAGCTGAAGCTGTTCTACAACCTCTGACTTTACTCAAATTGTGTTATTTCAGTGACAAAAAAACATCCTCAGCCTTGATGGCATTTCAGATCTTGCTTGGAAAGCAGCAGAGTATGGGAGAATCCAGAGCCTGTAATACACTCTTGAAACTGTGTCCTTATGAAGAATAAATTTCTACACTCACTACATGCACTCTGAGAGAAACACACATCAAAATACTGCCAGAATTCTTTGCGATACTCAAATCCAATTGGTTTACAAGTTTAAGTGTGCAGCTCTTCAATGCGTTCCCAGATGTAGTTTAATTTAGAATTCCTTGTTAGAGGGATGCTGTGAGTGAAGTGCCTCTAGAGTAAATGAACTCTCACGCTGTGTGTGCCTGGAAATGTCGGCTGGAACAAATAGCTGTCTTTTGTTCCTCTAGACTGTGGTAAAACAAATGGAAGCATCCATTGTATTGTGGAGTAGTTGTTACACTATTTGCTGCTCCCTGCAGCTGGCAGAGCCATGCTTCCTTCTCCTGACCAGCCTATAGTGAGCAGAACCAGAACCAGGCCTGCTGCAGTGATCCAAAGAAGGGCATGGCTGATGCAGTGCAGAAGAGAGCAGTGTTTCTCTGGTGCCATTGCTCCCCCAATCTCCTGCAGGAGCCAGGGTGGAGGGGGCTGATGGCTGGTCTGTGAGCTAAAAGACTGAGTTAATGAAGAAGTAGGTGAGATGAGTGTTTACCCTTGAAAGAAAGAAGACAAGGTCATGAACTGAGAGAACAGAGATAAACAGAGGATATTTGCACTTTGAGAAGCAGAAGGAATACGTGCCTTCAGATTTTTTGTAAAGGCTTGCCAAATATGTAGATGCACTTTGCTTTATACCAATGAGAACGATGAGCTGTTTTATTGTGGTCAGTGATTTAATTATATGCTTTGATAGGGAATGTATGGGAAGAAAACATGCAGCAATAATTAACAAAAATCTAAGGTTGGAGAAATGAGTATTAAGGGGGAATGTAAGTGAGGAACAAAAGCTGAAGTTTTTCTGTGACCTCTGGCTTTTCCAAAGCTGTGTTACTCCAGTGACAAAAAAAGTCCTCAGCCTTGATGACACATTCTATGTTGCTTAGAAAACAGCAGAGTACGTGAGAACCCATAGTAAAGGGGGCTCAGTTCATCTGGCTGGGAGGGAGTAGGGACTTGGGGCACCTGAAGATGTCCTCAAATCCTCTCTGGTCGCATGCCAGCAGTGAACCCCCATTCCCCCAGCCCCAGAGCCATGTTCTGAGCAGTTCCCACAGGCAGAGCAAGCTGGCAGGGTTGCAGCCACACTCCTGGTGTGTGGTTTGACAGTTTGCTTTCGCTCCTGCTCAGACAGAATACTCAGATCCTTTGCAGTCTTGCGTTGCTGGGATTCTTGCTAGTGCCTTCATTTCAAGCCGAGCCCTTTGCTGCACTCTGCCAGCCCAAGTGAGGCACCCTCTGAGCTCTTTGCACCAAGTGGACACTGTGCTGCTTGCACCCCATGTGATGCCCGTGCTGACCATTGGTATATTGGCTAAGAAATCCTAACCAAAACTTCTACATGGAGATATTCCTGGCACTCCTGCATCTGCTTAACTGCATCCTTGTCAAGTTGAAGTAAAACTATGACACATCTTCAGCCCAGTATTAGTGGCTAACAGGGCCAGGATGAAGGCCAGTATTGGAGACATGACCTGGTGGGAGAAAGGGGGCTGCACACATCTGTTCACGAGGGAGCAGGAACCTGGGGCACCTGGAATTGTCCCCAGGGCTGCTCTGGGCTTCTGCCACACTGGGAGGACTGAGCCCCCCGCATTCCTCTAGCCCTGAGAACCATGTTCTGTGCGGTTCCCACAAGCAGGGCAAGCTGGTAGGGTTGCAGCCACACTCCTGGTGTGTAGTTTAAGACAGCTTGCCTTCGCTCCTGGTCAGACAGAAAACTGGGATGCTTTGCAGTCTTGCGTTGCTGGGATTCTTGCTAGTGCCTTCATTCCAAGCCGAGCCCTTTTCTGCACTGTGCCAGCCCAAGTGAGCTCTTCACACCAAGTGGACACTGCGCTGCTCGCACACCAGGCTTTGATCAGTCTCAAAATACTCACTTTCTCTCCTCAATTATTTTTGCAGAACTCATTCTGATAAGAGAAGGGCTCCCATTTCGGGACTGCACCTCTCCTACCCTGGGATGTAACCAGGGTGATGTGAGGGAGGGCATCTGGTTCCGGGTTCTGGTTTCCCAGCTCCCCGCACCTCCAGTCCCCATAGTGCGGGAACCAGAAGGAGGGGCGTGGGAACTGGAAGGAATGCCCAGGAGGAGGGGTTGGGGGCAGAGCAGCTTGGGGGGGTGGGTGCCTTTCCTGGGTTTGCCAAGGGGTGGAGCCAGGGCAGAGAAGGAGGAGCCCAGAGGGAAAGGAAATGGGGGAGGGTCTGAAGGGAGTAAAGTATTGGAAAAGATGGGAAGAAAGGGATTCTGGGAAGAAGGAGCACAACTGGGGTGCCATGTGGCCACTCTCCATCTTGTGCCCTTTGGGGGCAATTTTGTGGATTATCAGGGCAGAAGGAAAAGGTGCAGCAGACTACAGGACACTCTGGGACATGAGGATGGGGCAGGGAAGGGGTGTGGACTGGAACTTCAAAGCTAACAACTTCAGGAGTTGAAACTGGGGTAATGGGCTTGAGGGAAAGGTCCCTGACAACAAGGCCCTTGCTGCCAGGGCTAGGGAGCTGAGATGGTTGCGGGGAGCCAGAGAGGCTAAGGTGAACCTGGCTGCTCTGCGTGTCATGGGCTGCTCTGCACAAACCCCTCAGTGTAAGGGAAGGCATTTGGGGAGACGGGGAAGTGGTAACAGGGGTAGAACTGGCTTGTGGCTATTTCCCTGCTTTCCCCTTCTCAACTAAGGCACTCCTGATTAGCCAAATTAAAGGATGAAATTTTGATACTGAGGTGTATCCGTGGTTTAAGAGACATGAAGCCTTTGCTCCCACTCTGTCCCAGAAGGGGACAGAGCGTCCAAAGGAGACACCTGGTGGAAGCAAAGAAACAGCCACCTAATCAACTTCTTCAACACCCCCTTAGAAAAATATTTCCCTCCACCCTTCAGGATTTCCCTAACCTGCAAATAGATCCCCTTTTGTTGTGTGGACAGGCGAGCACCCATGTTCTGCCACACAACCCTTCACCCACACCAAAAGGAAAACTTAAAAGAAGGGTCTAAGGAGCAGTCTGGAAGAACACCACTTTCACACAGGGTCCCTCCAGTCACAGACACTCTGTCCCCCCACTCGGAGGGATAGTCATCTGCTCAAAGGACAAATGTGGTATGAATGTCGTCCCAGTCTTGGAGACGATCCCTAGTGCTGCACGGGTTGCCGTCTCCGTCCCTGGGAGCGCTGCCAGCTAAAATGTGGCCTGCTGCAACCAGGGTAGCCACCATCCAACGACTTCGGCTGGCTCCCTCAGAGGAAGTCAGAGTCCTTCTGGGGGTCTCAGACCTTGAGGGAGACCTCACGTTGGGCACCAGCTGACACTGCCTACCAGAGGCTGGACTAACTCTATTATTCCGAAGCAGTGACGAGAGTGGAGAACTGCCCTGGCTGGCGTGAAGCCACAGGCAGAACCTTCGAGCTAGCAAAGCTCTAATCAGAGAAGCAGTGCTCTGTTGCCTCTGCTGAGGCAGGGCGACCTGGTTCGAGAACGGCACGGCAGCCACCTCAGGCTGCTCGGGCCAATCACTCACAGACACCAACATGGAGGATGGTAAATGGCATTTATTCCGTGGTTGCACAGCCTTATATAACCTTTGTCTGCTTATGCAACGAACCGGAAGAAAGGGGAGGGCCCTATCTTTCCGTCCAGCGCGAGATCGCCTGTCCTTATCTTCCCATGCTTCTCTATCCTCCCACACTTCCCCCCTTCTCCATGGTTAAGAAAATGCAGTAACGTCAGCTGAATAAACGTGGTTAGTCTTAACATTGTTAAGAGGTAACCGAGATCAGGGCTATTAAACTTGTTAGTGTGAACGTCAACTGTTTAAAATGTTTAGCATGTTCTGCCTAAAGCAACTGCCGACGTTGGACTAACATAATGTTAACCGAATCTAAGTGATTCCTAACAGAGGACACCAACTTATATAGGATGCAGGGTCTGAACATTAGTGCCAGAAGCAACATAACACAAGGGCCTATAAGGGTCGAAATCAGGGTAGTAAGCCATGGAGACTTATTGAACCATGACTCAAACAGTCCTTGTTGGCTCTCTCGCTCTCTTTTTCTCGAGGCCAACCTTTCCCTTCTGCCATTGAGTCTCGCACGACTCCCGCGTGATTTGTATTTGCGTAGGAGCAGCACTCTTCCCTTAGAGCGACGCATAGACCTCCCTGCTGCATGAGCAAGAGATCTAGACCACGTCTGTTCTGCAGGGCGACCTCTGAAAGGGAGGAGAGGGACTTTTCCAAAAGGGAAATAGACTCTTCTATTTTCTGCAAGTCTTGGTCAATGGTTGCTTGCAACCGAGAGAGTCCCTGCTGCTGGGTCACAAGGGCTGTGTCCTGGTTTAGGACAAATTGGGTAATCGCCTCTCTCTTGCGAAGCTGGTGTGAGTTGTCAGAAAGGAGATGTATTTCTTCCTCTTGATTATGTAAGACCCTGGGAACGATAAGAACTTGGGCACAAAAATCAACCGAGGAATTGAAATGATCGAGATAAACGCAAGGGCTGACTCCTGATTGACGGCACACTCACATTCCTGGCTTAGCTGGGATCACCCGTTTGCTTGCTTTGGGGTTGTGTGATTTCCTCGCGAAGGATGCCGTCTTGTTTGGCTGCGTCTGATCTGCCTAAGCACTTGCCTCGACCCGTGACCTGACTCAGAGTGATCCCTTGTCGGGGTGTGTCCCACCTACACTGGGGTGGACTCTGTTGTGTTGAGAAATTGAAGGAGATATTTAAAGCAACACCTTCATAAAAAGGAAGTTTGGGGCCGTAGCAAAGCCAGCAGGACTTGGTGAGATCTGGATTTGACTGGTTTAGGGATAGGAAGGTAGCATTGAGCATGTCAAAGAATGGGTCATGGGAGGCCAATTCAGGTGCTTTGGGGCATAGGGTTGGAACCGAGTCATATGTAGCTTTAGCCTCAAACTTGTTTTCTGCGAGGAGGGGATTGGGTCCGAGGGAAAGGGTGTTTACCTGTGGGAATGGGTGTAGAAGGCACGAACGAACACTGACCAAACTTTACCAGTGGCCCAACTTTTGTGTGTTGGTTGCAGGATGGTCATGGTATAGCCTTTGCAGGTGTGACGTAGTCCATTTGGGGGATCATAAACTGTTTTGTCAAGCGCGAAGAGAGGTTCGTGACAGCCCTTAGGGGCATAGTTAACTTGCAAAAATTTGTTGGGTCGCTCTGGCGACCATCTGTTACTTGTCATGATGGTCTCACATCCCCAGTACCCACAGTAGCCATACCCTGGGTAATTGCAGTAACTCTTGCCTGGATTAGAGGCTGGACACCATTAAGTCTGGTACATTTCTGACTCCCTAAAGCTAGGAAATCCCATTTGAGAGGGAAACAAATCCTTTAGCTTAAATTCAAAGGAAGGACCACCTGGCATTGTTGTTTCTCTGATTGCCTCATCATCTGAAAGGAGATGCAAAACTCACCTGAATGGCTGATAAGGGTAATGTTCCACATTGCACATGCTGACGAAACCTGAAGAAACGTGTTTCCTGGGCTGTTGGGGTCCACTCCGGCTAGCTATAGACCCTTGCCCACACGATACTTCATAGACAAAGGTAAAAGATTAGAGAAGCGCTCTCCTCCATGTGGGAAATGTTTTCCTTTATTCCAAGACACACATCAGGCGGACAAAACCCATGGGAGAAAAAGAGGACGTTCCCTGGCAGCAGGGAGCTTTTATACCCCCTGGGATGGGGACAGAGGGAGACGTCCACAGCCAATGGGACGCCAGTGAGGCGTGGTGAGAGGAGGGGTAACCCAGGGGAGGTACCACCAGGTGGTACCTGTACAGGTGAGGGAAAGACCATGTGATGGGGAAACGGGGTGACAAACCACGTGATATAAAATAAGCTATACAGTGCGATGCAAAACTATTCTGTGCAAATTCCCAATCACCCAGTGCAAGAGAACAACTAATCTGGTGCACCACAACACAAACCCATCAGCAAAAGGATGCAAAGGTATCGTTGCCATTTCCCTTTCATCTGCGCAGAGCTTTCAGGTGTTGTTGGGCTGTCCAATGGTTTGCCGCAGTTTTTTGGTTGTTGGAGACGAGGGCGATCACAGATCCAGTCCTGTAAAGAGAAACTCACAGCTTTCATTAGATTGATTCCACAGCTCTGGCTTGATTAACTGCAGCTGGTGTATCCTCGCCCCATGAGAACTATCCTCCATCCCTGTTACCAGTCCCCGAATTTGTTTCTGACCACGACTGGCAGGCCCTCCTCTAAAGCTTTGGTGGTCCAATGTTTTTGAGGTGGACTTTTTGTCTCATCACCCCTAGAAAATTGATTTAGCGCTAGCATTACAGTGGCTAGCAACCGTGTCTGGTCATCTGGAGGAATAGCACCTGTGAAACCCTCTGCTTTGGCTAAAGTTTCTAGCTTGCTTTTCAGTGTATGATTTGCTCGCTCAGCTATGGCTTGCCCTGTGGTATTGTAGGGAATGCCATGTACTAAGGCAATATTCCACCTGGAGACAAATGCTTGGAGTGGCTTGGAGACAAAGTTGGGACCGTTGTCTGTCTTTATTTGATTAGGGATGTCGAGCCATGCCATAGCCGTCAGCCAATTCTGAATAGCCGCCTTGGAATTGCTTGTTGAGTGTTGGGTGGCTACAATCATTCCGCTGTACTTGTCCACAGTCACTGCTAGCCATGCTCGGGGCTTTAACAGTTGGCAAAGGGTGAAATCTGTTTGCCACACCTCTGAGGCTTTAAGTCCCCTAGGATTGATTCCGCTAGACCACAAAGGAGGTTTTTGACAATGTGGACGTGTGGCTACTACGTGTCTGGCGTCAGTAATAGGGATTCCACATTTTTTTGCTAGTGCTTTTGCCCCAATGTGAAGGGTTTCGTGCAGCTGACGGGCATCTCTATGCGTCCATAGTCCTTTTGCAGTGGCATACGCTTTATCGTTGCAGAGTTGGAAGAACCCTTTGATTGGATCATGACTGCTGATGTGGATGACCGATATGGTCCCCTCTCGAGAGTGGAGTGCTTCCTCAATTTTCGCTGCTGTGGTTGACGTTGACGGACCTGGTCTGGACATAGCTAAGCTGAGCTTGGCAACGAACATTGAGTCTGTCACCACGTTGAGCTGTTCTGCTGTGAACAGTCCACATGCCAATACCAGGGCTGCTGCTTCCAGTTGTTGAACTGAAAGCATGTGGTCGGTCATTTTAACGCAGTGCCATTGCTCCCCAGCTTGCCACACCGCTGCTGCTGTAGAAATCGTTGAGGATGCATCGGTGAAAACCGTCGATCCTGGCAGAGGTCGGTCTATCACTTTCTATGGAAGATCGATGTCCATGGTCTTCAGCAACTTAATCCACAGAGGTTTCGTGGCGTACCAAAGCTCGCCCGCAAACCCAAGGAATGCTACGGCTAGGTGCTCTGACATTGCCATTGATTGAGCAGAAAGCTGCTTGCAGAAAGGTAGATGTATCCTTGCAGGCTTAACACCCAAGTGGCTCAGGGTGAGTTTTCTGCCTTTAATAATGAGGTTTCCGAGGCATTCGACTCCCGGGGAAAAGGCACGCAACGGCTTTCCCAAGACGACCCACTGTATAGGCTTGGCTTCTTTGGGAGGCCCTTGAGCTAGTGCTCCCACTCCCCCTCCTTCTGTAAAATGGACATACAGATGGAGCGGTGTGCTTGGATTCCATCTCGAGAGCGAGCTCGAGGACATCTGATGCTCGATGAATTCCAGCGAACTTGTTGCTTCTGGGGTGAGAGACTTTTCTTCCCATGGCTGTTTCCCTTGTAAGAAGAGGTATAACTGGGACATAATTTCTGGAGGAATCAGAACAATGTTACGAAGCCACTGTAATGACCCTACTAGCTGCTGGGCGTCATGCAGTGTTCTAATGTTCCTATGAATTTTCATTTGAGGAGAGGTTACATAGGATCCTGTAATTTGTACCCCCAAAAAGGTCACAGAGGGTCCCTTATTTTGGTGTCTGCAATTTTGAGCCCATTCGCTTGTAAGGCTCATGAAACTGATTGTACTAGTCGATCTACCTGACCTGGTGTTGGTGTGGCAATCAGGATGTCGTCCATGTATTGGATGATGGTAGCAGTGTGATCTTCATTCCGGACTGATTCTAATGCTCTGTCCACTGTAATCTGGCAAATGGTAGGAGAGTTGACCATGCCCTGGGGTAGTACTGTCCACTGGAAGCGCAAATTTGGGCGCTGGCCGTTTGGGAACACAACAGAGAAGGCAAACCGTTCTTTGTCCTCGCTGTGCAGTGGTATCGAGAAGAATCTTGTTTAAAAACGATCATTCCTGCCCCATCAAAAATCATCCTACATGTGTGTTTTATATCAATGGGAGCATGTAATCCTTTAATCCTTTCCAAAAACGCTGTCAATAAGGGTGGAAACCATAGCGGAGTTAATCCCTTTATCTGCAATCGCTTTAACGATCACTTGCACGTCTTTGGGGTTCACCGGAGTGTAAGCCCTTTGTCCCCCCGTCTGTAACCCGAACCGGGAATGCTAAAGCAGTAGGCTGGACCCAATCGGCACAAGCAATTTGTATTTTCTTCCAGTCTGTAAGTGGAGTACCCTTCATGTGTCCCCTTTTTGTTCGTGCGAGAAAGCTACCACCTTTAGTTTTATTTGTATTAACTTCCTTATGCCCTGAGTCTGAGTCGGTAGCAGACCAGCTGTCTGACCACTCGGCCTAGCTGGTGTCTGACTCAGAGGCAGAAGTCAACTGACTAGAGAGTTCCGGGCTCCAGTGCCTTTTTGTTGCGCTCCGCCCCCGCTCTTTCTTGGGCTGGGTGGGTCGATCCCTCCCCCTGTGGTCACTCCACCCCTTACGCTCGGAGGGCTTTACTGTATAAAGACATGCTCTCCTGTGTGCATCTTGATTGGGCTTATCGCCTTTTTTCGAAGTCTCTACCCTTCCAAAACCACCTCCTTTGCCCTCCTCTTCTCCAACGTTCTCTTTATTCCGCTCGCCCGCGCTCCATGGTTTCCCTTTTTGCCTAACCGCAGTGTCTGCACTCTGCCCCTCAACCCGCTGCTCGGCGCCGCTTTTAGGAGCATAAGGCAGAGGTCTGTCCCAAACTTCCCCCAGTTCTAAGTTGACCGCCACGTTTCTAACCTCATCAAGTAACTCATCCCACAAAGATTTTTGCTGTCCCGCCAATGGTGACTTGCGAGTAGAGCCAGGTGGGCAAGGCAAAAATGGGCGATTGTCTCGCTCTAGCAAGGCGCTGGCCCCGGTTAAAAGATCGCCTTCTGAGGTCTGCGTGGTCGTGCCAATCCCGGGTTTGGGAACAGCAAGCAGGCAGTCTTGGGCGGCTTTCCAGGTTTCCTGCTCTTGTAAAGCGGTCCGCAGAGCCTGCACAACTTTGCCCCATGACTTGAGACATTTCCCACTACTGCAGGACATAGTGTCCTCTGCCAAAGCTTTCGTGCACTTATCCCATATGTCCAAGTGGAGTACGTCCAGTGGGCGATCAATAACCCCTATCTGTAAGAGCCTAATAATGGCAATAGTAAATTTTTTGGGCCTACAAACAATGCCCCACTGCTTATGCAATTGTAATATGACCTTAGTGAGGGCTTCCATCCTTCTCCTGGTCCGGGACCGTCCTCCCCGCTGGGCTGGTCCCGCCGCTCTGGCCGCTGTTCACTCATCCAGACGAAATCCCGTCCCCCGGAATTCATATCTCCCAGGTTTCGGCACCACTTGTTGCCTCTGCTGAGGCAGGGCGATCTGGTTCGAGAACGGCACGGCAGCCACCTCAGGCTGCTCGGGCCAATCACTCACAGCACCAATATGGAGGATGGTAAGTGGCGTTTATGCCCTGGTTACACAGCCGTATATTACCTTAGTCTGCTTACGCAACCAACTGGGAGAAAGGGGAGGTCCCTATCTTTCTGTCCAGTGCAAGATCTTCCAATAGCCTGTCCTTATCTTCCCACGCTTCTCTATCCTCCCACAGTGCTCCTATGTGGTGTAAGGAATAAAACCGCAAAGACGCAAACTCTTGATTAAGGTGTTAGTTTACTATTGAGTATTAAATGTGTATAAGCTCTTAATTAAAATGTTAGTTTGCTAGTGAATGTTAAATGATAAAATTCTAAATTTGCCTTTTGTTGTCATTGTTAAGTGTTAATATTCCTTGATAAGTTATATGTCCTTCCCATCACTTACCCCGTGTCCATTTCCATTTCTGTCAAGAACCACTTCCGCTGCTCCCAAAAGAACTTGCGCACGAACCGCATGCAAATGAAGGGCCTTGAGTAAAATTCAGAACCCCAAAACAACAAACCAGCATATAACAAAAGAGTAAAAACCATAACTATAGCCCAGCAGAACCACAGAAAATCATGTGTCATCAACTAGAGCCCGGTACTATCCTGTCACCATAACTTTGACAGTCCTCAGTCTAAATGACACCCCTAGACCATAAGCCAGCAAACACCTTCCTAGGGATCCTCACAAGGATGGAAACCCCAGCTCTGCCGGGAGACAAAGCTGTGCACCTCCTCCTCAGCGTCCTCCAGCGGTAGCAGCAGAGGTGTGCGCGACCCCACAGGCTCCCCGCCCAGAGCTGTCTTTAATAAAGGTGTGTACAGAGGAGCTGGTTTCCTGGCCTGTTCCTTAGACGTGGCAAAACAGGGCCTGGATGAAGAAGCAAGAGGAAACTCTCTGGTCTTCAAGCTGAAACTGTAATAACGTTGGAGGGGCCAGGATGAGGAGAGCCCCCAGTACCTCAGTGCACAGTGTTTTAAAGCATAGCAAAATGGGGTGGATACAAAGGGATAACAAATAGGCTGACACTCGAGGTGGAGTTTTGGGGTAACAAGCAACCAGGATGGGGGAGGAGAGAAGGTTCAGTTGGGGTTGGTTCAGGGAATGAATGGCAGGGAATGTTCAAGAACAAGGGGCAGGGATCCCTTGATAGGTAGGGAAGAAGGGGCAGGGTTGCCTTGATAGGCCGGGAAGGATCTGGAGCAAGGGGAGGGGACAGAGCAAGGGGACCTTGAGGGACAGCTGGAAGGGAGGGCACAACTAAGGAAGAAGCCAATTTGGGGAAAATATTGGACCATTTAACAATGAACTTAATAAAATAAACATAAAACATGAACTGCAGCAAGTGCCAACTGTCCAAAGCTTACCAACAGGCCGTGGTGGGGACCTGACACTTGCTGGTAAGTGTCTTTTCTATCCAATTTGATGACGAGTTTGTGTATCAAATACCAACAGGGAAATTTGGATCTTCTGATGGGCTGAGAGACATTTTAATCACTGGATTCTCTCAATGGACTGGACAATTGACACGTACTCCCAGAAGTCCTGACTGTAGGAACGAGGGATGAAATCACTTTTATTGTCGTGGGTCTGGATCCACCTTAGCATACCACCCTCCCACTCACATGGAAGACTAATGAGCCAGTCTGGGTGGGTCAGTGGCCCCTTCCAGAAGTGAAGTTAAGGGTGCTCGGTGTCCAAGGGCCACATTTTACCATCTAATAGCCCTTGGAACACCCCTGTCTTTGTCATAATAAAACCCAGCAGAGACAAGTGGTGGCTCCTGCACAACCTCCATAAGATCAATGAGGTCACTGAGGACATGGGTGCCCTGCAGCCCAGGCTGCCCTCATCCTCCATGCTCCTCAGACACTGGAGATTGGTGGTGATTGATATTAAAGACTGATTTTTCAACATTTCTCTCCATCCCAGAGATGCCCCAACGTTCTCATTCTCAGTCCCATCCCTGAGCAGGCCTGTCCCTCTTAAGTGGTACCACTGGCATGTTCTCTCAAACAGATGAAGAAGTGTCCATCTGTTGGCCAGTTACTTGTCGCCCACATTCTTTAACCCATTTGGAGGGAATTTCCTGACATTGTAATACTCCATTATACAGATGATATTGTAATATGTACTTTGATTCATATTAGAAACCATGTTTGAGAACACCATCCAAGCCACTAAAGAAGCAGGATTTGAAGTGACAACTGAAAAGATCCAGCAAACCTGCCCATGGACCTACCTTGGACTCCAGATTGGCAAGCGAACCATTGTGCCCCAGCAGCTCACCGTCAGAGATGACCTGAAGACCCTCAGGGATCTTCACTGATTATGTGGAAGCATCAGCTGGGTCCCACCACTGGTGGAAGTCAAAACTGAGAACCTTGCGCCGCTCTTGAACCTCCTGTGAGGCTCCGAGAACCTCAACTTGCCGCGAGCCATCATGGTGGAGGCCAGGGTAGCTATTGAAAGGGTTTTGGAAGTATCGTCCACAAGGCAGGCCCACTGTGCTGGCCTGACACTACCTTTTCAGTTTGCTGTCTTAGGTAAGTTAACCAAGTTTCATGGACTTATCTTTCAGTGGGACTCCACTCAGAAAGACCAACTCCTTATAATAGAGTGGGTGTTCCAATCCCACCAACCTGTGAAAACTATCACTACACCTGAAGAGCTGATGGCTCAGCTGATGATGGGTTCCCTGTCCTCAGGTCAGAGTGTATATATTGCTGTGTTTCCCATATTTTGGGGTCTTTGGAGGAAACCCTGTATTGTGTGCGGCTTATTTCCTTTTGTTTGCTTGTTACTAAAGTTTATTTTTCTGGGCTACTCCATTGTTCTCGTCCCTATTTAATTTTGCCACTCCTGGCTGATCTGGTCTTGGGTTGCACTTGCCATTTGAGGCAAGTGGCACCTGAACAGGGATGCTGATATTCAGGGTAGTGTTAGGATCGGATCAGCGGGAAGTGCTGACCAGTAGACCATCCCTTTCCAAAGTTGGAGTTTTGGAAGCCAGGCCTAGCAATGATGGCATACCTCGACCAAAAGGGGAGAATTTGATGAGGAAAAGCATGTGTGACAGACTGCAGGTAAACGGAAGGTGGGGACATTGACCCATCATTACTGAGTTTTATAAAAGGGTGGCACAAGTTTACATCTTAAGTTTACAGTTTATGGGTTTATTGGAGTACCCAAAAAGTGAAGCTACGATTTGATTTGCCGCTCCAATAGCAAAGCTCATTAATTAGCAGGAGCAAAAATGGCTTTGAGGATGTTTCCAACTGTAGAGGGACATACATGGACAGGTTAAAGTACTTTTAGTTAATCACGGGAAAGAAGTCCAGAAGCAGGAACTTAAAACTATCTTAAAGTGGATTTTTGATTATTTCCCCAATGCCACAGACACACATCTTTACAACGGATTTCTGGGAACTCGGTGGGTGTAAAGATTTACAATCTGACTATTAAAAGAGAATCTGTGGCACCCTGCATGCTCCCTGTTGCAGCATGTTTTTTCTTTAATGCTTTGTTTCTTTCATTTTATATTGTTAGTTTATTCCTAAGTTATATCCTCCCCTTCAATTGTCAGTCTTGTCCCAATTCTGCCCCCTGTTCTCAAATGTTCCCTGTCACTCCACCTACCCAGCTGTCAGTCCCTCCTTGTGCCAACCCCCTGCTTGGACCATGCCTTTGGAAATCCCCTAATCTTTGAGGAGGCTGCATTTGTTTATTTTAATTGTTTCCCTCCCATTGTGACCCCCCATTGGCTTAAGTATTGTAAACCCTGCCTGCTGCTCTTCCCAATCCATCTCCTTATTGGTTAAGAATTGTACCCTCCCCCTGAGATGTCTCCCATGTATAAGTTCATGTACAGCTTTGTTCAGTGTCTTTTGTTCCTAGATCCTCCAGAAAACAAACCTCTTTGGAACCTACACAAAAGACTCCTCCCTCATCTTTGCCTCTGCCCTCGATGCCTCTTGATCAGTGCCTCAGAGGAATCCCTCTAAGCTGTATTCCCATGGGTTTTGAGGAACAGCCCTCTCTTGGCCCGGTGCCAGGAGCTAGCAGGCAGACTCTGGCACCGCATCACTCCCCATTTCTGTGGTGTTCTAGAAGCACTGAAATCAGAGGAAAAGTGTCATGGTCCTAGATCCACTACCACTTTTACCCAACCTCTTTCTCCTACTTCTCCCTTGGCCTGCCCTGGGTGTAGGACATGGGATAAACCTGTAAAGAGACGAGGAGGAGTTACGATGACTCTGCTATCCTGTGTGCTCCTCCGCCTCCTCCACCTGGGGCCCAAAATGGTGATGGCCACAACATCTTGGACCTTAAGCTGCTCTGCCCTACGGGTCCCGGTGCTTTCTCCTCAACCTCCTTCCTCCACCAACCGCTATTTTGTCATGCCATCATCCTATGCTGCCATTTTACTTCAAGGCTCCTTCCTCAGCTCCACCCCTTCTTCTTTGGGCCACACCCTTCTGGGGGAAAATGGAACCACGCCCACCATGGTTCCAGAACTTCCACCCTCCAGTGTGGTGTGGGAGTTGGGCAGCCAAAGTTGGACAGCAGGCTGACCCTGGTTGACAACACAGAAAACATAAATCTAAGGCGGTGAGAAACATCTGTTTAAGTTATAGAGAGGAAGATGAAATTATAGACAGAGTTATGCTGATGTGTTTAAGCCAAACAAGGTTATGTTCTGAGTTTCTGGTAATGAATGGTTGGTTGTGTTTTAGATATGGTTACATTATTGTTCATTGGTTCGCTGCCCTCTGGCAGTTCTGTATCAGTTGTTGTGTTCACCCATTTTTGGGATCTTCAGAGGACATTCTATACTGTGTGCGTCTTACATTTTTTTTTTGCTCCTTTATTGAAGTTATTTTCCGGGCTGCCTCATCAATCCTGTCCCTGTATATTTCATTCTTTGCCACCGTGGCTGGTCCAAGGATTGTCGCAGCGCCGGCGACAACGTGGTGGTGTCCATGCAGGCCATACCAATGGCAATGGCAGAGGCCAAACACCATCATTAATACCCTGTTAATAATAAAGTTGTATTTGTCTCAAAGTCATTCCTTCTCAGAAGAAAACCTAAGTCCTTCTAGATCTGGTGACTCCAAAGACCCTTGGGAGAGGATCCAGACAGCGGCAGTCAAGGAAGGGGATTGGGAAATGGCATTGAAGTTTATAGTAGCTCTGGTATGGTACAGAGAGGGGGGGATATGAATCCAAGATCAGAGTCATTGTCTTATGGGGAAGTAAAGGAAGTGTGTAAAGCAGCAAAGGACTACGGGAGGGAATCACCTTATTTTAAGAATTTAGCACTTAGCTCAGGCTGTCCTCACCACTCAGGTTTTGATGCCACATTACATGAAGTACATGATGACTATGTTGTTTGTTATCCCCCACAAAATACAGCCTGTGGGAAGGGGGGTGGAAAAGATTATTAAATTAGTTGATTGTGGAAGATGCTGATGTTGGGGTTGAATAAAGATACCAGGGTAGAACAAAAGCGAGTGGGAAAATCCACCCTAGTTAGAGTGAGCAAAGTAGTCCACTCCCAGTATCCCCTGTATATGTATGTTAATTGTCTCCGAAAATTTCCTTGTTCTTTGTTAGACTATTGTTATTGTTACAGTTTTACATATTCCTAATCCCTCTTCTGTATTGGACCCTCACTCTCTGACTCCCCTGCTACCCTACCTTATGTAAATTCTATTTACCCTGGCCCTTGGCCCTTTTGGTGCACCCCTTTGTACCATGTTCGCCTTTGATCAGTTTGTTATTTTTGCATTAATCAGCGATTTTTGGGTCACCAATTTGTGCCTGTTCCTCATCTGTCAGTGCAGAATTTGGGGATCTCTCCCCAATCTCTAGGGGTCTGTCCATCCGAGCCAGACCCTGAGTGACCGCACGCTGGTTATCAAGCCCTGACAGCACTAAAAATCAATCACTTTGAGGATGAAGGGGTGCAAAGCCAACCTGTTGATCAGGCTGCACACCTCCTGCGACCTGTATTAGATGATACCAAACATGCAGCCAGAAAAGCACTCATGCAGGTGTTTGATGGCAACAGACTGGCACTTGATTTTGTGGGTGTAAGACAAGGGCCCAATAACCACTGAATGCAATTCATTGACTGCCTTAAGCAAGCCCTTGGAAAACAAGTTAAAGATGAAGGGGCAAAAGACAACTTACTGAGAACACTGGGAATTTCAAACACCAACCCTGAATGCAAAAAGGTGTTTTGTGCTCTTCCACCAGAGCCTGAGCCAGCATTGATGCAAATGATTGAGGCTTGTAATCACCTTGGAACACGGGAACACTCAGCTACTTTACAAGCACAGGCAGTAGGACAAGGGATTGCAGAGGCTTTAGCTGCAATGTGAGTCATCCCTCGAGGGCAACAGCAGGGTCTGAGACCATGGTAGGAATGTGGCAATATAGGATATTTTGTAAAGGACTGCCCCCAGCAAGGAGCGAAACTCGCTCCTAGGACCTGTGGGTGCATAAGGGATTACCAACACACTAACTACATTTGCCCTAAATGGGAAGGTTGTAGCAGGCTGCTGCTGGGGAAGCTTCCATTGGAGCACAGGACAGCCCCATGCAATGACACTAGTGTCCCAACCATCCATGACTGCAAGCACCCAAGGCCAGGTGGCCCAGAACTTCAGCATCTCGTGACAGAGCTACCAACAACCTTGCCTCCACGTGCCAGGCTGGACTTGGCAAGTGCCAAGCTGGTAATACTGAGTGACTTCTCCACTCATAACTGCATCAACAGGACAGCTTGGGCCCAAAGACCAGCCCCCGTGAGCTGTTAATTCTTGGGAATTGGAAGTTGGAAACTGAGGGATTTTTTGTTTTACCATTGGTGCTGTCTTGAATATCTCAACAGGAAATTACAGTGTTAGCAATGTGTCCTGATCCACCTTGTTTAATTCCTCAAGGATTTATAATCACACAAGTGATTTTACTCCCTCATTTAACCAATGACAGCACGCCAGAGTCCTTACTCATGTGGATGCACGTAATCAGCTGCAGTTGACCTCAGCTGACATTCATACTAAAACTTTTAACACCAAAATAATTGTGCTTTCAGGACTTGTAGACATGTCAATCATCTCGTGGTCTGAGTAGCCCCTTGACTGGGCTCTTGCTCCTGCTCTGGGAACTCTGTCAATGATTGGAGGTGACAGCACCTGCCTCAGAAGCATGGAGCTAATGGAATTTGAAGGATCCAAACACTGTGTGGCCACCACCAGACCCTTTGTGGTAAGTGCCCCGGTAAGTTTGTGGGTTAGAGATGTTTTATCTCAGTGGGGAGTACACCTAGAGACAAATTTTTAACTGGGGCCATTTAGCAGCACAGCACCCTAAAACTGACTTGGAAGTCAGACGTGCCTGTGTGGGTAGATGAATGGCCCCTCCCTGAGGAAAAACTGGTTGTGCCTCAGTCTCTGGTACAAGAACAGCTTCAAAAGGAGCACATCACACCAACCACACGTGGGTGGAACACTCTGATCTTTGCCCTCCAACAACAAAACAAGGGCAGGTGGCGACTTTTACAGGCCCTGCGTAAGAACAGTGAGGTCAAGGAGTGTCTCTGTCTCTCTGGAGCCTCTCAGGAACCCTGGCCAGCCCCGGGTCGGCTGACAGCGGGGGGACACTCTCTGGTGCCCCAAGGGTTCTGAGGGCAGCTGGGCTAGTCACCTTTGCAGCAGAAAAGACACTGGAGACATGGGTAGAGGATAAAAGGTGACTCTCAGCAGGGGCCAGTCCAAGGTTTATTCGGAGCTCCTCAGGGGGCCCCACCTCAGTGGTGTACCCGGCTCAGAGTAAAACAAAAGGAATCTCAAGGTCACATTTAAAGCGGGGGAGGAAACCGAGGGTAGATACATTTGCTGACCAATGAAGGCCCACCAGGGATGCAACCTCAGGGATGGACATTTGGGATAGTGTATAAAATAATACTTGGGGGTCTGACTCCTGGCCTTGGACTAATCACTCGACAGCTTGGACCGAAAGTTCTAGATAGAGGGGATGGGATGCTCAGTGACAGACAGAGAGCCAGGGTGGGGATTTGGGGATGATCTCAACACAGGAGAATGGTTACACAGGTAGAGGGAGGGGGTACAAAAAGGGGTACACCATTTGGGGAAAATAAGGAGATAAAAAACAAAGCTATTCCAAACTATAAAAGCACACTAAACCAGTGGAGGATATAGGCACATTACAACCTGGCCTCCTGTCGCTTGTCATGATTCCTAGGAAATGGAAATTAATAGTTAGTGATTGAAAGGATTGTTTTTTGACATACCCCTTCATCCTGACGGTGCTCCTCGATTTGCTTTTTCAGTCTGGAGCATTAACAGACAAGCACCTCTTCAAAAGTATCTCTGGGAAGTACTACCCCTGTAGTAGCAACAAAACTTTATAGGCATTGGAATAAAGGAAAAAGAATAGCAATCTCAGTAATTGGCACCTTGGGTTGCTGCAGAAAAAACATTAAAACAGTTGGATAGTTTTAGAGTGTTGGCTGAGTAAGCAAACCAGTGCTACATTCCTTGCATTGAGTAAACTGCTAACAGGTGTTGACAGTGTTAGTATTGGGCATGCTACACTGCAAAATACAGCTGCAATTTTGATTTCCTACTGCTGGCCCAAGGACATAGCTGCCAAGTCTTTGATGGACTATGCTGTATGAATTTGTCGGGCCACAGTGAGTTCATACATTGGGGCATTCAGGTCCTCAAGGATGGAGTCAAGAAACTTCCAAGTTGAAAATGAAATGGACTGGTATAATGGACTGGTTAAAAGTTTGGGTTTACCAAGCTGGTTGTTGTCTTTAATTAAGATGGGAATGCTATTTCTTGTTGTTTTTATAGTTGTATTGATGTTATTGCTGTGTTTAAGAGGTTGGTTGTTTAGGATTTTAAGGAAGTCTTTGAAGTCCGTATTTGTTTAAAAGAGAAGGGATGAGATGTGGGATTTCAACTAGTTGGGATGCGTGGTGAGCTAGCCTTCATTACCACAGGCTTACATCTTAAGGCTGTGGGAAATGGGATGCTAAGAGGGAAATTGTGTATCTAAGTTATGGTGAGAAGAATGGGATCATGGGAGTGGTTATGTTAATGTTGTTCCATATAAGGTTACGTTTCTAGTTCTTGATTGGTTTGTAGCATGTTACATATCAGGCAATGTTCTTAGTCCCCATTAATGATTGGTTCCCTGCCCTCAGATCAGAGTGTATATTTTGCTGTATTTACCCCACTTTGGGGTCTTTGGAGGAAACCCTATATTGTGCGCGGCTTATTTCCTTTTGTTTGCTCATTATTAAAGTTTATTTTTCTGGGTGACTCCATCGTTCCTGTCCCTATTTAATTTTGTCCCTATTTAATTTTGCCACTCCTGGCTGGTCTGGTCTCGGGTCGCACCCACTGATTGTGACACAAGGACATGTGTGAGGAGCTGCCTTGTTCCCAAAGTTGTTCCTTGTGGTGGTATGTTTTTTCTTTACAACTTCTAATGGTTTGTTCCAGTGCCCCTATGCAGGTGGTTTACCCCGAGTTACCTCCTCCCACCTCCCTTGTCCATCTTCCCAAAGGTCTGCCCTCTATTCCAGCTCTTTCCATGTCCATCATTGTAACCCTGCCCTTCTCCCTTGCCGCTCAGGATGGCCCCGCCTTTGTTTCCAGCACCTTCCCTGTCATTTGTGCCTCCCCTGAGACCTCATTGTTTTGGTTAAACTGTTCTCCTCCCCTGTAATCCCCGACTGGTCTGGATATCACCAGGAGACTCCCTGGGCTGATTCAGCTCTCTGTATTTTACCCACTGCTGGTTGTCCAGGCTGGCAGGGAAGTTGAAAAGAAGAGCACCAGGGTAGTTAAAAAGGTCTTCAAGGCTCTGAGTCACTTGGTTGGTGGGGCAGTGTGGGAAATAGATTTGTATAAATTGTAAAAAAAAAAATTATACATAAGGTTCACAGAGTATACATCTGTATGTAAATTTTGAGATAAGAAATGCTGATTTAAAAATGTTACGGAATAAGACAGGCATTGTTGAAAGAGAAATAGAAATAGAAACGAGTTTCAAAGGATGGCCTTGCAGAAAAGACTAGATACTTTAGAGAGACAAACTATGAAAGATGCATTATGTAAACACCCATGAGGAGTAATTTTAGAAGATTAGCTTTAAATCTTTTGTAGTCTAGTGCAGCAAAAGCTGATAGGCCAAGAAATGCTTATAGTGTGTTGTAATTAAGAAATAGTTGACTTAAAATTGTAATAGTGTGAATTATAACATCTGTATTGTCTCACCTTTCACATCAGAGTGAAAGTAGAGTGAAAGTTTTTAAAATGCCTCTTGGTTGCCCCATCTCTAAATCAGAAAATAACTCAACAGGGCAGGAGCTCTGGAAGTGTTCTGCTTGGTTCCTTCAGTTTGAGGGAAGAGTGATGAACAGGAGAAGCCACATTATCAATAAATTATTTAAGGGCTGGTGCCATCAGTGGAATTCGAGGCAACTTCTGCAGCACCAGGCCTGCTGGAGGCAGATGGGCTCCCTCTGTGTAACTAGGAGTTTTGAAGGAACTAAGGGAAAACAAGAATGTGGGTTACCTTTGGAAAGAGAGGCAAGTAACTCAGGAAATGTTTAAGGTGTATAGAAAAACCCAGAGAGGTAAAAGCCCAATTGGAATGTACCGGTCTCTGCTGTGAAGGATAACAAAAAATATTTTTATAAATACATTTACTGGGAAAAGCATGGGTAAGGACAACATCCATTCTTTATTGGATGTGGGAAGGAATTTGGTAACCAAAGATGGGGAAAAGATGGGGGTACTTAAACACCTTCTTTGCCTTAGTTTTCAGCAGGAAGACAGGTGATTCTCAGGACGAGTGTCCTCCTGGGCTGGTGGGTGGGGACAGGGAGCAGAACAACCCCCCTGCAATCCAGGAGGAAGCAGTCACAGGCCTGCGGAGTCACTTTGGTACTCACAGGTGTGCGGGATCGATGGGATCCATCCCAGGGGGATGAGGGGGCTGGTGGATGAGCTCCCCAAGCTGCTCTCCATCATTTACCATCAGTCCTGGCTCACTGGGGAGGTCCCAGAGGGCTGGAGGTGCCAATGTGAGCCCATCCCCAAGAAGGGCTGGAAGGAGGATCTGGGCAGCTCCAGGCCTGTCAGCCTGACCTGGGTGCCCGGCATGGTTATGGAACAGATCACCTGGAGTGCCATCACAGGGAACCCACAGGATGGCCGAGGGATCAGAGCCAGCCATCGTGGATTCACATCCTAAATCAGGTCTGACCAGCCTGGTCTCCTTCCATGACCAGGTGATCCTCCTGCTTGATGCAGGAAAGGCTGTGGATGTTGTGTGGACTCCAGCCAGGCCTTTGGCACTGTCTCCCACAGCATTCCCTGGAAAAGCTGCAGCCCAGGGCTGGGACAGGAGCACTCTGTGCTGGGCTCAGACCCGGCTGCATGGCCGGCCCAGAGAGTGCTGCTGAGCGCTGCTGCATCCAGCTGGGCCAGGCTCCAGGGGTGTCCCTCAGGGCCCTGTGCAGGCCCAGCTCTGTTCAGTGTTTGCACTGACCACAGGGATGAGGGCATTGAGCCTTTCCTCAGTAAATCTGCAGACAACACCGAGCTGGGAGCTGTGTCCATCTGTGGAAGGTAGGAGGGCTCTGCAGGGAGACCTGGAATGGTTGGAGGGATGGGCAGAGTCCAGTAACATGAAGTTTAATAAGTCCAAGTGCCCGGTCCTGCATTTTGGCCACAATAGCCCCTGCAATGCCCTGGGTTGGGGACGGTGTGGCAGGACAGGGCCCAGGCAGAAAGGGACCTGGGGTTGCTGGCTGACACTGGCTGGACATGAGCCAGCAGTGTGCCCTGGTGGCCAAGAAGGCCAATGGCTCCTGGCCTGGATCAGGAATGGTGTGGCCAGCAGGAGCAGGGAGGTCACCCTTGCCCTGTGCTCAGCACTGTCACCATCATATTTTCTTAAAATTCTTCTCCTGCGAAGCTGAGAGACCTCAGAGAAAAATGTAAATAGTAATTATCTGATTCGCTTCTCCTGTTTTGGTGCTTTGGAACGTGGTAGGTGATTGTTTCATTGGTTTCTTGTGAATTGTTTTAACTTAATCACCAATCACCATCCAGCTGTGTTGGGACTCTGGAAGGAGTCATGGGTTTTCATTATCATTCTTGTTAAGCCTTCTGTCTGTATCCTTTCTGTATGGTTTAGTATAGTTTAGTATAGCATTAAATATAATATATAATATAATATAATATATAATATTCTTCTAAGAACATGGAGTCAGATTCATCAATTCCTCCTCTGTCCTGGAGACCCCAGAAACCACCCCAGAAACAGCCCTGGTGAGGCCGCACCTCAAGTGCTGTGTCCAGTTCCAGGCCCCTCAATTTGGATAGGGATAATTTAGTTGATAAAATGGTGTTAGGTCACAGCTTGGGACTTGGTGATCTCCACCTTCTTTCCCAACCCTGACTGATTCTGTGATTCTGTGAAATGTCCCAACTCTTTTTTTCCTTATGCGGAATCATGACTCTGTATGGAGAACACTAATTTCTAACCAGTGACTATTTACCCAGTGTAATTAATCTGGATCAGTCTTTGTTACTGTTTTATTAATAAGATGGCTATTTGAATGTAAAACAAGTCAGTTACTTAGCATTACGTCCCATTTCAACAGCATTGAAGCAATACTGAGTTTCTCAGATTTGCACAGAAAAGCCTGGAAAGTAGAACTATGCTTTCACAGTACTGGGTTGTAGCTTCTTAAATCTCAAACATTAGACATCTATGATGAATTTTTCTGTTTTAGTATTGAAATCAGTACTAGTAAATTGACTTTAATTTATTTATTTATTTATTTTTAATTTTATTTTCTTCCAGTTATTAAACTGTTCTTATTTCAACCTACAGAGTTTCGTTTTCTCTACTCCTCCCTGGAGCACTGAGTAACTACCCACGTGGTACCCAGCTGCCAGCTGGGATTAAACCATGAGAGCAAAAATGACATTTCACACGTTTCCTGTGCTATATCAAGATATCTCCTGTAGGCAAATGAAAAACAAAGTAAAAACAATCAAAGCACTTCTCATCTTTCATTAGAAACTTTTATTGTATTAACCTACAGGGATGTGAAGTGAAATATATGGTAGTGAAAGGGAGAATGATGAACAGCAGTCATCTTTGGAAAATATATATATGTTTTCACAACAAAACACCTTTTGTGTTACAGCTAAAGAAAAAAAGAAAAGTCAGGCATACTTGATAGGTTTTCTTTAAAAATATAATACAGTTCAATCATATCAAAGTGAAGTCTTATGGACTAAAAAACTGAAAAGCTATGTTCAGTGGTCTAGCACTAGGAAGAGTGTATCAAATGACAAGGTTTTCTCTACAGTAATTGATAAACATACACTCATTTCTTTCAGTAATTTCAGATACTGTATATACAATCTTTAATATAAAGCATTTTTTGTCAAAACTAGCTCTGTGATCTTCAGTCTGGACTTTGGAGCTTCAGTGTAAGAATTACTATTTGGACACATATTGGATAAAAAAATTTGTTGTTAGTGTATTTGAAAATCCAATATGTTTAGAGTAACACATTCCTTGGTTTTGATTTTATCCTAACTTCACTTCAGTATGAACTTGCAGATTGTCTCAGCAGAAAGTGTGAGCACAATGAAATCTTCCTTCCTGTAATCTGCTTGTGCATCTCCAATTAAAAGTTAATGGAAGTTCTCTGGGTAGATCAAGACAAGGACATATTTTTTGTGTAACAGTGTGCTGTGATTAACATCTTGGACACAGCAGAAAGCTGTGGGGTTTGTTATGCTTCTAAGTGGCCTGAATTAATAATGCCTACAGTGTTTAAAGCCTAAAGTTTATATTCACTACTTGAAAGTCAGCTATTAACTCGGTGCAGCCTTTGATTACAATGGTGACACGTTGCTAGGAGAGAGCTACCTCCCTTTTTGTCACTATTGTAATGTGAATATAGAGAGGCAAGGCATCCCTTTCCATTCCTGTCTGTGGTGAAGCGAGGCCCGTTCTCTGAGTGTTTGCTGGAGTTTCTCCATCACCTGGCCCATTCAGCCTCCTCCTGCTGCAGAAAGCACCCTCAGAAGTATCGGAATCGTGTGAAGACCACAGAGGGATCTGCAGGCAGAGCTGTCTGGCAGCCACCAGGGCTGAGCTGAGAGCAGAGTGCACTCCAGGAAATCAGTGTTCTGAGCGCCAGGAATCATTCTCTGAAGTCAACTCACAAGCCACTTGCTTGCCCTGCGTGTCCTGCAGGTGCAGCTCAGATTTATGCAGATGTTGCTGCTGCTGACTGCACCGGAGTTTCACACACACGCAGGCAGGCAGACCTCAGCCACGTGCACATTTAGAACACACACAATCAGCAAAATGACAGTAAACTCATCTATTTTTGTTAATATTTGACTGAATGTTTCACTTGAGGATATGTGACATACTGGAAGTTTTAAAAACCTCCCAACACTCATTCAGCTCTTCCCTTTTCCATGTTAAAAGAATTGTTTTTGTGATGAAGATAATTCACGTAGTGGTCTTCAAAAAGAGCAAGAAGCTTTCATGAGCATCCAGTTGTTAAATGCAGCATTTTCTATTTTTTAGAGAAGAAAGGTTTTATTTTAAAGTCTGCTTCACACAATACAAAAACATTGTATATACCAGTAGCTCTACATTTTATCTAGATGCATACAAACCCAGTCAATACTTCATTTTAGACAGGGATTAAATGGCAAGGAGCCTTAGAAGTCTCCCAGCTAGTATCTGTACTTCCAAATCCAAAGGTAACAATTCTTTATTCCAAGGATGTACTAGAAATGCCCAGGGAACTGCCAAACAGCCAGGATCCTTCTCCCCATCCATCAGTGACACACCAGCCCTCAGGACCAGGTGCTACAAAGGCACTGCCAGGTCATGTTAAACGCTGGCACCTCACTCTTAGCTTCCCAAAAATATCTTTTCAGTGAAAGAGGATACCTAGTCTATAACAACCATGTTATCTTCAGGTTGACGTGTTTGGGGAAAATTCTGTCCAATGGACAGATCCCTTGGTGAATTTAATTTCCACTGCACCATGCAGCTTGTAATAGACTATTTTGGAATGACTGAAAGCCTCTTTTGGGAAAAAGGGGCTGTTTTGGGAAGATGGTCTGCATCCACATGATCAAGAGAATAAGATAAATTTTAAGGAGGAGCTGTTTTTTACTTTACTTCTGCATTCTTGTTGTCATTGTCAACAAAAAACACCTTGATTCCCCTGAATTAATGAATTAATCTGAACTGTTAGGTATCATTTTAATCACCCCTGATAGACATCACTGTGAATTCTTACTTTCATCCTCTTGCTCTGCCCAGAGGTCCCTTGAACCTGACAAACAAAAGGCCAGTTGGCAAAAATGCAAAAGAAATGGACACACACACACACTAGAATATTTTTTCAGTTACAACCTAGTTCACTAAAAACACAGACACACAGCGTAAAAATGGAGAGAGAAGTTAATGAAGGTGAGGGGGGGTACATGTGTCACATTATTAGCAATGCAAAAGACCAGCTTAAGCATGTGTTTCCCTACATCAACTATAAAAAAAGAAAAGGTGCCTTTTTAGCAAGTATGCACAGAGTTTGCTTAGTTATTTCGAAGAAAAAAAAAGTCAGAACACTTGACTATCCTATATTACAGTCATTATTACTACCTTTTTATAAAATGTAAACCCTTCCTTGCAGTTAAGATTTACAGAAGTCATCACCTTTGTCCACTCCTTACGTAATCAGTCCGTGGTGACAAAAATAAACTGATTCAATTTACGTTTTTTTTTTTTAAGTAATAACTGATATGTTGTGGATTATTAGTTTGTGTGTGGCAGAAATAGTGGTCAGAACTGCAACGTATGAAGTTGAACTGTAGCAAAATACTTGCTGAAGACTGGTGCTACAGTACTAAGAGATCTTGAAGCATCATGTAAATATTGATGTATGCAATTATTTTATCTCCAGAAGTATTCAAGCCAACTACATCCACCACCTGCAATGGACAGCAAAGCCTGAGGGTGGATTTCCCAAACAACTGCAACACTGTGCTTCCTTATCCCCATCAGATCTTTTTTCTTGTAATATGTCTTGACTAAAGATAAGAATGGAAGGTAAAATTTGGCAAGGCAGTTTTCCTTCTACTAGTGAGTAACTGGTGAATCAGATCACCTGTACAAAGTGGTATTTGGTAAATTGCACTGTCCTGGGAGTATTACTACTCTGAAACATGACAGACATGAAGCCTATATTTTGAAGTTGCTAAAATGTGATGTTATCAAGACTAATCTGCAAACTACTACTTTTTAAGCCAGTATATTACAGTATAAATGTGTTGCATACCTGTTTCTATAAAACTTACTGCCATGAAAAAAAAAAAAATAATCAGGATCCCCAGAGTGTGGCATTTGTCCATCTGTCACTTGTATATGCAATACAGACCTCGTGCTGAGATTCTGCTTAAGGTACAGCAATTATCTGCAGGACAGATCAGGAGCCAGGAGAGATGGTAAACGAGAGAGGAGGGAGCACGACCGTGCCACTCTGCCCCTTGAGAGTCCCAGGGCTGCAGGCATCTGCTCCTTGCGGGGTCATTTGCTGCTGACCCCCTCTGTGGAGGGCGTGGGGCTCTCCCTGACGGGAAGCAGGTCGTAGTGGCAGGGAATGTGGCTGTTTTTTGGGAGGTCGTAGGGATCCTGGCCGAGGCGCCCGCCGCCGCTGCCGTCGAACGCGCCCTGGACAACGCTCACCGTGGGCTCTGTGAGGAGAGAGAGCAAGCACTCAGCTCCAGGGAAAACACTGGTACTTTATTTCAGTTTCTGCTCCAGCTGGGAAATTCCTCATCGTGCTGAGTCCTGAAATGCAGCTGTAGAAACACAGGTTGGTGTTTTTGCTTCACACTTGCAGCAGGGCCCTGCCATGAGTGTCTTTATTGACAGAAACAAGAGAGCATCTCTTCTTTACATGTCTTTAATTTCAGCAAATTAAATCAAAACAGCAACCTGAATTTGAGGGTTTTAATTAAGAATTTGTAACGGTCCTTAAATGCAGAATGGGTCTGTTGATGGATTTTAGTGACCTCTAATTGCATGCAGAAAAGGAAAATACATCCTGTGACACTGGACACAATTTATTACAGCCCAGAGATGATCAGGATAGCTACCACTCCACAGGACCCCAAAGTTTTCTATAACTAAAGAAATATGGTAACTAGGTAGGGTCCATATAAGTGGAATAGTATGTGGTTGAAGATGCCATTTTATCTTTTATCTATTTTATCTCTCTTATCAAGAGAAGGAAACAGAACTTCAGCCCTCCCATGCATAACTCAGCTGCATTCAGTCTGACCTAGAGCTAAACTACATTGCAGTCAAATGCTAAACTTAAGCTGTTGGTTAAAGGAAGGCTTTCACACCAGGGCAGTTCAGAGGTATCTGTAGGTGACAGAACAAAGCTGAAGGTACTTCAAACCCTGTTTGTGTGAATTACAGCAAAAGAGTAAAAACGCTGTTGTTACACCTTTTGAGCAGAACACAGAATCTGAACGCGTAATTTTGTTTCCCCAGTGGTTTTCACCTGTTTTGATGAAACTGAATGAAAGGATAAAAAAGCCCTGTGCTCTCTGTCCCTAACCCCCAGCATCCAGGGGTGGGTTTTGCACCTACCAACTTCGTACACGTTCTTGCTGGCTGTGGCAGAGCCGGCGATCTCGGCGTAGGGGGAGTCGCGACGTGCCGGGGACTTCATTTCCACGTAGCCACATTCTGAGCTCTTTGGCACTAGGGCTGGTGGGTCTTTGATAGTAGCATAGGGGTTCTCAGAGCTGCTCAGTGAGCAATTACTTAAATTGTACTCCGAGTTCTTCACCAGATCTACAAAAAGAAAACATTTTACTGTCTTGATCACGCTGCCTGCTATGCAGACTGCTACCAAAAATAAAAAGGTTTTGTTTCCTTCTGAGTTCTAAAAAGTCATTCAGAAGTGAATATTTAAATGGAAACTAGTTGTAGCACTTCAAAATTATTTACAACAATCAATGAAAGCATCTCAGCTGCTATGCACTTTAATAGATTTCATCTTGCCATCAGCAAATTACTGTTGAAAAATCTGAGCATCTTCAATTCTGGTTAAAATGGTGCCTAGCACTATACAGAGATACGCTGTAGAATCAGTTTCTAACAAGCACTTCATAACACTTTCTTCCCCTCCAGGTGTAGAACTCAGGACACTTAAAAGGAATCTATATGAGACTGCTCCCAAGAGCAGTGTCTGGGCAAATGGCAGCATGATTTATTTCTAGGGATGGCTTGGGTGGTGCAAAGTTTGGGTATCTGAGTACACAAAAAAGAATAACCAGCTTCTTCTAAGTTCCTGTAATGCACATGCAGGAGAACTGGCAAGGAAACATCAGGTGGCTTGTGATGTCAGGATTTAACTGAAGGATGAATAACTGGTTTCAGAGATGTATTTGCTTGTGCTGGGAAGTGATTTTGTGGTGTTTGTGTTACTTTGTTCTCTGTGTTGCTCTGTGATATAATGTGGTATTTAACATGAGACTTCCTTAGCCCATTCCTGACTCCATACCCAACATGAGACTGAGCTTGGTGGACCTGTCAGTGGATGGGTGCTCATGATTTTGTGATTCATTTGAACTGGGCTTTCTGTAACCACAGAAGTGGAGAATTGTTTAGGTTATAAAAGACCTTTCAGGTCACTGAGTCCAACCATTTATGTAACACTGCCAAATCCATCCCTTAACCACGTTCCCAAGTGCGACATCTTCACATCTTTTAAATCCCCCTGGGGATGGTGACTCCACCACTGCCCTGGACAGCCTGTGCCAATGCCTGACAACGCTTTTAGCAAGGGATTTTTCATGATATGCAATGTCTCCATGTTTGTCTTGTTGCGAGGGGCCCAGAGCTGCCCCCAGGATTTGAGGTGTGGCCTCAGCACAGGGGACAGGCACTGCCCTGCTTCTTCTGCCACCCCATGGCTGGGACTGGCCACTGGCCTCTTGCCCACCTGGGCACCCCTGGGCTCTGTCCAGCTGCTGTCACAGCACCCCCAGGGCCTTTTCCAGCTTTCCAGCTCCTCTGTTCCAGCCTGGAGCTGCAGGTGTGCCCCAAGGGCAGGAAAACCCGGGTGTGATAAATCACTGTGCCAGTTTAATTGTGCCCTGGTACTGACAGGACAAACCAGCTGCTGTCAGTGTGTTTAACTCATCTTTCTTACATCACTGTGCCAGTTTAATTGTGCCCTGGTACTGATGGGACAAACCAGCTGCTCTCTGTCAGTGTGTTTAACACATCATTCTTATGGACTTTGCTACACCTTTTCCAGTGCTTGGATATCCAGGCACCCTTGGCATGCCCTGATCAGGGACCACAAACACTGACACACGGCGGGGTGGCACAGTGTAGAGTCTTGTGAGAAAACTGGGTAACTCAGAAGATCAAAATACCAGATCACTACCTTGAATTTCGGAAGCCTTTCATTCCTGTCTTTGTCTCTGTATTTTGATATCCTTTCCAAGGGCCTGCAGTGGATGTGGGGAAGGTCTGTGGTCATGCAAACCATGCCAGCTGCAGCTGGAATTGCCTTTTAAAGCCTTTCAGCAGAGGCAGCATGTGTTCTGCAGTCTAGGATTGAGCTGTGTTGTGACTCAAGACTGACAAAAACCATTTGATCTGTGACACACAGGGGACTTAAAATGGCTTGGTTTGTGGTTTTAATGGTTTAAAAAAAATTCCAACAATCTCCCTTCAAAAAAGATAAAAAACCCACACCAGCAAACAAACCAATCATGCATTGATTCAGTGTCTAGGAATGATTTTTTGTATTCTCTTCACCTAGAAACCAAAGGTAATCTGGAAGAATAAAAGGCATGTTTATGTAGTTTCATCTAAATACATCAGAAAACAACCTCACCTTTCAGGGACTTGCCCACATATCCCCTATCAAGTCCAAAAGCACCTGAGGAGAAAATGATACAAAAAAAATGGAGTAGTTTTAAAATCAAAGAAAACAAGTGATTAGACAACAGCTTGTAAATGTTTAAGCCTTGGGACTAATTTCTGCCCCAGCTGAATAATTCTCTCACAAGAACTGTGTAACTGCCCAGGATGGGGGTACAGATCACTTGAACTATTTGCTTGGACATTTTCCAACAGGAACAGGGGAGGTGGGTCATAAGGGACCATTAAATTATCAAATTTCACCTCACCTAATGCCAGTTACTCACTCTTGAATAATCCTAGTAAGTGCTGTTGGACTAAAGCTTTGGGTGGTTTTTTTGGTTTGTTTTTTGTTTTTTTTTTTTTTGTTTGTTTGTTTTTGTTTTTGTTTTTGTTTTGTTTTGTTTTGGGGTTTTGTTGGGGGTTTTTTTTGTTTGCTTGGGTTTTTTTTGGTTTTGAGTTTTTTTGTGTGGTTTTTTTTTGTTTTGTTCTTGTTTTTGTTGGGTTTTTTGTTTGTTTCTTTGGGGTTTTTGTTTGTTTTTGTTTTTGGTGGGGTTTTTTGGTGGTTTGGTGGGGGTTTTTTGGTTTTTTTATGGGTTGCTTGTTTTGTTCTTTTGGTTTTTTTGCTTTTTTGTTTTTTTGGTTTTTTTTTTTTTTTTGTATTTTTTTTGTTTGTTTTTTAGTTTTAGTTTTTGTTTGGTTTTTTGGTCTGACTAAACCCTACCTACAAGAAAGGCATCCCATCCAATCTCAGGGTATGCAGAGCTTGCTCCAGTTCTCATTTCTCTGCTTCCAAATTTAATCACTCCCAAATCAGGGTCACCCTGTTCCAGCCCCAGTGGCCTGGACACCTTGCACCTGAATCTACAGCTCTGCAATTACCTGTTACTCGCTGATTTCTCTCAGTACAAGTAAACAGCAGAGCACAACAGCTGTCTTCACAGTCCTGGCACTTTCCTGGTTACTGATCTATTCAAATAGCTTTTACTGATATTGTGGAGAGCTCATTTTTAATTAGGCTGTGTTGTGCTACTATGTTACAAAAGCATTATAAAAGCCTAAAATGATTTTATCTATGCACTGTCTAAACAAAACGAGTAGTTTTCAAGAGGGAAGTGGTATTATTTTAAGGAGACCTTAACATAATTAATTTTATTCCTACCCCACCTTTATTTATTAGATCTCATGTCAGCTGTGCTGTTGTTTTCATGTTTAATGCTCAGGTCACCAGCCTCGAGTTAGCAAAGTAATCCTCTTTTATTTTCTAGCAAACAGACACAATATCAGCATTCATCCAGGCCTCTGGAACCTCCCTGATGCTCAGTATCTCCTGCCTGGGGTTAACCACAGCAAGTGTCTCTCAGGAGCATTCAGTGCAAGTTCAAATGCTCTAAGAAAATGTAAAGGTGAATATTGAGCATTGTGACTGAAATACTTTCCTGAAAAAAAAACAAACCAAAAACCACCACGAAAACAAATCCCAAACCAAACTCAACAGATCTGAGCCTGAATTGTGGTTTGACCAAGGCTGGGGAAGAGCAGGGGAAAAAAAAACCCCAGTGCTGCATACTGAATCTGAATCCCAGGGTCTGATATATGTAAGTACCAGAAATGAAGGAAATTACATTTTCTGAATTATACTGCCACTGAAAGTCCTTTTTAAGGCTTTCACTGGGCAGTGCAATCCAGCCTTTTTGGAATGCATGAGAGTGGAAAAGGGAGAAAAGACAGCATAAAACAGGATACAGCAACTCTCACCATTTCTTGGGAATTTATCTTCTTAAAGACAATGCTCTTTTAGCAAACGGGAGGCATAGCTGGGAAGGTCTGCTATTTACACCTGAAGTGGCTCAGGTAATGAAAAAATACTGTTTAACCCACTGATTGCATTTTGTGGTGATTAAAAAAAAAATAATATATGCAACCTTTCATTTATTTGGTAAGAATTTGTAATTTTGTCCAAGCAGACCCTTACTGTAAAAAATCCATTGTTCTATGAAACTAATCAATAAGCAAATCTTTAAAAAAAATGACATATTTTACACATCATGTCTGCACTGGGCATCAAAAACTGTTCCACCATTCCTTACAAGGGGTCACTTCTTTATCTCTTCCTGCCTTAAGAGATGCATCCCACATACAGTGAATAACATTCCCATTCTCCTCCTTTCTTTCTTTTGTTTTTTCCATACCAAGCTCATTGAGGTAGCCACCGTGTTTCCAGTCTGCTGGCAGTGTTCCTGTGTAGTCCATGACAGCACTTCGTTTTCCAGGCTCCATATTTTTCAGGTTCACAAACAGCTGGCTGGTTTTTGCCTGTTTCAAAGAAAGAGGTAATAAAACTGAAAAATTGCAGGGAAGGTGCTGAATTTCCAGGCCGTAATCAGGAAGAGCAAAAATAAGCCAAATAGGAGAGATCAGGGAAAAATGTAAAATAAACTAAAGACTGTCAGAGAAGTTTTTCTGCTTTACCTTTGCCAAGGTTAGTCTCTCCATGTTGGTGACATGAGGTGGGCTGGAGCACTGAGTCAGAGTGTGGTAACTGGGGTTAGAGAAATAGTGGCTGTTGACATTTCCACCATTGGTATGAGGGATGGTTTCTGGAGAGAAAAAAAAAGGAAAATGAACAATGGAAAGTAACACGGAATTTCTTTATTAGGATACATTTTTGAGAGTGCTGCTCTGATTTCCAAACCTGACCTAGAGTTTCAAAAAAAAACAAAACCCCTAACAAACAAAAACCTAAGCATCTTTTATTCATTCCAAAAAACGAGAGATACAGGGCAGTAAGTGACAAGTCATGTACCTTTTGGCAAAAAGCATTCTCAAGTGTAACCTGCTACCTTAACTCCCCTCTCTGCTGTGGTCACTTGCTCTGTTTTTTCCTTTCTAGTCATCATTACAGTCACTTATACCATTAAACCTGCACCAACATTTTCTGGTGCTTCAAGAACACCAGGACTTTTGCTGATTTGCTTTTTCTTTACTCTTAACAAGTCTCCCTGGTGCCTTCTTCAGCTGCTGCTTTCCTTGACAGTGGTGTTCAGAAGGCACAATTGTCTCAAGTTTCATGTACCCACTGAATCCCAACTCACAGACACTATAATAGGTCAAAAACTCCTGTTTGTTTCATTGCTCCTTCCCTTAGTCAGTTTCAAACCTTTTGCTGTTTGTTTCTCTGCAGAATCTTGCTACAGATAATATGAAATCCTGATTTCCTACACTCTTCCTCTATTCAAGCTGTTGGCATTGAATTTAAAGCCCCTTGTAGAAACCAGATTTTGCCACACTCTTAACAGTATTATAAAAGCAGGCACATAGGATAGAAATGTCCATTTAATGCAGAAAAAAAGTTTAAGGATGTAAAATGTTGCAGAGGAAAAGTGAAGTATAGTCACTTCTCTTTATATTTAAGACATTTTGCCAGGGTGTGCCACCTTCATGGTATCAAGAAGCAGAAATATGTGAATTCAAACCCTGTTAGGAGCAGATCTGAGCAGAAAGCCAAGAAATGGAGGGGGAAAAAAAAAGTATTCTAAACATGACGTACCTGAAATGGTGTAATCTGCATTGATGACCCTCATAGCAGGGGTGTAAGTCACGGTGGGCATGTGTGTCTCCTTCCCTTTCTGTTTCTGCCTGTAAATGATGAACAGCACCAGCAGGAAGAGCACAACCAGGACAAGAATGATGATGCCAGCTATGGCTCCTATCTGGTAGGAGTCAGCAGGGAGGGCAGTGCTGGTACGGCTCAGGCTGTTCAGGTTTCCCACTATAATTACACCAGCTGGAATAGAAGAAGAAATGAAGATAAGTGGCATAAACCAAGGGGGGGTCACCTGTCAAGAGCAGGAGACAAAATTTCACTTCTAAATCTAACTGTTTAGTAAGGCCAGAATAGAACTCTGCCAGAAGCCAATCCTAAGTTTAAGGAAGAATACTTAGAATCTTCATAGAAAGGAAAAACACTCAGGATTTTCACAGAAAACAGATGTTTTCATGAATTTGAAAAAGTAAGAACATTGTTTGGGTTAAAAAAATGGGGGCAGGTAAGCCCATGCTGCATCAGCACCTTTGAGCAGCACTGCCCTGCATATTTCAAGCAAATCCACACTCCACTAACTTTGCTCCAGTTAATTATCACTAATTGAATTTAAGGCTTCCAAAACTTACACGAATTAACAGAATGGGCTACTTAAAAAAAAAAATCCCACCTGTCAGATTTATTTAACGAATGACACAGAGATGGTGTTCAATAGGTGCAGCCAGTTTCTGTGTGAAAAGATGACATTAAATGTGATTATGTCTGGGCTTTACCTTGATCACACCTGGCCCCTTTCCAGCCTGGGCTGCAGTAGCAGGTGCCTGTGATGTGGTCACAGGTGGAGTTGTTGAGGCAGTCACAGATCTGGCGGCATCCATACCCGTAAGTGCCCTGGGGACACTCTGCACAGGACAAAAAGCAAGCAAAATCTCATTAAAGGCTTTGGAGCTACAGGCCTGCAGCACCACAGGAGGCCAGCCCCACACGTTCCTGTCCGTGGGCAGCAGGTGGCAATGTCTCATCAGCATTGGATCTCTCCTGGAAATGCTCCTAAGAGGAGCATCCTCCTCGGAGTGCGGGAGAGAAACTGTGCTCAGATGTGTATTCCTCCTTCACCTGCAATGCCACCAAGGCAGTGCAGCGAGGAATCAAGGGCACAAAAAAAAAAAAAGGCAGAAAAAGGTAATTTTTTAGACATTAGAAGGCAGTGAAGAAATGGGCAAGGTGTGAATAAAGAGCCAGAAGACTCAGATTCTCAGTGCCTGAAAAATCTCGTTACCACAGAGGTGGAGCCAGACACCTGGATGGTGTCCTGTGGTGTGACAGGAGTGCTGGTGTAAAACAGAAAAAGGAAAGGGTCCTAACAGTGAGTCTAAAATCCACCACACTTTTACAGAGAAATAAAACTGCTGCCCACTGCATGCTCTGATACTCTACTGTGTACACTGAGAAACTACCAGGAGAAAAATGCTAAATTATGGAGAATAAGGTAACTGGGGAAGTTGTACTCAATTACTTGAATATATACCTAATTACTGATCAAAGTGTCTCCTACCTCATGTATGTATCCTGGCAGGGAATTACCCTATACTGATAAAAATAATTTCTTTTATACTGCCACCTCTTGGTACTGTGTGGCCTGGCACATTACAGTAGTTCTGATGGTTTTAGCAAGTGTTGTATTTCTTCACTTTTTCTGAAATTTCTCGAGAGTTCTTCAACTATATTTACTTCCTTTTATCTTTTTAAAATAATTTAACTCATTTTTCATGCATTCCTCATTTGGAATAATTAAAAAAATAAAGTAGCACAATGGGTGCCAGAGAATGGTCTTGCAGTCTTGACAAATCCCAACTCAAGTGAAAAACTTTGTGTTTATGTACCTCCTCCTTCTCTTGATTACACTCAATAAAACAAGATTATAAATACTGAGGTAAAGGGGTGGGCAGAACCCATCAAGTTGTAATATATTTTTGCCTTTCAAGATCTGAATTACAATGAATACCAAAACATGTAGATTAACGTTGCCAAATTATTATTATCAACTTGTAGGATAAAATACAAACTCTGTAACAGAGTTAGATTTGCCAAATTATTCAAAGTGATGTTTTGACATCAAGAGATTATCTTAGTAAGTTATCTTTTCCTGAACATTAGTGATGTTTTGAGGAAAAACATAGATGTCATTTGAATGGACAAATTTGGGAGCAGAGCCCCGTGAAGTCAGCAAAGGTTGGATAAACAGTCCTGTGCTCACGAGCCTGATTATTCTTTTAGTGCTGTACAACATTACAGCACCAGTGATGTCAGTGGTGTTATCCCTGATCTTCCTGAGGAGAGAACCACACAAGTGTGTGAGAGCATGAAAACAAAACGCCACCTACAACGCTTTTACAAACCAGCTGTAAAACCACACTGCGAAGGTTAATTTCATCCACCAGCACTGATGTGTTAGTTCTTATCTCCAGTTTTCCAACCATTAGCTGTCACTGTGGTTTATACTAATGGATACATCTTGTTGCTTTCACTGGATGCTAATGACAATTCCTTGGATTCATTTTGTTGCTTTTACATGGTGGAGTAATTGTGTGTCCTTTTACCGCTACGCCCAAAGCGACTAAAACGCAGTGCAAAGAAACGGAAACCACAATTGTGACAGCTTAATTCTGTCGGGTTCTAAACTGTTTGGAAAAGCCTGTGGCCAGCTCTGTGCCCATCAGAGGTGGCCCTGGAGGGCAGAGGCCGTGTCCCAAGGCAGAGGGAGGGGTGTGCTCACTGTGCTCGCAATGCCGCCCCATGAAGCCCGTCCGGCACGTGCACTGCCCGCTGATGTGGTCGCAGTCAGCTCCGTTCTGGCACTGGCAGATCAAGGCACAGTCCTTCCCAAAAAACCCCAGGGGACACCCTGCAACACAAGCAGAGGGAGGGGGGAGAGGGGTGAAACAGCTGCTCTGGGAGCGGAAGAGAAAACATTCTGGTTCAGTGTTACTGAGGGTTGCTCCTGCAGCTCCTGAGAGTTCTGTCAGCGCAAGGGACCGAGACCTGCCTCATGTGGAGTGGGTTAAAACACACATCAGGCAAAAATGAGGGTGGGAAACGGTGCTGGCAGCAGCAGAGGTTCTGAAAAGACAGCTCCTTGAAGGAAAGGGCTTCCAAAGAGATTTGAGGGCACTTTGGGAGTCTGCCCATCAGTCAGTGACTCTCTGGACATATTTCCTTTGTGGTTTGTACTGAAGCATTAAAAAAGCCAAAACAACAACATATTGTACCTGAGCTACTCACAGAGAAACCATTTCAGTATGAAGAAGACACATCACTGCAAAGAGATCATTATTCACCAGCAGGAAGCAGAAAACCCCTGATAGTTGACAGCTGAACCAGCATAGTGAATGTCTCCCAGAACTGCATCCATATGGTCCCGTAATGTATCTGTTATTTCCTGCCACTATGACATTACTCATTTGAAACAGCAAAGTTCTGATTTTATGAAAAACATGTATTTGAACACTGAATGCAAAACACAGTCAGGAGTCCTATTTTTCTTGAGGTCGAATACAGGGGCTGTGGCCAGGATCACAGTCAGTGAGGCAACTTGAACTGAAGGTAAACCAAGACGAAAGTGTAATACAAAAAAGATACAAAGTCAGCTTTACCCATATTTATTTCTAACAAATGCTTATTTCTCAAACTTTGTATGAACTCTTACACGTGATGAAGCCTGCACGTGATGAATGACACATGTCTACACCCAGTCACTGCACAGCTATTTTACTTTAACAGAAGCTCTTAGGGAAAAAAAATCAATGTTAATGTATTATTAGATGAAGAAACTTCCCAAGGAAATTATGATGTTACAGTCTAGTGAAATAATCTTTCAAGGTTCTAAATAAAAACAGCTTCTTTATCAGGTTCAAGCTGTTCTGGAGAACAACTGTGTCACTGATATTCAGACTAAGGATGAACACAAAATCCACTTACTCTGTGTGCAGTAAAGGCCAGTCCAGCCCGGGGTGCACTTGCACTCCCCATCGTAGGCACTGCAGAAAGCTCCATTGTGGCAGTTGCACGTGTGGATGCAGTTTGGTCCCCAGTGGGAAGGTGGGCAAGCTGCAACAACCCAGAGCAATTAATTAACCTCAGATGACAAAGGTTCCTTGATGCACATGAATAGAGCTGCTTCCATTCACACATGAGCACCGCTTTGTTTGCTGCTCGCTGTTTTTCTCCCGAGTTCATGTTTTGGGCTGCTCTGTTCTGAGCAAAACAGCCATAGATTTATTCATTTATTTCAACTAAAGCATCATTTTAGTCCAGGTAAAAAGGGCTGAAAAATATTAAATGGGTGAAAAATGCATATTTGATACTCAGTAAATAGGACATTCACAGCAGCTTTCTCATAGGGAAAGCCATTAGGTTCCTTTCTTCACTTATTTTTTACTCTGCAAACAGTCAGGGTGATACAGCTTTTAAACCTCAAAAAGACTGAAGGAAAACAGAGAAGGTGGAAACTCCTATATACCCTAGAGCTTTAGATCCAATACTGAGACTGCTTCTTGTGCTTCCACTGTTAAATTTCATGTATTTGCCTAAATGTGGTGAAGATAATCAGGTCTGCACCTTAATCTGGTTAGCTTAGTTGCTTCCGTGGATCCAATAATCAATATAATATTTCCAAACACCAAGTAATTATCCACAGAATGGAGATTATTTTGTGCACAATCATTTAGGCTCGTTATGAGACAGAATTTACTGGCTGCTTTGGAAATGTCATGATGGATGAATCTGATGCTATGTGCTGCCACTAGAACTGCAAAGTGGTTCCAAAATACTAATTACTATTCAGAGACAGCAAAAGATGATTTTCTTCATGGTAGAATATCACTATGTGAAGAGGGTACTCTAAGAATAGACCCTTTCTGTGGAGTAGGATTCTCATCTTGAGAAGTTTCTTTCCTTTAGTGAAGAAAACAGTACTTTAAGTAGTAGTTAGTATTTTAAAAATAAATAGTAAAAGAAATAATTCTTTAGTACTTTAAAAATACTTTTATGGAAGTACAGTGTCAGTGTTTCATAGGAGAGAAGCAAGAGGTCAGACAGTGAAGCCTTGGTTTTATTCCTGTGGCAATTTAAAAGGGTAACTCTTTATTGTTTTGTACTGATCTGGTTGCCTGAGACCAAAAAACTCTCAAATCCTTTAAACATTTGCATAATCATTCATGCATAAGTGGGCTGTACTTTTCCAAAGTATCACCTTTTCCCCAAAATTTCAGTTCATTAAAAATTATATTGTGATGAATTTAAAAACCCACTAAGTTTGTTTTTTTATTACTTTCACTCCAGTTGTGCCTTGTAATTATTTTTTTTTGTTACTGTTTTGTGTTTGAAATTAGTGGTCAGCTAGGAAGGAATGTAAATCACATACAGGCAAAAGGTTAGAAGTTTAAAAAAGGTCGCTGATTCTGAAAGAAATTAATGGAATCATTATTTTCCATGTGAACGAAAGGCCTTTATACAAAGCAAATAAACTTCCTCTGTTATGGTCTGTGAGCACAGCCTCAATAAACACTTCCATTCATATTGCTGGCACCATTTTCTTGATATTGATGCAATAAGTCCCTCCTCCTCCTAAATACCCCTATTCTGCTACTCTTCCAACTACCTACTTATTTTACCATAAAAACAGGGACCTTTGTAGCCACTGGCTTGCACAGGAGTGGGCCCAAGATTTATTTTGGTATCATACAGGGCTGTGCATGCTAATCACTTCACAGAATTTAGCCAGGAAAGTTGTTTTTTGGGTTCTTTTCCCAAACTGACCAGCTGTCACCCTGCACTTGTGCAGAGCCTGTTCACCTGGGCCAGTCAAACCGTAAATGATGTAAAGCAATGAGCCATGTTATTAAAAAATGCACTTCCCTGGAAACCCCAGCACAATGTCTGACATTTCAGGGTATGGTGCAGCTTCTTTTAGTCACAAAAGTGGGCTGAGTGAAATTTTGGCATGTGTGTGTGTGTTTCAGACTGTGTGGATTTTAGCACTTTATGGGATTGGATATGCTTCTTGTGAGAGCTTTCCTTAAAACAATTATTTCCTCTAATTAGTAAATCTCATAGACCCATCCAGGCATATGGGGAGTGACCTTTTAATAAAGTAACTTTACAAAAAATAGTAAAATTAAGACCTTCCCTTCTCCTTTTTAAGGCAGTAATGAAGAGTCCAGTGAGTTCAGCACAGCAAGACAATAGTCATTGAGTGAGGCAGAATGACACTAAAAATGTGTTTCTGTGAAAACACTTACAAAAGGAAGAAAGAGGAAAACCCATCACAGAGATACAAGCATTTAAAAAAAAGGCATAGTGTAAAATTTCTTAACAAAATGTTCAAATGCTTAGTGGGAACAAGGATGCAGCCAGAGCACTAACTTATGTCTGAGAAAATTTCAGCTTTGTTCTTGGCCTGGCCAGAGAAGTTTAGCATCTCTCAATTATTTACCATGAAGTCCTAGTTTCTGACTTAAGACAACATTTGTTTACACACACAAAAAACAAACAGAAAAAAAAACCCAACAAAAAATTATTTTAAATAGCTGCACCCTGATTATTTGTTCTAAAATTAAAGGTGAAAAAAACTCCTGGTACTTACGCTGAGAGCAGTCACTACCAATCCATCCAGGGTAGCACTGACAGGATCTGTCAATGGGATTACAAGTCCCATTATTGGTGCAGGTGCATATTCCAGCACAGTTCTTCCCAAATCTGCCACTGGGACATACTGAGAAGACATTGTCAGAGTTACAACTCCTTAGTGATCAGAACAAGATTTCATTTTCTTCATTTCAGGAGAAAACAACCAACATTTGGATTGAGAGAGGTATTGCTTATTATAAGGGTAAAGTGAGGTATTATAAACCACAGTGAGCACAATATCCATATTCACTACACAAATAATGCAGAACTGAGAATACAGAAGGTTTCACACTGAAGGATGAAACAACCCTGAGACTTCTGATTGATAAAGTGGACATTCCACGACAGAAAGCATCTTTGGTTTCACTTCCCCAAGTGCTGGAATGGGAATCACCCCATGGGGACACTGTGGCCAGCTGTACCTTCATTGCAGAGGGCTCCTGTGAATCCAGGCAGGCAGTCACACAGGCCAGTGATGTGGTGGCAGGGGCCACTGCTGTGCACGCACTGGGGGCAGGTCTGGCTGCAGCGGTGGCCGTAGAACCCCGGCGAGCAGACTGGAACCAGAGGGGACAAATTGTCACTGCTGCTGTCCTGCCATCAGCCACCCTGCTCCTGGCTTGGAGCTGGCCCTGCTTTCCAGCCCCAGAGGTGGATGTTGTTATTTGTGCAGCTCGGTGATCTGCACGCCCAAAAGGAGATCTGCTGCCTCTCCTCGAGGATTTGGTGTGTTCTGGTTCACCACGACCTTGTTGACATTCCATTACATGTCAAGCCACCCTGAACTTGGATGATGTTTGGAATGCATGCGTACTTTTTATTTGGCTAAACAAGGACATCTTTTGAAGCACATCTGAAGTAACAGCAAGAATAGTTTTATCTCTAGATGAGCAAGGTCATCTTAGACCTTGATTCCTGATGTGTTTTCTAACTTGGAATTCCAGCAGCCACAACCTCACTGGATAAAAAGCACAGATGTTTTCCAATCAACCTTTCTTTTACAGAGAAGGCTCTTTTAAAGAGTCACTTTAACTTTCAGAGAACCTGAGACCAGAAATACAGAGTTGTGCAGTTAATTGTGATGCTAAAAGCACGAGTTTCTCAAGAAGAAAAAGAGAAAAAGGGGAGGAAAAAAGGCCGCTTCTGCCTCTTTGTTGATCTAATCCCTTTTGGCATTTATTTCCTGATAAATTAGAATATTAGGTAAGAGATCAAGAGAAATACCTGAACAGCTGCAATTAGCAGTGACTAAACTACCTTGGAATCTTTTCAATATTTCAATTTCATTCAAGATTCAGTCTTTTAATTACACACTTGATACAAGTTATATGGCCAGGATCTCTCCAGAAGAGATTAACTTCTCCAAGTGAAACAGTGCCAAAAGGTCTTCCTGTTTACTGAAAAGGCAGTTTCTGACCAGGATCCAAATTATTCCTATGACCTTTGTCTTCCCAGCCTGCAGACCATGCCTCAGAGGGGCACTGGACTGGGAGCCTCTTGTCCAGGTTATAGGCACAGTTCCAAAACACCAGGGAACATTTTTTACATGGCAGTGTTACACTTTGGATGCACTGATTGACTGCAGGGCCCTTAGAGATTAGATAGTGAGAATAATTAGTGCTCACAGTCAGAAGTGCTCAAGGAATACTAATGCCACACTGATGTGGGAGTTAGCACTGCCATCTCACAGCCTTCAGCTGGAAATGTTGCCATTCCCGGACTGACAGAACTTCACCTTCCTCTGGTTCTCCTCCTCCCTGACAGTGACTATTTCAGGTCATCTCCTGCCTTTTAAGCCTCTTTTGGAAGAGCCAGGAGCATCTTTGCTTCTCCCTAACCCACCTGCTCCTGGATTCTGTTTCTGGGAGACCTACTCTGGAAACTGGGCTCCCCTCCAGTTCCAGACAAGTCACACTTCTCGTCCCTGAACACCTTTCCCTCACAGCTTCAGTGATTCAAACTGAAGACAGCTGGACTGCTGGCAAAATGTGATAAATCTTGGGAGGGCAGACTTATTATTTTCCTCCTTGATTCTGCCATGATTTTCTTTAGTTCATCTCTATCTCTCTTCATGCAAATTGCATTTTACCCAGACAAGCTTTTCAAAAGGAGCCATGGGTACATTTGACATCCTCTGCTTACTGTGGGGCCTGATCCCACTGACTGTTCTTACAAAAAAAGTGCTAAAAATATTAGCAAATAGCCCGAAATATTAACTAAGCTAATGGTCCTTAGCAGACATTGGGAAGGCTTTTTTTTTTTTCCAAAACTCAAGTACGTTTTATTTACCTGTATAAAAAAACTTAACACTCATCAATCACGTTTGGAAATGCTTTAGAATGGAATCCCCTATGACATGTCTTGCAAAGTCATGCTCATAGCAGTGCCACAGGACAGAGAGTGAATAAAAGGAAAAGAAAAGCTGTACCCTAACAAGAAGAGCACTACTAGGTGAAAACTTTTGTTCCTTTCAGGTGACCCTTTTTTTCCTGTATTTTGACAAAACGTCCAATCAATTAGTGCTTTCTAGCCTTTCAGATTACAATTAGCAAAGCATTAGGATGCTGTATGATGTTTTCCAAGCAACTGAGGGAGAAACAGAGATTTTTAAAGCATTTATGTTGTCCTTACTTCTCTGGCAAGTGGTGCCTCTGTATCCTGGTGCACACTCACAGATCCCATCATCTGGAGAGCAGGATGCTCCGTTTTTGCAGTAACAAGGCAAGGAGCAATTTGGACCCCACTGTCCCTCAGCACACACACTGTCACAGTGAATACCTGCAACCACAAAGAAACAAGACATCTGTGAAGAGCTCTTGTGCACAAGTTAGGTCAAACCTTTGCTGAAATTTGAAACACAGCTCACAGAACCTGTTTATCAAAACATCACTAACATCAGGAGAGTACAGCAAGATAAACCTGCATCTCTGTTCCTGCCTTCCCCAGAACAGTGAATACCTGCAACCACAAAGAAACAAGACATCCGTGAAGAGCTCTTGTGCACAGTTAGGTCAAACCTTTGCTGAACTTTGAAACACAGCTCACACAACCTGTTTATCAAAACGTCACTAACATCAGGAGAGTATAAACCTGCAAGATAAACCAGCAAGATAAACCTGCATCTCTGTTCCTGCCTTCCCCAGAACAGTGAATGAATTTCTCTCATATTCCAGTTTTGGTGAGAGGCACATAAATGGCTTTTGCTTCCTCCTTAATGGCTGTTTCAAAACAGCAGAAGGTTTTTGGTTTCAGATTTTATGTTTGGGAAATGCACGACAGAAGGTACTGCAGGAACTTTCCCCTCTGAGCATTCTTTGTGTCTGATATAACTTGTGTATAATAATGGGGTGCAGGACACGGAATGATTTCTAATTAGTGGTGAGCTGATTACTGCTCAGCCTTGTACTGAACGGAAAAATGTAGTGCACACAAAGGGTTTCCAAACACAACCATGTGAGCATTCCAAAATGCTTAGCTGCCACAGTGTTAAGGATGCTGGTCAGTCAGTGTTTTGTTTAACCTGTTTCAGTATAAAATTGATTGTAAAGTGGCCCACAACCTGAATCTCCACACACAGATCCTAATACACACCACCCATTAAAATCATCCAATCACAGTTTGTTTGCTGGGTTCTTTTGTTTGTTTGCTTGTCGTTTTTCTTCACAATGCAGCAGCACTAAATATAATTTCCCTGCTTTTTAAGAAGCACTGTGCATGTTAAAAGCCAGCAGGCACCACCGTGGAACTCAGACCGTATTGTGTCTGCAGCACTTTGCATTAACAATCAAGTTTTATTGTAATGACTCTACTGAATGAACCCTCCACTAAGGGAAAAGTGGACTGGATCCAACCACAAGCATGTCTTGCTTTGTAAGTATTTCCAGCAAAATATGCCACAGGTTCAATGGCTGCCAGAATCCTAAAAAAAGCAAAACAATTTTACATGTGACAAAGAAAAAAAACCCAAAACTTTTAACTTTGAACACTAGAACCCACTGCTTGTAAAAATCCTGAGAAATAATTACATGGTTTGCTGATAGATCAGACTAAGAGGTGACTCCTCAACACCCCCAGCATGTGCCTTGCAAAAGCTGCCCATAACTAAAAACCAATTCTCTAATCAAAGGAAAGGTAGAACTCCAGACTCTTGAACTGTTTTTCTCTGCAGGACAATCAACAGACTGAAGAATCAAATGTCTGTTTCAACAGATTGCACCAAACTGTGCCAGCACGACAGAAGAACACCTGACTTTAAAAATCCAGATACTGACAGACAGTACCCAGGCCACCTCAAAGCCCTGACTGCACAATGATCATCAGTACTGACCTAAAACAAACGTATTCTCAGAAAAAGAAAGGCTGCTTACATCATTCCTTTTTTACTTTCTGCCTGCCTAGACAGTGTCGTTCTCCTGTCCCCATCTACATTTGAGAGGCAGTGCTGACTTGTTTCTCAGCAGTCTAGTTCAAACTTTTCATTAACCCATTTAATCAAATTAAAGAGAGAGGTTTGATTTTGAGAGATGCTGGTGTACAAGAGCAGTATGACATCACTGCATTTCAATTATTTTTTTTTTTTTCCCCAGAAACAAGACCACTTCTTCCAGCTGCTGCTTTTCCTGGTGCTCCCAAACTTGAGAATTTGGGTCTCTAAGTCTGTGAAAACACAGGCAGAGCACCTCAGAGGGTTATCTGCCATACCACACATAGCTGCACTCGGTGCACCCTGCTGCAGAAAAGACATTTTTCACAGCCTCAATGGGTGTCAGCGGTGCTCAGTGTATAATGGTCACTATTAACAAGCCAGTGGTTGCCAAGAGCTACCAAAGTGCATTATCTGAGATTATGTAGACCAGTGACATACAATAACACCAGGCTCAATTATACTGCCTTGATCTGTGCACAGAGGATGCTTTATGACAGCAGAGTGTCCGAGGGTGATGTGGGCACGCTGGGATGGGGAAGACAATGGGTCCCATGCTGCACAGAGCCACGGGGCTTAAAACAGCCAGGAACTACCACTAAAAATGAAAAAAAAGGGGGGAAAAAAGGCTCCTTTTTCCCCTTGATGTGGGTACACATCAGGGAAAATCATCCCTTAGGGAAACTGAAAAAACCTGCCTTTTATTTCCCACTCTCATTCCTTATGAGGAAGTGAAGAATGGCATAATTCTACTTAGCAAATAAACACTGTGCACTAAATGTCACTGGGTAACAATGATGACAACATAACACACTGAAAGACTGGTGAACACGACTCTGTTTCACTGTAATTTTATTATAATCACTCTTGATCATTAGGAAAATCAATTTTACTCCTCTGAGTGTAAAGAACAAATGCAGCAAGGCCCAAATCATTTAGTTATTTACTGCATCTCCACTTATTAAAACAGTTTTCAGTCTCACTCACTATTTATTTACTTTGGTAAGTTGACAAGGCACCTAAAAATAACAAGTTGAGTTTCCTATCTTATAGTTGGAAAAACTAAATGTGTATTTTTGAGAAAGAACAGCTTAGAAATACTAAAGGGGTTTTAAAAAATAAAAAAATTAATTTCCAGAGTGATGCTTTTTATGAAATCTCAGCAAAGAAAGCCATGCTTTGATAGAAAAGCCAGAAATTATTCAGGAAAAAGAAGCGTTTTTACTAGAACTTGCAAAGCAAGATCAGACTCAGCTTTTACAACAGTGTTACCAACTGGTTGATGATTGCCACAGTTTCATGCAAGTATTAATCTCTTACACAATAAAATTGTTTTTATTGAGTTTTCATGTTGGTTCTGATACTGATAAGGATATCTGCGAGAAAATGTTTTTGCCAGAGCTATGGACAAAGAGCTCTTTGATGGCCTTCACAAGTTGCTAGGCAATAGCTGAATGGTCATGATAAACTTCAGCTAAGCTGCTCTGAAGAAATGCTCGTGCATTTAATGCCCAGTGCTTTATGCTGGGGGCCTCACATCCAAATCAGCATTCCCCCAGCATTCGTAATTGCATGAATGAAGTGAAGAATTCTTCAGGGGTACCACTCCTTCTGCCCATGCTAGCAGAGTATTTGCACACTCCCTATGCTGTATTTTTAAGTTGAGACTCAGTGATCCACCCGAGTCAGATCAACAAAGAGCTTATTTGTTTTAGCATTTGAAAGGGGGGGGTGGGAAATATTTACCAATTATTTCTTACTATCTTCCCAGGCAAATTTACTCTTGGAGTAAGTGCTGTTTTACACCTTATTATGTTTCCATTAGTCTGATAAAAGGTTAGGCAAACTTTAAGAAGAATATATATTTTTTTTTGTAAAGAACATGTGTTTGCTGTGCCATTTATGTTAACACACATGGAACTTTCCAGTATAACCCCTCAGCATTAAAACCTATTTATACACTGGTGTACTTCCCATGTGTCAGTGCAAAACTGGATATACAGCAGCCCAAACTAAAGAAGGAAGAAGACCTTTAAAGGCTGGAGGAATCTTGGTGTCATTGAAGCTAATGATGCTTTCTTACTATGGTCCAACAGCTTGCCCTTCATATTTGAGAAAAACTAACATTTCTGTTAAAGGCAGCTGCAACTTCTAGTGGTGAGAATTACTTTCCTAATTTCTCTGTCAAATAACGAGCAGCCCAAAGAAAGGGAGGCAGTGAAAAATGTCACAGACACTATTTTTAAGTACCCTCACTGTCTTTGAGGGAGGGTGGTACCTTACTCCACTGCTGAAGGTAGCCAGAGGAATTAATTTAAGTTTCCTAAATTGAGGAGCTAATGAGAGGATCAGAGATTTTTCTGTAGAAGTTCAGATTTCAGCTGCTTCCCTGCAGCAACAGGAGAGCCATGGCTGGAAATTTTGGTAGGAAGCTAGCTAGAAAAGACTGTCAACAAGGACATCTGAGTTTGAAGGCAGACATCCTTATCTGCAGATTTTAGTGGTAGAATCCCTTTTGATATACTTGCAGTATCCCTCTGAAGGCCATACTCTTGCTACATACTGCTGTCCACTCCTGAAGTGCCTTTCTTTTTATCTATCAATCCCTAGGTAGCCACCAGCAAAGAAGACTTCTCCCTTTTAAAACTTCTTTTTAGGCAGAAAACAGGTACCCCTAATCACTGGTTTAAAGCTTTTTTTTTTTTTTAAATAAAAGAGTGGTATTTCTTCCACATTAAGATCCACCACAGCACAGAGAGGACACACAGACACAGCGAAATCCAGGTGTAGGGTGCGGCCAAACCTCTTATTGGAGAACTTCTCTCCCCAAGCTTGAAAAGCAGATTTGTCATTTATCACAAGAGAGTGCTCAGATATAATTTCATTTTGCAGCTCACTGAGTATTCCTCCCTATGGGGCCTCATCCTTCCAGAGGCCAGACAGAACTGGTGGGAGTAAAGGGAAAACTATGTTTTTACAAGAGAATCTTGGCTTGGGTGCACTGGTGCTACAGCAGCAGCTCATTTTTGCTCCAGAGCTGAGCAAGACCCACGACAACACCCTTCCAATTCTGTTTTTTTGCTTTGTAGGATAGGGAAAAATGCATTCTCATGGAAAGCTGAGGGTGAAGGCAGAGCTGCAGCCTCCCAGCAGAGCTGGGTGTTTCCACCAGCGGGGTGGGTGTCAGGTGGCAGACCTCCCCTTTATAATCCAGCAACAAATGTGCCTCTCTGAGACACTGTCAGAGACACATGGAAGGACACAGAAACAACACATCTGGTGATGGGTAAGCTGAGTAATGCCAGCAGGTGTCCAGCACAGAAAAAGTCACCGACACCCCTCCTGCTGCAGCCTGTGGGTGAACGCCTCTGCCCGCTGGTGAAATGTGGGCTGGTATTACTGCATCTGTCTTTTCCACAAACCACTGCCATTGTTTTGGTACAGATAGCAGACTGGTGGTATTTCATAATCCCTGGCATCACATAGCCTTTAAATCGATTTTGAGAGTAACAAATGTCGCGCCACCCTGACGTGACATCTCCTTGCAAATGCAAAGGTACAGCAGAGCAGTGATGTGTGATCAGCAACACCCACACCACTGCAATTACATTAATAAACTGTCTGCAGGGCAAAACCTTTTGCCATTCTAATTAGTTAATCATATTGCTTTACTTAATTTTAATTGATTAATGCTTTAACCTCTGTTTGCAAGAATGTGTGTTCCCTAATCTTTCAGGAAATTTGGGAGAAATTTATTTTGACAGCTGCTTGCAGAACAGTTAAGATTAAGGGATGAGACTATCATGGTGCTTGCTTTGTTGCTTGCTGAGAGAACTGTTAGATGTACCTTTATAATGGAAGCTAACCCAAAGTTTTGGTGTAATTTAATAAGAGAATTACCATTAACTATCAGGAGAGTATATTTTCTGTGAGTTTCTTCTGTTTTCTATTTTAATAGTTCTTGCTCTTTTCCACTCTCTGGCTACTGAGAAATGAAAAAGAATTTTCCCTCCAAATGAAAAAGAAGTTATTTATAAGACACAGTGAAAATGTCAAGGGATGAGGGAGTTTGGGGCAGACATCATCCTCTGTGTGGGCGGATGTTTCTCATTTGTGCCATCCTGTCATGTGGCCCCTGGAACGTGACGGAATGGTCAGACTGCCAGGAAAAAAACATCACTCTTAACTCCTCCTTCCCTAAACAGAATTAAGCTGCTGCAGAGGGAAAACATTTTGCAAACTATAAAAGAGCACAGGATTTCTAACAGAGGTCCTGTAAACCTAAGTCGCTTTTGATTAGCTTGAAACAGAGCCCAAACTAAAACCAGCAACCCCAAATAAAAACAGAGATCTGATGAAAGTTAATTTTAACTATTTCTTGACTCTTTTAACACAACAATGAAAACTGAACTTTTACTCCTCAGCAGAACCTAGTTAGGAAAAGAGACCACCCTGCTCAAAAACAAACTAAAAACTAATTAACAGAACTAAACCTTAGAGCATCTCGCTGTTGACCCAGTGGGGAGCTGCAGCTCTGTCTGGAGGCTGAGTCCAGGCCCTTGGGCCCACGTCAGCAGCCCAGAGCTCCCTCACACCCCGAGGTCACTGACCCACCCTCCCCATGCAGAGTTTCCTGCTCCCCAGCCTTGTGGGACAACTGTGTCACTCCTTCACTTGCTTCTGAAAAGTTACATAAACTATTCCCTCTGATGAAACTCCCCGTTTCAGAGTGCAGATAACTGTTCTGTTCACAGGGCTGAGGAAAATGCTGTGTTTGAAGTACCTTCTTGGAAAGTCTGTGTTGTTTTGATGGCATCAAAACAATTTGGGAAGTTCACCTTGGCGTCATGGATTTATTTGTGCTTAAAACCAAAAAATACTCACAAGTTCACATTTTTAAGCTCCCTCAAAATGTATTTATTTTTAAAACTGGTTTAACACCAATGGTTTTAAACAACTAAATCCTTCATTTGGGTTAGATAAGCATTAAACTGATCCAAAATCTGGTTTTCACTCTCTTTGTTTTTCAACTAGGTAGGTAGCACTACCCACCCAAAACTAGGACGTGTGATGGTTACTTTCACAAATCCAACACCAAAAAAAAAAAAAAAAGGCAACTAAGCCACATAATTTATTTCATTCTAGAAGCTCCTGTATTTTCCACACATCCACCTGCTTCTCCACACAACTCTATGCACAACCTCCTCCTTAATCCCACAATCTTCTGCTATTCCTGCAATGCACTGTTACAGCACAGCTATTTGAGAGCCCTTTCCTGAAGTATTCCCTCCTTTTTTTTAATCATTCCAAATATAAGCATCTGCACAAAGCCTGGATTCCTCTCTGGGTATTGCTCTGACATGTGAAGTGTGGGAGGAGGATTTTTCCAGACACTGAGTATAAAGTGAGCTATGCTGTGGATGTTGTAAAGTGTGTCTAGACATCACCAACATGTCAAAACTAGTCTGTCACACACATGCTGTGCTGGTGACATCATCCAGGGATGGAGGGTTCAATTTTATCAATAATTAGGCCTCAAGTCTCTTTCTTGTGAAGTATTTTTCCTTTTAAGAACAAAGGTGAAGACTTCACAAAGTTACTGTATTATGTCTTTATCTTATTATATATTATACAATCTATATTACTGATATATTTTCCTTTCCCATACCTGAATCCCAGCACAGTCAAGGTCTGTGCTGAACTTGAAGCCTCTGTCACACCCTGGTTAGTTATATCACACCAGCCATGTAATTTTTACAACCTGTTATAAAAAATGCTGCTAGATTTTTAATCTGGCCTTTCAAAACTGCCTGTTTTAACCTGGATCCATTCATTAACACATTTTGACCCTGATTTGTCTGTCTCAATTTTAGAAGACTCACGGGATGTATTTCAGGCTGTGCCTTTAGGACTTGTGAACAGTTCTACCAACCTGCACCATTAACATCAGCAACTCTTCGCATGTTTTTATGGTGGGTGTTCTTTGATTAATACATTTAGTAATTTATCAGATCACATTTTGAGCAGATTCAAATATAAGTGTGTGGAAATGTGCCCAAACACACACACAATTACCTGAAAACTACCTACCTGAAAGTTAAGGACATTAGCATCATACCAAAATAAACATGAAGTAGTGTCAGGAAAAACAGCAATAGCTGGTATAAGGCTAATAATATTTTTTCATAATTCATCAGGTAGCTTCTACTATCTTCTGCACTCCTGAGGCGTCTGAGTGGCTGATGGCAAAGTCACACTGCAGTTTGTGAGAAGAGAATTGAAACAAAAAAGTCCTGCCTCAGTTAGGTGAGTGCTGGCTCTTAAAGATCCTGTCACTCACACTAAGAGGAAATGGTGAGACAGGCCTTATCAAAGAGATAATAAACAGAAAAAATGAGTAAACAGACAGGTTTGGTCTTCCAGAGCAAAGCAGGAACTCTTTGTGCCTGTGTATCTGTATCCCCTAGAGATTTCCACTTCCTACCCCCAATGATCATTAAAGTCATGCTCATCCAAACAGAAAGTAGAAAAAACAGCAGGTAAGCTGTAATCAGCTACAGTTAATCAACCTGGATTTTAGACACCAAGTATTATGTACTTCAAACAAGATGCTGGCAATCCATCCACAGAGCTAGGAAGAAAGAGCATACAAAAATAAAGGTTTGGGAAAAAAAAACCCCAAAATAGTAAGACTGTACCTATCTGAGGAGATTATAAACTCACCTCCACCTACTTTGTCTAAAAACACCATAGAAAAAAAGAAAACAATTCTATCATGAAGCTACAAGTCAGTCAGGCTAAACATTAGTTTACAGAAGAGTGGAGTATGTCTAAAATCACAAATAAAATACAAATCACTGATTTTCAGAGCAAAAACATGCTTTGCTCATTTAAGGTTTGTTTTTCACGCTGATTCCTCATTATTAAATGGAAGAAGCCCACACAGACAGGTGATGTGAGACCTGTGTGATCCTTGCAACACTGCAGCATCACAGAGAGGCAGCTGGAATACTCAAAGAGGGGCAAACCTACAGTGTTAATTAAACTTTACAGAAGATCAAAGAGCTCTTCCAAATTTAAAGCTTAGAAATCCTTGTGAGACCTAGAACTCCCTCCTAGAGATAAAGGGAACATTTCATGATAGCTGTCTTTCTGCACAGTTCCACCAAGTTTCCAAAAAACCTTGCTCTCCACTAGCAAGAGGCTGCAACAACAGTGCCCAACACAAATTTTGGTAAATGATTCAACTGACATAGTCCTTAAAATCACAATGTTAAAAAAATAAATAAAAAGAAAAAAAAAAGTTGTGAGAGAATTTTTGTACAGGACAAAGTATCTGCAGAGAAACTTAAAAAAGGTTTGAGACACTGAAATGGCAGCACAGTTGTCTTGGTTTGAGACAAGTTAGGAGGTTTGACAAGTTAGGACAATGGTTCATCCTTCTGGCTGCCTGAACGAAGCTTCCTGAGCTCCTGGACATGATGCTTTACCCGAGAGCTGCCAGAACAAACTTGGATATTTACAGCTGATCACCACTTTTGTAAGGAATTGTGTAGTGGAGGTGCCCAAGCTTTAAAATTTCCATTCCCATTTTTCTGCAGATCGTACCGGGAAGCTTCCCCACCTGTGAGTCACAGGAGGGACACAGCAGCCACAGAACAGGACTCTTTGCCCTTCCAACCCCACCACCAACTCTTCCTTTGCCCACAAAACCAAGTCCCACTGTGGGGGGAAGCTCTGTTTTTGTGTTCCCAAGGGTGTCTCCTGTACCTGACCATCCCGGGAGGCAGCGGCAGTAGCCCGTGGTGGGGTGGCAGCCGTCCGCGTGGCTGCAGTCGCAGCGCTCGGCGCAGTCCAGGCCGTAGGTACCATCCTGTGGCAACAAAAAACACAACAGCCTGGAGATGGTGGCAGCTGGGAGTTGGAGGAGAGACAGGTTAGGGTCAGCACAGCCTCAAAGAGCAGCCACAGATCTCTCCTGAATCTCCAGGCTGTTATTAATGTAAAATGCTTGCGGCGTTTGGAACGTGTCAGCATCCTACACTTTCATTCTTTCATTAGGAAGGGGAAGATAAAGAATGAATTATGCCCTCTTGAAAAATTCCAGACTAAAGCAATTTAGTCTCCCTTCTGCATCAAACTCTGAGATCTCTGCTTATGGGTCAAAATGGTACCACGCAGCGGCATAATTTTAAAGAAAATGAGTGAAAACCATTAAATTACAAGATACTTTCAGTGTGAGGTTCACTGCATAAATAAAGCAAACTATCACTTTCTTTTGATTAGAAACATTTCTCTTGATTAAAAATATTTCTCTCTGCACTACAACATATACTCCATCAAAAAGAGATAATCTTTGGCTATGGAACAGTGCACAAAACAAAACCTTTATTTTTACCTATGCAACATTTTTTGAACCAGATTCAAGAGATTGAAGTCACAAGCTGAACCACCCTGTTGGTGTATTTATTTTTTCATGGCAAACAGCTAAACATTTAAATTTCCTTTTCCTGCTGCTTCCATAGAAGCAGATTTGTGGATAATTTCACACAAAATCAACCCAAGAAACTGAGAAGAGCAGATTCTTTACAATCTCCAAACAATGAAAAATATAACAGTCAACTGATCTTGAATAAAAAGTGGCAGAACCAAATTAAAAAAAAAGAGCAAGGAAAAAAGGCCAGTATAATTTACAGTAATGGTTCATCAGGGTTACCCACGGCAGAGGCAAAAAAGGAGAAAGACATGTCAGGTTTAAACCTCAATAATTTACATTCAAAGCGAAAAGTTGGTTGTCAGTCACATTAAAAATCTGAATAAAACCTATATGAAAATTAATCTGCTGTACTTTGATGTTCATGCATACATTCCAACCGAGTGCCACAGGATTTAGCTATTCAACTGCCAGTCTTTCAGGCCTAAAGTAGAACAAAATCTTGCATTACTTCAGTGTAAGGAGCCTTTCACTCATCTCAACAATACATTTTTATATACCGAAAAAGAAAAGATTAAGCATTTCCTTTGCATATAATCAGATTTGGAATGAAAGGAAATCCTCAAAAATGCTGTTGAAAAGCAGTATTTTTAGCCTGCTACATACTTGGACTGAAGTCCAAACTGTAGTTAAAATCTTGAACAACAATATGAGCAGGGATAATAATGTTCTAAAGTTACTGAAACAAATTGAAATACACTGATTTAAATAAAATCTCTGGTCAGACACAAAAACATTTCAGACAAGTGGAAGTATCTGAACTATTTTTAAATAAATTATTATATTTATTATTATTTGAATAAACAATTTCTCTTTATTCCCCTGCTCTGGAATGTTGACGCAGTATTTGCATTTGAAATAGGTAAATGCTTACGGACATTGTTTGATTGAGATGGAGAGAGGAAGAGAAAGACAACAAGCATGGACATGCTAAATTATCTGATAAACAAATGCTTTTAAGCTTTATTTTACTAAGTTTGGGATAGTGGTGCAACTGACTTTTTTAAATGTCAGTTTTGGAGGAGCTAATGCAGCTTGGGAGGTCTCATCACCCTTCAGAATCAGGCACTAAGTGATAAACAAAGCTGCTTGAGGAAACAGAAAAATCAGTCTTCTGATGGAGATGCATTGCTGGAAACACTGCACAGGTGGTACTGCCATCAGCCTTCCAGAATATATTCCATTTTCTTTGCCACTTTACTCACTACAGGAGTGCTTCAACTTAAAACCAAAAGCAAAGACCCAAAAAATCACTCCTGAGTGTTGCTAGTGCAGTTCAGCAGAAAAAATTTTCATTGAAATCGAGGTGATTTCCAGTTTTCTGCTGTAGTTCAGCTACTCCCATCATGTCATTGCTCAGTAGAGCTTGTCCAAACTGAAAGAAGCTTAAATATAGTATTCACAGGGTGTGTGTTTACTTTAGGTGATTCCTTTGCAGTTATATCAAACCAACAAACTGCTCTGCAGATATATTGCAAAAGGTAACAATTGGCAGGGGAAGGGAAAAGAAGGGCAGAGAGCAGTTTATTGTAATTATTAGTTTGGTTAAAAGTTTTCCAGAAAGTTGATGTCCATCACTGAAAACAGTGGACCCTGGAAAAACCCACTTTTTGTAAAATATTTCTCTTTTTCTTTTCAGTGTATAAAATATATTTGAAACCAAACAGTTACAAAACAAATCCACTTGAAATGTTACAATTTAAAAACCTCTGAAATCATGTCTTTGAATTTACGTATTTTATTTCCCCAAAGCTTCAGATTACAAGGTGGAACAGAACTGATAAGGAGCATGCCACTGTCCTCACAATGATTTCTGATTTTCCAAAGTCTGGGAGAGAGTAAAAGCCAAAGCCCCAGCAGAAAAGCAAAGACCTGTCATGGAACTGGGTGGCAAGAGCAACTTCTCACTTTTGACTGAGAAGGAATGAAAATTCTTTATTCATATTGTAACACTGACACAAGGAAAAAAATAATTAAAATGTCATTATTTCATTTGGGGTGTATTTTTTGTATTTTTCTCTCATTATTTACACTTAAAAGTAGCTGAACAGTTTGATAACATTTGATGAAGAAAAGTTAGAAGAATTTTTAGTGCCTGCCCCTGACCCTGCACCCCATCCTGTGTGCTCCACAGGGACTCATCCCCATGGAGACAAAGAATGACAGATGCCTCTCCCTGCCCAATATTCTCCTGCAAAAATTCAAAATTTAGTGGAATTATTAAAGTACCTGGCAAGGGAGTTCACATTTCTCTCCCCTCCATCCTGGGGCACAGGTACAGGTTCCATCCAGAGCATTGCAAGCCCCTCCATTGAGACACTGGCAGGTCAGGTTACAGCCCAGTCCCCATGTGCCACTGGGGCAATTTATGGAGCAATCCACACCATGCCAACCTGCCAAAAATAAAAGGGATTAAAGTCAGAAATTAACCAGTTTTTCCCCATTTCTCTCAGAGGATGTTTCATGTCTCTGAGATGGGCAATACTGGGGTAAAATTCACTGCAGGATTAATCAGCTGCTTCAGCTGAGGGTCTGTCCAGGTTGGAACAAAGGTGTTCAAGGGCACCTTGTAACATCTGTGCACAGCACACATCTGCAGATTGGTGCCAAGGAGCAAAAGATGGAAGATCTGAAATGGAAATAGAGACACCTTGACATTTCACTGAGAAGCTCTAAACTACAGTGAGAGTGTTAAGGTGTAGCCTGAAAATAATTAGGAGTATTTTCCCTAGGCTCAGGCTGCTGCTTTCGTAATGGTTCCACCAGCACACCAGCATTCAACTCAGGCAGCCCTGCAACATGGTTTTAACATGTATCTAACAAAAACAAACAAACAAACAAACAAATAAAAGTATTGCATAAACTGGATTCTCTGAGGAAACACAGAGGACTTTTTAGATGATATCCGTACTTCTGTCCAAATACAAAAAGGAATGTAATGGAAAATAGCTCTAAAATTCAGCATCCTTCACCACTGACCATGCCTGATAGCAATGGTTTGCAGACTGGATAGGCTGGGATGTGAATAGATTTTTTAAAATGTGATCATTCATTGGATTCAAGAGGAACAGTGTGAGGCAGTCAGTCACATATTACCATCACCAGTGACACAGGCCAAGTTTCTAATTTTGTACCTTGTTTACAGTAAGTGGAGGGAAAAAAAATTCTGCACTGAGACTGATCAATAGGCTATGCAAAACACATGCACAGAAATCAGGCTGCCTCGTGCTTCATTGATAACTTCACACTTAGGGGTCACTTCAGGAAAAAAATTATTTTTTGTAATTTGACTAGGGAACTGAGACACTCTCCCTCAACTGATTTCCCAGGATTTATTATCTTCCTTTGTTTATATGACAAGTACTTAGGTTCAGTTTAATTTTACTTTTTGCTGTCCTCTTTCACTGTAGTATGATCAAAATTGCATGGGCTACAGGAAGCTAGGATTCTGCAGTGCCCAAGGAATATTTTTATCCTCACGACCTAGCTGCTTTGCAGTATCAAGCTGAACAGGGTTAAATTAGCCATACTGTCTCTAGAAAAGAGTAGAAGTTTCACATTTGCTGCATAACTGATTTAACAGTGCCACTCGCTGAAAAATTTAGTGGCAATTTGTCTAGCAAACTCTGCTTAGATGGGATATTGGGAATGGGGAATTGTTCCCTGGCAGGGTGGGCAGGCCCTGGCACAGGGTGCCCAGAGCAGCTGGGGCTGCCCCTGGATCCCTGGCAGTGCCCAAGGCCAGGCTGGACACTGGGGCTGGAGCAGCCTGGGACAGTGGGAGGTGTCCCTGCCATGGCTGGGGTGGAACAAAATGATCTTACAGGTTCCTTCCAACCCAAACTTTTACCAAATCCTCCAAAATCCTTGGTATAAATAAACCCCTCTGTCTCTTCTGTAATAACACTGTCTCTTCTGTGTCAGCAAGTCAGGCATTAGTTTATTCCTGGTCAGGGTCTCTGTGTGTGTGTGGCTGACAAAATTCTGGCCTCCACACAGATGCAGGCACAAAACTTTTTCACTTATTTATCCATTTTTAGCAAATAAAGAAATTATTATTCATTGGTTCTAAATAATGTAATTTTCTTTCATTACATAGCATTCAATCCTTTATTGGTAATTGATTCCTCACTTAGTATGTATTTTTTACTCTTTTTATTATCTTTTCCATGGTAGGGAGTTTCCAACATGCATACATGGAGTCTTTGTTATCTTGTCTTCCTCATCTTCAGGTTTCTGCAAAATGTCTTTGTAGCCCATAAATTCTGCACTTCTTGTATTCATTTTAAATAACACATCTCTCTCTGTCCCTCCCCCAGGCTTTGTTCATTGAAGCATATCAAAATTAGCTAAGGAGAACTTGAAGTTTCAGTGACTTTTCCCAAGTTTTCCCACAACAGCTGCTTATGACAAACTTTGTTAAATTGTGGCTAAAAGTGATTCAAAACTAACATGCTGCTTATAGTCAACATACGGGTTAGGATTGATTAAAAACAGATTATTAAAAGTTAATGAAAACAATTCATTAACATAATAATAGAAAAGTTATGTAATTCCAGCAAAACACTTCTAGGATTCTGTATGATTTTGATTAGGAATGCTGACATCATGGTGACATCCCACAGACCTCCTGACAGAGCAGAGAACAAGTTTTCTTCCCTGAGAACACGTTTTCCTTATTTTCACCTCCTGGAGCAGCAGAAGCATCAAGTGTCTGCTTCTCATTAAGTTTCCTCTTCTCTGCTTCAAAAACCCAATTTTACTCTATGGTTACAGGGAAATAAAATCCATCTGAGGAGACACTTACCTGCTTTGCAGGCACAAGAGCCATCCACAGGTGAACAGCTGGCCCCGTTTTTGCAGCTGCACACGGAGGAGCAGTTCACTCCATATGTCCCAGGGAGACAAGGGGTACCACAAGATGCACCCTGAATTATAAAAAAATAAGAGTCTAAAAACCAGCTGAGGAGGCTCAGACAATACAACTGACTCAAGTGATACAAAAGCCAGAAAAAATACAGCCCATGCATGTCCTAGGCTGTCACTAAATTAATTTAGGAGAGAGGAACACCTTCATGCTTTTGAAATATTTTTAAGTCTTTTTAAGTATTAGTTTTCTATGATCTGCTCTGAGAGCTCAGGTCCCATAGCACCTGGTTAGATCAGGTGGATCAGGGGACAGTAATAAAGAAGCTCTTTATCAAGTCAAAACACAGTAAGAAAGCAGTCTTATGGTAAATTATGTGGGTATGTAAAATATTTTTAAGAGCTAATTTGGCTGACGTTTTCAGTTATTACTTTCACAAGAACAGTCATACTGTGAAATGTTAGATTAGCATCCAAAGCACATGTAACAGCAAATGTGTGTAAAAGTTGCAGAATAATCTGTCCTGAAGTATAAAAAGAAGTGCTTTTGGCTGGAGTTTCTGTGGATGGAGCACGAGGAGTTGATGACTGAAACCCATCATTCCTGCCTTTACTTACACCTCAACAGCACACCCTCATTCTTACCAACATCTCATAAAGCAAGTAACTTCTCCTTCTAAAAATGCCTTCATTTTAGGAGTGAGAACCCACCAGAAATGCTGTTTTTTCAGGCTCCTACAGCACAAGCAGTGCTACCCAAACACCCTGACTTCCCTTCTATCGCGGACGAGGTGGCACCCTGAAGAATCTGTTGCACAACTGGGGCCGAAAACTGCGGAACTGTGAAAGTGAGACCTCTTTTACCTTAAATCCAGGGGCACAGGTGCACTTCCCAGTGACGCTGTCGCAGTCAGCCCCGTTCTGGCAGCTGCAGATCTGCTGACACGACTCCCCGTAGAAGCCCGGGGAACACGTCTCGTTGCAGTACAGCCCAGACCAGCCTGGCTTGCAGGAGCATTCCCCAGACATGGGGTGACAGCTGCCACGGGTGGGGGAGGAAAGGTTAACTCAGTAACTCAAGACTAAACATGGCATAAGTGTTATTTTCTTTCCACCGGATCAAAAAAAACCCCAAAACCTTAGAAAAACCAAAAAAAGCCCCCCCCCCAAAAACGACCAAAAAAACCCAAACCACCAAAAAAAAACCTCCCAAAACACCAAACAAAACAAACAAAACAAAACAAAAAAACCCCACCCAAACAACCCCCCTGTTGCAGATGAGTTGTGTGAAGAGACTTGTGTGAGATGATTTTACTTCCCACAATTTGGTGGTTTTATATAAAAATATGTTGCAATTAAGATAGGAAATGTAATTTTATACAACATACAGACATTTTGGGAGGACATGGAAAGAAATGAAGTGGTATAATTTTTCTCTATTTTAACAGAAAAAACCTTGCTGAAACACAATTTTTACCGTAAGACAGACATCCACGGATACAAATACTAAGAGGATGAAACCATTAAATTCCCCAACTTTTGTTGTTACATTCCCACTCTAACAGGACCATCTTCCTAACCCTGCCGAAGCTCAGCAGCACATTGTCTGAGAAACATGATCAAGAAAAACAGCCTGGCATCCAACAGGAAATAAAAACACAGCACCCCATCAGCAAAGCAAGAACGTTCTCTTCATTACATTGGTTTGGAAGGGGACAACTGAGAATGGTAAAAAATCATCAGCACTGGGCAGAAGCCAGCTATAGCATGAGAGCAGTGACCTTTTGGGGAGTATCTCCCCTCTCTGCTGGCCATACCTGGTGGCAGAGCAGCTGCCTCTATACCTGGAACAGCAGTTTCATTGAAGGGCCACGCAGGCAGCTGCTGCCTTGTAACAAATGGACATCATCAGCTGTGCAAGGATATATAGGCTGGGAGAGGGGACACAATGGGGTGCTCTGTAGCGCTCTGGCAGACAAAGCATTTGCTTAATTCTCACCAAAGGGAAGCCTTAGTATCCAAATCCAATATATTTACAATGGGAAGACTGTTTGGAGATATTTGCCTCCCACTGATTGAAGTGAAGCTCCTTTAAGAGTGCTGGAAGGACAGGGAGAAAAAAAAAAAGAGCCTTCCTCCAGACAAATTAAATGACCCATGACAAGAGCCTGGTTTTGCAAGACTTGCTGACTTTGTGTGTGGGGGTGTATTGGAAACTGAGTATTTTTCTGACCATTTGAAAGTCTGAAAAAATACCTACTGCACTTTTAGATGCTGTAACGTTACAACAGCAATCTTTGAAAGAGCTGCAGTGTAACATGGGAACACAAAATTAGTTACAACTGCTCTTGGACTTGAGGGCTGCCCTTGTCCAAGTAAGAGTTTAAAATTGCTGAAAACAACCATTGCTAATCAGGGAAGGCATGGATTGTAAAAACTGGAACAGCACGATGTATTCTGCTTTCTGCGTGTTTAATGTGCAAGCTGTGGCACCATAAAAACTTGTGGGTCTTCAGGACATTAAAACACCTTTGACAGCATTGACAAAAAGTGAGAGGAAATGCCTTTTCATACAGAAATGGTTCAAAACTCATGGTGCTCATACTGAACAGCCCTGGTTATTTGTTAGTTATGTGCATACCAGCCATGAAACAAGAATGAAATTGAGCTATTGTCATACAAAACACAGGCAAAATTATGAAGATACATGATGCAGCAAGATAATCAGGTTTGTCTCCTGTCCTGAATTCCTACAGGATCCCAAGCTCTCATCAGTGGAAGAATACAGAGCAAGGAAAATTAAAAAAAAAAATAAAAATCAATCCACAACTAGATAGTTGTTAGGATAAGAACCAGAATATATTCATAACATAAATTCAGTAGCACTGGCACTTTACATCATAGACCTCAGCGTTCACGGAATCCTGTAAATTCCCGATTGGAAGTGTGGTTTGCTGTTGGGCTTTTATTTTTTTTTTTTCTTCCCTTTTCCAGGAGAGGGGGGGCCCACATGCATGAGAAAGCACTGGGTATGAGGCAGAGGCATTGATATTCTGTGCCCCCCAGTGAGTGTCACTGAGGCGCCCTTGCCCTCGTATCGATTGACGCTGAAATTAGTATTCCGTGATTTGTAATTAGATGTAGGAAGCCCAAGCACTTCTGGAGGTTTTTGATGGGTTCTCACGCAGTTATCTTAATTGGCAATAATGTTTAAATATTAAGGTAGGGATATAAAGAGATGCTGAGAGATATACTGGCAGTATATCCTCTTTTATTCCTGGTTGTCCGTTCACACTTGCTGGAAATACAACCCTACTCTGTACAGAGGCAAAAAAAAAATTACTGTGGGTAGTCCGTATTATATATTTGAAGGATTTAGGTGAAAATATTGATTTTTATATGCTTCATTTACGTGTTTTGCTTTTAAAGTACCCAACCAAATTGTGTAGCACCCTAAAAATTAAATATAAACATAAATATGAATAAATACAAAATTTCCATTAAAAGCTCTTGCAGCTGTACATACAGGCCTATTAGAAAAATTAAAAATTAAAAAGCCCTAATCTTTACTTTAAAAACAGAGCCAAACTTACATGAACCAAACATGAATTCCACCAATAAAACTGCAATCAATCCTACACAGGTATCTCAGAAAGGGCATGAGACAAGAAAAAAAAACAAACCACTAGCGCTCATGTCATGAATAAATCTTAATTGCAGGCAAAGGGTGTCGGTACAGAAAGGTTTTTACCTCTTGCTGTCCTCTGGGCCCCTCAAACAGATTAAAATCTCTCAAGTATAGCTATTTTTATGCTCTACAGAGCATTTAATAAAGGCTGCTGGTACAACCAAGAACAAGGAATGGCTTGCCTTTCATCTCCAGGAGCTGCCATCAACCAACAGCAGCAGCAAAATCCCTACAGCTCAGCCTACCCAAAATGCAAGCAATGAATTATTGTCAGAGGTGTTTTGACGCAATTTTTGTCAATCATAAAACAGTAATAAAAAACAAAGAATGTGCATTTTTCAACTGTATATGTGGAGAAGTATGTGAAAAAAACATAGTTGTAATCTGGAACTTACATACACTTTCTTTAGAGTAGTATTTTTTGGAGTTAAGCTTTTTTTTTTTTTTTAAATTAACCTTTCTGTTAATTTCTGTATTGATTAATACAAATAACCTAGAACTTTAAGCCCACCAACACATCCTCTTTGAGGATATCTAAACAAGTGATCACATCCAGATGGAAAAAGCTGTCATGGTATCAAGGACCTCCAAAACAGAACTCCAGACCTGCAGACACACAAAGTTTATTTGCAGAAGGAATTCCACCCCTTTTTCTTTTTTCTTTCGCATGCCCTGAGATTACTTTGCTGCTAAATGAATTAGTGCAGTGCTTGTGGCAGGCAAGGGAGGGTCGAGGGTATTCCCTGACATGATTAAAGAGTTGCCTCGTGGCTGGCTGACATCAAGAAGCGAGGACAACCAGACACAACTCTCTTCTAAAAAGATTTTCAAAGGATACTCCAAAGCCTCAAGTGCCCACAGGGAGTTTTGTCTTTTACATCATTACCTTGATTCCGGTTATTGATGGTCTTGGGCACATCCTGACCCAAGTGGAACCAGCTTACACATATGTAAAACATACTCGTGAAGCAATGAACATATTTGTTTTTCTCACACATCATGATGTTCTGGCAAATATGCTCCAGCACCTTCAGTGCCTTTGGATTTGTCATTCAGGGGGGGAAATGTCAAAAAAAAAAAAAAAAAAAAAAAAAAAAAAAAAAAAAAAAAAAAAAGACCAGCCAAATGCTGTTGTTTACTTGTGAACATTTGTGATCTGATTTGACCACGAGCTGTCTCTTCCAGTGGTATAAATGAAGGAACAGCTGTGTGGAACATGAATCAGAAGTAATCCCTGTAATATTAGAAATGCTATACAGTGCAATGCATTCCTGTCAAACCAGGCTGCTGCAACAGTCTGCAGACAGATTTTCTGTAGGGAAGTAGCTAACTATAATTCATAACACAATAGTGTTTGGTCTGCTAGCCTAATCTGAGGGCTCTGCATTATAATGCCATTTATTCCTGAACACACTGCCCAAATAATAAATTGCTTGATTTTACATCAAAACAACTCTGTATTTTTTTTCAAGGTATTCAGGCAAATGGGATGAGCAGAAGCACAAGTACACAACTGTAAAAGTATATGACTGGAAGAGGAAAATTACTCAGTTTGTTGTCACACAGTTTGTCAACAAAAGGTGTGATGGACAAGTCCAACAAAACACAAAATTTTTCACAGAGAATTAACAGAGCAGATATTTCCATGCATAGATTTAACATCACTGCTAAATACTGACTAAAGGCTTTTGTCTATGAGAAAAAGTGCCTCTTATATTAATATAGAGCAGCATTCTGTGTGACACTCAGTAGCTCCTGTAAATTCCCCTCACAGCTACTTTGAAGAGCAAAAAATTTAGATTGTTGTCACAAACCTTCTCCAAGGTACTGTTATTAGTAATGCAATTAAGTGTAAGTGAATGCACAGTGACCATAGTATCTAATCAGAAGAACTGTTTTGTAACAAGAGAAAGCTGTCCAAAACTGTTCTATAAATATGCTGGCTCGCCTCAACTGACATCTGACATCCCCCCCTCACAGGTGAAACTGTCTGCAAATAACTAGATTTTATGTTTTCATAACAATATGCTCAAATGCTGACAAAATCCACAAAAAGTCAAAAAACAGGGCTCATCACTTCCTGAATGAGGAGAGATGCGTAAAAGTTAAGCTAATGGGAAAACTATTGTCATTTGATTTCCAGGGATTGGATTTTACCTGCTCACTCAAAAAAGCTCTTAAATGACAAAAAATGTACTTTTCCCAGATTTACAATAGGTAAGGCTTTTGAAATTTTGTACGGAAATAAGTCACCCACAGAAATTCTTATATAAAGAGACTGAGAGAAATGTCCAAGCTTCTCATGCCCTGATCAGAAGACTTTAAACATCCATTGATTTCAATTCAGTTATTTCTCATCTACAGCAAACCAGAGTGTGTAAGAGGCAGCCCATGTGCACTGACTTTATCCATTCACACGGAACAAGATAATGATTTATTCAGGTGGCAAACATAGATAAAGGTCATGCTTTGTCTTAATATTTATTTCATGGGTGAGAGACCAAACACAGCAGTGAATATTACGATCAAATGTGCTTGGAAGTAATAATTCAAAGCATCTTTTGGGTTGGTATTTTTTTTCTCATTGTAGTCAGAGAATACCAAGCCTTCAGCTGCTTCAGTTTGCATTGAAGTATTAAAAAAAATCAGGAAATACCCTTTTTCAGGTTACATTAGGATTTCTGTGTTCAGTTTAGGAAAAAACAGAGCAGGGTAGAGGGCGCAAAGCCTACCTCCAGGTGTTGGGCATGTGGCAGGGACACTTTTTATCACACTTGAGGCCATAAATCCCCTCGGGGCAGAGCCTGGTTTCACAGTGCTGCCCGGTGTAGCCTGGCTCACAGAGGCAGGCACCACTGATGTGGTAGCACTTCCCACCATTCACACACTTGCAGGTCTCTGCACAAAGCAGCCCGTAGCTCCCCACCGGGCACTCATCCTGGCACCTGTGAGGCAAAAAAACAAACCAAACAACCGATAAACAAACAAACAAATTGTTATATTTCCCATAAGTGGCAGCTTCTGGAGGTTTAAAGAAAATATGGTTTATGTGGAAGGTCTTCTATTGGTCAAAACCACCATTTAAATAAGATCAAAAATCTGTGTGACTTGCAAAAACCTTTAGGAGATCAAACCGCTTCTTTTCATCTCATTTTTCTGACAGATGAAAATGAAAATCAGTAAAGATGTGAGTTTAAACCACATGGGGAAGTAGCAATGATTTTTGTTGCTGCTTAAGGAAAATATATCTTAAGAAAGACACTTCTTCACCAAACTCTTCCTCTCTCATTGACAAAGTTTTGAGAAGATAGACACTTTAGCCAACAGATTAATTTTCTTAATTTTTCATAGATGGAACACATTGTTTAACCTAAAGATCAGTCTGTATCTTTAACCTGACTACTAGAAAATAAAATTTCAGTATCCTGCTTCTGAAATTTGCAACTCATACACTCATGATTTTCTGGACAGCAATTTCATTTGTCTATGTCTTATGAATTTGATGTTTTCAGCTTTGAATTTCCTCTGTTCTAAAAAAGAAATTGTTAAATTCTGAATGCCAGTCAAGTTACGGGTTAAAAAAATACTACTTGATAATATAACACATTATTAATGGTTCTATTTCTTTTTAGTTCTTCCTCTTTTTTTTTTTTTTTTTTTCTTCTTCTGTTTTCCTTATAGATTTGGCTTTTTTGTTTTGGTATGTTTCCAGGTATCACTAGTGGTTCATTACATGAGAATTTCAAAGACACATGATACAAGGCACTGCAAAATGTAACAGAAATTAGCAAAGCCCACTGAGGTAAAATGGGTAGACATATTTGTTTCATGTTTCTACATTATTTTTCTCAATCTGATGAGCATGTCCAGAAATTTCAAGGTATTTGTAACTCTGTCCCAACTTTTTATTAATAAAATCTTCTTTCCTGCTGAGGTGTAGCATAATAGTAGAGCTAACAGCATAATAACAGAGCTAATTACCCTGTATCAATGCGCCCTGATGAAGTTATAAAAATAAAGCTGTGGAAGAATTTTCTTCAAATGGCAACCAGGAACCTAAGCCAAAGTAGACAAAATTTAACTCAGGTTTTGTTTTTTTTTTTTTTAATTTAACTTGCAAAAACCAACTCTTTGGAGGTGGTGTGTATGGGTTACCTCAGACAATGCCCACACAGTTCTCTCACATGAAATAAGGACCAGGTCTACAGCCTTGCCACTGACTCCTTCCTGCCCTTGGAACCACCTCAAAAAATGAAAGAATTGAAAATACAGCCTCTTTTGCAGGAAAAGAGGGAATCTATGATCTGCAAAAGTGATCAAAATGCTGCAAACTGTAAGGCATTTCAGATGAAAGTCAGATTTAAATTATTACAATACCAAAAATTTAATTACTTTTAGAAACACCAGTGCAGAGCAGTGTGTAGACACTTGTGTGTTTACTCCTTTGATTTTCCCTGGAGCCCCTGTCTATGTCTGCCTAAATGCATCCACCACCTTCTGCACTGTTTCTTCACAGACACAAATATAACTTTGGCATGAATGGCTTTGGGTAATTGTTTCTCTTCTTCTTGAGGTCTTTTTCCACATTATGTCTGGCAGAGCACTTCCCACGTCCTGTGAACGCTGGTGTGGGGAGTGCACATGGTTACAAAACCCACAGCTGCTGGCATGGATCCCCTGGACTGATCCCAGTGATCAAGCTGCTGCTGAATCCTGAAAATGAATCCTAAAATTTGAGTTGTGTGCTGCTTAAAATACACGCAGGAAAACATTCTTTCATTGCTTTCCACTGCCTTCAAAAGTGATGTCTCACTCTACTATCTATCCAATCTGCCAAAGCTGACTTACAGCCATCACAAAATGAAATGTTTCATTTCATCTGAGCGGAGCATTTTTAGGAGACAACTCTCCAGCCTACAGCCTTTGAAGAGGGATTGAACAAGCCTCCCTCGCTGCTGCGAGCGCCAGACATCTGCACAAACCCACGAGCCTCCCTCCTCACCCCTCCACCAAAGCCCAGGACGCACCATTCTGCAGGACACTCCAAGGGAGGAAGACTCACAAGAAGTGCCAGAGCACAGCAGGGAAACAGTGAAACCCAGCAGTTCCTTCACAGCAAGTGCTCTTTCACATGGATTTTCAGCTGGCAACCCGGCATCAGCTGAGTGACACGGCAAACATGTCATCACCAAAATCAGCACTTTCAATCATATCTCAGATGCTTCCACTGCTCTTTCCACCAGTTTCTGAAGTTCCCCTGCTGTAGCAGAGCCCTCCAGGCTGAGCAGCCTGGCAGGAATGGGTTTTCCTTACCGTTCCCCTGTGTAGCCTGGGCTGCAGTGGCAGTGGCCCGTCGCCGAGTCACAGGTGCCTCCGTTGTGGCACTGGCACTCCTGGGAGCAGTTCTTCCCATATCGACCCTCAGGACAAGGCTGACCACAGACCATGCCCTGGGAGGGCAGAAGAGAAATCTTAGAGTGGAGACTGCAGCTTAAATGGACAAGGAAGAAATGAAGGAAGATCAAGGACATGCTGTATTACTGTCCCAGTGCTGATCTGGGAGATGCCAGACCCTTCTCCAGCTTTAAATGTTCCAGCACTGGAGGAATAACCTCCTAGGATTTGCACGCTGGAAGTAAAACACTCATGAAAAACACTCTCTCTAAGCCCCTGTGGAAACACTTGTACATAAAAGACTAACTGATGTCAATCTCTTCCCAATTTATTTACCAGGAGTACTATGTATCAATATACCCAGGAATTCCCTCCAGTGAATAGAGGTGTAAGAATCAGCAGCTGCTGTAATGCCCCAATTATTCTACTTTATGGTAAGTTGGGGGTTTTTTGATGAATGAAAAAGCTGTTTGCAATTTCACTTAAAGCAGCACACCATAAAAGCTTAAGTAGCATGATTGCTCCTTTCAATGGGTTTTGAATTTCTGCACTGCCTTTTACATCCTTGGAATTAATTGCACCTGGGTGGTGAGGGAAACATCAGAACCTAAGACTTTTAAGAAAAAGGTATTTACAGGCATTTAATCACACAAAAGACATCCAGGTATTTCATTTAATGTAAGACACTGTAGAATTTGCACCTGGCTACCTTAAACCTCCCTTACAAAAAAAAAAGAAAAAAAAAAAGGTTACACTGACAAAATAGTGTTTCATGAAACAGAAAGCTCTAAAATTAGAACTTATACTTAAATAATTACTTGGAATGGAAAATTATTTGAAGGTCTAAATAGTCATGTATTACTTAACACACATACTAGCATAAAGTTTTCCTCACTGCTTTTTGTGCTATATCTCATTTCTAGTAGCTGTGTTTAGGCAGATAAAGGGAGTCAAGAATTTATGCAAACATCTTTATTCCACAACCAATAATTTTGCTATTCTAGCATGAACTGCAATAGAAAGTAAAAATGGCCATATTCCAAGCTAGGTAGTCAGGTGTGCTACACAATCTCACAACCAGAAATTGAATTTTATAGCATGCTCTCTAGTTGGTGAAAAACTGGCCTCTGCCACAGGTTACTCTCAGTATAATATAATATAATCACAAGGTAATAAAATGACCGGTAAATGTGAATTTTCACACAAAAGAAACATTTAGATGGAAAATATTATCAAATGCTCATGATCCATATTATCAGCAAATGTACTTAAAAAATTTATTTGGGCCTTGATCACCTTCCAACTGCATTATCTGCCAACTCAGAGCAGGCAGCCTGATAGTAAGGGAAGGTAATTTGCAGCTCCAAGGTCAGGTCTTAATTCCCTACCCTCTGATAAAAGGGAAGGAAGCCTAAAGATAATGTCAAAGACCTGATGTCCCATCTCCTCCCTAACAGTGAACACACTAGGCAAAGCTTTTGGGCTTTTTTCCATGCATACTGGACATACAAACGTAGGCACAAGCCCCACTATAAATAAACACAATGGTGTCATCTCCCTATAATATCAACCTACACACAGAAACCAATGACTCCCAGGCAAGACCTAAAGGATATTGCCTTGTCACAGCACAGCTCATGTCTTTTGCTTCCCAGAATGTGATACAGTTAAAAAGGCAGTGCAGAACTGGAGCATGTTCAGTAACAGATGGTTTCGCAAGCATTTTATTTCAGTCCCTTATGCTAAAATATGTTTCTCATTACTCCTGGCTACAAGCAGACCACATTTGCTATCCTCGTTTGCTACCCGGATTTTTTTTCCCCTGTTGAGATGTACAAATACGGACGTTTTGGGGGGGTTGTGGGGGTTTCAGAGAGCATTTTTTTACCATCCATCCCGGCGGGCAGGAGCACTCCCCGGTGATGTGGTGACAGACGCCTCCATTCTGGCACGGACACCTCTCCTCGCACTGCGGGCCGTGCTTCCCGGGGGGACACAGGTCCTCACAGCTGTGCACAGGGTGGGGACAGCACAGACACCCATTACCACAGGCCACAGCTTTGTTTCCAGTGCTATCATCATCAGCCAAAAGCATGGAGCACAGAGCAGCGTGACGCAGAGAAATGCGCCCCGAGTGTTGTGCAGCACCCACACAACGGATCTAAGGAAACAGATCTGGAATTCTAGGAATTACTCCTTCCCAAGGCATCTCTTTACATGCAGTTTGGCACTCACTCCCTGCTGGTCACACAGTTCTGGATGACCAAGGCCAAACAACTCCATGTTTCAATGCCATTTCCCAAACCTGTGGCCAAACTGCGATGGCCACGAAGAAACTCCCGCTGCTCCTTTTTGTGCGTTTTTACCCATCTGGCTCAAGGCTTTTTTCCTCCTGGCCACACATCTGAATGCACCCTCCAGCATGGCTTTGCCCAAACCTGCCAGCTCAGAACAGAAGCCCATCTAAACTCCTCAAAACCCCGCCAGCCCAAAAAAAAAGAATAAGACAAGCATGCTTACAAGGCACCGGTGTATCCGGGGGGACACCTGCACTCTCCGGTGACGTGGTCGCAGGTGGCTCTGTTCTGGCACTGGCATTTCTGGTGGCAGTCGTTGCCGTAGGAGCCGGGGTCGCAGCGCTCCTCGCAGCGCCAGCCCTTGAAGCCTGCAGAGCAGTGGCAGGCCCCCGTGATGGGGTTGCACAGGGCCCCGTTCTTGCACTGGCAGCGGCTGCTGCAGTGGGGACCCCAGTGGTCGCTGTCGCACGCTGGGCGGGCAGAGGGAGAAAAGTTTTAGAGGAATTTTTGTGGTTGCAGCACCGGAGGTGCTGCGAGTCGGCCGTGCAGCAGCAAGAAAGAAGTTATGGGAGGGAAGTAGTTATTCCTTCTTAGTCCTTAAGGATTGCGGTAGGCAGATCAGACTTTGCTTATGCGATTTATGCAATTGATTCTTCCCGAGAAAAGACAACATTATAGACACTAGGCTGAAAACTAAACAGGACTTCAAATCTCTTAATTTTCAAAACTCTTCTGTGGCATTCATATTTTCTGAAAAATCCCTTTGTGTTGGGGTGCATGAGACAGAGAGAACTTTGGACCCTATTAGCATAAGAGATGTGATAGACAAAATGCCTTGGCAAAAGCAAATGGAACTTTGAAAATTAGATCTAGATAGCAAGAAGATTTAATCAGACAGGTTTACCGGAAAAATAAAGTCCTATTAAACTCTGCAAGCAAGAGATGTTGTTATATGCATAATTTTGTGTATATGATTTTAACCTAATCATTGTTGTACACATTACTAGTCTCCCTAAAATAGCATATTAAGTGTTTGTATCCCACAATAAAATTGGATTCTGATCACTGAGTCAGTCTCACCGTCTCTCTCCATCACCAACACCTTTGCCCAGGACTTTCCTCCTGGGAAGCTGAGAAGCCTCAGAGAAAAAAAGGAAAACAATTATTATCTCATTTGCTTCTCCTGTGTTTTGCTCCTTTGGAATGTGTTTGGATATTTTTTACCAACAGGTGGTTGTTTCATTGGGTTTCTGCTGTGAGTTATTTTGACTTATTGGCCAATCAGGGTCAAGCTGTGTCAGACTCTGGAAAGAGAGTCGCGAGTTTCATTATTATCTTTTTAGCATTCTGTAAGTATCCTTTCTGTATTCTTTAGTACAGTTTAGTATAGTATTCTTTAGATAGTATCATAAAGTAATAAATTAGCCTTCTGAGAACATGGAGTCAGATTCATCATTGCTTCCTTCATCTGGGCACCCCACAAATACAACACTCTTCATTATAACTCTCCACCATCAAGCCATGAGCTTCCCTTTACAGAGAGAAGTCTTGCTAACTAAAAAAATGTAGTCTAAATCCACAAACAACTATCTTAATCCCACCAGGATGTTGCAAAGCTTGCTCAGTGTACACTTATGATTTTGGGCAAATCAAAGAATTCCTACTTGTTCACATAATTGCAAATATTTCCTTTGCAATCTTGCATTATACTGATAGGGCAAAAGAAAACACAAGAAGCACTTCACCAAGAAATAGGAAATTAACAACTACATGGTTAAACTTAATCTGGATGTTACAAATTTGATTATCCAATGCATCTTTACAATCATTCAAATCCATCTTTTCTTGTCTGCCCCAATGCATCCCATTAAAGCCCTATAAGTAAACCATTCAGAGGGTATTTCAGCATCAAAAGAAGAACTCAGTGTTAAGGAAGAAATTTTACTCTAAGAAACACAGGAGTTTTGTAAAGAGCCAGAAGATTAGGGTCACCTGGAGTTCAACAGGAATGTGTTAATCATATGGTCAAATGATCTGATTTTATTTTTATGTTCTGTTGATAACAGCAGCACAATGGGAAAGCTTCAATTGCAGCGACTGTAAGCCCAGGCTCTCCTCTTGGAGACTGACAACCATTGTTCTCCCAGTCTTCTCCTGGGGCAAAAAAGCCAGGCAGAGAACAGGCACACTTTCCTAGACTAATGCAAAGTAATTCAAGAATGCTCCTCAGGGTAGGAATTATTCAGCTGTAAGAGCTGTTCACCCAGGCTACACTAATAAAAAGGAATTAGGGTCTTTTCAAGAATCTACTCCTTAAGGTTGCTGCTTGGTTTTTTTTTCCCAGTATAGGTCACTAGAACATGCATCCATAAATGGAGATACTGTGAGCACTTACACACAATAGAACAGAGAGCAACAGAAAGTAGTGTTATGTGTTATAAACACCCAGCAGTGCTGCTGGGCTGTTAAGAACAACTGCCCAGCTTATTATTGGTCTCTCTCTTTAAAGATGTGTGGGTATTGCCTTTTGCCATGATAACTTTCACCATTTTCAACATGTCTGCACAGAGTAGAATGTGTAATCCTCCTGCTCAACCGGGCAGGAAACTAGCTATTTTGGGATAGAAAAAATACAAGTATGGCTGTCAAGATGCCTGAGACAGTCACATGTTCTATCATGACAGAGCAGAAACCTCTGAATTTTTATATATATATTTTTTAACATATTAGTCGGACAGTCACATGTTCTATCATGACAGAGGTTTAACATATTAGTCTACATTCAGATGAAAGTCCTCTTCGTTTCAGACAAAATTTCAGTTTTTGCCATTCCTCATGGAAATATTAATTAATAAATCAAACAAGTAATAATAATAATAACAAAAAAAAAAAAAAAAAACACCAAAAAAAAAAAAAAACCCACAAAAAACCAAAAAAAAAACACTACACAAAAAAAAAACCAACCAAAACCCAAAAATGTCCAGACATGTCTAATAAACAGGAGATTTTAGACTGATTGCCACATCACAACTGTTCCAGTGCAGAGCTCAGGCAAGGATGGAAGCAGCCAGAATGTGCCTTTGCTACAAAGACGGGACTGGCAAGAGATTTATTCTTGGTTGGTAAGTGAGAGGTGGTATTCTTTTACCAGCTGCTAGGGATGGAGTATTTGGTGCGGGCAGCAATATTCCTGCAGTTTCCTGAAGACCCAGTGCAAGGAGTGTAAGAGCCACAGGGCCCAGAAACTGCTCCTACCAAGCATTTGCCACTGCATCCAGCACCCAGCCTCATTTTGGAAGGATGCACTGCCCAGTGCATAACTATTAATTAGTTTCCAGGCAAGACCTTCTCATTACGTTTGCAGGAAATCATTAAAATAAAAGCACATCCTATGGCTGGCAAACACCCAGCCTCAGGACCATTCTCCCAGGAGTGACCAGGTGAATAACAAATACTGACTTTGCAACCTTTCACTACATTCCAGTGGTGGCCCCAGCACGGTGCAGTTTTCCACAACCTTTCACACAAGGTCTGTCACCAGCCTTCCATCCACCTGTGACTTATGGGCAGAACTGTGCAGAAATGTGCAGGATTAAGGGGAATAAATAATAATACCAAACAATATGGATAAATAATGTATTTTACCTCTGTGTCCCCTGACTGATCATCAGTAAAATTCTCCATAGGAAATCAGATTTGTCAGAAACTGATGCTCAGTTTACTACTAGAAAAGAAGGCAAAGGGTAGAAATATTTCCTATGGTGAGTTTGGATTACTTTTATACAACTGTTACATCAGGCTATTTCTAGGATTCAAACACTGAGAAAGCTGGGCACAGATGTGTGTGAAAGAAGTCACACACATCTGCTAATTTGGTGGAATGGGATATTCTTGGAGCTAATGACTACTGTAAAGTTACAGAGTGTCTGCAGGAGTTTAATGAGCAGAGCTGTGCTGGCTGCACCCAGGTCACAGGCACACATGCACAGGGCACACACCACAAGCAGGCACCTGCAAAATCCTCACACACTGATTTTCTGAACAGATCCTGAGCTGTGATACCATCTCTCTCAGCACAAGGGGAAAGGGGAGCAATGCACAGAGAGGAGAGAATGTTCAGAATGGTTTCAGCACAAGGATGGTGCCTCAGCCCCAGTCCAAGTCTGAAACACTCAGAGGTGCCAAACCCAGCCAGGAAGCAGTATTAATTTTCTGTGTTGATCCTAGAGAACTGGTTTATTGTTGCTCTGTCTTACACAGAACACCTGCTTCACAAAAGGCCCTCTTTGCCATTCTCCCAGGAGTGACCAGGTGAATAACAAATACTGACTTTGCAACCTTTCACTACATTCCAGTGGTGGCCCCAGCACGGTGCAGTTTTCCACAACCTTTCACACAAGGTCTGTCACCAGCCTTCCATCCACCTGTGACTTATGGGCAGAACTGTGCAGAAATGTGCAGGATTAAGGGGAATAAATAATAATACCAAACAAGATGGATAAATAATGTATTTTACCTCTGTGTCCCCTGACTGATCATCAATAAAATTCTCCATAGGAAATCAGATTTGTCAGAAACTGATGCTCAGTTTACTACCAGAAAAGAAGGCAAAGGGTAGAAATATTTCCTATGGTGAGTTTGGATTACTTTTATTCAATTATTACATCAGGCTATTTCTAGGATTCAAACACTGAGAAAGCTGGGCTGGAAGTCACACACATCTGCTAATTTGGTGGAATGGGATATTCTTGGAGCTAATGACTACTGTAAAGTTACAGAGTATCTGCAAGAGTTTAATGAACAGAGCTGTGCTGGCTGCACCCAGGTCACAGGCACACATGCACAGGGCACACACCACAAGCAGGCACCTGCAAAATCCTCACACACTGATTTTCTGAACAGATCCTGAGCTGTGATACCATCTCTCTCAGCACAAGGGGAAAGGGGAGCAATGCACAGAGAGGAGAGAATGTTCAGAATGGTTTCAGCACAAGGATGGTGCCTCAGCCCCAGTCCAAGTCTGAAACACTCAGAGGTGCCAAACCCAGCCAGGAAGCAGTATTAATTTTCTGTGTTGATCCTAGAGAACTGGTTTATTGTTGCTCTGTCTTACACAGAACACCTGCTTCACAAAAGGCCCTCTTTGCCTATCACACACTATATTTACCCTCAGGTTTTTTTATGTTTTAAACAAAAGAATGAGTTAGTCTCCCTGTCAGCTTTAGTATCAGATTACAGGGTCCTTTCTGCCTTCACCTTATGCTGTAGGGGAAAAAACAAAATACACATAAACACCACTTTTAACACTGTGCTATTAATGTCATATCTTCTTATAATATTTTCCTTTTATTATTCATCTGGAAATATCTTTTTTTTTGTCACAACAGTATGCACTGTGCACATCACACAATGCCACAGACACAGGAAGGAGAACTTTGCTCTCTGCAAAGCTCTCTGCTTTGTTCAGCAAAAGCAGGAATTGTAATAGAGCACTGCACTGCATAAATTCTATTTCACAAGAGCACTGTGGTAAGAATCTCCAAGACTATGCAGGTCTACCATGACAAAAATTCTTGCTGACACTGAGGGCCAAGTGATTCAAGAAACAGGGAGAAGCTTGAGGACTCAACGGTAAAAGAACCACCTTTGAGAAGAAATTGAAAACTGTGATGGAAACTGCTGCCAATTTGGGGCTTTCTGTAGGATCCTTGAAGATGTAAAGTTCTCCTGTACAGCATATGATTTCCTTGTAAAATGACTGTGATGCACATTGTTATTGTGCTGGGCTAAATGTGGTTTTGTGCAAATGGTTTTTGTGATTTACGAACAGGGTGGTGGGAGCCCTGATATTTTAACTTATTTTCTTAAATGATTTTTTCTAAAAATCTGGAACACATGGGTAGAATTTGGCAACTACTTCATTGTTCTTTATAAACAAAAATTACTTTTAACTGAATATGGTCATATGCTTGTGAAGTTTTTTCCTGCTTTTTAAAAATGTTGATTAAAGGGCAACAAAAAAATGCAAACAATTCCTAGTTCATTCCTGATAAACCTACCTTGATTACCTAAAACTCTGCACTTCTCTAAAGGTTGACCTATAATGAACAAATAAGGCTATCAGATCAAGCCAAAGAACAGTTCACAAGAAAGACCTCCTTAGAAACTCTAACTTGCAACTACCTTTTAACTACGCCACAATTTCCCTTATAACTTCATACTCAACCCAGACAATGCTTATTGCAATGCTATTTTTAAAGATCACTTATTTTTGTGCCATTGGGGAGGGAGAAGATCTACAGCAAAACCAGGATTTACAGTCCTTGCTGTCAGTTTCTTGCAGGTGTCTCATATGTAGCACCGAGACAACTAAATGAGATTTTAGTCTATCTTACCCATCTTTCTGCAAGACACATTGCAGTGTGTTCCTGGAAATACATACCACTGTTTGAAAACAGAGGAGATTCTTATCACTTCATTAGCCTTATGTATTTTTATGGTCTTTAAAAAAAACTGAAAACAAAATTCCCAACCACAGACAGCAGGGAGTAAATACTCCCTCCCTTGGAATGCAATATTGTGAAGTATAAATTTAAAATAACCTAACACTGGCACATACACATATTGCTATCTGTCTGTCCTCAAAACTCCCAACACAGTTTCTTCAGAAAGTTTCAAGCAATTACAGACTTCAGTAAGTGAAAGGTGATTTCCCTTGCTTCAGCATGTAAAACAAACTGAAGCTGCCAGCTTCAACATCATTCCCTGTTCTTCCCTTCTCTGTTCTTCCCTTCAGCCAACCATAGACAGTGTGGGTGAAAAAAGGACAGTATTGAGAAAACTTTGATTTATCCAACGGAGTACTCCACTGACAGTCTTGTTGCTACAAACAAGATTGCTAATCCCTGGACATGCCCCAGGGTGTGACTTCCAGGAGTCAACAGAAGGGAAATCCATTGATTTTCTAAGCAAAAAAATGACAAAATATGGATTTGTTATCACTGATCTATACTCACATCACACCTACTGGAAAGTTTAGAGAGTGTTCTTGAAACTACTCTCTGCTATTTCCACCTGCAGATCTAAATGGATTGCACTTGCTTCCCTTAGGATATTTCTGCAGGGTAAGAAACAGATAGTAATTATCCTAACTGGAATTTAAGCCAAGCCAAGTAAAAGTAAATTCCTGCTGATTTTGAAAGCTATAAATACTCAAAGTGTGTTTTAAATTTGACAAGATGTATTAAGACCCCAGTGACATCAGCCTGCCTGTCAGCCTGGACAGCAAATGTGGAACATGGCAAACAGAAACTTCACAGATGAGTCAAAAGAGCCAGGAAACAAAGCCAGCTACTCTGAAAACTAGAATAAAAACATCCTGTAGAAAACCTTCAAAGTATTATTACATAAAACCATGGATTATTCTCCATATTTTTTTTTATTTTGCTCTGTTCTAGCAATCTCAAAATGCTATGAAAATGGCACATGCATATTAATAAAAAACCCTTTTTCCTTCAGAGCATCACTCATAATAATTATAAAATGCCAACGTCTTTTAGTAAAAGACCTACTTTACCTACGTCCCAGACACAAAAATGCATGGAATTTTTTTTTCCCCAGAACGACATTTCTATTGGATCTGGAATTTTCTTTCAGTCCTTTGTTTCTCTCTGATTGTATTTGTTATACTGTAGGCCTTTTACCCTGTGGCGTATTTTTCATTGTTACTTTTTGTTTTGTGTGTAAGAAAGGATTTTTATTCAAAATGCTAAGCTTAAACTTAATTCAGGGTTTTTTTCTTGTTTACTTTATAAAAGCCTTTTGATCCGTGAAGTGGAAGAACAATGAAAATGTGTTTTTCAGATCCTATGCAAGACTGGAACTATATGCCTTTCACATGCCATAAATTTCCAAGACTCTTTAAAGTGCTTTGGACAGCAGAACACAAGGATGGATAATTGATAAGGAAAACACACACAGATGGTTGTTGGTGTTCATTTTATCATGTTACTGAGATAAAACCTGTTTAAAATAATTATTATTATAGGAAAGATTTTAAGACCCTGCTTGTACTACATCCTTCCCATGACCCTGATTTTGCACAGATATCGTAAGATAGCTTTTCTCCTTTTTTTTTTTTTTTTTTTTTTTTTTTGCAATGACTGGAAGGTCATCTTAATTGTTTTTAATTGGCCACAAATGGTATCCCTCATATCCTTGACAACCTACTAAGTGAGCCACTGAAAATATATCAGCCTGCCACTATATAAGGCAGATTGAAAAATCAGCACTAAAAATACTTAGCAACTGTTAGGAGGAGGAAAAAAAAACCCAACACAGACCTTAGTCAAAAAATCAGCTTAGGCAAACAGTACAAATTACTGGGTTTCCAAAACAGTGAAAAGCAGAAATGAAAAGTTTCTCTGGTCCAGAAAAAATTTACAAAGCAATAAAACTATCGCAATTTACTGGAATGCCTTCCTTTAAGTAAATCTCAAATAAGTAAATTTAATAATTCTGTTTTGTAGAAAGCAATTTTTTTTTTGTTTCTACTTTTGCTTAAAGAGTGATACTGTAATTAAGCAAAATTCTGACACATGGCCATAAAATCTATTAATTTCCTTAGTACTTCCAAACCAAAATGGTTTATAGCACCAAAGATATACTAAACATAAGAATATTATTATTTCAAATGCATAGTTGTACTGAACCTCCAGACAAGCAGAGGTGCTATGTAGCCCTGGAAATTTTGATGCCACCTATGACAGTGACGCTGCAGTGACTGTTAAAAATGAAGGTGATGGCAACTTCCATTAATATCTGTTTTTCCTATTTGCACCTCATCTGACTAGCTGGTGGGTTAGTTTCTCAACTCAAAGATATTCAGCCTTGTTAGAGGGGAAAATGAAGTGTTCAGCTGGAAAAACTGAGGACAAGTCAGTCAGGGAAGTTACAGCAGCAATAATTACAGAAGAATTATGGGCAGTGAACATAGGGAAGGCACATTAAATACGAACCGTTTAAATTTAAGATTGTTTATGACCTGCTGTCACTTTTGTTTGGGAGCCGGGCTGGGGGCAGTTCTGCATTACTTGAATCTCTACATTTTCCATAAAAGCAAAATAGCTGTCTGCCAGGACACTCTGCAGTTTTGCCTGTGTGTTTTACCAGCTCCCCAGTTCTGGGAACCAAGCCTTCCTAACGCAAGGATGTGGTTAAAACCAGAACTTATTTCTGCAGCCTGCTGGATGGCCTGGAAAACTCAGGGATGAGCTAACTCCCTAAGCATATCTTGCAAGCTGCATTAGCCAAAAAAAAAAAAAAAAAAAAAAAAGGGAAGTAATGCCCTGGCCCAGAAAAAGCTCAGTTTAGGAGGACTCTGTGCCATCAAAGTGTGCAAGGTGGTTCCAAGCAGGTTCCACGGGGGCTGTCTCACTGGAGAAGTCACACATCCAGCTCTGCAGGGTTAAAGGAAATCCAGGGCTGCACTGGGAAGCTGGCACTGCCCGAGGCTCACGTGAGTGTCTCACACACAGCAGTGCCAAGGGATCCAGTTTCTGCCACGGCCTGCATCTGCCAAGTCCCATGAAGAAAACAGCGAGATTTTCACGGAATTTGCGAACTTTACAAAACACCCACGGCTGCGAAGGAAATCTGATAGGAGCAGAGCTACTGTAGTTTAAAAGGTACCTTAATAAGGCCATTTAAAGGTAAAGTTTCTCTGAGGTGCAAGCCTTAGACCTGCAGCTTAATGTATTAAGGAAAAATCCAATTTTCTTCTCATGCTTTACAAAACCCTGGAGACAAATTATGCCTTCATGCCACTTTTTCTACTCCCATGACTTCAGACTATAGTCCCAATAAAGCTCTACTAATCACCAACAGAATCAAATTGCAAATTAAAACCCAGTGATTCAAACAAATCTCAAGATTACTTCATCACAATAAAAATGGAGGATTCCCACTCCCATTTTCACAAACATGCTTTGGTCATGAACCAAAGACATGTCATTCCCTTTTTTGCTTTGCCACTCATGCCAGCTGGGGAGGATCACAAGAATATAACCATTTCAGAACAGTCACTGTAATATTGATTTTTGCCTCTGCTCCAGCTTATACAGAAAGCGTCCTATTGATTTTGAAGGAATTATCTGTGGACTGCTAGGCATGAGAAGAAAAACAAAGTGGATGTCCTGGTTGTGGACAGGACACCCACTGAACTGCACACCCATTCAGAATTGGCAATCAGGTTTATGTATATCCTTTATAATATACGTAATAATATAAATTTTATATATATATATATATATAAAATATAAATAAATAAAATTTATAAACAGTTATAAAGGAAACCTATCTGAACTGCACACCCACTCACAACCAGGTTCATGTATTATCCATTATAACACAGATAATAATATAAACATAAATAATATTATATAAATACATAAAAATAATATAAATAAATAACATTTATAAATCAATATAAAGCAGTGTTGCAGGAGTGTGAGCAAAAAACAGGAAGAAAACATAAATTACAAACGTGCAACAGGGTTTGATCATCTCCACAGGCACCTATCAGCATAACTTCTACAGAAGACTATTCTATTCTCAACCTGTACTCAAAAGCTTTCTTAAAAACAACCCAATCTGACACATGCCAGTTAAATTTTTGATAAAACAGTAATTTAGTCCAGGAGGGAAAAGTTGTGTCAGTTTGTTTGTTCTTCAATAAAATCTCTTTGTTTAACCTCTATTTAGCACTCTATGCACTTTTGTTAATATTGCATTTGTCCCTAGCCCAAAACTATCCAACTTATATTCCTGGAATTCACAAGTATTTCTTCAAAGGGGAACTGACAGCTTATGGATTGTGCTCATTCACTTGCTTCTCTCACTCAACACATCTTCTGTCCACTCCTTTGTCCTGACTATTGTGTTCAGCCAATAAATCTGTATCAGAACAAATTGTTTTGCATGACTGTCATCTCTCCCACCAGAATGCAATGTTCTACAAAGGAATGATCTCTTGATCCAAGCAGTGTTTCCTCTCAGATACATCCACATTATTATCACCTTCTTCATCCACCTCACAGTGACTTTCACTGCAAGCAAGCTCTGCCTAATACACTCTATTTCCTTTAAATAAAAATAAAATACCTGGAGAAAAATTACACCTTGTGCAGGAAATGTTCCCCAAGGAAACATTATCTAATTAACAAAACTGATAGACCACAACTCAGGTTTTCCTTGCTGAAGAACAGATCCAATCCTCTTTCCCACTCAGCTGGGATGTAATTTTCTCAGAAAGGCAGAGGATGTGGTGAGGAGCAGAGTTATAGTCTGGGTTAGAATTGAGCACTGAAAAAAGACAGGCTCAGCACTCTGGTCAAACCTGAGGCCTCCTCTCCCTAAACTGAGAGCAGCCACTAACCTAAACCATTCAGGAATTGGCAAGGAGTCATAGCAATAAGGAGGTAATATCTGCTACAAAAGGAAATGGGAGTCACCCAAAAAATTTATTCCCTCCTGAGAAACAACAGATAAAAATCAGTCTGGGGGGTTGGCAGATGAACAGATGCTGTAACAGGACTAAATCTGTTCTCAGATACTTCCAGATAAAATTCCTTTGTAAGGAGAATAAACAATTCCAATAGAGATAGGACAGCAGTTTGGAAGAAAATGTTTAGTTTTGCAGTTTTACAAAATGTTTGGTCCCTAGGTAGAACAGTTCCTTCCCATATGTGTGAATCCATGACAATGAACAGACAACTACATCTGGAAGTTGGCCTAATACCTCACCCTTTGAGGATAATATCTCCTTTTGAGACAGGACATTTTATCTGGTCATCAGCAGCCATAAAATCCCTGAACCCATGCCTGACAAAGACAATGGCCTGTCTTTCAAATATGGTTCCACCATTCAGTTAAGTAATGAAAATGATTATTTGATGGACATTATTACAGTAGGGCAATATATATGCATATATTCCTACTGAATGAATAACTTGCTATATAAAAGTATTATTTAAAAAAGCACAGATGTTTATTTGGTACCATTGTGCCTTTCTGTGACTAAAGCTAAAACCAAGTTGGGGATCGTGCAGAAAATACAACTAAAGGCAGAGCATCAGAATCTTTTATGTAGGGCAAACAACAAGAAAGCTCAGAAAGCCAAGCCCCTCTCCCTTTCTGTTATTTCCAACACTATCCACTATTCCTCAATTCAGTTTGACCTGTGCTGTAGCTCTTCAGATAAGGAAATCATGGACAGATAGCAGCAAACGTCAGCTCTCAAGCTCTGAAGGACAAACGAGTGAAGTCAGCAACTTTCTTAGGTCTGTCCACGCAGAAGGGGATAAATCCCAGAACAAATGTTCCTGTAGCACATGCACAGAAACATCCCCTCCCTCAGCCTACCCCCCTTCTCCTATGGCTACTCCAGTAATCCCAGGCAAATTCTGGCAGTTCCAGGTAGCCCTAACATCACCCAGGAGCCTTTAGGGGATCACCAGCCTCTCCAGAGGTCACTGTTTGATGGTACACAAAAGGCAACCAGCTGAGGAAGAAGCAGAGGAAAAGAGCTGCACGTGTACTCAGAGTGAATTATACCAGACAGAAATCCTGTGAGAGGAAGGGTTATTTCCAAAGGCAGATTTAGAGGTTCCTCTCTCATCTAAAGCACACTTTCAGGCTTGACAATCTCAGTAAATAACAGTATTTTTGCAATCTGTGCTGTCTAATGATTCACATTCCTTCAGCATGTTTGATTAGTTACAGAAGAGCTTAATGCATAAGGTTTTCAGAAAGAAAGAGAGCATGTTTTGACAATTTATTGTGACAATTCAATACATTAGATTAAGACCAGTCTTACAGCCAGTCTTACAGTGTTCTTTCACTCTGTTGTGAAAGAACAATGGCTCTTTCAGTTTTATGCCTTATGCAAAACTTGGGCGTTTCTTTGGATCTATATATGACTCCCATGTAAGCATACACAAAAACTACACAACAAATGTAGTAGTTAATTTTAAAACAGTTAAATTCTTCCTCATGCCAACAAATATGCTGCTGGAACAACAGATCAGTTCCAGATGAACTGAGTTATGATAGCAACACGTTTGAAAATCGAAGAAAATAACATTTCCCTTTTTTTTTAAAGAAAGATAGAGTTCTTAATTTTATAGGAATATTGTACTAAGTAAATTAGCAGTGTAATTGCAATTTATTTGTTAGAGATTTACAAGGTCTATGGACTTTAACTTGTAAATACAGTTGTTTTTATTGTTGGCTAAAATACATTTCTTTCAACTGGACAATCACTAGCAGAGACCCACCTTGAACTTGATTGTAACAAAATATGTGGTTTTATGTTAGCCTCAAAAATACATTTTTAAAGACCTTAAAAAGATACCTACGAGGCTGGAATAAATAAAGAATTATAAATAATTGGAAAATTACTTTGAGAAACTGTATTTCAGCCAAAGGGAAGAAAAGATAATGATTTGTGTGTTGCACAGTTCTGCTCTCCTCATCCTCTGCACATGCTCTTATGGCAAAGGAGAAGGAAATGGGAGAAATTTGACCAGAGTACAATGGAAAGACATTGAGAGTTCAGGCAGTGAAGAGAAGGAAAAAATGGTTGAGTCAGTGGCAGAGCGAAAAAGGAGGGCAGAGTTACTAGGAAGGCTTTCCTAATAGCTTTCAAATGTGACCTGGCAGCATCAACTTTGCACATTAGTAAAATAAAAACTGGTATTTTCTTACATGTAAAATAAAATCATGTCTTTACTCAGATGCTGTGCTATCTGCATGTTTCTGAGCACAAAAAAAAAAAAAAAAAAAAAAAAGCTCATTAGTGCTGCTATGTGGGAACAGTGTTTGCAAGTAAATGAAGTAAAATCAGGTTACACAGAGTAACCTGATAACTCAGAAAAAAGCCCTGATCAGAGAGCAGAAGCTCAAGCACAGAACTGATGATTATCTGCCTAAAAGAGAGGACAACACCATGGAGAGATTACAAGACAGGCAGAAGCAGGTGAAAACTCACCACTGGAGCAGTTGGGTCCTCCCCAGCCAGGCTCACACTGACAGGTGTTGGGAGCAATGCAACGGCCATGGACACATTTATCAGCACAGTGAGCTGTCAGAAAAGGGAATAAAAAAACCAAACAATTACAGAACTCCTACTGCTAGGAAAAATCGTCTTTAAAATACTCTAAAATAGTCCTCACCCCGTTCTTTTGTGTCTCGAGTACCTCTTAAAAGCAAAATAAATACCAGTGTATTTGATGGCATCTATTAACAATATATTTCACTTCAGTCTCTTCTATTTCTCTTAAGTTTGATGACTCCAGCTAAAAATGTGTTAGTATTACTCAAATACTTCTGAGGAAATGGTCCAAATCTAATGAAAAAAGAGTCAAAGTATGATCCAGGTCGGGAACCCATCGGACCATGGTCCTGGGCAAGAGGCTCTGGTTGGCCCTGCCTGAAATTTGGATGGGATGACTTCCACAGGTCCCTTCCAACCTCAACCATCCTGTGACTCTCTGCAGCAAACCCTCATGCCAAGGAAAAGAGGGGAACTTCAGCAGGCATCCAAAGAAATTGCAACAGCATGGATAAAATATGATTTGCTACACACCGGTATTTTACGGCCAACTTTTCCAAGTGATTCCACAGTTCAGTTGAACAATAAACAAACAGTGACAGTGATTGAAGTAAAGCATGACATATAAACCTTATGAATCACTGCAACCTTTATTCTAAGTGCTAAACAGGGCTGCCTTAATTTTTTTTAAATGATTCACAAACATGTTTCTAAGCTAAGTCTTACTTTGAAACAGACCTTTTGTTGAAAACATCTAAGAAAAAATTGAAATGGCTTTGATATCCAGCATTATCAATGTACACCCAAGAGGAAAAATTTCTGACCGGAGCATATTAATCACAAAATCCCCCTAACTTTCCAAAAAACATACCATGTAATAATTTCCTTCTACTCTAAACAACAATATAACTTAGAAAATGTGCACAGGATGAGATTTTTCTTTGTACCAACATTTTCAGAGAAATGAAATCTGATTGCTATACAAATGAATATAAAGTTATCAAGGGGAAAAAGACAAAGTGGATGTTAAAAAGAAGTTTAATGCGTCTACATATGAATCACTCCGGTTCTAAATGACTGAAAATGTTCTAGAGTAATTAGGTATTTAGGTAAAATACTTAAAACTGTTCTGGGTTTTTTTTCAATTATAGATGATGAAGCATATTGGACACCTTTACATTTAGTGTGTCCAAGAAAAAGAAAAACCACACAAAGATCAATAAAATAAAAATTTTTGATTATATGGGATCCCAGCCATTAAATGCTTGTTTTTACAGCCTTTAGTTTTCATTCTCAACTATTTCTAACAAGCTACTTTCCAGATGTGCATTAAAATATCTTCATTAGAAATCAACAGGGAGAATAATAATTTTTCAACATTTGATGAAGCAAGGCATTAACACAGAGCACTGTTGCCTATTTATGTGTTATGGAAGGACTGAGTTTAAATAATACATCACAGTTTTCCATTAGTCTTGTAACTTGACGTGAATCACTTGTATCTTTGAAGATTCCTTCCTTGTTAGGGCTGCCTTGGGCACTGAGGCTCTCCACAAACCAAATGTGTGAAAAACCTTGTCAGCAAGGCGTGAGGCAACAGCAGGTCACTGTAAATACGCAGAGTGAGCACTTGTAGGAATAACCCAGGGAATGCAAACATGCTCGGCCCAAATTTCTGAGCACTGAGCCTTAAATACAACAAGGGAATGCTCCACCACCTCCTCTGTGAGACAGCTGGAGCAGAACAGAAAAATAAAGAAGTTGCAAGAAACCAGACCTATCTCCTTGCACTGCCCCTCATGCCACGCTCAGAACATGATCCACATTCTGGATATACATAAAAATCTATTCCCTAACCACAAGAAATTATTCTCCAGACACCTTCTGGGCTAACTGATTCTTGGCAAGTGAATCCTACATCTGTAAAAGACAGCACATGTTAAAAAAAAAATACTGCAGTGGATACGGGGATGAGAGAACCAAAATTTACTACACAGAGCTACAAAGAGGTGAGGACAAAATAATCACCTAGAAGAAGCTGAAAAGACATGAATGACACCAGGAACAGATAAACTACTTTCTCTTGGCTTTCTATGGGATTGTTTGGCATGGTATTAACAAAAATACTTATTTGCAGGGGAAAAACTTAACATGAATGGTCTTTTTTTTACTGACCAGTGCAAAGAAGCACCAAAAACTCCCTGGCAGCAATTGTCATGTCTTCTTTTTTTGCAAGGGAAACCTCAATTATTGTATGAAAAGTAATCTGTGTTTACTCTTGCACATTTGCTTTTACATCTCAATTGCCCTTCTCTTTTGTGCCTTATTGTTTTTTCAGGATCTCTTCTACACTCTTGCCTTCATTATCTGAAAACTTGAAGAAATGTATTTTTATCTTTGATGTAAGCTTATGCATGCACTTTAAGATCTGTTGCTTTTTCACTTCGAAAAGCCAGCCATAAACCAGTTAACATAAAATTGAAACAGTTAGGCTGTAATTATGCACATAAATTAAATGGCTGCAAGGTTTAATGCCAACTTCCTCCAAATTAATTGAAACAAGCATTTGTCGTGGGAAAAAATAAATTATCTCTTAAACTACATTATAAACATGGTTTTTTTCAAATAAATCCTTCACTTTTACATTGTATGCTAGAACATACCCCTTGTTTGATCCTTTTTTCCTGTGCTTGATGGCTATTTGCTAGTAAAGTGAGTGGTATCCAGTTATACCTTAAAATGAATGGTGCATTTTCTATTTCATGTTTCGGGGAAATTCAACAGGCATAGCTCTCAATTAAAGTTCTTAGAAATGTACTACAATGTTAGAAATTAAGTGAGGTAAATGTTCAAGCTGCCAGGAACAATCAACCTTTGCTTGTGTGTCCATCTACAAGAAAGCCACTAGAAAATGTCTTAAAACCTTTGAAAGATCTTTCTTTTCAGAAATATGCTAAAAAAAAAAAAAAAAGAATTTTGGAAAAAGTTTCTAGCCTAGTATTCACATGCCAAATCTCCTAGGGATTGCCACTGATAGTAGCAGACAAGTGGCAGGAAATTCTGTGGAATAAATGAAATTTAGTCAATCACTCAGCCTGGGGTGGAGCTGCCAGGAGTAAGCTCCTTAATACAGCTTCACAGAATTACTGTTCTGCCTTTGTATCTGCATATAAACTACATTTAGATTATCTCAGAAAGTGCATCAGGTCTAAACATAAGAGTAGAAATAACAGCTTGAGGTCCAGTTAACCTGCTGTTCTACAGAGGTGCTGGCAATAGCGAAGACAGAGGTGGGAAATTTGTACATTATTTATATCCTCTATAAACAGGAGTTTCATGAGGACAGCAAAAAGCACTTTTTTTAGTGCAAGTGAATTAGTACTTACTAACAACATATCTACACTCCTATAAACAGTCCGAATACCAGCCCCATATAATGTTGGATTTAAAATCAAAATACACTTTCTTATCAACCCACCTAAAGACAAAATGACAGATTCCTATTATTTTTGAGAAGCAGCAATGAAATTTCAATTCATGCAATGTTGAGTCATACCAAAACCATCTAACAGTAGACTTTTCTAATTTACTTTTCTAAGTTGAGAAGTCACATAAAGTAACAAACGAACAACAAAATATCAACAACAACACAAGGATTTTAGCTTTTTAGAGGCATCTTACATCCTTCCATTAGGTAAACAAAACAATCCACACAGCATGGAAATAAAATTGCAGTAATGGAAATGCTGCAGCTGGAGATCATGAAGACTGAAGGTCTCTCTCTTTCTTCCAAGGTCAAATAAATGCAAACTCAGCTACACTGAAGGATCTGTATTTTCACATAAAGTCTAAGGCATTCCACAATCATTTCAGAAGTCAGAGCAGGTATGTTCTGAGTATCATTATCAGGAACATTTCTACGTAATAACAGGAAAAATTAGTATGTCCAATGGCATTTGAGTTTTTCAGGTTCTGAATATCATTGTGTTAACACAATGAATTTACTACATATGCTACAGCTATGTAAAAGATGTTGTCATATAAGAGAATCACCATCACACCTGTCATCACATCATGAGTCAAACTGTAACACACTTCAAAAAGTATTCTACCTAATAAAAAAATTAAATATCATTATTCACACATGCTGTATAATAACCAAATGCAGTCACAAGTTCGTTCTTGTCAGTCTAATATATATATGTTACAAAAAAAAGCTAAAATCATTGCCAATCTGATATCAGATTTATTAGCTTTCTAAAAAATATTTTGACCTTGCTTTTGAACAAGGAGAAAATGTTTTGAATCAAAGCTTTTTTTTTTTTCAAATTCCAGGATATAAAACATGTTCTTATCAAATACCATTTTAAGACCTCCCTAGATGTGCACAAGGCCAAATGAGAGAGAAAGAACTGAGCCAAGGTTGCCTCCAGACCTTCCAGACACAAATTTTCCCAATTTTGGGTTAGATCAGGAGATAGGGGTGTGTGCCACCCAGAAAAGGTGCTGAGACCTCCAAAGAGCTGTTACAGACCTCTGTGTGTCCAAGAGAGGTCCAGCATGAGGATCTGCTGGCGTCTATTCCAAGGAGAAAACACTTCCATGTCCCTCGTGGTTTTAAACCTTGTGTTTATTTACTGTGCTGGAGGACACACTGATGCTGTGAAAACACACAGTGCTTTTTCCCATGAGCTAGAACCACATGAAGGCACTTAAGACATCTGAAATCCAGCCATCCTCTCCCCTGCATGTGCTCAGCCCCAGCTGGCTCCATGTATCATGGTGGGCAACTCAGCTCCAGCTGGCGTCTATTCCAAGGAGAAAACACTTCCATGTCCCTTGTGGTTTAAACCTTGTGTTTATTTACTGTGCTGGAGGACACACTGATGCTGTGAAAACACACAGTGCTTTTTCCCATGAGCTAGAACCACATGAAGGCACTTAAGACATCTGAAATCCAGCCATCCTCTCCCCTGCATGTGCTCAGCCCCAGCTGGCTCCAACAAGAGCTGCCCATGCATCATTGGTGAGCAACTCAGCTCCTGCAACTTGGCCTCCACAAGGCACCCATCAGGGGGGAGTCACACCAGCACAGCGAGGGGTGTATGGAGTTTCAAAGCCAAAAAGATAATAAAAAAAAGGCTGAACTTACGGACACACATTTCCCTGCTTTCATAGAACCCAGGGCAGCACTGGGATTTGCGCCTGTACATCGTTTTCTCACCGTGTCTGTAGGCAGTACGGTAACTGATCCTGAAGAGAGGAATGAGTGTTTGTCACATACCTTGGTTCAGAAGCACGACAGGATGTATTCATACACATTTTAAAAAACATTCAGGTGTCATAAGAAAAGAAAAAATGCTCCAAGTTGTCTTGATTTATCTGTTGCCAATTTCAAGAGTCCAAGGGCTTTCCTGACATGCCTTAGGTTCATGGGTGGTCAGAAAGCAGGGAAAGAATGGGGGCTTTTCACTTGTGATGTTTTGTACTTATGGCCATATTCCTCTGAGGAAAATGCTCTTTACAGATGTCACTAGTTTTTAATCATTCAACCCTTGCTTGCTTTCTGCTTGCCCAGGAAGTTTCCTTTAACAAATCCTTTTACTTTTCTTTCAAGAAGCACACACTTCCCTCAGAACACAACACTGCAAGCAACAAGGGTTCCCTGTGATATTTTTGAACAAATACACCTTGCAGGGTCTGGAGAATTTAGTTTTTCCCAAGATGTTTGCTTTCTTTTAGCACTCCATGGGATGGTACAACCCAACCTGCTAATAAAATTTATGTGACATTGCTTGGACAGGCATTTTCCAGCTGACACAGATCACAGCAATTAGACAGGCTGGGCACTACAGCTAAAAAATCCTACATATCATGCTTGATTTTGAGTCAAGATTCTTAACAATATCAGCAAATTGACAATATTAGGATTTATACATCACCTGTGTCGTGTGCACTTGAACCAGTTTAGGATGTCAGTACAACTGGTATAGTAAATCTGATCAAAAGGATGTGGATATGACTCTTGCACCGTAACTGAGTAACTGGGGAGAGACAGAGAGAAAAAAGGGAAATCATCAAGCAAGTCTTTTAGTACAGTCACATTTAATTAGGTCTTTTACAGAATCCTGTTACAGAATGGAATAAATATAACAAAATACTCATGTCTAAAAAAAATGAGACAGAAAGCTTGCAAAGAAAAATAAGCATGCAGAGAGTCATCATGTTTATACTGCGTAACACATTTGATGAAATTCCATTTGACATTTAAAGAAATATAATGTCAGCCTAATTTTTTTTAAAACCAGAACACCTGTATCTCAAATAGGCAGCAAATGGAAGTAGTGCATATTAGGTGTTCTCCTGTGGAAACTTTTATTAATGCAACTGGATAACTGAACAACTAGCTAAGGAGACAAAAAATGAGGTTTCTTCTATTATCACTCAAAATAGAAAAAAACAAGACTTTCTGAGAAATTTTTTGTAAAAATTTGATCCGAGCCTATAGGAAGACATGAAGTGCATTTAGATACAAAGTGAATGTTAACACAGAAATACGCCTGAGTAGTAATTACTGAAAAATTACACTACAGGCATACCACCAACCAGTCTATTGAGCAATCAGAAATTAATGAATACCCAACACCATACTTTCTTTTGCTTACTGGGTAGTTTTTAACAGAGAACCACCCAGACCACACCACACCCCCAGAAATACTATACGAAATCCTACTGTTATTTTTTGCCAAATTACACAGTTATACAGTGTCCTAGAAACAAACCCACGCTGAGAGCCTCCAAAGCTGTCAGTAGGACAAGAGGAGCAGAGCCCTGCCGCAAAAGGGGAAAATATTGAATCATCCTAGAAAACTCTTTGAGAGGCTGTTTGTGCTGGCAGCCAGTCCTGGATTGCACAAGAGAGCTTGAAAATACAGGAATGCGTGGCAAGCTCCTGCAGCAGGATGATTCCCAGGACCAGCCAAAACACTCAACAGCCTGACCAGCTCTCCCTCTCTTCCACTCACACCCTCTCCGAGCCCTGAGCCCCCACGGCAGGGTGACAGCCACAGTCTCCTCATCCTGCTGTCACCATCGATGCCAAGGGGAAGCACATCCAGAGGCACTCGCCCCTAAATGCACACACCCTACTCCATGTTTTCCTGCATGAAGGCAAGCTGCCCTAACCCACCCAGCTGTCCCAAATTTCAGCGGGATGCTGGACCTTGCCTGAGGCTCTGTGCTCTTACCCTGAGGGCACTCTCTATTCCTTCTCACAGTTTGTTTGTAAAGACCATTTTAGTACTGACTGAGGTATATTTTTATTTAAAGCATACAACAGTGACAGTGGCAGTCAAGAGCTTCTGTCGGGGGCTTTGCCCTTGCATGCTTCTGTCCCTTTGTCACCTGCTTTGGGCAGCAGCGTGAACACTAAGTTTATTTATTTGCAGCTCTGCCCTGTTTCTGAGACAGCACAAGAAGGAAAAAAAGTTCATGCAACAAAGTGGGCATGCTTGCTAAATGCATCTTTCAGTATGTTTTTCCTTCTGCAGACTTTGATTAGCTTGTTTTAAATTATATTATGTAAGTGTAAGTAGTTATATTCAGGATTTCTTTCCCATTTTGCTTTCACTACGTTGTAGCTTTCACCAAAACCACTTCTACCTACAAAAACTGTGAACAAAGCACACACAGCATAGGACAGTGCCCAGTAACACTGTAGACAAATGCCTGACTACTATGAACAGGTATTAAATATGGTGACTACTTCATACACACATTGTTGCATGAACTGTACACAGCAGCAGAAGCAGAGGTGGCAAATCCTTTACATGGAGCTGAAGTAAATTCCCAAGGCATGTTCTTACATATTGAGTTGTTTTTGTTTTTTAATAGAGAGATTTTATAAAAAAGTAAATACAAGTTTCAGTGTTCTTTGTAAAGATTCAGCTGTAACAATCACAAATAAATGTACAGTGGCTCAGCAGCACTCTCCATGACTAAGCATACAACACAGTTTACATTAAGTGCAGGAAATACTGATGTCCTCAAGTGAACTGTGAAAATTAAGACTTCCTCATGGACCAGCTGATCAATTACAGGCACAACAGTTATAATGAGACCAGAAGTCTTGTTTTCACTATCATAACCTTTACATAAGGAAAGAAGTTCAGCAGATGCTGGAGGCTCAACCTCTCCAACTCATTGTGGCTTTTTGCAATTCACATGAAATTGGATGAACAAACAGACCAACTACATTGATAATGAATTTCATTTTGCATGTTATAAATTTTTGAACCTCATCAAAATAATTAAACAACAAATCTTAATTCAGATCCTGTGAGTGCTGAATAGGAAGGAATCAGCATAATCAAATTTGGCCAAATTCCAATATGGTTAATTATATTTTGCATATGTAAAACTCCTTTTCACCTAAATTGGAAAGAGCTATTTTTACTCACTTCTAGTACCCAGATGGTTGTGTAACATTGATAGAACTACTGTAGTGGTTTTTTGCATCCTAACCCCTAATGCAAAGATGCATTTCAGCCCACTGTTAAACAGCCTTTACTTATCTATGAACTCACCTGCCCATGCAGTAAAGTGATTTTTTCCCTTTTTTTTTTTAAACTCAGCTAAAAGCCTTCAATATTTTGAAGCACGCCAAGCAAAATTATTACATCACAATTTATGTCACTTATTTTTCCCAAAAGGCAAAAAAAGTATTACCTTTCCCAGTGGCTACACACATTGGGATCTTCCAGATTCAAAGACACAGCTGAACCCATCCAGTGGTACAGCAGTATGACAGGGAAGCCAAAAAGGGAGCCGAAATGGAGAACCATCTTTCCAAAGAGATGACTGCGAGGAAAAAAAAAAAAAAGATACAGCACATTAGTGATACCATACAGAATATGAAGCAGCTAATAATGTTGACCCATCTATAACAAATGTAAACACACACTGCTTGCCCAGCAGCAGCAGCACCATGCCTGTGCTGGAAGAGGAGCCCAAATGGAGCCCTTTCCCACGAGGTCAGCTGTGGACAAACTGCATCTCAGAGGTCCTGCTGTCCCCTCCAGCTGCAGCCACCCAGGCTGGGTGTGCTCAGCCAGGCTCTGCCCACTCCAAGAGCCAGAGCTGAGGTCTGGAATAAAGGCTGGCACTTGCTCAAGACCACAAGGGTGGAGAGGCTCAGCTGTGACACAGCACCAGGATGTCCCTCATGTACAGGGGACCTCCCCATGCCTCCCCACGGCCAGCACAGCCCCACATGTCACCCTGCACTGTCACTGCTCTTTAAACTTGAATCCCCAAAATTTGATTCACCCTCCTCAGCCAGCTGTACAGTTTCCAAACAGAAAAAAAAAAAAAACATTCATTAAAAAAAGCTGTTGTAGTAACATGAAGGTCTGAAAAGATTATCCTAACACTTTCACTAAGCAAATTATTTTAATTTGCATGCTGAAACACTCTTAATCCAACTGGTCATTAATCCACAAATGCCAGAATGAATGCTATTAACATGTAATTTATTTGTAATGACTTAAGCTACATTTCTGTTTCAGTGAACATTTGACCTTATTTCCTCACTTACACACTGATTCTAACATTATGGGCTACAGAGATAACAAAAAATGAGATTCTTGAGTCTAATCTGTAGTATAATGAGAAAATAATTTCTAATAAATATGTTTTATTTAGTAAAAATCTTTTTAACACAGTAAATTAATCCAGAAATAGCAATTTCCTACTTTAAATATTATGGAACAGAATAAAGCAAATTATATCAATCACCTTATTATATGAGAAAGAAGGCCACAGGACCACGGGTCTTACTTAACTCTTAGTTCAGAAGCCAACACAAAAAAGGTCATAACACGAAACTATTGTATTTAAAGTATCTTAGGATGAGATGATCCTATTTTGCTGAACTGTTCTTGAAAAATCAGGCTGCTGAAATATTTTTCATGGTCTGTAAGTATTTCTCTGAATGCAGCAAAGCAGTCAATGTGCAGTTATTTCAACAGCAGCTGTATTTTCACCTATTAATTGCAATGAAGTTGTGATTTCATTGAAAATATTCACTCTGATTAAGCAGACTGTAAATGGTATTTCCCTTTTTTCTTTCTTTTATCCTCGACTTCAGCAACTTTCCTTTTGCAGGATACATTTAACAAAATTAAAAAAAAATAATTTGCATGAACCCCCTAGAGTAAAACTTGATTGCATTCCAGATCTTTTGCTTAATTATTAAGGAAAATCAAAACAGAAAATCAGTACAGCTGATTAGCATTGCTGAAGTGTTGATATTAGCAATAAAAGATGTAGATGACTCATTTAACTCTTGCTGCCTATGGTTTGCACCAAGAACAACTGTTCAGAGATTCACTTTTCATACCATATATCACTCAAATTATCTCACCCAATAACATGTGAGTATTTCAATTATCTACACGTACACAGAACCTGTAGTTTAAGTACTGAAAATGCTAATTTTGAGGAATGTCTTCCCTGTGCAAATTAGTACATACATGAGACAGAAAAAAACCCCAACAAATTTAAGATAATCCTTGGTGTTTCATCACCAGGACTTCCTTCCACAACAGAACACTAAAATCTTACTGCCTGTTATTTTTTTCTAAAGCATTTGAGGCAAAATCTCTCGTTGACAAAGCTGTATCTTTGTTCCTACTTTAGGCAGGAGCTTTAAGGCAGTACCAGTGTCTGTTCAGGTCAGACTTCTCTGTTTTCCTCAACTTTAATCCATGCCCATGATTTAAAAATTTTAACAGGACAGCAGTGCAGCTGCATGAAACAACTGTAGAGTACTACCTTAATCTCTGTAAGCTAATTAAGGAAATTAAACTTGTTATATATTTACATTATAAAAATCAGATAATCAATAACAGAAATTTTAAAAAATAAACCTGATCACCCCAAGGTCTATTGTTATTACTAACAAGCTTATTTTAAAATGGTGTAAAAATTGTACAAAATATACTCCCATAAATTACAGGTACTCCCCTAAAATACATTTAAACTTGAGCAACTACATGAAATGTATTTGTCTCACTAGTAAGCTGAGGAAAAGTCCTGTACATGCACTATATAAACACAGACAGCTAGCCATTAACACCCAATATCTGAGATTTTTAGACACTTTCTCTGCCACTAGTAACTGTGTTGACAGTTTTTATTTGGTTTGGGTTTTTTTTTTCCCCATGGAGAGTTCAGATTCAAAACCTGAAACAGAGAAAGTGCAGATAACTAAAGAAAAGAGAAAAAAAAAAGCTTTTTCTTTAGGAGGTGAAAATTACAACATGCTTACAAATTAATCCCTCCACCCAGCCAGAGCAGAGCCACAGGCAAAGATGTGGATGCACAGCTTTCCCTTGGATTTCTTGTAATAAAAGGTAAATAAATACAGGTGGAGCTGAGGAGGGCAGGGAAGTTATGATGGACACTGTAAAAGAAGTGAAGGTTGCTCAAGGCTGCAAACAAACATTTTTTGGTCAGCAAAATCAAGTGCTGCCAGAGAATTAACCAGGATTAGAAGTGCATGAGCAACAGAGAATAGAACGACACAGTTGCTAACATGACATAATGGACCCAAGACCAAGGGAAATGCTGATGCAGCTTTCCCATTACTGTGGCAAAAGCATTTTTACCATTGAAACATGAAAAATGCAGCAGGAACAGGCCATTTAGTTAGAAGACAAACTCCAGAGCAGTGAGAACCTTTTGTACTCTGTCGTGGCATCTCAAAGGTTTTACAGCACCCCGTCCTGCCTTTCTGCAGTGATAGGGCACAGGGACATCAAATTGTTTTCTGAGCTGCAAACCCATAATTGCACTGACATGGCATCAATCTGCATGTAGAGCAAGTGCTAATTCAAAAATAATCTTCTCTCTGTCCGTCATAGTTTTCTTCAAATTTCAGACTGAATTGTAAGCCACACAGTAATCTGTGCAGAGCCCCTTGCAGGTGTCCTTGCTCTCACTCTCTCCAGAGCACCCCACACAGACTTGGAGCCTGCAACTGGAAATTACAGCTCCACGTGAGATAAAAAGAGTTTTTCCAACCATTTTTGGGTGAAGACTTGTTTGGTCTTTCACTTCCTATAGAGTATTTTTCATAACACTCTTCACTCCTGAAGCTCAGCTCCTCTACCAGGGACACAATTTGTTATAAAAACAAATCTCTCTCACAACTGATGTCAGGCAGAGCAAAATTTGAATCTGACCTAATCTTGTCAATGATGATTAATCCCATGTTAGCTTCTGTGAAAAAAAAAAATCCACAACTGATTGCTTTTATCGATTACATTAGAGAATTAATGGATGAAGAGCAGAAGGCGTTTTCCCTTTGGAAATCAGTAAATCAGTTTGACACCTTGTCACATGAAATCTCGCTCATAAAGCAAATACAAAATTACCTGAATTAGGAGCATTATCACACAGACCCTAGGCTGGCTGAAGATGTACAGTCACAGCAAATGGAAAATGACTGGTCCTTTCCCAAATTCTCCAAACATATCACTCCAAAGGCAGCATTGATTGTCACTGTCACGAGGAGCTCAGGACAGACCAAGCTGGCAGGGCTAAGACTGCCTGACAGAAAATGTGTGGGATCTGTACAGCCAGCATGAGAGTTTGCTAAAGGATAAAACAATTGTGCCCTAAACTGAAGGGCCCTAAACTTTCACACCCTCCATCATCAGAGATGGTAAGAGCCCCTCTTGATGCAGCTTAATCAGATCTGACCCTCTTCACCAGGGCTGCTTTACTTTCAAACCTCACTGTGAAACAGAATGACACATTTGGAGAGTCCAAAGGTGTTGAAGATGGGCTAAGCATGGATGTGGGGAAAAACAACTCATTTAGACTGGTGTCTGAAGAATAACCAAATCAAAGGCTGAGTGAACTCGAACAAGGCTCCTTGATGGAGACAGATATGCTGCTACTTTTTCAAGTTACATTGCTAGGAAAAATAAATCAGTAATCAATGACCATTTTTCTTTGGTGATTAGATGAGATCATTTTTATTTTTCAGTCTCTCTTTAATTATCAGAGGCTTCTAAGAAAATGAGGTTTATGTAATACCAGTGTTTGTCTGTGTGTTCTGGCCTCATGCCCAATAACTTGTAAATTTATTAGTCACTTACACTGGAAGCAAGAGAGGGAAAGAAGTCCTGAATTGTGGAGTTCCAGAGAATCCAGTGATAATGTACAAGTCTGGAGGAGACCAGGCTTTATTTGTCCCTAAGTGATGAAGTTACCAGTTTTGAAAGCTACAGCATCACTGTCCTTTATTTCATGATAATGCTATAATTTCACAGAATGTATCTCTCTACCATTCCTACTAAATATATATATGGAATAATACATGAACTGATCTTAAATAACAGAGAGCAGCCTTCAAACTGTATTAAAACTGTAAACTGGAGTAAATTTTGGAGTTAAACTTTTTTTTTCCTACTTAAATATTTTCTGGTGGAAACCTGGAGAGGTTGGGAGCTGTCACACTGCACATGGTTTTGTAAGCATCAAACAACCTTTTGTATTGTAATTACAAGCACAGAATGAAATAAGGTAACTGCAAACATGAAAGGAAACAGGAAACTTTATCACCCAGCAAATATGTGGATTTGCACTAGTAATGCCACACGTTTCCAGATGCAATGGGTGTCTGGATAGCATGGATCATGCTGCAGCACAGACCCAAAAGCATGGGAATATTGCAACAAGGTCCTCAAGGACTCTGTCCTTCCCTGCAGCTGTATCTCTTACAAGACCCGTTCTTACTGCAAAAGATCATGAGAGTTTCCTCTAGGAATTGTCCTCTTGAAAAGCAAGATTGTCTTTGGCCCACTGACTTCACTCACTGCCATTCAGTGAGAGTTTCTGAAGCTGCTAAGCTGGCAGGGACCATATATCCACTTATCAGTCCTCTTCTCCCTCAAATTAGCATTAAAAGGGCAGGAAAAGACAGTTCAGCCCAAGTCAAGTCTGCACAAGGCATGGAGGCATGGTAAAGACAAATGCCAGCATGCCAGATATTCTGCAGATGGACTCATTATTATTCCTCAGAGGAAGGCTGCCAAACATCACAACCATGGGGTCACTTCACTGTAGCTGTCATTGTCTGATAAATTAGGGGCCTTTCACTTGAAAGCATTTCCTTTTTTTTCAAGCAGATAACAAGTATAGGTGTTGAACCATTAATGTTACCTATAGCCCACGGTATTGTATGTTTAAAGAATATTTCCATGGGGACCCAGCAGGATGAGCTGTTAACAAAAATCTTCTGACTAAATATGCTGCCTTTTTTTTTTCCACCCAAAAGAAAATTTACCAAATAAAGACAGTTAAAACTGTGTAGAATCCAAACCGAAGTTTCTGAAAAACTCACTTTAAGAAGATGAAACAGCACCTTGAACATAAATCCTGATTTGCTTGTTTGACACAAGACATTTCAGGTGAAACATAAAAAACTATGTCAGATCCATACACAGATGGCCCCTCTCAGCCCTAGGCATCTTTCCCAGGGTGGATGTTGGGAGTTAACAGTTAGTTCTCAACAGAAAAGGCAGATAACATAATTTAATAGTCTATACAGTATAGGCTTGAGACAAAATCATATCCCACTCCGTTCCCCTCCCCTTTCTTTTTTTAATTAATATATTTTAAAATATTTTTTTCAAATAATGTATTCCTTACTGAAACATCTCTTTATTTTAACCCCAAGTGTATTTTAATAGTACAGGGCTAGAAGACTATAGGATTAAGTAAAAACAGCTAAATGCATGTGTTTAAGGAGAATTATTTCTGAAATTAGGTATTACTGGCATGTATGAAAGCTTTATTACAGGAGTTACATGACAAAGACATCTCTATCAAACTTTTGTCATAATCCCTGAGCCATACAGCATATAGATTTCTGACTTTTTTTTTTTTTTTCCCTAATGCAAATTAAAAAAAAAAAAGGAATTGCACTCATGGATGTAACCGTGAAAACTTTGTGGCTGCTGACAAGTTGCCTGGGACAATCCTGTGGTTCCCTAAATAGACCAATGCCCTGGTTCCACCACTGTGGAAATTATCATTCATGGTTTTACCCTCTCTTGAACAAAGTTTCTGTGACCCCTCTTTTCCTATTACCACCCTCCCAGACACCGTGTCACTTCCAGTTTATTGCCAGGATATAAAAGAGCACAGTCAAAGGACTCAGATAATTACTTCAGCTTCCTATGCAATTTAGGATCAATTTCAAATGTGCCCACCTTCCTTTAAAAGTCTTCTGCTTTTCAGCCCTCTTCAAAGAGAGCCTCTGTTTCCTTCCCTCCCCCATCACATGCATGTTCTCTTTTTCCACATACATTTTCACCATACATTAGATTCTTCCCTTTCCTAGACACAGCCTCTGTTATCACTGGCAAAATTCTTCAGTCTGCAGCTCCCTGCACTTGTCACAGCCTTTCACTGGACCCTTTCATTACGAATATCAGACATATGAACTCCGGCATTTGTTTACAGCTTCTGGCTGCTAACAAGATGGTATAGTTTGTGAAAAAATTTGCTGGCAACTCTGCTTCAGTACCTTTGTCCTTGTAAATCATCTCATGAAATGCCATTTTGCGTGTAACACCCAGCAGAAAATAAAGTTGTCTTTCCAGCTAGCTCCTGTTTTCATGATTTACACCAAGCATTACACTTCTGTAAATCTTTATCGCAGCTTAAAAACTTCACGTTTCAAATGATCTGTTTGAAAAACCAAAATTAATTAATCCTGATGCCATTTTCTGTTAACAGCTTCTGAAACATTTCAATGCATTACGGATCAGTTTTTCCACCTCCAGCAATCAAAGCATCTGTGATTCATTGCACAAAGCCTCACACGCCACCACCACCACCCTACAAAGAAAATTCAAAACATTTTAGCAGAAGAATGGGGAATGCAAAAGTATTTCCTTTGACAGTTCATCCACTCGGTTCCATCTTTTATTTTGGTGATTTGCAGAGGTTGGAATGGATGTAGTACTCCTGAACTCAAAGGGGAAAATGGAAGAACATAATTCAAAACCAAAAGTGACTGGTTAACTCTATTTTTTTTAACAAACCCACAATTAAAGGGGTAAGTCCTATCTTTAAGTCTTGAAGAACTTCTGCCTTGAAGAACGTGAGCAGCACTTACAACACAACCTCAAGAGGCCTATAGAGTGAGCAGCATGCAAAATATGTGGTTTTCATTTGGCTTAAACACATTGCATCCTCTGTAAACATTAATACAAATTTAAAACCATGTTTGCAGTTGTGTAATTCTAGTACTTAGTACAAGCACTAAGTACCCTAGTACTCCCTATCTGCCAGCAGAAGAACAAATAATTCCTGGGGAGAAATTCAGCTTTGCCAGGTGCCAGTGGTGTCTGCAAGTTTTCTGCACACTGAGGATATATAAACATGCAGGTGAATGTACACAGGCACAAATTGCTTCAATACACCCCTAGAGTATCAGTTGCAGCTGTAGGACAAGATGCTGTGTGCTTCAGTGAATAAATAAAACCTCCAAGAAATAAAACTGCTACCGACACCTGTGGCAGGCAGTAAAAAAGCAGATTCTTTCTAAGAATGATCAAGTAAACAACTTTGTAATTTTATGCCTTTTATACTAACAGAGTAATTTCATATCAAAGCTTCCTGTTCTGATTTATATCCGTTCAGTCTTCTCTAAACATATATTTTAGAGCACCTCAATTCATTAAATTCTTTAATTAACTTCGTCTAAGATGAATCAGAGGCCTTTTTAAAAAGAGTGCCCAATACATCAGTAGAAGAAACTAATGATAGCAAATGCCTTAGAAGCTCCAACAATCAGAAGACAACTTTTTTAGGCTGCAATGAATACTGTTCATCAAGAAAATTTCTCTTACTTTAATATGTTAATTTACCTGTGTTACAGATTATCTGAAATCTTTTTAAGTGCCTGCTGCTGATTTCGGTTGAGGGCAGTGTAATTTGAACCCAGAAGAATCAAGACCATGTTTTTTGCTAACTTGAACACAAGGCCCTAAATCCCACAAAACATTATCCTTCAGGACACATGCTGACTTCTTAAGGCTGTACCTCTGCAGTGTGCAAAAGGACAGAAGTAGCACAAGTACATATTTGTCGTACAAAAAATGTTCATATCATTGTCTGACAAAGCACCTTTCATAACAAGGCACCCTATTCAGAGATCTAATTTTTGCAGATATTTGTATGCCAAACTAAAAAAAAGAAAAACAACTCTATGATGCTGGGTTTAATGAGGTACTCTGTTATTCTCTATAATAAAAATTAAACGAGAGACAGAATTCTTCAGCTTAATTGCCACATCTGTTATTAGGCACTTTACTTTGATTGACTGGAGTGTATGTGTCAGGGACTGTGCCAGAAAACAGGCAAACTTTGTAAAGTAGACTTATAACTTATAGCCCAACTGGCACTAGCAGCATCTCTGTTACAGCTTCTGCTGCCTCTCAGTTAAAACTACAGGAACGTTGGCCTTGGTTCAGTCATTCATTAAAAGTTAAAGTAAGGATTGCAAATTGTGCCTCCTTTTTTTCTTTTTTCTTTTCCTTTCTTAAAGATAAGTTAAAAGCAGTCCCTATTTTCAGAAGGAAGAGCAGTGGTTACCTGAATGTATGAATGTGTCATCTCTCATTAATGGATGAGAACAGCCCAGAATTTGGAAATTGCACCACATGAAATTTCACATTCAGTGGTGCATCTGCTGCCTTATTTTGCCAGCAGATGAGCACAGGGCTGAGGGGACAGTGACAAACAGCACAGCATTTGCAGAGGGACTGGACAATCAGTGAGGGAGCTCCAAGGAAGAGCAAAAACAGAAAGGACACTCTCCTCTGATCTGCATGGAAGCAGGATGAAACCTGAGCTCAGGAACTGCCTTTCTCTGAAATCCACATATCATGACACCTGGTAAAAATCCCAGCTATCTTGAGCTGGTCAATAACTGGTTTTATGGCCAGCTGATCTTCTTTTGGCTCTAGAACCCAAACTCTTATCATCTACTGTCCTGACATAGCAAAATGTCCTTTCTCCCTCGGCTAACTTCTTTTTTCCAATTTCACACAGGCTTTCCACCAAGAGCACAGAAATGTATGTTGCTATTGTAAGTAGTAAGATAGACAGGCCAGCTGCAGTATTGCTGAAAACTACTTTTCACCCACTTCATCCAGTAAGGAGCAAGGGATTATTTGACCTCCCTTAGCAATTTTCTCTGCTGCTCCAGAGAGTGCAAAGAAAGGTAAAAGTAGGTGTGGAAGAGCAACAAAAACTACACCAATACCCATTGCATCCACTCCTGAAAGGCAGAAGGATGCTTCTGTGCTGGAAGCTGCAGCAAAGCTGTGCACCATGGGCTGGGCAAGCGATGGGCACTCGGCCTGACCCAATCTGTCAGCTGCCCACTGAACTAATCCATGTATAAATCTTTCTTCTCTCTGGAGGGCAGATTGGGACACTCAGATTTTCCCCCTCCAGGAGAGCAAGTGACTGTTTTTTGGAAGGAGTCTGCCCCAATGGGTGAGACAAGCCAGGGCAGATGCTCTTTGTCACTGTTTGAAGGTTTTTGTTGTGCTGTCAGGAGTTCAAGGCTGCTCCATGCTACATGAGGGTACAGAAAGTTTCCATATGGCACTCTACTTTGAGATCTCTTTTCTTTAGCAAATTACTGTTTTCTCTCAACCTAGTGAATACAGCAAACGATTGCATCACTTAAGCACATTTATTTTTGATACACATCATGTAATAATCTCACATACTGTTGCAGCGCCCAGAGAGACGGAGACAACATACAAAATTTTAATTGACATAATTCCCTACAAGATCCACAACGCTTCTTCTAACACTGCAAGGCCTTTCATTCTCGAGGCTACTCTTAATAACCACACTGTACATGGAAAGTATTTGGCTCCAGTCTGTCTAAGTGTTTAATCTTGTTTCACAAAACAAGTCAACAGCCGGGCTGAAAACAGAATTTAGGTCTGCTAGTCTCCATTTTCAACCCACGCCTGGGATCCATGCCTCCAGTTTGATATCCTGCCTTGATGGCAATGACACAAGCATTGTGCTTATGGTACTAACTGGGTGTAGCAAATCACAAAATACAGACTTCTGGGTCCTAAACATTTACAAAGGAACCACCATACCCAATGTCACCACTGAGAGAATTTTTTTTACAGATTTGGATCACCTCTGAAGAGGCCAATAATGCCCTCTTGTCAGTCTGGTTATTTGCTTGTTTTTCCCACTGGTGTTCTTGTTGGAAACAGCAATGAAGAAAAAACACACACATACACCTAAGAGAAAACATCAGTGTACTAAAGCTTTGCTATTTCCCTGAAAATAGGCAGGGTACAACAGAAAGCAGGGTAATTTTCAAAAGTCTATTGAGAGACTCCCACAGGAGAAGAAGATAAAAGTTTAAAGTGTGTATCTAGAAGGTAGACTCCAGAAACACTACTCAGCGGCACAAGACGTTTTTGGAGTGACTGCAATGGATTTCTACTTAATTCAAAAAAAAACCCCTTGTGCAGACCAAGAGGCAGCAGCAGCTACTTCAGGCTTTCTGCACAACTTGTCTCATTGCTAGATGAGAAAGGGCATTTCCTCCCTGCATCCCTACTGCACTACTTCAGCAAATGAGCCAAGCAAAAATCTCTTTTCTGAAGTTGATACGCTGTCAAAATACGCACAGAAAGTTTGGCAATCTGCAAAAGCACAAAAAAATAAAAATCTCCTGCATATCAGTGGTGCGGACCAGAACCCCAAACCACTGCCTCCTTTGAGGTTCACTTACCATGAATGCATATCCTGGCTGTCATTATTCATACATAATGCAAATTGGCATGAACTAGCGTTCAGTAAGAAAGAATGGAGCATTTCTAAAAAGTGCATTAAAGTTGCAGAAGAACAATATTGTGCCAGAGATGAGACTAAGTCTCACAGGTCTCTGAAATGGGTTATGGAGATGGAAAAATCTACTGACAAGCAGTGGAGGTACTTTAAACAAGGAAGCTTCTCTCTTGTGTTTTTGTTTTACTCTTTCAACAACTACTCACCCTATCTTCTTATTCAATAATTAAAAACTCAGTCTTTTGTGGGTTCAGAGTTTAAACAAGTTCCCTGGAAGTAGCAATTTTTTTTTTAGGACCATCTTCTTTTTAAAGTGATGGAGGCCTGTGCATACCTGCATAGCAGAATCTGTAAGTGCCTTTAATCCAAACCAACCCCAAAGCACAAAGAGCACCGTATGCACTCTCAGCAGAGTCCATCGCAGTGCTGGCAGTTCCGCTTTTTTCTAAAAGAAAATTTAATTATCTATTAAAAGAGGCCAGTTGTTCTGGCTTTGGTGGAGGCAGCTTCGGTACATTTGGATGACACAGATGTGTGTGTCTTCCCAGATGCTAAAATGCACAAACAGTGGGTCTGGCATCATTAACTTCACCTCAATTACTGTGATCTCACTTTAGTCACTCCTGGTTTACTCAATGCAAGTAAGAAAACGGAACTCTCAGCCTCTGTACACTATGCCTTTTATTTTAAAAGAAATTAAACTAGCTAAAATTAATTTATTAAAAAAAAAAACATACAGAAACTACATTCTTTGCAGGATGATAAAATCTTCACGAATTGTACCCCTCAATTTAAAACACACATTTCAATCTCACTGGCAGGTACCCTTCAGAAACAGTTATCTGCAATAATATCAGCCTGGGGAAGGGGGGAAAAAAAGAAAAAGAAGACTAAGGAAAAAAAAAAAAGAAAAGATTAAAAGATCAAGTTACTCTTCACTTCCAAACAAGCCCAGCCACAGCTGTACATCAGCTTCCGAGCAACTGCTCTACAAACACACAACAGGGCTTCTGTCTTCCCACAGGGTTTGCTCGGGTCACCCGCATGTGGCGCGGATTAAAAAGGCAGGAACGCTCCATTATGGAGTGAGCAGAGCCACGAGTTAAACGGGGGAGCTGCTGGTAAATATCCTGTCCAGTGCTCCGTCCCAAGGGGGCTCCCCCAGATCCGGAAGAGCCCACACACAGCTCTGGAAAAAGGAGCCCAAATCGTCATTCTGCTTTCATATTTTCACTGCCTAAGCAGGAGGAAGTTGGGAGGGAAGGAGACCAGAGAGTTAAGCAGGGTTTTCACAGGCAAGAAGAGGATATGAAAGAGACAGCCTCTGATTTTTGGTGGTGACAGAGTGATGGATTCAGGCAGCCTGTGCAGATTGTGAAATTTTTCTTTTGGTAGGAAAACAGTAAAAAGGAAAAGTGACATACAACAGTAGTCAGGGAATAAGGCCAAACCTCTTTGCAGGGTGTGATCACCAGTAACTCTGGCCATCATCAGATACCACCTCCCATGCGCTGGAGAAATCAATCCAGCCCTCAAGGTTACAGAGGCAAACCAGTTGTTTTTAAACAAATACCTTTCTAATTGAAGAGCTTTCCACTCCAGCTGCTGTATCCTATTTACTCAGTAGATTTCCAGCCGTGCTGCCTTTGGGACCAAGCCTGCCATAGCTCACAACTCATCAGGGTCATTTCTTCATGTATCAAGTGCACTTGAACCCTTTGAAAAGGGTTTATAAGACACCAAACAGATGCTTCCCACAAACACACATAGCCATTATTTGTGCTTAAGTTCCAGTGATCGTGAGATGTGTGTACTGACAGACCAATGTGGTCCAAAATTTTGTAAACACTTCAGAGGAAACGAAAACTCAGCTACACATGCTCAAAAGCACACAGAAGGAAGCAATGGAGCAAAGAAGCAAAGGAAATGGAAGATCCACTTGGCCTGTTAGCATACTCCATCTTATTCCCACTATGTCTGCTCTCAATACTATGTTACATATTTCTTGCTGATTACTGACAGCAGCTTCCAAAAAAACAAATAAACCAATTACGTAATTTTGTACTTAAAACTTAACCAGGCCTTGGCATGCACACACACAAACACACATGTCTTTATATATATATATATATATTTTAACACGCAAGTGCTTCCAGTGTGTTCACATTCTCAGGGTGATCAAGCTTGGTCTGACTATTGGCTTTTGGAGGATCTGATGCCAGTCAGCCGTGCATAATGGCCTCTTTGTCTCACTGTCACATGAGCAGCATTGTGTTACAATCATTGTCACTCTGGGCTCAAACTGCAAGGCATGCTTTCACACAAAACACTCACTTTGGGGGCTCCTTTTGGCAGAGCCCTGTGATCGAAACTCTTTTGCTGCTCTTTAGTTCATCGGCCCAGCAACGCTGAAACTTTAAAAGTCAGGATTCAAAAGCTCTCATCCAAATCAACCGATTATGAAGTTTCTCTATGGGCCACATGAAGAGCAGGGCAAGTAATGTAACATAGCCATCATTTATTTACATCACTTTGAATCACTTTTCCTAAGCCCTATGACAGCAGAGAATTGTGCTCCAAATAAAAGTGGGGGATGGGGAAAAAAACTCCCCACAAGTCCAAGATATCTCCACCTTGAATATTAGTCTGCAAGATAAAATCAAAACATTTCCAAAGAACAAAGACAAGTAACTTGCCAGGGGACAACGTTATTTTACTACTTGCACTGTAAATCTTTTTAATTCACCAAGAACACCCAACCCCTTCCCCTGCCAAAAAAATATTCTGAAAAATAGATAGAGATGACTTCTGTATAGGAGAAACTTCAAAAGTTGCTTTAAACATGCTGAACTCATTGAAACCCTGTACGGATGTCTCTGTTTTCGTTAATGAAAAGTAGTCTCACAGAGCTGAGACCAAACCATATTAAGAAAAACATCCTCCTGCCCATACTGTCTCTTGAATAATTTTGTACTGGAAACTTTTGTCTTGCACTACTCTTGAAATACAGCACTACTCACTCTGAAGAGGACTTACAGGACCTACCCGTGAAAAAACAGGCACTGTGTGGGAAGAATTCATGACATAATGCCTGTGATGTGCAGAAAACTTTGGGAAGCAGTGGCTCCTTCCTGAAAAGAAATGGGGTTGTGCATGGAACAGCAAACTACCAGCTCATGTACCATCTTCTGTCCATTCTTCTTTCCTTTGCAGTCCATCAAAGTAATGTAACTTCTCCTGAGCCCTGGTTTCATGTTCCACCCTGGTACTGCTCATAAACGTGTCAGGTGCCCTAAACACATATTACCATTCTCTGGATCATTTTTCTTTATTAAGCAGCCTGAGCCAGCCTTCCTCCTTCTCTACAGCCTCTGCTGCTGCTTTTAGCAGACCCTTCCAGATGAGCACTGCCCCAGAGAAACACCACCACGATGGGTCAGGGCCACCCTGACTCTTGCCTGGACAATTCTACCCAGACCACAAACCCCTGCTGGTGTCCTCTTGTCCAGCCTGACATATTCACCCTCTGCATCATCCTAAGGTCATGACTTCTCTGAGATGCCCCTTGCCTTTCATGGTCTTTTCCCATGCCCAGCATTCCCAGTACTTTAGAAGATGTTGGCCCTTTGTTTGGTGAGGCCTTGGTTCCAGCCATCATTGGCAATATACTGGTATTACAGAGAAATAGTTCTTCACCTGTCTCCTATTTGAAGACTCTCATCTAAAAAAAGAGCTAGTGTTAATTCCTTTAAATGTATGAATTTCCGCTGACTTTTGGTGAAAAATAACATGACTTTAGCTTGACACCTGTCTTCATTATTTCATTGTCTCTCCTTACTTCATCTTGCCTTTTGTCTTGGGGTGTAGATTATAAAAGGCAGGATAATTTTTTGCTATTGTTCTTGTGGTGTTGTACATCTCCTGTGGCTTCAGTGGTGGACACTAGAGCCATACAAGCTGCAGCTCTTTGTGCCAGTGATCCTAAGTCTAAAATGACACACTAATATGAAGTCTTTGCACTTCTTTGAAAAAATGATTTTGCACACACTTGCACCTCTATGTATTGAACAAAAAAGATCTGGTAGGCTGAGAAGGGTGTTCTTTAACAGCAACAGAAAAATAATTTAATTTCTTTCCTGAAGTCACACAGCAAGTCAATGTCAAAGCTAAAATTATGTTTTCTGCTATATGTTCTCATTGTCTTGCACATCAAAAGAGCTCAGAATCAGTATCTCACTGCTGACTATAGGCTAATTTCTCTGACAATCAGATACAAAACACTGATAAAACTGGAAGAGACGGCTGTCCACATTTTAATATAAACTTAATGTGTACATCCAAAGGCATGAACCACAAATCCTTACACAGGCAAAACATCAATTATAGACCAGACAGTTTGAATGGGTTAATTAACATGAATGCTGACACAATCAATAAAGCTATTCCAGTAAAGCAAATCCCACCCCAGAATATTTCTCCTAGTTTTCTGACAGATGGCTTTAGATGATACATACTCTTTTCACAAGTAAAAAAAAACCCCAACATTTGGAATATCAAGACAGATTTTTCTCACAGATGAAAAAATACTGTACTTGTATCTACGTTTATGCTATGCTGACTGGAGCATATGAAGTCAGTACTAATTACTGACAAACTAATCTGTTAGTATTAAAAATCAAGGACCAAATTCCTGGCAGTGAGTCAGTAACATAACTGCTACATACTGAAATCTGATTCTACTGGCATCATTCATCAAGGAAGACACCACTTAACAAGAGTAAGGCTGTAAGAACTTTGTCACTTTTTCACTACACCATTCCTGTCCCTACCTAAAGAAACACTACTCATCTACACTGTGTTTCATTAAAATAAATTTTTTAAAAAATACGATCACATCCATCTTCCAGTACTATCTACTCTGGGTTTTTTAAACCAACACATCTTTCATTAGACTAAAACTGTGGCACATACACAGAGAATCTGGTTTTTACCTTCCTCAAAAGCCACTTGCTTTCCCTAAAAAGAAATGAAAATGCCTAGATAAGAAAAAGCAACATACAGAAACCATGCAAAACTCCTGCCAAATAATCTGAATATAAATTCAAGGGATCCTTACCAGCTGCAGTCAAAAGCCCACTCCAAACTCTGCTAGATGTTAATCAAACTTAAGTATGGTAATGCACAGTTCCTGTGTTCTTTGCATAGATGAATTAATTGCTTTTGTTAACTGCACTTGCTTCCTTAGTGGGGGTGGGTGTACCCATACAGCTGAACAGCTGATTGTGGAAAACATGGTTATGCAAGTCACCAAAGGACTGTTCACTTGGTCATACCCTTCTGCTCACCTCAGAACAGTTAATTTAACACTGTAACCCCTGGACAGGTCCTCCAGGTGCCCCCGCCCACCCTACCAGTTGTATTCAAAATTTCCAAGTTTTAAGCAGACATCCAAATGGTGAAATTTATATACAAAGGGCAAAGGCATCTTCCCCTAATGCAAGGGTAGTAGACTTTCCATCTGTCAGGACTGAAACCTGGCATGGCCAGCTGTGAGGCATGGAAAGCTGTGCCACCTCTGGACCGTATTGCCACCTGATACACCAGAAAAGGGGAACTCTATTTCCAGGGAAATTAAGTAGACACAGCCAGCTGACTTCACACAGGTCACTGAGCTGCCTGCAGTTTAGAATTTTTTTTTTTTTTTGCCCGATAAGGAGTATGATCAGTGAGCAAGGACACAAATTTAATAGCCTGTCCTGTGAACTGCTCTGTCAGAGATTTGTAACACTCCGGACTTTAAACCACACACTAAGGAACCAAGCACAAAGCCATGGCACCACCACAGTACACTGTCAATACTAATATGACACCACTGATTCACCCACTGTGGCAGCAACACACATTTAAATTCGATTGTATGACAAGGCCACATGGTTGGCTGTATAAGAAAATTTAAATAAAGTTTGTTACATAAGGTGCCATATATTGATGCTGCACAGGTACATGAGTTACACATGCAAACAAGTAAAAACTTGGTCCTAAATTAGAGTTTGTCCAGCTCATTAAAAATCTGGAGCACACCTGCCCAGAGGAGCTGGTTTTTCTGATTTGAGATGGGAAATCAAACTAGACGTGCCAATACTATTTCATTTGCAGGGCCAGTAACTAACAAGCAATAATTATTTGGCCTAAATAGGTATTTGGCTAAATTCTGTCTCCAGCTCAGATAGTTGCACCCCCACTCCTTCCACTTCAAGAAGAACACACATACCTAGTTACATATGCTTTCCTCTAAGTATTGTACTGTTGGGCACAAATACCATTTAGGGATGTTGACAAGGCAACTGAAGCCAGCTTTCAGTTTCAGTCTCACATCAGACATGCTGCTCAATCAAAGAATCTAAGACTTTTCAGCAAAGGTCTGCAGCTTATCTGCTGGGAAACAAATGCTACTCTCCAGACTTGTCTTTTTAGCTTTTTTTTCCTTTGTTCTTCCAAGATGCTGGATAAAAACATTTTTCCTATATAGAATCATTATGTTAATCAGCTTTCTAAAACACTGCTGCCAAAGCTCAGTTACCAACTTGATAAAACAAGCTATGAAGCATCTTCTATACCAATGACACGTTCCAAGTGAGGTTTTAAACTCACTCTATAGTGAGAAGCTGGTACTTTGGAAAAACTTCAGAGCTGTACGCGATTCTAGGAAATGCATGTTCACTTTGACTACATTTCAGTACTCAAGGACTGGCAGCAACGTTTAAGTAATTAATAAGATTACCAAAAGCTGTCCATTCCCAGCTCATTCGAGGAAAAGCAGCTGCGTATTTTTCCTAATTGATTTGTGCCTACATTTCCAGACTGAACCTACTCCTTGGCTGAGAGACAAAATAGGAAACGTTTACGCTACTGCTACTGTCGCCAAAAGAAAATCTGTACAGGATACCACACAACTGAGAATTTCTCTAGGCAGCTTCTGCTGAGGAACATATGCTGGAACGAAATCAAGGTATTAAACAGATGTGCATTTTCACGTGCGGGTCATGCTAATTTACATCTATACACAAGCATCCCTCTATTCCAGTGCATACACTTGCTCCAGTCTCTGCTCAGAACTGCCAAAAGCCTTCCACGGAAAAGAAGGATAACCTTTAAAAACAGGCACTTTGCGGGAGAAAAATTAAATAAATAAAAGTCTCTGAGGAGACCCTAAACAGACTCGTCCAGGCTCGGGACCGCAGGAGCGCTCCCGTATCCCGTCCCACCATCCCGGTCCCCCCTCACGAACGCAGGGACAAACACGCCTGGATGCTCTGCAAAGGCGGAGGCGCCGCGGGCAGCCCCGCATCCCACCCGCTCCCCGGAGGATGCTTCGGCCGAGGGCAAACCCCGCTCCGGGAGCGATGCCGCCTCACCCCCGCTTCTTCCCCGAGGCTGCCGCACTCGGCACCTGCGGGACGGGACGGGACGGGTCCGGTCAGTGCCTACCTGTCCCGCGGGCGCCCTCCCCGTCCGACCGGCCACCGGGAGCCGCCGCCGGGAACCTCCGCCGCCGGGAGTTGAGCGAGGGGCGGTGTGAGCGGCGGGGCCGGCGGGGATCAGCCCCTCCTCCGCCTGTCCCGGACCGCCCCCGGGCAGACCCACAGACATTTTTAACCACTTACCGGCGTTCCCGGCGCCAGTTTCTCTCGGGGCGCGGTCACGGGCGGGCGCTGTTTTCTCTCAGCAGCAGGCTCGCCGCCCTTCACTCACTTGCGGCCCAAGTACGAGCTACATAGGGGCCTCAGAGGTCGTTTTATTCGGCCTAGTGAAAGATAGGGACCTAGCCAGCAGGTGACCGAGGAGAGAGATCGTCTTTTCAAACGACTGAATGCTTAGGTCCCGCAATGAGGGGTTGATCCTCAGCCCCGTCAGGAGGCGCGTTTTTACAGAAAAGGAAACGTCATGTGCCCCTCTCCAGGGCTGCTACGGAGAGGAAGGGCACGGTGACTTTTGCACTTAAATACTTTAAAGTGTATTGAAGATTTTTACTCTGCAAGAAGCATTGCTTCTTAATTTTTTTTACTTTTTTTTTCCATATTCGAACATAGTGCTGCAGAGGCGTTAATAAGGTCGCTGCTTAGCTCTGTGTTGGCCAGCAGCGGGCCCGTCCGGAAGCCGGCGCCGTTGGCCCTGTGGGGCAGGGAGGAACATTCCAGCATCTTCTCAAAAAAGCTATATCCGTAGTCCTTCACGTTGTTAGACCCGACCATGCCGCCCCAGACAGCTTTTCCCCCATGCCCATGAGGCATGGGGGTGCTGAGGGTGATGTGCCCGGGCGATGTGGGGTTCCTGAGTACCGGGCTTGCTCCAGCCAGGGCTGTGGGGGTGCCGAGTGCCTGCGGCCGCGGGTGCTGCCGCAGGGCTGTGAGTGTTCTCCGTGTGGGTACCTGGGCGCTGCTGCCGCTCACGGTCCCCGTCCCCTTCAGGCTGGGTGGGCACTGCTCGTACGGCATGGGGGCGCAGGAGGAGAGGCAGCGGCGCTGACACCTGAGGAGGCACAGGCGGGGATCGGAGGTGGCACTTGAGCGGCTCCAGGCGGGCCTGCGTAAAGGGGACTCCAGCGCTGGGAGTCGGTCACCGTGGCGGGAGCTCACAGGGTGCCGGCGGTGCCTGACAGGAGCTGGGCTATCCATGGCTGGTGCTGGGGATGAGGTGCTGGGTGCTCCTTTCTGGTGCCAGGGTGTGCATCAACGGGCAGAGCCTGCAGCAGCTCTCGGGAGTTTATCTGGGGCAGAGTAAGCTGGTGCGGTGTCAAGGGAGATCATGGCAGCCGTGCCATGGAGATGTGGGGACACCAAGTGGCCAGAGGGACTGCATGGGTTTGTAATGGCTGTGGGGTTCAGTTGGCACTGAAGTCCTGCATTTGAGGGGATTGCAGGGACACAGGGATGTTGAGGAAGGTGTTCTGAAACGGGTTGTAGGTCCCTTCTGGGGGTAAGGGGGCTGTAGGTCCCTAAGATTTCTTGCAAGGCTTGGGGAGATTTTCTGAGGCCAGGTGTTATTGGGGATCGTGAGTCCCAATGGCCCTGAGATGGAGATCTGACCACTGAGTACACATTTGTAGATCAGCTGGTGACTGCTGCACCCCCAGACTCCATTTCTGATGGATTTCTATCCTGAGGTAACTGACTCTTGTATGGCATTACTGTTCCAAATGACTCAGATGCCAAGTCAGAGCAAGTTACAAAGGTTTTACTGAGAGCTAACAAAAATTCTGCAAAGCAAAAGGGACAGTGCTGGAGGCGTGACTGACCACCAGAGGCTTGTCCAGAAAATGGCTGTTCCATCTTCTGTAACTCTGGTTTTCGCATCAGCCTTTAAGGATTTCATTAAATTAAATGTGGTTTGTGTGGCAGTCAGAGTTGCTGGTGTGCCTCACCCCGCATTTGAAGGATCCTGCCTTTGCTTTGAGGTCCTCCACCTCCATTTTCTGTGTCCACAGCCCCACTGTAACTGGCAGCTATTCTGTATTAGAGTATCCCGTTTTTTTTGTGCTCACCAGGCCCATTTTGGGTTCAGCATCACAGCAGTGTGCGAGATGAGCCTGGAGCAAAGTGCTGAGCAGCTTTTTGCTGCTTCGGAGCTGGCTTAGGGATTTATGTTCCTGGTTTGGGTATCTATGTGGCAGTTCTTTGAGGTCATTGAATGTCAGAGATGGGTTTGCGGGCCTTTATGGGTTTGGAGGTGGCTGACAAGTTGCTGGTCTGTTGGCTGCTGCTATATTTGGGGAAGATGTAAGGGGTTTGTGGGTGTTTCTGTGTGTGTCAGGTGTAAAGTGAGTTAAGTGAGAACTCTGACTCCTGTATGGAGTCAGGCTTTGCTGTGGGGACCAGCTGGGGCATCTGTGGCTGTCTTGCTGTGCCCTTGAGCCAGCTTGGCAGGGACAGAGCGTGGTCTTGGGGTGATCCTGCATGGACACTTGCCCAGCCCTGCACGGGAGCTCATGGCTGTGGCACTTGGCTCTGTTGTTTTCTGTGTGCCCCCAGTGTGTGTGAATGTGTTGGGGGGCAGAGGTGGATGTGGATATTAGTGGGTGCACAGGCCAGAGGCACAAGTTCTGTGTCCACACCTCCTGCCTGGTGAGTTGTCGTGGGGCTCCCTGCAGCTTTGTGTTGCCAGAGGGAGCCGGAGGCAGCAGGCGGGTTTGGGGCAGTGCTGTGGCAGTGCCCCGTGGCTGGCCCATTGTGGAGCCGTGGGGTGGCCAGGCAGCCCCGAGGGTGCTGCCGAGGGGCTGCAGTGGTGTGTCCAGCGCTGCTTCGTTTGCTGCAAGATGGGGTTGCTGTGACCTGTGTGTAGATAAGGGAGAATGAAGGGGAGTAAAGATTTGGTGCAACTGTAGTGGGAGTGTAGGTGTAGAAGGGAATGGAATATCAGTTTTTTACACAGCCCTTCAAGTATTAGCAATGACACTGAAAGCGATACGAGCTCCTGTGGACAAGCAAAGGTCCCTGGCCACTCTGAGTGTGCTCTTGGC